>NC_056480.1:15584469-16784469 GCF_008729295.1 Plectropomus leopardus | reverse complement strand
TAAAAAATGAGAGAGAGAGAGAAAATCATTGGACATTTTTAAATAACTATGGAAAAATACCAAGAAAACTATCTACAGTCATTATAAATTTCGGATATTATTGTAATTATCAGATGTTATTATTATTTACATGTACATTTTCTTTTTCTTTATCATTTTTTTGCTTGTTTCTGGTCATTTTCTTGTAACTTTTTACCAATTTCTTGCAAGTTTCTTTGGTCATTAAAAAAAAGCTCACTGTCTGCTTTCCAAGTTTTTGAAAAAAAAATTAAGCCAATATGTTCAGGTTTCAAAGAGTTAAGATACCATTATTTCACTGGTTGTCAGGTCAGTTTATAGTTGGAGTTACAATTTTCTGTACCAGTGCAAAACAGTTTAACTCTTTCAGGCTAAGAGTCGTGTCATTAAATGGGTGCACCAGCAAATTAATAAAGCACTTTCCTAAAGATGGAGCATTTTTAAGAAATTGATTTTTAGTCAAAATAGAAGCAGAAGGGGACGAGATATCCTGACGTTTAGACTTTTAATCTCTAGAATGGGTGGAAATTCTCCAAAGAAATTTGATCCTACGTTTCCCATAATGCAATTCTATAGCATATTTCATTAGATTATCCCTACCCAAGTTTTTTAAATGCCAGAAGTTTTTTTTTTATAATAACCGCCCTGTCCGCTAATGACATAATCAAGGTGATCTCTGCAGGGTTCCCAATCCTTTAAAGTTCAAAGTTGTTGTTAAACAACAAGGTTCAGAAGTTTTTGGATATTTCCACACTTTACCTGGCTGATCAGTTTCTGATAAGTTAGAACAGTTTTTGATGTTTAGAGTAAATCCACCCATTTCTTGCTTTATTCTTATTATTTTTCTTTGTGCTTTATAAAAATTCTGTAATACTTTCATTACCCTGATATATTTTTTTAAATTTGAGATTTTGCTTCTTGTTTTTCCCTTTCTGTTCATTCATCACCCATAGCCTGTCCCAAGCCCGTCTTTGCCAGCTCATGGCGGCAGAGACGCAGGCACTGCCAGGGTGGTGGGTCCAGCTTGCTTGGTAAGAGTAGATCTCTGGAAACATTATGACTCATAAGCAAGGTTTTTCCCCTGCCTTGTGAGTCCAAAATACTAGTCAACATTTGTGTTGTGGTTGAATTGAAGCCCTTAAGGTGTGCGTGATTTGCTTTCTGAAGTTACATCATCTGAAAGGGATTTCAGAAGCTTTTAGATGGTGAGTTTGCTGTGCTTCCTCCCCCTCCAAGCTCCTCTTTTACCTCTCGTCTGTCATCCACTGTAGCCGGTGTGACTGTCTGATTTTGATATCTGTTCCTCCCAGTTCCTCCTCCCTCTTTTGGATTAGACTCAACTAGAAGCAGAAAGTAAAGATTCTCTTGTCTCCGGCTACGTGAGATGAAAGCCAATGTTGCCGTGTGTGTGTGTGTGTGTGTGTGTGTGCGTGTGTGTGCGTGCGTGCATGCTTTCACACTCTGCTAAAGTGTGTGAGCGTGTTTGTGCATGGTGCAGACACTAACTGTGTGTGCATATGTGTGTGTGTGTGTATTCTACAGTATGAGTCATCGGGTCTGGGCCTTATCAGCAGCAGACTGAGAACCACACTGAACCGGATCCAGGAGAGCCTCATTGACATGGTGAGACTGTAACTCTCTTCCTCTACTCTGTCTCACCTTCTCTTCTACTCTTCCTTTCTCTTTCACCATCACTTTTTACCTCATCGTCTGTCGTATTTTGCGACACAAACATGCTCTCTCCTCTCCCCTTTCTCTCCTCTTTGTGCCACTACCTGCATTTTGTTGCCCATCGACTCTATCCAGCCAGACCACATGTCTGATCTCACAGCCGGTATTGCCACAAAATGCATTATGGGTCGTCATTATCTGGCCAGTGGTCACTCACACATACACACACCTCCCTGTGTTTAAGTGGCCACACCAGGGTGGATGTGTGTTATTCCATTAGGGCTTTCAATCACTGCTCCCCTCTGTGAAACTACATAGTGACAATTAGTCTGGTGCGGTTCACACTCTCTACACTTTTTGTCTGATATCTTTCTACAGTCTGTCTCCTCTGTTACATGATGAAGCGGGTGTCATCTCTCATTTCTACCTTTTATTTGTCTCCATATCAGACAGGCTTTTTGGTCTGTGTTCAGAGAATCCATCTGTGGATTTTAGTCTGACTATATTCTGCAATACCGCTGAAGTTTTGCTCCCCTGAGGCAAATATGGAATTGTGTTGATCTTTTGGTTTGGTTTTTATTTGTCTTTAGTGCGGAAAAACAATGAGTTGCATCCCTTGAGTCTAATTATGGTGGAAGCGTGAGTAAATGGCTCGCTGAACTCATATTTGAGTCATTTTGCCTTGAATTCAAATCTGTACAAGACTGAGCTTTTATTCATTTATAATCTGTTATTTACACATGTTGGTTATGTACATTATTATTCAGAAATGCCAAGTTCAGAAGCTCTGGAAACCAGACAGCATTAGCTCAGCTTTTAATTTAACCCAGAGCTGCTGCATTGGAAAATAGAGAGGCCAGTATTGCGTATGCATAGTTTAATTGGATTTTTTATCATAGGCCACCAATTGTGAATCACAATCAGTTTTCAAAATGAAGAAGAAAATGTATTCTTCCCACTTGGTGAGATTCTATATAATGTTTTGTTTTTCATTTTCTGAGAATCTGTGGGGCTTCCTCATTAATGATGTATTATTACATCGTGTGCGCACATGTTGTGAACCCACCTATGTGGGTGCACAATACTGCTTGAATAGTGTTCCCTTTAAATAGCAGAAAAATCCCCCTCTACTGACTTAGGTTTTTGTTGGTCAGTGGTGCAGTCACTTTTTACTGCCTCAAAATAGAAATACACCAACAATGCGCCTGAGTAAACCTAATATAAGGCTTATACGCCCACTGGCATGAATGGGTGCAAGTACATACACAATTTGGGCACCAACCACAGAAGTGAAAACTGCATTGGTCTGAAATGATAAATGACTGTTGCACTACAATGTGCGCTGCTTTGCGCAGAGTGTAAGATAGAGCTCAAAAATGGTAGTTTTATGGTACTTTTATAGGTATTAGGCCTAGTAATAAATTGAAATTGAATTTAAATTTCTAAGGACTTAGTAGCCACAAATGTTTTATTTAAAATAATTTATCCATCTTTCAATTTCTTTTTTCAGCTCTTTTGCATGAAGGTCCACATTACTGTTGTTCCAAATCTTAAAACCGACCACTGAACCTTATGATTGTATTTTATACTTACACATACTTGTTGGCATATTTAAATTAATCAAACCCACTTTAATAACCGTATTCCTTTATAAAACCTACCTGTACTCAGTACATAGGGACATGCATACTTACCTGCAATGCTTGAATAAGACAGAGATGATATGTCCAAAAATCTGCCTTAAATCTGCCTGTCTCGAAATCTTTTCTCATGTAACACCACATACCAGGCTGCAGGACAAAGTGACTTATTAAATTAGAATACATTTTTTGGGGGGACTCTGAAACATTATTGAAACATTAAAAAACCTGGCAGTAATTTGATCACTGATTTGGACTGCTATTAGTTGTCAGGTGCCTTTTCAGCACCTGTATAAATCTAATACCAAGCTGCCATGGCAGCCCGTAACACCATTCTCATCTTTAATGTATATCCCATCAGAATGTGAAGTGAGGTGAATTGTTTTCCAACAAGCCTCACTTCTGCATGCAGATCTAATCAGCAGTTTTCCACAGCAGGGAGCACATAGCATCTACAGCACCTTTTTGTTTTCTGTTAAACAGAGCATTTATTTGACAGCGCAGAATAATGGCATTTCGCTGTGATAGCAATGCTGGCTACTTTGCTGTGATGTTTATAGTTCAACATGAAGGCAGAGGGAAGAAAGGAAGTAAAAGTTTGAAAAGAATGATGAAGTGTCAAAACTTTAAATTGTAGTAAATAGTGTAAAAACTGCAGCAACATGTTTTCTTCCCTCAGGGGGCACTACAGCGACTTTTTACACCCCAGTTATTTTCTGGCTAAATCGTGAGCCATTTTCAAATGTCAGACAAGCTCGGTGCTCAGCTGTGGAGAACATGTTTATCCTCTGAACTGATCAAATGAACACAGAGGGACAAATGGACAGATTGGGTAGAGAAAGAGAACAGAGACGTGGGCTTTTAAGTGAGCTCTCTCAAGAGACAAAATGATGTTAAACCTTTAAGGCGTGCATGCACACGCGCATTTAAGATGAGCATGATCATATCACTTTGTGGCCACCACAGGCTTCGTGATATTAGTTCTATTTAAAACCACTTCAGCGGCAGGACACTGACTCTGGCTTTGTAATTACACCCATCCTCTGTCTAATGTTTTGCCAAATGCATTTAGTCTGTCTTTTCTCATATGCAAAACTATTTTAGCTCATCCCGATAAATCATTCAATGTTGGAAAAATGCCCCATTTTCCAAACTTACACAGCACTCCCTATTTTTTTCTTTTTTTTCATCTCTGTCTCGCTCTCTGTCTGCTCTTCTGTGTTTCACATTATGATCTGCACACATAAATCTCACAGACGCACTCTTTGTGTTGCGCTTTCATTTCCACACACTGTCATTTATTACAATTTAAACCCAGTTTCCATATGGATTATAAATCCGTCTTTTTTAATATAGGTGACTTCACTCCAAACAGAGAACATATTCATGTAGAGTGCATAGATGCACTCCCCCTGCATGCAAATACACACACCCACACACTCCAGAGACTGCAGCAGGGTAGACCTCATTTGTAAACAGATTATAAAGTTAATTGCACACTGCATTTCAATTGAGCATCTGAACCCTTGCGGTTTTGTTCCCCTGATTTGCCATCGCAACTGTTTGATTCCAAAACCAATGTGCTGGTAATGACTCCGAGTCCCATATGGACGGCATGTGAGATTCCATCTCATCTCGTCTCAGGTACGGAGCGACTTCGGCTTAAATTGGGAGCTCCACAGGGGAAAAGTAAAAGATCATCCCCTCGTTTATGTTCTCTCCCTCTGCCTCCACTATTCTTGATTACCTCTCTGAAACCCCCCCGCCGCTTCTCTGGGTTTGGCAGTTTTCATTTCGAGTTCACTTCCTTTTCATTGAGAGTGTTTGGAAGGTTGTGAGGTTAGGGAGAAACTTCTGAGCGTGGCAGCGATGTAATTGCCTTGTTCACATATTTGTACATTACAAAACACCTGTTACATAATGTTTAATCACACACGCTGTCATCCACCTCAGTTTCTTCTGGTACAAATGTGTCACATTTACCCAAAGCTCCAAACTGAATTGTTTTACTTGAAAGGAATCAGCTGTCACATAAAATAGTGATTAATACTCGCTTGAGGAAAAAATCTCAGATCCTGTGGTGATGTGCTCGGGGCAGGTTAGATGACAGTGGTGTATCACAATAGTGCCATGAACCGCCATCTGTGGCCATATTGTCACTGCCAGGAAGTTCAGCTGTGGCAGCTGTTGAGAGCTGTTGCTGCAGGCAACATTGTGAAGAGAGCTGACACAGGCTAGCATTTGCAATGAAGGCCACCTCTGGTTCATGGTCCTCTCGCTTCTCTCAATACTCAAACCACCAGTATTTACCGAACCAATCAGTTGCTCTATTTTTCTCACTTTTTTCTCTCATTTTTTTCATTTTCCTCCTTCCTTTCATATCTGTTTGTCTTATCACCTCCTCTTCAGCAGCTGTGCACCAGCGATTACATGCCTCTCAACTCTCAGCACAAACAACTCCCAGTTTATTGGTGCCTCTGACTGAATATCCAATAACCTGTTTGTATAAGTATTTATTTCAGTCTTTACCATCAGCCCAGGCATGAAGATAAGATCATAGTTTGGAAATAATGTGTTCTTCCTGTTTAATTTTCATCTTACAATACTTACATCAACCCACAGTGTGTGATGAGTTGAATAGATGTGTGTTTGTGGCGGGCATACGAGCACTTCTGTGTACCCAGCTTTAGTGGAGAGTGGAACTCTTCAGGCTTTTTCATGCCTGGCACCGATGCAGGAATTAGAAACCGGGTAATTTCTGCGTTGGCAGGAGTCATCTGGCAGCAAGGGTGCTTGCAGAGATTCACACACAAAACACAAACCCACTGACAGACAGGAAACAGCATTCATACAGAGATATGAGTAACTTTAACAGGCAAACTCATATGTGGGTTTGTAGTCCGACTGTAGATCACTACATCGGGCACTCATGCTCCAACACACTTTTCACATTCTCTTCCTGTTGGTAGCAGAGTGATAATCCCTTAGCATGTGTTGAGGTTGTGGTCTGCTACACTGGCTTGGCACAGCAAACAAACACAGGCACGCTGCCTCTCCTTAGAGTCAGCAGCTAATGTCACACACTGAACCCAGTCATTAGTTCTGCGTCTCAGGAGGGCACATCACAGTCCAGACTGGTCTCTTTGTCGTGGCCTGTTGTCTCTCTGTGTGAATGGTGCAACACACCAGAGGGGATTGCCATTTGACAGGGATTATAGATCATAATTAAGCTCCATGGTGTGACCGTTTATACTGTCATTGTCAGGATATCACAAGTATTGACATTTGGTTTGGGTTTTAGTGGAACGCACAAACACACTTCATTGATAGGCCCAGCTGTAGGTCATGATCCTCAGATGAGATGAGGAGACTGTCGATCCCCCTGGATACAGCCGCTCAGCTTCCTGTCTCATGTCTCCAAGTGTGACAGACATGGTGATACGCAGAATTACACACTTCAATACGAATCCTTTCATTAGTATTCTGCATCCTTTATACACTTCATTTTGGCTCAGTCACGGTCTTAAAGGGACAGTCCAACCCAAAATGAAAATTTTTTTTCCTCTTACCTGTAGCGCTATCTACCAATCTAGATTGTTTTGGTGTGAGTTGCAGAGTGTTGGCGATATCAGCCATAAAGATGTTTGCCTTCTATTAAATATAATGCCACTAGATGGCACTTCACTTGTAGTGCTCAAAGCACCAAAGGAATAGATTTCAAAAACTCAACAAAAATTTCTCTTTCATGAAATCATGACCTGGTTATTCAAAATAATCTGCAGATCTTGTAGCAGAGCTTGTGCAGTTTTATCTAGGAACTATTTTCTTTCTGCTTAACTACAACTGCCAACTGTACCACCGAGAGGCTGATGCTCATAAAAATGCGAGATGTAAACGTTAATGGTGTCCTCCTGTAGGCTGAGCTGTGTCATTAGCTAGCTCAGTGCTGCTTGGTGAGCTAGCAGTAGATGCTGTCTTCTTTTATGCACTGTGATACGGTTGGCTGGTGTAATTCGATAGAAAGAAAATAGTTCTTTCATGAAACTGCTCACAACAAGATCTGACGATTATGTTGAATTACTGGGTCATGTTATCTAGAGAGAGATATTGCTATTGAGTTTCAAATGGGTTTTTTTGTACCATCTATTTTCATAATATTTGAGAGAAGGCCGACATCTCTAGCTGTTATCTCCAACACACTGCAACTCACACCAAAACTATCTAGACTAAAAATAGCACTACAGGTCAGAGGAAAAATATGTATTTTTTATTTTTTTTTATTTATTATTTTTTGGGCTTTTTATGCCTTTATTCCATAGGACAGGTTAAGCATGAAAGGGGGAGGGAGAGAGAGAGGGGATGACATGCAGCAAAGGGCCGAGGCCGGAATCAAACCCACGGCCGCTGCGGCAAGGACGCAGCCCCATACATGGGGCACCCGTATGTATTTATGATTAAAGGGTGAACTATATCTTTAACTCTAGCATTTCAAACAACTTGTTTTCTTTTTGTATCATGGCTGTCATCCCAAAGCAGGTGAGCGGACCAGCAGTGAGGGGGGAAAGAAGTTGCTAGAGACAAGCTTAGAGGTGCCGAACGATGTAGCACAAAATAAATGAAGGCCCTAATTCCAGTTGACATTCATCTAATGAGAACCAAATTTCTAGTATTAGAGTGACAAAGAGGTGCAGTAGGATCCACTTGACAGTAATTACCTGGCAGACAGTCCACTCGACTTGCCCATAAATCTCTATGGAATAGATTGGAGAGGAGTAAGCAGTCAATCACGATGGAGTGAGACACTTCAGTTGAGTGATCAGTTTTCAACTCCTCCACCTTCATGACAAGGGCGATTCTAGGATTATCAAGCTTAGAGATTGCCAAACCTTTGAATCAAGGATGTTTATTTTTATGTTTTACTGGTGAATAAGGTGGTCAGAGCTCCCTTGAAAGTTACAGGAGCGAGGTTTGCTCAGTTGCACTGGGTTCACACTGGACGCAGAAGCACTCCAGTATGATAATTGTAGCACAGTCGCCTGGCTGTTCACGCCAGTAGCACATTTCTCTGTGCCTGTCAGCAGCATTTCTCCTGCTCTCCTCCTGTGTAATCACACAGAGAGCTCTGTCCCTGTCTCTCTTTCCCTGCTTGTTTGTGTGTCTATGGCTGTGTCTGTCTGTCTGTCTGTCTGTGTGTGCTGTCTGTGTGTGTTGTGTGTGTGTGTGTGTGTGTGTGTGTGTGTGTGTGTCTGTGTCTGTGTGTCTGTGTCTGTCTGTCTGTCTCTGTGTGTGTGTGTGTGTGTGTGTGTCTGTCTGTCTGTCTGTCTGTCTGTCTGTCTGTGTGTGTGTGTGTGTGTGTGTGTGTGTGTGTGTGTGTGTGTGTGTGTGTGTCTGTCTGTCTGTCTGTCTGTCTGTCTGTCTGCCCATCTCTCTCTCTCTCTTTCTCTCTCTCTGTAGACATAACTGACAAGCATAATGGAAGCACAGAATGCATATTTGATCATTTATCTAATATAGCATTTCTCTCGTTCATAATAGAGTGTTTTGTGTGTTTTCCTGCCGAAAGCAAGCTGCCGGCACTCCATACAAACTCGGCACTCTTCGTGGCTGTCCCACGTCCAGTGTGCACCCAGCGTTAGGTTCCAGGATCTGTTTGTACACTCCCTTATATTTTACTTTGGTCTTGTTTGTTATTCCAAAATGCAAAAGCACTTAATGTGGCACTGAAGAAGAAAATGAGCAAGCTTTATAGAAACAAGAACTTATAAGTTTTTTGCCATGTTGCTCAAAAAATAAGACTGAAAAAATTCTCATTCATCAAACGTGTTTTAGATTGGATTTCTGTCAATTAATAAATCAGGTAATTGTTTTGGCTCTACATGAATGCTGATGCTTGAGTTTAAGAAACTAACTTTACAGGATAATTATGTGTTAATATGTGTAGGTTGCTCATTCAGTATTAAGCTGGTTCAGACAATACATGTTCTGGGTATTTCACTGTATTTGCATCTCTATTCTCATGCCAACCATTAATGTTGCGGACTATTTCTTGTCCACCCCTTCAGGTCTATATAATTTACTTTACACAGTTTAAATGATGGATCCAGTAGACTTGATAATAGAGGGAGCTCCTGTCTCTCCTCAGGTGTCGACTGCTGCTGACTGATAGGGCCTCCCATACACACCTCAAAACTACCTCAGGCTTTTGCTCAAAATTGAGATACTCACAACAAATCACCCGGTGGACGTGCAGGGAAAACCCAATAAGAAAACAGATGCTCCAGCAGAGGTGGGCCTGACTCAGCGCTTTAGAAAACAGAGAGTCTGTCGGAGCCAAGATAAACCCGTGGCCCCGCACTGCAGACTGTGGCTACTTTAGTATAATGAGGGACCCAGTGTCTACAGTTTGCTTCCCTGGTGCAAAACAGCACTGTATGGGAAATGCTAAAACTGAACTTTTGGGTTGTTTTGTGTTCAACTAAGTTTAGTTAAGTACCAAAGTATAGCTGATCTATGAAATTTAAAATAAGCAACAGAAGCTTGTGTGTTTTCCCCTATGGACCTGAAATCCTGTTCTCTTCATCCTGATCAATACAGAGCTTTAGTGTCACTTAGTCCCTAAGGCATTATGGGAAAGGGATTACATGTTCCATATGAATACCATAAAGCGCAACACAATCTCATTATACTGAAGTCCTACCACACACAGTTATAGTACATATATCCATACACACACACATCTGTTTTAACTTTCTATCCTCATTAAGGATCATTTTCAGCTGACTAAATATCTCAGCCTCTCGTCTTTGATCTGTTGGATGAAAAAAAACAGAAGGGATAGATAGACATCAAGCTCCTGCTATATCCCTGTTTTTATTCAAAGCTTTGCTCTTATCTGTTTTCAAATCCCTCCCTAGACGTTCATTTTTATATGTTTTCTTTTCATTGGGAATAGCAGGGCTTAATTTCTAATCATTACACAGGGGTGGATAAGCTCCCTGGCTTTCACGCTTGATGTCTTCATTCTTAACAATGCTGTTGGTCCACGTGGGGAAACCATTTTGGCATCACCAGCTCGCAGACAAACAAAACTTGTTTTCCCTCTCGCCTGTCCACACTTTACAAGGCCCTTAAGGACACTGAAGTTGATGTTTGCACTGCTGGGCAGTCTGTTCTTTCTCAACTACCGGACGTTAGCAAAGCTGACAGACTCAAGGAGAGGAATTCCTCCCGAAGGCTTTGAGGTGGTTCTGCTCGCCAAAATTCCTAATCAAATTATGGTCTAGGCTTTGACTAAATGCAGTTGTAGTGAAATGTCTCTTGAAGCCTTGATATTCCCATATGTCTTTTGGCATGTATGTGTGTTTATCTTCTATAAACACCTGAAATATATTCATATATAAACTCTCACTGAAAGATGCTTCCACATGCTGACCCGCTCTTCTGTGTAGCACAATTCACATTAATTTTTGATCGTCATCTGTGAAGTGTTTTTAGCGCCTGACAGTAAGGACACAGACAGCGTGACTTAGAGACTGCAGGGAGCAAAGACTGCAAGGGAATAGTTTGACTAAAACTGCAGCTTTTGCGGATGCAGACAGAAAGGAGGTTGTTTTTGATCAGAATTTAAACAGAGACAAGACCAGGATCAAATAAACTTCTTTCATATTCCACAAAGGCATTTGTTTTGCAGTGATGGCCTCTTTCCAGTATTAATAACATTGTAGGCCCAAGTTTCAAAGTGTGTTGAATGAGTATCTTAAGAAGGGATGCATGATATTGGATTTTTGCCAATATCTGGTATGCCAATATTTTCACTTACTTTTTCTGACCGATTGCTGATGTCAATACTGATGTATGCACCTTCTTTCTTTTTGTATTCATTAATTTTTATTTATTTATTTTTAAATTTTTTTTGCAGAGAACAGACAATAGAGTATATTTAACATAGTATTATGCCTACTCTTGTTGTAATGGCCCACAGGCAGATACAAACATAAAATACAGTTGTTTTTTTAAGAAAAGACAGCTACATGTGATGTAGGAAAAAAACATGTCTGCTTCAACTTATATATAAAGTATTCATTTTATGCAACACTTTCAAACAAAGCTATAAAATTAATCCTACTTTTACAGGCTTGGATTATGCTTTCACAAATCCTGACAATAGTCACAACAAAGTTAAAAGTGCCCTGTTATTGACTAATAAGTCACATAATTGCGCCGTGTTGTCAGCCTGTCATATTGGCAGAAATGATCATATAGGGCCAACCTCTGTATTTCATTTTAAAGCTTTTATATGCTGATGCAGTGCTGATATTATCCTGCACCCCTAATCAAATTATTGTTAGGGCTGGATGATATGCAAAATAAATGACTTTATTGGCAGTGGTCATTTTTGCATTTCATATTCACTGAAAAAAAAGATGATAATGTGATTTTTGCTGATGGTCTGTAGCAAACAAGCATCTTTTGTTACTTCTGACATATAATTTCAAGGCCCTCGTTTCTCTGTAGCACCGCAATGCTCCGTTTATGATATTGTCCATTTTACCTTTTCCCTTTTTAATAGTTGCAACGCTTGTGATTTGGCTATAGCACTTTGCATTATTGCTATTTTGCTAATATTTCAATTAAATGTGCAGCCATAAGTATTATGCTCAAATAATAAATAGGCATAAGCCCTTAAAAGTAACAACAGTGATTCAAGTGATTTAGTAAATTTGCCACTTTACTTCTTTAATAATAGTTACCTTAGATGAGCATATTTCTTTTCTTTTTTTTTTCAACATTTTGGTGTCAATCTTAATTGTTGCACTTTTGTCTTGATGGTTTAACTTTTGCTGTCACTTACACCATTAACAATAGGGAGAGTTGAACCACATGTTTTTAACAATTGCCAAAAGCTCTTCGCAGCACAATGTTGTCAGCACCAGAGCATTTAGATTCAGTGTGTGATTGTTAGTGTCTTCATATGTCATGTGCAGCATCAAAAGAGACAATACTAGGAGGAGGTGTCTTCTTCTTCAGCTTGGTATACCTCAGTGCAACTAAAGTGATTAAAGTGGCCTTTCATTATATCTGTGACAGATTTCTATTAACAAATTTTTTGTAAGTCAAAGGTTTGAATTACTTTAGTATGCTTGGAGCATTACTTTTGCAGAGTGGTGTGCAGGGGCACAGGCTCTATGTAAAAAAAAATGGAATTATCTGTCTGTCACAGGGAAATATTAGTCTCTCTTTTTACTTGGTGTTTAGCAAAAAGGTCTTCAAATGGTTCATTAACTCAAGGACCATTTCTGTGTGAGCGCCAGCGTTAGGCAGATAATTAAAACCCGGTGAGCTCACAAAGAAGATTTTTCTCTTCTTCCAGTCCTACTTTTTGGCCCCCGTTTTGATACTTCTGTTGAGATTACACTGAGCATTCAGACACCCACACAGATTTTTTTTTCCTCTGTTAAAGTGGCAAAACACCATCTGTGAACTTTGATTACTTTTCAGGTAAAGTATTCAAAGTGTGATGGAATGAACTGAAGATAGAAAAAAGTGCTTTCATGTGGACTTGCTTTTAATTTGCCCTAACCATGTGAGCTTTGTTAGCTGCTGCCTGACCATGCTAGCAAAGGGACGAATGAATGCCTTATCAGGCAGGCTAAAGGGCTGTAGTTATTTGATTGATTTATTAATTAATTGAGCTATGACAAGCTCTAATAGCTAAAAATTGCATATATATGTTTTTCTTATCTACAAGAAGACATTATGATTCGTGTTCTGCGATTCTAAAAAATATTATCTTGATTTCTGTCAACTCTTTAATATTTCTGCTATTATTTTTGTCCTGCACAACTTAAATTGAGGCAGATTTGCTTCAGGTGTATGCACAAGAGTTATCTTAATTATCGTGACATCAGTGAAGACCCCCTGCTACCTCCGTCCTGATTAAATCATTTACGTAATTGTGTTGATTAATCCCAAACTGTCACTGTTTGTACCAGTGTTGAACAAATTGTACCCCACAGTGCATCCACCTCGAAGGTTGCCAACCTTGTTTTTTTTACCTGCAGGGCTGGAAATTTTCTGTTCACCTCACTTGCTGAGTCGTTCCCGTTGGTCTTTAGAGTAACCAGCAGAGAAATGTTTTTCAGGAAATAAAACACAGAGAGACTGTAGGAGCATTTCATTAACTTTTTTGTCAGGCTTTCATTACAGAATATGATGTTTATTTTGTAAGCTTCACATTACTGGTTCTGCTTTTGCTACTTAACCCTTTGAAACCAGAGCAAAAAACATGGGAAGAAGGCGATAAGCAACAAAGAAAGAAATTATCCCCAATTAGCAAGGAAATGGTGAAAAGTAAAAGAAAATTACCTTATTAGTTCAAACAAAAAACAGAAAAGAAACAAAAAAGATTTTATTATTTATAAAAATTTTAATATTTTTGTAACATTTTTTTAATTATGTGATTATGTTAAACATAATCATAGTTTTTCCCAAGCTTTTTTCTTTTTTTTCTAGACATTTTTTCCTAGCTTTTTAAAAATAATTTTCTAAATGAATTATTGTTTTGCAGTTTGCTTATTTCCTTTTTCCCATGTTTTTGAACAGAATCGCACCAATTTGCTCTGAGTTCAAGGGTTTAAATACATGTGAACAGCATCAGAAAGCAGCACAACGAAGTTATTTTTCTCCAGGTTTCAATTGGTTAATAGACTGACATTGTGTGGCTAATACCTCAGAATTTATAAAGCCTCTTCAGCTGTAACATTATATCATTACTGATAATATTCCAAAATAAAGGCCTGTTCTTGGGGTGATAGCAAGTTTCAATCTTGCATTTGAATTTTAGGTCGTGGGGCTGTCCTAATGCTTCCATTGAAATTACAGATTGTGCTTTCATCACGTTATTCAAAATTCTTATAATCCAACATGCACTCAGCAGTGTTTGTGACTAATGTTTTGACATTAGTAAAGGATAAATGTGTACTTCCTCAGGTTAATGAGGACCCTAAAAGTAAATGATCATAGAGACAATATGGTCCACCTCGTCTTACAGTAGTATGAGATACTTTCCATACAGCAGTTTTTCTCTTATTGTTTGCCATGGCTCACTTCACTGCTCATACTGATTTATTTCATTCATTTATTTTATTCATTTCTTGTGTTTTTACAGAGGTCAGTCAGTGCTCCAGGTTCTCTGTTTGTGTTAAAGTCAGTCAGAATTTGTTGATCAATTAGAACAGTACACTGAGGTGAATGTCCATACAGCGAGAAATGAAAACAAGCATATTTCCCTCCCTGAAACCTGCCAAACTGATGTCAGTTGTATAGAAAGGAGGCTGCCTCTGGCTATTTGTAAAATCTCCTCTAAAAAGAAAAAGTTGTGTGATTTGTGAGTGAATCTGCTATGTGTGTTCAGCCTTTGGCTCTGACTCTGAGACTGCCTTGGGAAAAGCAACAAATGCAATTTGAGAGCATTTCCTACTAGAACCATTTTAACATGCGTGGATGCACATGATGTATTTTTTCACAGAGAAATTAATTCACATGGTCGTCATTTTAAAGTCAATGCAGCATCTCGCAGCCACTCAAACCAGATTCATGTGTTTCTCAGAGCTTTGATTTCTTTTCCTCGCTTCTTTTTCTCTTTTTGAATAGGAAACCGTTAACAATGAATCAACTCTGTATTTAATGTCACATGCTAATGACTGGAATTTTAACTTGTCAGTCCTAAACTAATGGGTATTTAGTATGATTGCAGGTAGTGAATGAAAGATTAAATGAGTGCCATTTAAGGCAATTACTCATACCCATTTTCTGGGACGGCACAAGTGATTATTTGCATCATGAA
This sequence comes from Plectropomus leopardus, assembly GCF_008729295.1. Classification (NCBI taxonomy): domain Eukaryota; kingdom Metazoa; phylum Chordata; class Actinopteri; order Perciformes; family Serranidae; genus Plectropomus; species Plectropomus leopardus. The sequence goes on along the minus strand of NC_056480.1, from coordinate 16,769,295 downwards.
TTAATCTACATTTTTTGTGTGTGGGTTTATTTTTTCTCTCTCTCATTTTTTGGGGGGAATTAATCTTTGTCAAGAAATTTGAAAAGATATACCACCCCTCCAAAGCCCAAGATATCCATAACCAGATATATTAAGTTAACTTTGATATAAAACAGAGAGATACAGCAAATCCTCTCACTTGAGACAGAGAAACCAGAGAATGTTTGGGATTTTCATGCCTCCGCTCTGGCGAAAGCCACGGCCAAAGATTAGATCTTGGTGGTCAGAGGCCAAAGTCACAGTGACCTGATCCGTCTCGTTCTTGTGAACAAGATATGTCAACAAGACCTCTGGGGTATTTCCTCAAATTTGGCACAAATGTCCACTTAGACTCAAGAATGAACCGATTAAAATTTGGTTGTCAAGGGTCAAGGAAATTGTGACCTCACAAAACATTTTTTTGGCCATCACTCAAGAATTAACCCCTTAAAAGCTGGATTGACTTTAGTTTTCTTGTGCTGTGTTGGGATGCTTTTCATAAGCTATTTAGCCCTTGAAACCTAAGCAATGTCCCACAGATAGCAAAAAAAATAGTAGGAAATAGGAAACAAGAAAATAACCATTTACATTTTTTTTTTATTATTTTGCTTAGTTCATGTCAGTTTCTTATTACTTTTTTTCACTAATTTTACTGCTAATTTTTTTGGGCCATGTCTTGTTATTTTGCTCATTGCTTTCTACTCATGTTTTTGAAAGAAGTCAAACCAATATGCTCAGGTTTTAAAGAGTTAATACACTAATTATGACAATATTCTGCACAAATGTCTAGTAGAATGAAATGATAAAGTGATGACATTTTATATTTTATAGGTCAGTGGTCAACTTCACTGCGACATCATAATGTTCTGCAAAAAGCCCTCTCTGGGTAATATTCGGTGTCATAACTCAAGAAGTGGAGGCTTTACACACTCCAACCACAGATAGATACTGTGCTACATAAATACATACTGACATTTTTGAATTTTTTTATCCATGAACATGTCAGAAATTGTTCAGTAACATGTATTGGAAATCACTGTGGACCAATGATCATCAGTCTGTATTGGCTACTGTTTGTAACACATATACCACACTCCACATTGGAAAAGCTATTTCAATATTTATCTCAGCAGGACAGCAGAGAAACGGCTGTTAAGGTTTAAACTCCTCCTAAATATCTCCAGCAGCTGCAGGGTGTAAATCACATAACGTATGACCTCTTCACTATAAGTCATGCTGTATGGAAAGGGCTGCCTCATCCCCCAGTTTTCAGGCCTTTCAGTCACTTTGAAAAATCTATCGCTGATGCTTAATCTGTCCAATATGGCATTCTTCTTCTCCACGTACTTGGAAATGCAGCAGGCACATGGAGTTAGTTTACTTTTATTTTGCTGAAGTCATTTGTCATTTTCATCGAGGTTTGTGAAAAGAGAAAACACAATTGTTTGCGCAGTGGTTGCTTTCAGGATATCAAATAAAAGACAAGTTACACTATGGTTGATTACAGTTTGTCTGTCACGACGGATATCCTTATGTGTGAAGCTATTTTTAGAACATATTATTTAATTCATCTTTTTACCTGTTTTCTGATGAATGTAAAGATTCAATTAGCTGCATTTTGGCACCAACAACCACAAAGATTACTTTTATTGAGTCACAATTGCCATAAAATTTAATCAGAGAAGTTTATTCTGTCTTTTTTGGAATTAATTTATGGAAAAAAAATAGGTTTCCCCATCTGAGCATCTCTTACATTTATTTGCAGATTAAAACAGGCAGAAGCATTATAGTTATATGAAAGTATTTGTATCTATTATGTTAACATGCTAGATGTCTCAGTATGTTTGCATGTTTATCTTTAAAGTGTATCTTAATATTCAGGGGAACCAAAGGGCAACAAAAATGGGAAATGATTTTAATGATATCCTGTCAAATCATGTTTTGCCATTTTGAGTATAAAATGATAGCAGATCAAGCATCTAGTAAACTAATAAACATGAAATAAGCACTCAGGGCGTCCGCTTAGCACGTCACCCCAAACAAAGATAAAACTGTGTTTTATCTTTTCTCTAAAATGTGTTTCTTGCTGCAGAATTGGAACAGTAGATGCGCAAAATCCCCAAATGGCACAGATGTTTGTTTGGTTTTCTTCTTCTTTATTAAAAAAAAAAAATCACCTTTTGTATTCAGTCTAGCCTTTTACCTGAAGAATCCCTGCAGAGTTTTATGCATTCGGAAAAGAAACCAGACATTTCTCCCGACAGTCTCACAGAAGCTTTTTTCTCCTTTTTTGCATAAAGTGTTTATGCTGCAGGGGCACAGTCAATGAAAGACCAAGCCTCGTGTGGAGAGATTAAAAATAGACCAAAACAGACCTCGCTGTAATGTCAGACTAATGCAACCAGAGTTTAATTGATTAGTTTAATTCAAAGGAGAATATGCAACTACCAGCATGACTTTCATAATGCAGCCCAGTAATAGAAGTTTAATACCGCAGAATTACAGGGAACATGCTGTCATGTTAGAAAGAGAAGACACTGACAAGAAATGCAAATTTGTGCTCAGCAGCATTTGTAGTGGAAAAAAGGGATGAGAGGGGGAGAACAAATATGTTATGTCATAACAACTATTTCTTAAACCTGATGATGGGTGTTACATAACTTGTAACCTGGGTTCCAATGAAAAACCACCTAAAGCAACCATGTACATAGAAATGATATTAAAACTCGTCATTTTTTTTGCGAGGTTCCCTGGAGTGCATTTTGTCAACAGAAGCTGATTTAAAAAGAGAAACTATTCAAAAACATGGCTTTTGAATTTAGAAGGTTGTAAACCAGCAGAAATAAAAAAGAGATACATTTGAAATAGGGGTAGGAATCTTGAGGCACCTCACAAAAGAGATGCAAAAATGTAATACATCTGGAGTTTCTCTGTGTAACTACTTGCTACTTTTCAGCAGTGTTTAATCAAAATAAACAGATTAATTTAAATCCATTGTCTTTTATGAATATGGTGTGGGAGTGGTGGCTGGATAGTATCCATCTACAGGCCCATACAGCCTGGACAATGCAGAAACACTGGCCAGAATTTTACTTTGCTGTTGAGTCATGGAAAACCTGGAAAAGGCCTGGAATTTCACAATCACATTATCCAGGCCTGGAAAAAATCACTGAAAGTTTTGGAAAAATCATAGAAATATGTTGTGTGTAATACATTAAATTACATTAATATAACTTACGGTCAATGTATTTTCTATAGCTGACAACATAACGTAGCTTTAATAAGTGGAGACATTTAACAACATTTTGGTAACATGCCCTCCAAACCCTCCATTCGCCTGTGGGTTTAAAAAAAAAAAAGCTTTATTAAAACTTTTTGGTGATTATTATTTTATTTATTTTTTTAATTGTTATAGAAAATGTTTTTAAAAAATAGTCGATTTTCTCTTTGTTTGTTTTTTCTTTTTCCCTAAAATTTATTTTTAACAAAAATCATAAAATGTTTATCTTTTCTTTTAATATACTGGGCAAATTTTGAAAAGATATTTTATTTATTTATTTATTTATTTATTTATTTCAGAAACTGTAAAAAACTTTTTTTAAATTTTCAAATTTTCCTCTGTCCTTAAACGTCCTGTAGGGAAAGTTGAAATATGTTTGAATAGAGTTTGAATCTTATATGTTGGAAAAAAAATTGTGAAAGATGGGCAAGGTAGAAAAATATTTTGGGTCCTTGTTTTGAAATAAGTTGGCAGGGAGTAAGTTGGCATTGTTGTTCCACTATTATGCCAGCAGCAGAGGTAGTAACAAAAATGCTTCAACATCTGTTTAAACTGACACCAGCGTGCTTTCTGAAATCACACACATTGGGGCAGCGTTATGCTGTCGTTTTGTTTTTGGAATCTCTGTTTAAAAAGGGATTGCAGTTGCTCACACTCAGCCATCTTCACCAAAACTCATAGATTAGTCTTGCTTAGACTGTGAACACAGTCTGTTTACGCCCATTATGTTTTACCGTCCAACTGGTTCAGCCGTACGGAGCCCATAGCCCAGTCTTTGTTACAGGAGATAGTATTGTCCCAAATTGGGTTTTTCCATCAAGATGTAATCTCTCAGATGCTTCTAACAATGGATTTTTCCCCCACCCCATCTGCAGTACAAGTGATGGTTTCATCTGACGTGTCCAATGTTGCATTACTTAACTATTTTAGAACTACAAAAAGGACAGCAACAACAGTAATGTTTTATTTGTCTGCACTTGTTTACGATATATTGCGTGCTCTTGTGTTTGTGTATTGGTTGATCTGGCACGGCATCCGTTCAAAAGGCCACCAGCCGCTGTTCAATAGCTTTTATCATGGTCCAAATCTTAAATCACTTGTTGCAGTTGAGTGTGCTAATGGTCTTTCTGGATTAACTCCATAACCACTGCACTGTTTGTCATGTTTATGTGCTGTGAAGCGTTGGGGACTGTCCGTCTTTAACTCCTCTCAGTGATCAGTGACACTGTCTTAGCTTCAGATGTGTTCGGCCACTCAGAACTTATGTTAAGATGTTAACAAAACTATTAAGAATTTCTAGAGGACTGGAGGAAATTACAGAAAATGAAGTCTGTTGAAATGCTGATGTTGTAGAATACGGGAAAACTAGCAATTGATCATTTTCAACATAACAATCTCAATAATAATCCTGACGAAGCATTTCAGGCCTCAGAATTTGAATGTCATTATCAGAGAGACAGATATGGATTTAGCAGTGCATTCTTCAAAATAAACTTGTTAACATGCATAATGCATACTCTCTTAACCCTTTCAACCCTGGATTGACATCAGTGTTCTTGTGCTGCATCCAGATGCCTCTCACAAGCATTTAAACTCCTGAAACAAATTGGTTTGATTTCTTCAAAAACTATTGGGAAAAAGGCAAACTGCAATTTGGCAAGAAAAAAGATTGTCATGCAAAATTCAAGAAAATTTGTAAAAGATGAAAAAAAAGAGAGAGGCAGAGAGATTATTAGAAATGATACATATTTAAAAAAAAAAAAAAAAAAACTATCCAAACAATAGCTGTAATTATTATAATAATACATTTAAAATATTTTTTCCCCAGGTCATTTACCTGTATTTTTGTTTTGCTTTTTTAACTTTTTTTTTTCTTCGTTCCAGGTTATATTCATGCAGCTTTTTAGCAATTTCTTGCCAATTTTTGGGTCATTTTTTATTAAGTTGCTCATTGCCTCTTTCCGTGTTTTTGGATGAAGTCAAGCAAATTTGGTCATGTTTTGAAGAGTTAAAAAGGCAGCATTTGTAAATTCTCCAAAGTATTTAATTAGACATCTGTGTACAGTTTGATGATTAAATAAATTCATTTACAAAATAAATAAATAAAATTTATCACAGTGCATCTTTAGTTTGGAGCTTTAATTGTTCTCCCTTTGCCCAGAATAACTTTACTTTCAGCAAGTTCAGCAGAACTCAGGCCAAGGTGTGGATGCTTTGTTGCAGACAAGAGGTTGTGCTGTGAATGCTTTGCAGCCTCTTCAATGCCAAGGAGAGAAAGGCCGCAGTAGACAAAAGATCAATGTGTACTTTTTGTCCCGTCCTTTGAATTCTGGTTGCATAAGAAGAGGGAAGTTTGCTGTTATGATTCAGAAAGGGGAACAAATCATATTTAAAATGTGTAACTGAATGTGAATTCTGGTTTAAAAAACAGAAAGAAAAATCCTTTTAAATGTAAAGTTGAGAAACTTATTCATAATTAACTTATTCAACACTTAAAATATGTGAGTTTGCTATCTGCACTAAGGAGTGTTATATTCCATTTCATGCCTTATTTTATTCCTGTTTCTGACTGTTAAATAGAAACAGCATTTATATTTGCAGAAAACTACTCTAGGGGAGATATATTGCAGCCTCCACATGGAAGCCATTAGATTCCCTAAGCTGTAAAACTAGTATAATTCAAGTGTTAATCTTCTGAATGTGATAACATTTTATCTCTGACTGATAATAGTTTTTGCATCAGTGAAGGTTTGATTGAATGTCGGGAGATAACTCAGAGGTTGTGGAGAGGTTACAGTTTTCACATACAGTGGGAGGTCTCATCTAGCAGAACCATTAATCCACATGGCTGCATACTGTGCATATTTGTTCTGTGTGCAAGGCTGTTATTTATATATATAGATATATAAAGTAAATGAATTGCTGTTAAAGAAACATAAGATTTTATCTTCTTAAAACTGTGGACACCACTTATGTTTTACAAAAGATATCTTACTTTCTAGTTGCTGGTCCACTGGTCGCCTGAAATAATGGTGCTGGTACACAATATTAGACCCAAACTGCAAAGGGGATGTAAGGGGATGGTATGGCACAGCATTAATAGCTCCCATTCATTCATTACCTGTGTGATTGCTATTGATTTGAGGCTGTTTCAGGGGGTGTTACAGCTGCAGGGTGCAGAGCTCTACATGCCTTGTGATTCATCATGCCTTCATAGAAAATAATATGAACTAACCTCCTGTATGAAATCCCAGTGGCTTTGCATGCAGATACAGGTTATTGTGATTAATGGGAATGGACTTGTTGAAATCTCTCTTTTTCTTTTTCAATTGTTTTTTAAAATGAAGGGATAAAAGATTTGCTGGATAGAAGGGTGTAGTGGAATATATCAAAAGGAAAGATAAATGCTTCGCTGTTGAGGAGTGTCCGGTCAGCAGAATTTTAGAGTGTGTGTGCTTTGGATCTAACTGAGTTCCACAAGGTTGATTGAATTTCAGATTTTGCTTACCTACCAGTATACATCTACATTTTATCTTCATTTTTGCAAGTGATATATCTGTAATGTCAGGTCAGCTGTTAAAATAACGGTACAGTGGGACAATGCTCCGCAGCAGCAGCACCTCCTCAGAAACCATAAGAGATTAACACTGAAATTTAAATTATTTCTCAGTACTTTTGCTAACTCTAATCCCTGTTTATTGCATGTGCGCATGCTGCTTTTAATTATAATAGTAGATGTTTATGCAAGTATGCAATCGTCCAAGCACCTCATGCAATTACAGCACTGTGCAAAAGTCTTAGGCTGCCTTAAAGTTTGCTATTTTCATAAGGTTATAATGATAATAAATATTTATTTCTCAGTAATCTCTTCACTAAAATACAACCAGAACATACAGAAAATATGTAGATTGTACAGCGTTAAAAACACAAATATTTCAGAATACATATTTTGGATTCTGCATGCTAACTTGCCCTTTCCACTTGTGTGTCTTCCAGGAGGCAGTAGGGGAGAATGCAGGCGTCCACAGTGCAGCAGAGGACAGGAAGGAGAAAGTGCCCAGCCCTCATCTCAGCCAACTGGTGGTCCTCACTAACAGCGGGACTCTTTATGGGCTGGCACAGAGGGTGGTGGCCACTGAGTCCCTGTGAGTACTTTTGGCACAACACTTGAGTAAACATAAACCGTGCAACAATTAAAGTTATTATAAAGTATGCAGTGTAATTACACCTTAAAGAAATAATACACCCACAAAATGATCATTTGTCATTTGCATGTCAGTCGCTCACAGTGTGTTACGTTGAAGCACATACCTCCATCGTGAACAAAGATTACAAAAATGTAGAAAGTGCTTGATGAATTGAAGTCATAGGTGCCGCCATAAACAACAGCAAAACTGTATCAAAACATCAATTTATGGACTCACACAAATTAATGCAGTAGAATCCAAGTCTCATCTTCTGCTCAGTACTTCCCAAAACGTGCATTTTACTAAAATCTTACTATTCAAAACAGTTCTATATATGAGCAGTGTGTCTGGGCAAGTGTGGGCCTTTGCATAAGACTGTTTCTATGGAAAATTTTTAAATAATAATATTTAAGCAAAAATGCACGTGTTTGGGGATACTGAGCTACAACTGGATAATGAGATTTGAATCATACTGAAGGGCCTGTATGAGAGTTGTAAACAGATGTTTTGATGTAGTTTTTCTGTTGTTAAACATTTTTTTTTTGTTCACCATGGAGGCGTGCAAACAAACCAAAAAACAGTTCTCTTCACAGATTAAACATAGCATGTGATGAGTAACAAGTATCCAGTTGATCATTTTGTGGGCGATGTATTCCTTTAATACTGCACACAGTGTTGTTGGTCTCTATTCCTCTGGTATGGGGGAGATGGTTACAACAGCAGTACTTGTTTCAAATCATCACTTGTGTGTCCTGGCGTTGTGATGTAACTTGGCAGTTTTGTTCATCAAAGCATTTACTTTTATCAAATTAAAGAGGCCGATTCTCGCTTACTGCCTCGCCTCAAGGTGGACATAATGTCATTAGGCGGTATTACACAGCGTGGCCATCAAAGATTCACACTACATTCAGTGTGTGTTTCTGTGTCAATAACCTTATTATATTGAAAAGAAAAAAGGATTATTGATGTAGAAAGAAAGAGATACTTATTTTACCCCTAATTAGAATTCTTAGCTTTCTCTCTACAATGTACAATTTGTGTTAAACTTTTACAATCAGTGACTCAGTGCTTTATTTTCTTGCTCTGCCTATGTTGTTCTGTTCTCCTTCTTTATCTTTGTCTATTATATCCACACACATAACAAAAAGGCGCCCTCATACATAATTAGGTTAAACTATTGTCAGCGTGGCAACTCTTGGACCCTGACAAGTCTGCATTGTACGAGTGCTTTATAATGAAAGTCTGGAAACCAAGGGCTCAATGACACCGCTGCAAAAAATGCTGAATAGGCTTACACTCTCTCACACAAACTTTTTCATGTATCAGAGTTAGCCAACAAGCTCGGAAGAATAATGAAAGTAAAAGAAAGTGCCAGGGTGAAGACATTTCTTGGGTAAAGTTTGAAAGGAAAAGATCCCCTGGGGAGAAAGAAGTCAGACCTATTCTGGGCACCACTGCACAAAAGGTCTTTCTTTTTGCAGGGTGTTATTAGAAAAGGAAGCTTACTGTGTTGTGAGCACCTCTGACATCTTAAGCATAGGCCATTTTAAACCACGGACAAACCAATGAGGCATGAAATGAGAAATTAGAGGTCTGTAGGGAGCCCCTTTTGCTGTTGTTCAGGTGTCATTTTTATACAAGCGTGATCAGATCAGGTTTTTTCATGCATATTAATTTTGGTGGCGGCAGCCACCGCCGATTTCCAGGCTGCCACCACTTGAAAAGTCAATATCAGCGAAAGTTTATGCAATATAATCATTCCACATCTTCAGCAGTTTTTTCTTAAATGCAGTGACCGCAGTTGTCCATTGCGACACTGTTGTCGTGCCTGTTACAGAACAAAACAAACAAAACAAAATAAACTTCACCACTTCCTACCCTCCAGTAAACCTTAATTTTCCTTGTGGAAATTCCCTCTATGCCGAAGAGCGGTGTCAGGCGTTGTCTTGATAAGTAAAATAATAAATTTATTAGGTCTGAAAATATTGCTGCTCAACTTCAAGAGATGGGAGGGGCCATTGGCGGAGAGGAGCAGCAGAGTGCAGTGAGAGACTAGGAGGAGTCCAGTACAAAGAGTACGAGTACAAATTGCACAAATGGTAAAGAAAATGTGATAATTTTTACCTATTTTGGCCACAGGTGGTCATAATGATGCACAGATTTTGTGTGTCTCAAATTTTGACTCCCGAGTTCTTTGACAGAGGCTTCCACATACAGCAATGTTTACAACTTTTTTGTCTTATTTCTTGCGAAATTTAAAAAAAAAATACTCAAGAATAAGACTTTCAGGGCCATATGTTGAAAGGCTTGATTTGAACTGTTGTTCGTTTTCTTTTTAAAGGGATAGTTCACATTTTGGGGACTTTAGCTATAAATTAGTATATTTTTATTTTTGTTATATTTTATTTAAAGAACCACTAAAAGACACTTAAATAAAATATACTTACTAAAAGGATTTGTTTTGCCATCTTTTTGAGTTGTTATGAACTTAACTGATTAGCCTAAAGTATCTGACATTGTGGTTAATTGGCATGAATTTAATGTCATGAAAATGATCAATAAAAGTTTTTCTCCGTGGCTGTGGCACCTACCACCACTGCTCTATTTGGAAAATCCTGCAGATAAGTGTGAACAGCAGGGTGTGCTTTGTTTTGTGTTTTTTAACAGACTGCGCCATGTTGCAGAGGTAAACACAAGCTGTTCAAGCTAACCTTAATGTGATTTTCTCTGCACCATGAAAAAAATACGTCCACTGTGCTCATTTATGGGCTGCCGGCTGTGTTTAATGTAGTGCTTTCAGATTTAGTGTTAACTAGACAGCACTGATTAATATTGATTACTTTTAATAAACAAGATATCTGTCGGGGTAACCGGTATTCACTGTCGCGCAGCATCCTCTCAAAGTTCATGCAGCATCAGTGCGGCCAGATCTGAAAATTCAAAATTAATGAATAAATCAGACATGCAGTGATTGTAAACCTTAAGGCTCACAATTTTCTGTTTTCACTAATCTCCCCTTAAAAAAGGACAATTGCAAAAGCAGAGACTGTTTAAGAAAACATACTAACTTGGAAATCCTCACGCATCCAAAATGTAATGCTTTCAGCTGTGAAAAAACACTGAGAGTCAGTAAAACATTAGTCAAAACATTAGTGGTCATAAAAAGTTAAGAAAGAAATGTTGAGAAAATGAGCTGCTGATTAGACACCAGAATGATTCAAGGTGCAGTGTGTAACTCCTGGTCACATCGCCCAAAGAAATAGGGAGCAGCATTTGACAGGTCTGCTACAGGGTCCATACAATCGAAATTTACTGTCAGTTTCTTGACTCCTGTTGTGAAGCCTTGAGTTTGGTATTTTGGCTGTCATCATCATTTGGTTTTTGGTGCCAAAAGTGACTGTGAGACTGTGTAACTTGTGTTTTTTTTAAACTATATTTTTGTGCATAACTTGCGTATCTTACACCTTTTAAGTAAATGATGCAGCCATACCTTTGATTCATGTTTTCGGATCATATATCCCAACTTTTTAAATAAACATAAGTGCTCCTATTTGAATAAAAACTGAAAAAAATCTTGTTGCTCAGATTGTTTATCAGCTGATTAAGGAGCAGGAAGATAGATGCTCGAGTGACAGGGTAGCAGCAGCCTATGAGTCTGAGGATGACATCGTTTTTCACTTGGCTACTGAGAGAGTTTAAAACAGAATTGGGTTCAAGGGGCAGCACGATATGCGGAGGCTCAAGCCTTGTTAAGTTGTTTTCTGCTTTGAAATTGCTCCAACCAATCGTTGGTGGTATTGTTGTTGACTTGGAACTGTAAAGAAATCAGTGTGAGCCGCGCTGTACTGCAACAGTCAAGCTTAAAGCATAAGGATGCTTAAGCATATTCAACGTTAAAGTCAATCCTGCTCCCTCAGGTTTTTCATTTTGTTTATGATAAAACTCCAACCCATCGATCAGCATGAGTCAAAAGGTCTTTATTCAGTCACAGTGAAATGAGGGTATTAGTTTTGTCTGCATTGATTTTGCTTTGCATAGTATTTTTTCTTTCTTCTTCACATGGTCTCAGTACTTTTCAGAGATTATCAAAATCTATTAATTGTAGGAAAAAAAACAATAAACTACAGCCAGATTTGTTGGCCATAGATGCTACCTTTCTTTGTGAGGTGAGACTGGAAATCAGAGGTTGATTTAGATGTTGAGTGTAGAGTTCAGGTAGTAGATGATAATTAATCCTGCGGCAACACTGGAGTCTGTTTGACTTTTTTTTTTATATCAAAGCTTTATTTTTCACATACTGTCTGTCCTGTAATCCTGTAATCACCCTGCCTGAGACACAGTTTCAGCACCTGTCTCTTTAAACCCCCTCCTGGGAAAAATTCAGTCTGCTCTTATTGGTCAGCATTTCGGGGTCTTCCATATCTCACCATCCCTGCGCCATCATTGTAGCCAGGAAATGCCTGTAATGGTGTTTAGTGACACTTTCTGCAGTAGAAAATCACCTTTAAAAGCTTCTAAACACAACCAGACATGTTCCAACAGGAATATCATCTGAAATCGGGGATAAATTAACAACCTCAGCAATCAAGATTACATGTTTTCCTGATGTTAGCATGTAGCTACATGTAGGAGTATAAGCCATGTAATATGGTCACTTGCAGTAGTGTACCTGTAGCAGATGACCATATAAAGAAATCTGTCACCAGCTAAGCTCAGTTTGTTTTTAAAGTAGAAAAAAATAAAAAAAAAGAATATTCACAGGGAAGCTCACGGGGATTACTTGTACATGTTCGCCAATTTTAAAATGAACATCCATCATTGTAAAATAATATATATGACAGAACATAAGGAAAAGCATAACTTGCTTTCAAACTGTAATGATCAGGGGAGAAAATAGATTGTTGCAACAGTGAAGAGTGGTGTAGTTGTTAAATCAGTGCAGCAAGTAATTATATTGAAAGAAGACTTGTAGAAGTGCAGCATCTGCAGTTCACAGAAAATGTACATGTTTGTGCCAAATTGTGTCTAGGGTTATGCAAATGAGTATTTTTAGCTATTTACATTTTCACATTAGCAGAGGTAGCTTCGGAAGTTTAGTCTCTAATTGTGAATTGCTCCGATTCAGGACCTTAAACCAAAATTTTATCAAAAATAAATTCCTCTTTATTTGATTTTATTTTGTAACTGAATGAATGGTGCTATAAAAATAAAGTTTATTGTTATTATTATTACTCATGAGTAACAAAAAAACCCCAAAAACAGCATGTAGTAATTTTGATTTCATGTGCCATGCCATGTTTTTCAGACATTATTAAGCCACCACTGTGCCAAATTCAAAGGATGTCTCTGTTTTTTTGGTGTTTTTTTTCTCAGCGTGTTTCTGGCTGAACAGTTTGAATCCCTCCAGTCCCACCTGGACACAATGATGCCTGCAGCCAAGAAGCCCTTCCTGCAGCAGTTTTATTCCCAGGTAGGCTTGCACCTGCTCTCTAACGTCTGTGTTATCACAGTAATTGTTAATCATGTCGTCACTGTCTGTTACAGGTGGGTGATACCAAACATATGATTACAGCAGTACCAAACACTTCATTATCATTTATTGAAAAAATACATTACTGTCCAAATGAATATATCAACCAATGTCTAATTACTTTGCAAGCTTGTCATGTTCCTGCCTCTTTGGCTTTCATGGACTAAACAAACAGTATTCATCAGTTTTTATCGAATTTGAAATCAATATTTGATGCTTATGATGTTCTTTCAACTGTTCGTTCAGTAATTAAAACATCTTGTAATATGCACAGTATCTTTCATTTGATGTGCTCTAAAAAATATTCCACTTTTATTCAATGTTTTGTGGAGCCATCACAGTGCCTTTTGGTTTTCTTTAAAAGCCTGCTTCTTCATAGAGACAAATTATCATGTAACTGCACCCAAGCATTTCAGTCAGTTCGCAATCAACAAAGAGAGAGAGAGAAAATTTGCTGTCACCCATAACCATGCCGGCAACTCTTCCCACAGTCTTGTCTTTATTTTTTGTCCACTTGACATTTGAAATGTTCAGGTATACAGACAGGCCTGTTTTTCCCCAAACATCAAATGATTGTTGTGTCCTGATTTCACTCTTGGAAATACTGTGCAGTTGTTGACATTCAGAGCCAAACGCCACAGAGACTTTGACTTCATGTCTGCCTCTTAAAGTCTTTACTGCATACATAACATTCAAAAACACGATGAATATAATTCCCATACATGCATTCTCCTCTCCCTCTGTCAGACGGTGTCTACAGCCAGCGAACTTCGAAAACCAATATACTGGATTGTTGCTGCCAAGGCCATCGACTACGAACAGATGTTGCTCATGATGGCAGGAGTTAAATGGGACATCAGGGAAATAATGTCGCAGCATAATGTTTATGTGGACGTCCTGCTGAAGGTAATGTTGCATAAGAAATGCATAGGTGACTGTTGATGTAACGTGATGTGCCTTAATGTAAATGAGTTCTGAAAAAGATGAATGGGATCATTAAAGCAGCATTTATTATTTTTTGCTATACTGACTGGGGTGCAATGGACAGGAGTTAGCGCTACAATATGATCATGTTTTGAAAATATTTTTTTGGCTGTTAGTTAGTGGTTACTTTACATATCCAGCACATACACAGCAACATAAGTATGTATTTGGACTTGTGCCTCTGGTCATCTAACAAATGTAAGACCAATTTTGACTCTTATAGCTCCAGTTTTGGTCTCCACCAATTCCTGAGTGAATTATCTTGATCTTTGGCATCTACAGGTGTACTTTAAAGGGCTGCAGTATTCCAAAGAAAATCTTGGTCAACTTGAATTTACTTACTTATAACCAGTTGATTGGTCAATGGGAGGGAAAAATCTGCATGTTATCTCTAGTTTAACTAAATCAGCCACAGTGTGCTGAGTGTATTTAACCTGGGAGTATTTTTTCCAGAAGTGAGCATATTTTTAGTCATTTGCAACAGCACTGGTAAATGCCAGCAGCGTAAAAAGGCACTAAGCATCTGCGAGCTTCGGGTTTGGCCTCTCTTGTTTTTTTTCTGGGTGCCAGGAGTTGAAAATGTTCAGCTTTGGTAAAACCCTGGGCTTGTTTCTGTTGCATCCCACCCAGTCAACTAGTTGCAGTGGAGGAGGGGTAAAAAATAGGGGTAGAACTAATACCACAAAAAACAGCCATCACGTCTTACATGTGCAAGTGGTGAGCAACAACCACTGCTGGCCACAAAGACTGGCATGTCCGTCCTCTCCCTTCTCATTTCAGCCTTCCATTCATCCAGAGCATGTTCTCAGTCTTTTTTTTTTGCGGATATTTGTATCATAGCAACAAGACGCAACCAAAACATCCCAGGTAAAAATACGCTGCACCTTCAAAGCGTTCTTGTTCTCTCAGCTGAGTGTTTTCAGCTGGAGAAAGAAACACGGTGGTGAACACACCCTTATGAAAGTAACACCAGTGATTGTCCGAAATTTGGTCAGAAAAGAACATATCGACCCATCAATAAGAATGTGTCAGCCCCTCTACTTTGTTCACCAGCTACTCGCTAACTTTCTCTTCTGCTTCGTAGATAGCATTCACCCCATTTGTCAGAAAGGGTCCCCATAGGCCTTCCCAGAAAAGTTATGAAAAAAAGAGAAATTCTTCTCTGGCCAGGAAATGATTTGGAATTAACAGAATGTTTTGAAAAGATTTGAATGTAAATACGCCCCCAAGAGGGGCCAGGCCTTGACGGTTTGCGAGATACCAGCGAGTGAAGTGAGAAATACCTGTTAACTTGCACAAATTCCTGGGGAGTGCATGTTTACTTAAATGTAGCTGTATCGCTCTATAAACCTACCCATTTTAAACAGCTGCCTGCTGCTGTAAATGACTTTTGTAAAAGCTGCGAGAATAAAACAAAACAGTAAAGTGGATTCCTGGAAAACCAAAACAATGAACTGAGACAGTCTAAAACGCTTTGTAAATCTGAGAGGTCATTTTATCTGCTGATAATATGATGATATTGATTAGTACAGCTTTAAAGTTTTCACGTCAAATGTAAAATATTCACGGTGCATTTTCCTAATCTCAATTTATGCTGCATTAAGATTCTCCTCAAAGACACGGATGAAGACTTCATTGGGAGATTTCATAGAGATAATATGCAAAAATCTCACCATTAAGACTCTTTGTCACCTGAATGTTAATGATGATACCAGAACTACTGGTATCCGTGTTAAATCCTTTTTTTTATTCATGTGTTTGTATTAGGAAAAGTCCTGAATTTTTCCAATGCTTATTCTTTTTCCCCACATAAATACTAACTGTCCACTGCAGCCTTCTCAGCGTCGTGTCCACAATAACAGAGAGCAGAACACACAAAAGGCGGCTGTGACAGATTTGCTTTTAACTGGCGGGGATTTTCCTCTCATGGTGTTGTTGTCGTATTTGAGAGATAGAATCTGGGTTTATCCTTTTAACATTTGTGTCATTTACATATTAAGTATTACTTTTGATTCTACTTAAAGTCAAGAACTCTTATGTTCCTGTTGTTCCTCATGAATTAAAGTTTATTCAGGGACCTTTAATATTAATTATTTGGGATGAGGTGAACAATTTAGCACAGTGGCGGGTGAGCTGTTGAGAGTTGAATGCAGATCTTTCCTGAAGTTTCAGCTTTGTGAGAGACATTTGAGCTCACCAGTTTCTGACGTATTTTTTGGAATTGGAAGTTCTCCACTAAATGTGTGTCTTTTTGCATGCCAGCCATTTATCCCATTATAAATGTTGCATCAGGGGTAGAGGAACTCAAGGCACTACTTTTCTCACGTTGCCATTTAGAGACAGAAAGGTCTGAAGGGCCCGTTGCGGCATGAAATCCTGAACATACTAGCACCAAACCAAGACAGATCCCATATACTTATGCATCAGCATGTCTTCAAAAGCTGTTGATTAAATCACAGTTTAAATCACAGATGTTCACAGAAAAAATAAGGATGCACCAATGGCAAAATTCTAAGCCAATACAGATGTTTAAAACAATTTGGCAGATCCGGTAACAGCATTTTTTTGTTGCTGTGTATTTTGTTGAAGGAAACAAACGTTAAAAAACTTCTTTCATATGATAAACTTTTTTAATAACTGTTTTAAAATCCTTTTTACTTTATACAATATATTATTATTCCCTCTATATAAGTGTGAAGATATCAACAATTCTCCCTCAGACAGATGTATTTTATTTTATTTTAAGTTTCTCACTAAAACTACATTTTACAAGATGACATTTGAATACATAAAGATAACGTCATAGTTTATCTTTGTCCAATACGCATTGTTACTGAAGAGAGCTTGAACACACAATTAGTTTAAAATAACAGTTTGGCCGATAGCCACTACTGATACGGATGTTTTTATTTTGCTTTTATCATTATTTATTTCCCCTTTTGTGCCAGGTAAACAAAAGAAATCTACAGTATAAAGATCACTGAACTGTTAATGTCATTTAAGCCCTTCTTTACACCACCTTTGAATGAGCACAAATTCAATGTTACATACATGAAACAGCCTTAAAATGACCTTTCAGATAAAAACATTTTTAAATAACTGCTTCAAAAGCCCTTTTAACTACTTAATGTATCGTAACTCCCTCTCTAATATCTATTTTTAATTGCTGTGAAAACATCAACAAATTTGTCCTTTAAACCTCTCTATTTATTCAGATTTCTTACCCAAAAAAGATTACATTTGAACACATCGTGAGAAAGTTATAATTCACTTTTGCCTAATTCTCATTTTTACCAAAGAGAGCTTGAACTCATCATAATGTAACTGAATTCAACCTTCGCCAGCTGGTCGTTCATCACCAGCTACTAACAGCTGAGGTTAAGCTCTCCTGCCGAAATCAGCACAAATGTAGCATTATCAGGTAAACAACAGGGTCGTCCTTTGATGTGTTGATAGTGAGTTTACTGTGTCCTTTGTCCTGAATGTGTCCCAGGGCGAAATTCCTGTTCATTTGAACACATTTTCTTTTGTGCCCAGAGTTTCGAGCCCTGCTTTTTAACCTGTGTGAAACTGATGTGGCACAACAGAAAAACATCGGCCACTGGCACCGGCTGATATCAGCTGATAGCAATGTAATGCCGATAAATCGATGTAGCCATATTAAATAAATCTACACACAATCCAGTCACAAATATCTGCTTGTGAAAAAAACTCAAGCTCACATTTTGAATTCCTGAGTGGCTTATAGATCTTTGTCTGGCTCTGGCAGCTCTGTAGTTATGTCTAACTAATTACGCATATGAGCTAAATTGCCTAAGGTGAAAATCTCCATCTCACCAGCCTGCTTTAAATGTCCAACTATGTCAAAATAGTCCAGCTGATGGACTGACAGTGCATATTACAACCAGCATGTACTTTTCCCAATCAGCCGCTAATGACCCTCTTTGCCAACTTGTCAGACACTCGTAATACAAACAGATTTTGTTTTGTGCATTGATGGAAAAGTGTGCGTTACATTTTGTCGTCCTCCACTCTGGGGAATATTTTATTCATGAATTCAGGTTGATCACTTGCATTCAGCAATAGCACTGATTTGCATATAAAGTGGCAAGGAAATGCAGCAGCCTTCGAATGACTTCATTGACAGACTGCTTAAGTCAGAAACTATTGTGGGATTGTTTGTGAATGAATAACATTTCATTCTTGGTTGCAAAATTAATGGTAAGTGTGCGCGCCTTAAAATTCAGCTTCATTTTTTAATGTGACGCAGTTTGAATTAAAGTCAGCAGACACATATAAACACACAAGAAAAACAAGTACTTTACCTGAGACACATCCGTCATGTTTATGCACAGTCCTTATTGTCCTTATAGTCCTTACTGCAGTTTCTTCCTTTTAAACTGCAACATAATATTATAACTGTGTGATATCATCAATAATTGAGCATTTCAGAGTGCAGTGAGTACACATTAAGTGTTTGGCAGAGCTGAAGCCCCATCCTGAGTGTTTATAGCTACAGACAAGAAGCATCAAAAACATGGCACATGTAGCTGTGGGCCACTTGTGACCAAAACTGTCCAGTACATCTTTTTGTCCTGCAGCCCGCATCCTCCTGCGGGATGTTTCTGCTTTTTTTGTGTGGGTTAAAACATAAAAGGGAGAACATTTGGAGGCCAGATGTAAACAACACCCTCATGACTGGTGTCCTTTTATCTGTGCTTGGGCATGAAAATGTTGTTTTTTTAATAAGAAATGGTGAGATAGAGCCTGCTGATGATATTAACTACATGTCTCAAGTGTCACCTAGAGTGTGTTTTAATATATAGAAATTAAAGAGCCCAAAGGCAGAATACGGACTGACTGTAAGTTAAAGCATATATAAACATCAAAAAGTTAATGAATGAGTGCAGCTGGGATGTTCCACAGTATTCAGCAGCAAATAAATGATTTGTTTTAAAGCCTGATTTGTAGCTTGGCGGATTTATACTTCCTTCCTGTGTCTGCTCAGTACTTCAGGATGTTGTGTTCATCTGTCCAGACTGCAAAATCATTAAGTACGCTTTGTTAAAGTAGAGTTACTAGACATAGACAGACATAGTGTAGGCTAAAGGAAAAAAATATTTAGGGGTGTCCCACTATTCAGTATGGACTGTATGCTACATGTATGTACTGAATGTTCATTTATAAAAAATGGTTTTATTTTGAGACTTTTAAAAACTAGGGAGGGACTTTTTTATTTTAGCTTAGGGCATGGATGTAACTGTCAATGGTTGTATTTTGTATTTATTTAAAATATTCCTATTTCCCCCTGGTCACTTAAGGAAACTGAAGGGGAATCATTTGTCACTGTAGGAATGGTCAAGATTAACCTCTCCTTCCCTGATAAATAAAGTAAACGTCCTTAGAAAAAGAGATAGAAAAAAAAACATATTGCAGTTTATTCTTTGCAGACTGTAAATTACTGGATTGTGCAATTCACAGCATGTGGTAGTTTTATAACACTGTTCAGCTTTTCCAAGATAGGTTTGGAGGAGCTGGATTTGGGTGTCATCCAGGAACACAGAGTAGAGAGCGAGTCGGAGAAACATTTATATTGTTGTTCACGGAGACTTTTGTTTTGTTTATGTATGCCAGTTGGGAAACAAAGTTGTACTGGTCCCATAGTGGATTGTTTTTCTTTTAAAAATCTCCTATATTGTATGTGGATTTGTGTTTGTTTAATATACTTCTCACAAGCCAGTAACATGTTTTTACCCCTAGATATCATATTTCTATGTAACACAAGTTAATGTGTCCGACTACGTAAAGAGGTTTCACACTGACAAAAACAAAGAAATCCACCTCTTCAATGTTATTTATTTCTGCCAATCTTAAAATATATGTTCATCTTTGCTTTCTCCTCTCACTTCTCAGGAATTTGAGCAATTTAACAAGCGGCTGGGGGATGTTTCCAGGCATGTCCGCATCCCGCTGCCTGTGTCCAACGTCCTGTGGGAGCACTGCATCCGCCTGGCCAACAGGACTCTAGTAGAAGGGTAAGAAGGTCATAAAATAGCTCTTCAGCATCAAAGGGATGTGCGCTATCTGACATCAGTCTGGTGAAGTTGCACCCAGAGCTTTCTTGTCTGCAGAATGTTGTTAAAATCTCTGTAGAACAAACAGTGATTCAAAAAAGCAGTGTGACAGTCTTTGAGCTGAAGGTCATATAATCTAATTAATCATCTATTAAGAATAAAAAAGGATTGATTTGAATATTTAATAAAACTCCATAAGTACATAATATAATATCTGATAAAAACACATTAGGCTCATTAAGAGATTGTTGTAGCATTAAGAAGCAGAGGGAAATGATTAAATTCTAATTGCAGTTCATGCATCTTTACATGAGCATGATGCACTTCTCTGTACACTTCGTGCATTTGTATTTATTCTAGCTAAGAGCACTTGAAGGATAAGAGCAGACTGCAGTTTGTCCTTGGCTGATTTTGTCACACCAGGCTTTCCAAACAAGTAACATCCAATTCTTCATATCTACAAAAACACATCCAGGTTTGAGTAAGACTCTTGTCACCTACCCAAACACATTTAAAGAGGACAATAGTTTTCCTGCCCAGATTACTTTAAATGCAGCACTTCCTATCAGACTAAATACACTCATTCATTAATATAGAGCTGATATTTTGTCAGTATAGTGAATACGTCAGTCAGCAGTAAGGTGTTTGTGTATTAAATATTTATTTAGGATATCTCAGTGGCTTTTCAAGAAGCAGGTCAGTGCTATTTTAGTTGAATAGAGACTGCGCTGCAGGGAGGAAAGAAGTGTTCACAAAACACAAAGATTGCTCAATCCACATTTTAGCATCATGAATTATTCAGCTTGGTAATGTAACCATGATAAATACAGTGCAGACCCATAGAATAGTGGGTTTTTTTCAGCCATTGTCTTGTTACAACAGCCATTTTTGCTTGAAAAGGTCTCTTTACTCTCAGGTCACAGTCTTAAAATATGTCTGTAAGCTGCACGTACCAAACCGCATTTGTGAGTTATTGCATCCCAGAGATTTGAAGCCAACACTCTCATCCACTGCGTCTTCGCAGGGAAGCCTGCAGAGATTATGATCGAGGAGAAGTGGATTTTTTTTCTCCTCTTTAAGTCTTTCTTTGTTAATCCCTCAGTTTGAACATCTGCACATCATAAATTTGAAAAAAGTCTTTCCAAAGCATGTTGTCAAGCACCATGACGAATAGAGAAAATTACCTACAGCACATAAGAAACCTGGAGACTCTGTTGCCAAGTTCCCTTGGAGTAAAGAAAACCATTAAATTCCCGTCACCTTCTTTTCTCCTCATGCTGGCAAACCCTCTGTGCCAGGCGCATCTCTCCATCAGGGAATTACATGACACAGGCCACTCACACAAACCGCAAAACACTTTTGACACATCCCTTATAATGCATTTCACTACTGTCTCCCTCGTAAGCAGAACATATGGGTTTTGATAGGTGAGAGAACGTCAGAGCGTGTTTTTTCCTCAGCACCTGCATCGCTGTACTCCCACTGAGTGTCCGTCAAGTGGATGTGTGAAGTAGGTTTTTAGATTGTTGGTGTTATAAACCTCCTCTGACTGGATTCACAGCAACACTGAGTCACGCCGACTGGATGGTGACAAAGCGAGTTGCTAACAGCTGACAATTATCATGAGGTGACACACATTTCGTTGAGAACAAGAAATTGAAGCCAGAGTCCCTCTGAGCTGCTAATTTGTGCAGGTTACAGTGAAAGTGTTGGTGAGGATTTAATGGCAGCCGCAGGAAATGGTTTAGGTAAAAAACAAATGCTTTTTAAGTGGTTTAGTGCTTAAAAAGGAAACGAGAACATTGGATATTAAGCATCAGTGGAAGGCTCGCCCAAACTGGCCGAGAAGAGAAGAGAAGACTTTTGAACCCTTTCCAATGAACAAATGACCCATAACGACTGCAAAGCACTTCAGATTTAAGCTGCTTTTGCAGACTCCTGCATCTGCCTGGTTCTCCCAGTACACTCCCTCCACACACAGACACACACACACACACACACACACACACACACACACATCTCCCGCCTCTCTGGAAAACCGAGGCAAAGTGGTCATATTTGTTTGTTTGTACTCCCGCTCGCTCAGCCTGTTATTCAATTTCTCTGTCCAGCGCTCATCTCCCCTCAGACACGCAGAAACGGCTCTGTTAGCATTCTGAGGTGAAGCTCAAACACTCAGTGGCAAATTCTGGCAGGCATGACAAGCAAAAGAGAGAGCATGAGGATGACAGCAAGAGGTGATGAGAGAGAGGGAGAGAAAGAGAGAGAGAGTGAGAGAAAGAGAGAAAGAGAGAGGGTGAGGCAGAAAATGGAAGCAGAAAAGTGAAAAGCTGAAGCGTGAGACAGCGAGAGAGCAGACCTGTCTGTGTGGTGTGTTAATGTACTGTAGATGTCACAGACGCTGACCTGCCAGCGGACAAAAATGCCCGCTGCCAATGCAAACACACACACACACACACACACACAGAAATACATGAATACTCTGGGCCACACATGAATTTACTGACACGGCACAGACAGCTGTGTGGACCTACCTGACTTCATATTTAATATAGGACCCATGCAGACACAGACATTTCTCCGATTTGTAATTACCTGCCACCCAGTTCAGCTGAATGAGGGGTCAGTAGTTCACTCTTTAAATGACTCTAAGCCGACAGTTTGTGTTGTCATTAGTTACAATAAAGATATGTTTCGGTAAATAGCCAACTTTAGATATTTCTAAAGGAAATGTTCAGAGTGCATCTTTTTACTCTCCAAAAGCTGTCTCCAGTGTTGGAAAGTAAAAAGATTTCTTTTTTTTGCCGTGAAATGTTGCTTCTTTGCAGGAGCTGCTTGTGGTGGGATAATGATCATTTTCCTGGAGCTTCTGCCATCGCTGTGTTTCTTAGACACTAACTAACTAATTCACTGAGACTGTAATTTCGTAGCAGTGAGTATCTCTGTGATACAGTACAAAGGTATCTTAGACATAATGTTAAAGGTGTTAATTCTTCACACTCTGTTTATAGGGTTAATTCATCTTATGAATGTTTAAAACTCAAACCATGTCAAGCTCTACCAAAATGCACTTTTAAATAGATAATTCAAAAACTGGTTCACTACACAACTTTTATAATAATCAGTTGGTTTTTTAAAAATAATTTTATTTGACTGATTTGATTCTGAACATACACACAAAACAAGATAAAAGGAAAAGAAGAAAACCAGACAAAAAAAGATTCAGTCAAACACATGCAGTGACAAAAACTACGCTGAACAAAAATTTAAACACATTTCTTTTTGCTCCCATTTTTCACAGGCTTTTGTTAAAGATCTAAGACTTTTTGATGTGATTCATAGATATGGTTCTCTCTTTCTCTCCGTCTTTTTTGTGAAAATCTTATTAAACTCCAAATTAGTGAGTAGTTCACACTGACAGTTGTTGCATATCAAGATGCTGACCAAACAGCATCATTACTACACAGCTGTGCCTTTGGATGGTCACAATAAAAGATCACTTTAAAATGTGAAGTTTTATCTTTGGAAAAAAGAAATTATCAGGATCAAGTGCTACACAAATGCATTTTTGGTCACAGATGCCCCATAGAATCAGTCAGAATCTGAATCTTGTGCTCACTAACATAAAAATCAAAATTTGAGAGAAATGTACCTATTGAGTGCATCAAAATGCCTTTTAAATCTTTAAGCAAAAATAAAAATATTAAGTTTTAATTCTGTTTAGTGAATTTTAAAACTTTAAATGGTGTGCAGCACAAACTCGGTGCATAAGTTATAGCTTGACAGGATGAAGACAAAGTTATTGTAGACTGCTCTGTCCTTTCTTTTTGTGTGTTGATCCAGTTGGCGTGTATAGTTTCAGAGAAAGTAAATAGTTCTGATACGAAACTGCTCCCAACAGATCTGTGGATTAACTTGAGTAACCGGGTCGTGTTTTCTGTAAAGAGACATTGCTGTTGACTTTTTCTGGCACTTTGAGCATCTCAAGCCGATAGTCATCAAGCTCCATTATATTGAAGGGAAGGCAGACATCTCTGCGGCCGATATCTCCATCACCCCACAGCTTACATCAAAACCATCTAGATTGATAAATAGTACTACAGGTAAGAGGAAACATTTGATTTTAGATTGAACTGTCCCTTTAAGGAGAAAGTCACGCTGCAATGGCTTAATATTCTTGTACGTTAGCTCCCTACTGTGAATTTATTATGCAATAAAAGTCTAGAAGATGTATTTCACCTCGTCATATGCCAATTTCTATCAGTATTTGAATCAAAATGTTAATATTGTAAAAGCTCCAGCAGTAAAGTAAACAAAGTAATGTGAGGTAATTTAATGTAACAGATGATAGGAGACACTCAGAATCCATAATAGTTTTTAGAAGCAAGTGTTAAAAAGTTTTATAATAGAAATAAATAGAAAAGAGAGGTGTGAATGCGCTCAATATTTCAGTAAATGTGCTATATTGAGGTCTGTAATGTAGCATAGACACACATGACCAGCACATGTGATGACTGTCATGAATCAATAAAAAATGTCTATGACTGTACTTGCTTTTCATACATATTTTACTTCTAGCTGAATATTTGACGAAATGATAATCTTCTCTTTCCCCAACTTCTGCTGTAGCTATGCTAATGTGAAGAAATGTAGCAATGAGGGTCGGGCCCTGATGCAGCTGGACTTCCAACAGTTCCTCATGAAGCTGGAGAAGCTGACCGACCTGCGACCCATCCCCGATAAAGAGTTTGTCGAAACTTACATCAAGGCCTATTACCTGACAGAGAATGACATGGAGCAGTTTATCAAGAATCACAGGGTGAGACAGGGACGATGGTGGATTGTAGCATTAGCTTCTAAACAAAACTAAATATAAAATTGAAGTAGCTGTTTTCATTTTCTCCAAAATGTGAGCACCTGAATTTCTCTGAGAGCCTCATGCTGAGAGGCGACATGTCTGTTTTGCTGATGCTCTTTTTGTGTTTTTGTGCAGGAATACTCCATGAAGCAGCTGGCCAACTTGGTGAATGTTTGTTTGGGTTCACATATAAACAAGAAGGCTCGTCAGAAACTCCTGGCGGCCATTGACGACATTGACAGACCCAAGAGATAGGCTGATGAACGATGAGTGGACTCTCCACTGAGACGGACACTCCAAAAAGGAGGAACTTCCCACAGCGGAGCTCCGCGTAGAATGTCTGTATTTGCAGTTTAGAGCGTACATGTTGTGGTGTGTTCAACGAGCTGTACAGCACATACAGAAGTAGAGCTACTGTATGCTGCAATTTAACACTCAAATGTTAGCCAAATGCTCATTATCTGTTGATGTACAACCCTGACAACATATATCACTTGTGATATTCTGATGACCATAAATACTAATACTTTCACTCTCAAGCATGCAGCAGTTACTTGATGCATTACAGTAGGAATACCATCTTGCATGCACTCACATTTCCATTTAACAAACATAGTGCATATAAAATTTTTCTGCAAATTGTCCGCAACCACAACAGTTTCAGTCTTTTCAGTGACAATGTGGAACAGATCTTGAGTTTCACTTAAGCAACTACAAATACAGGATCTAAGGCCCTGTTTACACCTGATATTAATATGCTTCCCGAGTGATCGGATCACATGTGGACAGCAATAGGTACAGGTGTGAATGCACTCAATACGTCCTCAATAAGTCTTAAGATCTAATCACTTGGAACACATTCGCAGGTGGTCTGGGCCACATATGGCCTCATTCTTTCAGCAGTGTAGCAGTGTCCTTGGCCACATTAAAGAAACACCGACTCGTCTGAAGTCTTTGCTTAAGAAAACTTTCTGTTGCTGCAGTTAGACAGACGCAGAGCTGAGGGAGCGTCTCTGGAGCCAGTATCTTTCCAGCAAACCGTCAGTTTAGTGTCTGCTCAGTTAGCACGAGCTAACAAAGCAGCAGCAGCTGTTAAACAGTCCCAACAGACTCACGCCAACAGTGAAACAGCTCTAATCTGTTGTTAATCTTGTTAATAGCTAAAAAGAAACATTAGCTGTATGTTGCTAACTGTTAGGCCTGTGGCCAGGTGGACTTTTACTAGCTGTTCCCGGCACAGCGCTTGCACTCCTGCAGCAGTGGTCTACTAGCAGAGGGAGAGCATATGGTACAATCAACCTCTGGCTGATTAAATACAAAAACTCATTTGGTCTTTGCAAATAAAAATGATTCACAGGTTTAAGTGCAGACAGAGCAGGGAAGTGAGATCCAATCATCAATGGTCTCTTGAGATTCATGTGGAGACACATCACATTCTAATGCCAAATGTGAACAGGCCAGACTTAGAGCTGTCCGCCTTGATCGGATCACCTAAGAGGCATGTAAACACCAGGTGTAAACAGGTGCTAACATTGTAACGTGAAGTGTAGCTTTATGGCCGTTAACAGCATTCCATCTGTTTCCACCAAACATGATCAATTTCTGATACAGCTCCAACTTTGAGATTAAATGTGATTTATGAATTTGTCAGCTGCATAATGTCGTAAAGTTTTGTGATAAATACGTCCCAATTACAGACTCAAGAAGAGTGTGCAGAAGTTGAAAACCTCCGCTATCTGATTTAAAGCTTTGTCACATAATTGAATGTTCCCCACAGATGGAGACTCCGCAGTTTTGGATTATTGCTCATTTTTTTGTTGTGAATTATTTCCGCAGCCCATATGTTCCCTGTATATTATTTCACTTCAGGGTATTTGTTGTGCCTGATTAGGTGCTCTGCTTCTTTGTTTTGTTTGTTTTGTCTACTAATTACATAAATCTAATATAATGATGATTCTGAAAATAATATAAATTGTTGTAGTTAGCGTTAACTTTGTGTTTATCTGCACTAGCTGCATTTGTTCGTCATATCTGAGGAGTTTTTTGAGAGCCTGTCTTTGAATTCAGTCTGGCATTCTTGCTTTGTAAGTTTGTTTCAGTCAGGTACTGTTTATGTGATTTCTCATGAGTTAGTAGTTCAGCTGTTAACTTCGAGAGCTGTCCTCCAAAGCTTGAAGGCTCTCCACCTCCTCCCACCTCCATTAATTTAACTTGACCATACCTGCTGCGGGCAGATTGATATACTGCCAACAGGAGGTTAAAACATGAAGTTACAGTTTTTGATATGGCTTCAAATTTTGTGTGCAGCTGTTCTAAGAAGAATACTGTAAATGTGAATGTTTTGGACAACGTCTGTATTTATTTCTTGCTTTGTGTCTCGTTTGGGTTTTTATATGATAATTGCTGAAAGTGTGCTTGTCATTTATCACCACTCAGTATCTTGTAACTTATCAGCTGAATACAAATATTTTAACAATGTCAAATTATGTTAAGGGTCAAGTGCACTATAGTGAAAATCAGTAATCGATGTTTGAACTGTAGGTTGAACCAAAATTATTCTAACATAATAAACACACTAACAATGGACTCTGTTATTTTGACCCACTTCCTTACTGTGCCATTAATAAACTGCATAATCTATAACTCATATTCAACCTTTAAAATCTCTGTGTTCAGCAGTTTTGATCGAGTTGTTGTCACTGTTCATCAGAATATGAGTGTCACCTTCCAGCAGCACTGCTGTCCATCCTAATGATGCTTAACTCAGCCAGGAGCACATCGCTGTCAGATTAATTGATGCAGCTTCCTGTGTGGGTACAAGCCCTCCGCCTCTCTGTTTAGGAGGAGCCTGCTGATCAGTTTGAACTGAAAGAGCTACGAGGACTCATAACTCTGATGAGTCACTGTTTTTATGCATCCACTCTTGCAAAGCCATGACAGGAGGCATTTTGTTTTTGAGTTGTCCTTCTATATCTGAGGAATTCCTTGAGGGAATTTCTTCTAATTTATCAAGGTCACTGTGACTCTGCGACCGTTTCATTTTTATAAACGAGATATTTTAAAAACACCTAGAGGAATTTCCTCAAATTTGGCAGAAACGTCCACTTGGACTTAAGGATGAAGTGAATAGATTCGGGTGGACAAAGGTCAAGTTCCCTGTGACCTTGGTTTGTTTCATTCTCACGAGAGATCCAAAGTAGTTTGAGGGAATTTCCTCAGCTTTGGCACCAACGTCCACTTGAACTCCAGAATGAAGTGATCTTGAGTGCCCATCTTGAAACTGTATTGATTGTATAGATCTTCTTTGCTGCTGGCTTGAAGATGTGCGTGAAACATCCAGAATTTGTAACTTCTTTGCAGCAGCATTCATATTTGAAGAACTGTCAGCTGTTGTGGCTACATTGAGGTCAGGCAGTCGCGAATGTAAATTGTAACTACAAATTGACTGGTTCGCGGAGGCATACCACCGCGAGGAAGTAATACTGGTTCATTATACAACAGTTTTTCTATCAAATGTGATGGAGGTGAACCTATTTTTCATGGAGTGGGCATAAACACGTAGATGACCTGGCCTACTGGTGAAGTAACTTTACATATAGATGTCCACATCACACCAGCAAATCATTACCTGCAGCCTTAATGCACAAAAACATT
This sequence comes from Plectropomus leopardus, assembly GCF_008729295.1. Lineage (NCBI taxonomy): Eukaryota > Metazoa > Chordata > Actinopteri > Perciformes > Serranidae > Plectropomus > Plectropomus leopardus. Next base: position 16,740,710 of record NC_056480.1, on the reverse strand, counting down.
AAGTCTGTTTCATCTGATGAACAGTATCTTCCACAGCAAAAGAAATGCACCTATTTTCTTTATCATCGGTTAAACCTGGACAAAAAAACATCTCAGTCAGAGTGTAAATCTGTGTTCTAGTGTGGATGTAGTTTTATATTTAATATGGTGACATGTGACCTTGAGTTTCTGTGATTTTGCGATTTGTGTAGCAGTATTTGACCATTCAGCCCTTATGTGCTGCCTTTCCTTGCAGAGCTTTCCTCCACTTCCACCCTCAAACACTTTTTTTTATGACCTACCCGACACCGCTGCTCCTACTGTCCTTGTGCAACACATTTGGGTGCCCAGCTGGATCGTTGGATCGTATGCTTCCTGTGATGCTGTGGCCCAGTTACCCTTTTACATAAAAGACCAGGCACTCTTTGCCACTGTGTTTTTGCCCCCCTGCCAACTTTCATGAGCCAAGCTCATAGAAATCATTATCACTGGCCTACATGGTTTCTATTCCCTCACTGTCTGCAAATATGCATTCACACAAACTTCATTCATGTCTGTTCATACATATGTAACTGAGAACGATGCTTGCAGAGTCTGTTACGAATGTTTACTTTGCATTATGATTGACAAGACAAGATGTGACAGTGGTGGAGGAGGGAGTAAAAACAAATGTGGTAACCAGAGGAGATGTTGATGAGATGTGCTGGTTTTACATAAAAGATGCAGATGTTATTTAAGTAGGAGATGAAATGCAGATAATATATAGATCCCATATTATCCAAAGAATGTTCACTAGCTCAGTGAAAGCTGCTTTTTATTAACATTCATCATCAATGAAAATGTCTTTTATTTTCTCAGACATGAAATTGTTTTTGATAGTCACTTGTCTTTGAAATCTTGAGCTTTGAAATACTGATACAAAATTTTTCTGACCTTTCAAAAACATCACTAATAACCAAAGTTGATTGCTCATTAACAAAGTTACTTTTTTAATGACCTACTGAAGGAGAAATGCATTGTTCTGCCTGTTTCACTGGTATGCAGAGAATTTTCAGTCATCAAACTCAATTCATACAAAAGGATTAAAGCTGTAAATTGTCCAATCATATCATGCGCAACAAAACCAACATATGAGGTCAAGCATGGTTCCCACAGACACACATTGTCACAAAAAGAATAGACGTGCTGGGCCGCAGGCCACAAACACAATCATAACCTTGAAAGTAGCCTAAGAACATCCCTAACATGCTATAATGTCTTGTGATCTCAACTTCTTTTTATGTTTTTGATAATACCGTAATTTCTTTTAAATGTACACAAACTAGCACCACAGATATTGGAAATAAGACTTTTGGTTTGGACCCAACTTATTGTGAATTTTTTTGTAACATGCACAATAACGATGATTGCTTGCCGGCTAATGCTAGTTTAATACTAACTGGCTATACATAACTACCTCATAAAACCCACTTTAAAAAATCCAAACTATCTCTTTAGCATGTAAATTAATAAGGGTAAAGAAAGGCTAAATGGTTTTGTCCTCACTGTTAGCTGTCACCTGCCTGACAGAGAAAAGAAGAAAAGAAAGCAGGTCCGGCGCAATAGATACAGGCCGATGGGGGTAGAAAACACATTGTCAGGCTAAGTGGAACCCACATACACACATGAAGACCTTTTAATCTTAGTGTCTCCCTCTGTAAGAGCAGAAAATCGAAAACTGTAACCGGGGAACTGTGCACGGTTAAGGCAAACCCATTCACTCTGTCATAATGACAGCACGGTGTATTCACAGAGCTTTTCATTAAAGCGGTCTTATTGATTTAGCCCTATCACAAACAAACCTCACCGAGCCGAGGAGGGAGTTTAGGAATGTTCATGGCATGTGGTCCAGGGTGAGTATCCCATTTGTTGCACAGTGCAAATTCGTAACACTAATAAAATTGTTCCGCTTGCTATAAACCAGAATACAATTACATCAGGCCAATTGCAGATATGGGCTTTTAAGTGTTTGGAAATAGTTTTAGAAATGTTGCAGATGGCATAAAGGGATATTCATTCATACCTCCAAGTAATTCTATAACCATAGATATTTCCAGTATATAATGAGCATAGTGCCTGTATTCTCTCCTCATATATTGACTGGTATGACATATTGAAGAATCTAATTGGATGTCAGACCCAGTTGCATGAACTTTCACAACAACCCTCTGAGAATCTTGTTCCGCCAGTCGTTGCTAATTTGTTGCATGACCGGCTTTGCATGAGCGGAAACAAATGTTGTGACTGGTTGTAAACATGAGCAGGGCAGGAAAACCTCTCTCTCTCTCAATAAAAACCCAAAAAACATACGGGCAGGGGCTGTCAGTTTTAAAGTTCAGCTTGTTAAATTGGTGTCTGTGATAATATGAGAAAGTAGAATAAGGAAATTAATTAGGATTGATGGATATTTCAGGGCAGTTCTGTATACTGATAAAAAAAACAAGACTTTGTATGATAGTATTTTCAAACCAAATAACATGTACATTATCACATCAGAACTTTTATTTTGGACACCACTGTCTATGGACACATAATGAATCAATCCTTTTGTTCCAGTTCACATCATGCTATAATTTCATATCAGCAGCACCTTCTGGGGCTCTTGGAAATACCCTCTTACAAAACACAAAGTCAATACTCCCATCTTTGAGAAATGGGTATTGATTTTTCTTCACTGGACTTGTGTTTTGGTGTAAATTACCGGTTTAAAAAAAAAAAAGGAGGGGAACAGTGTATGCTTAGACATCCAATTTCAAAGAGGTGACAGTTTGACAGTTAATTTTGCTGCAGGATAGCTCAGGTTTTGATTTTGATGTAGTTGTTCTTAATCAAGGTCTTAAGCCAACATTGTCTTAATAGAATACTTGCAATGATGAATAGTTACATGTTTATTAAAAGGATCTTCCACAATAGCATACATTGTGTTTGACCGGAACTGCAGGTCCTAAGCTGCAGGTTTAAATCTGATGGCACTTAGTCCATGAGCCTCAGGTTTGGTTGTGCCATTTTTGACAGACCATGTCTCAATAAGTTTTGGTTCTTTATCTACTTAAGTTCAGGACTCGGACAGACTCAGGGCAGGACCTTGGTTATTTCTAGCAAAATCAGCTCAACAGTTTTGATCAGAACCTTTGTAATCAAAGATGTATCATCCACGGAGGGCGTTGCATAATGCACAACAAAATAAAACAGTAGTAGCAAGATGGCAGATCGCTCCTATTACCTGCTAACTTTTGTTTGGTTAGAACAAATATTCAAAAACAAAAAAAGCATGGGCCAACTATTAATGAGACCACTGCGCACACACACACACACACACACACACACACACACACACACACACACAGTTATTGCTTATGATCACGTAATGTCTTCATAAATACTTTCTTAATCCTCTCTTTGCAACCTGTAAAGAATGACAGGCCCACTGATTTTGTCACAGTTTACACTTCAGGTCATGGAAAATCTGCTACTTTTTGGTTCCAGCTAAGAACCAGCTTTTCACGTCCCAAACCAATTTATTTTTTGGTTGAAATGCTCAGAATGGTTCAAAATTAGGTGCAAGAACTGGAACATAAACTGTTCCATGTTGGTGAAAAAGGGATAATAATGATTTTTTTAATGGTCTATGTCCCTTGTGTTGGAAAATCCATGATAGCATACAGCAATGGTAACTTTCTTTGAGCTATTACTCCTTTTTCATCCCTCCACTATTACAGTTATTCCACGTTTTTTCACTATTTTAAACATAGACTGGTATGAAAAAGAATACTGTGAAATAAAATATTATTGTAAAGGTTAGAGTTGGTCTGTCTACCAGTCACATGGTCTTGACACCGTGAACAACAGAATTTGACCTTTGACATTTAGAACTGCAATAGGACAAATTCTAAATGCTTCTGCAAATGCCCTTATTACTAACTTCATATTGATCTGCTGTGCCTTTCATAAAGAGTGTGTGTCTCTGCACTTGTATGATGGTTTTCTGTCGTTTTGCGTCAGTGACACTGTGTATCCTTGTTAATTCTTTCCTTTCTAGAAACTGAAAGCGTCTGTGCCCAGAGGCCACTTTGCAAAGCACAGAATATTCATCAGATTTTAATACTCTCGAATACTTTCAGATTCCTGTTAACAAATGACTCATATCCACTCTGCCTGATAAGTGAGCCAGAATGAGGTCCATCGTCACACAGTAGAGGAGTGTGAATCATGCTAATAGGCTAAATATTTAAACTAGTAAACAAACAAAGAGATTATTCTGTGCAATTTCATGGGTCTTGCCCCCTCGTGTCCTCCTTTTCACAACACTGCAAACAGTGACGACTTCTGAGTAGTGAGACAGATAACAAATGAGAGTCTCTGCACATCGGCTACAGTATCTCACAAATCTAATAGTGTTTGCAGTTTATTCATGACCTCACTATATGCAAAGCTCTGCTGAGTGTCGTGTGTACTCAAAAATATTATTGACTTATATGATAATAAAAGGGCAGTGTTATCTTTGCACTTCTGTTTATGCACCTTCAGACCACTGTCCTCGGATTACTTTACATGTTTGTATTGTGAGGGGAATTTAATATACAAAAATATGTCAATATTAACAATTTACAAGGTTGACCATGATCGTGATAATGCAAACAAGCGATTAGCTGTGCATGATCAAGTGTTTGACCTAAAGGTTGAAGAAGACAGACTTACCATTATTGCATGTTTAAATTACATTAAGATCGTATTGATTGATCATGAGCTCAATGCAACAAGAATTTTGATCTACATACTGGAATCACATTTTGCCCTTCAGGTGACACGGATACTGACAGAAATGGAGCACAACATACTATAATGTCAATGCAAAAGGTCACTAGTCAGATTCTGTCTTCTCTGGTTTGCATCTTGTGCTTAACATGATCTTTTTTTAAAAAAAAAAAAAGACAACATGTGATAGGTTGAAATCATCTACAATAACTACTGTATTTAAAGATAAACCAAACATTATCACATTGCAGGAAAGAACTTTTTTTTCTTCACTTTTACACTTGAAGCTGACAGGAGAGCCTCCAAACAGTGACCCAGAGATGACTACACTATTTTCATTTTTACTTGATGGCAAAATAATGAAAGTGATTCATCATACAAGGGAAAGCAGACCTACTCACATTCTCTGTCTTCTGTGGAAAATGCACTTCGCGGTCACCATTACCATATAGACCAATATTTCACCCACCAATTTGTCAAAGGCTCCTCCCGCATTGCTTTTTGTAATACAATCTGTACACTGTACCTTCCATTTCAATCAGCGGGTTATCATAAGGCCCAGCATGCTCCTCTTGGCTTTTCCTGTTTCTCATTACTCAGAGGAAAGCCATGGCCTACAGAACAGGGATTTTAAAGTAGTCAGAGTGAAGGCGACGGCAAATGAAGGTTTAACAGGTCCTGAGCTAACCTCAAACCGTGACAGCTTTTCTTTTAACGGCAATTACACACCGTCTTTGCTTTGCTCCCATACTGACAGTGTGTAAGTGTGTGTGTTAAAGGGATTCAAAGAGAGAAAGACAGAAATACAAGAATATAACATACTATATATTACTGTATGGAGCACACATCACTGCTAATGTGCCCAACTTCTTATCCCCTGTGGCGTGCCTTTTACTCACAGGAGGTCAAAGTTTGGACATTAAAGGATTATTATCTAATTAATTACAACTTGGGCCTGATTTTTTTACAACTTCTGGCATAATTTCTGAGTTTCAGAAAATGTTGTCGTAAGTCATCAGTCAGAGACAAGCGGCACAACTGGAAATTCTATGTTGACTTTATGGTTTAGATGCTGTTTTGAAGGTCAAGGATGGTTGAACCTTAACTATGAAAATGCAAAACAAGCTGTGATAACAGCCCCTTCTTGACATCAGATACTGACGCATAGATGCACCTTTCATGGAGGTAAAATACACATTAGGCAGCGGCAGTTGTTGACACAGGGGGTAACAACCCAACTTGCCAAATACCGTTGCTTTTTCAGTAGATGTTGGTGTCAGACACTGATGCTGGTAGTTGCCAGCTGCATTACAAACTGCCGCCAGCAACTACCATAGTATAAAAAGCAAAAAAGTCTGTAGAGGGCAGGTGGGAGGGATGATGGTGGGTCCAACAAACTCTGGACTTTTACCCAGGAGCGTGTTTTTCATTTCCCATGTTAAACCAATAGTCAATGGAGTTATTTTAACAACAATGTCGTGACCTTAGCATGCTACACAAAAACCAACATCCTGACTGATCTAAACAATTGGAAGAGATCAAGTTTTGCGCTGACCTGCCTTGAAGCACCTGAAGCACTTGCGAGATGTGAAACTGCACTCTGGATTACCTGTTTTATACAGCCTTCGGGACTGACTGTGTTTTATCTTGATATTGACAATCCTGACGGTTTAGTTGTGTGCTAATGAGAATGAGTCCCATATGCCAACTGTGCTTAGCACTGGCCAACTGAGCTCTGGCAGGTTTTTGTGGATCTTGCCGTGGGTACCTCGGGGATGGTTGAAACTGCAGACAGTGGGCTCACAGAGCTGCTCTGGATAAACCATCCCAAACAGTCCCGCTTGGGCCATAGCCAGCATTATTTACATATTCAAATTAACCACAGGATTAACTTGAGGTTTGCGTTGTGAACTCACTAAAGGGGATGCATTATGCATCTGTCTTGTGCATGTTCTTGAATTTCCCCCAATTATTAAAATATTCACACTGCTGGTGGCCTTTACTATCATAGAAGTACACAGGGCATTAAAAGGAAACCCTGTTTACTTTCAACAACAAAAAAAAAATCATTTGGTTCTGCTTAACTGTCCTCTCTACTTTTGTTTTTCTCTCTCCATCTTCCTTTAGTCATTCATCACCAGACTTTTAATTTACTATTCTGTCAGCATCTTTGTGAGTAAATAGGCTGCATGCACACAGCCAATCACAATATTTAAGCAAAAGCCAAGAGAAGCATCTCATAAATACACAAGGAACATTTTAGTTAGCTCAACTTTGTCTTTGTCAGTTTTCTTCCTCTGAACAGAATCCAGTCTCTGATTTCCGTACTAATGCTGCATGATGCTCTGTTGTATCATTCGTATCTGTTTCATTTGTCATGGTTGTGTGTTGTTGCTTGTGTGCTCGGCACTCGCTGATGTTAATCTTCCACTTTGGCGGACATTTTCAGACCTTAGGAGTGAGACAGATTGGTGCTATCTGGGCTTGATTTAAGCTTGCTAGGTGATATGGGGTGTGTACCGGCTAGGGTGCCACAGGCAGGTTTGGATGACAGTAAACAATGACTTATCTGTGGGTGGAAAGTGGCTTGCTGTCCTTTCCTAACCTGCTGCAGTGTATTACCCTGAGGGGGAAACATGCACTTTCTTTAAGTGTGTGACATTTAGCCTGAGTAAATGAGTGCCGTCAAGTACCGGAGTGTGTGGGCTGTTTATGTTAAAGCAATTGAAGGATCTGTTTGTGCTTAAAACATGAACACGTTAAGTCACTGGATGCACATGCTTTTATTAGCAATAGAGCATATGAGGTGGTCTCTGCTTTAATGGCTTTTTAATATTGGAAGAGAGTGTGTTAAAGGGATAGTCAGAATAGAGAAGCAGGCTGGATTCCCACATGGAAGCTAAACAACTGCTGTGGAGGGGAGTCAGCAATTTTAGTCACCTAAAAAATATCCCACCAAAAAAGAAATCCTCAGAATAAAACTGATGGTGAAAAACAATTTTGATGGTGGTTAAAAAAAAATAAATGACCATAAAAAATGTTTTTTCCACCATCTGTTTCATCATGTTTTTCCTTCCATGTCCCTTTAGAGGTTCTGTTGGATTGATGCCACTCTCATGTCTTTCATTTGTACCCGTGCTGCATGGCTAACCCAGGTTTTGCAAAGTTCATCGTAAACATATTTTATCTTTTCCTTTGGGTCACATCTACAGAATGCATGTACACAAAAAGCGCACAAGAAAATCAATCAATCATCTCTCTCTCTCATTTCCAGACGCCTCTGAAATCTGTATCTATTCAAACCTCACATGAGTTCACACTGCAGGGGTAATAAAACTGAAACAAGTTAGTGCTTCACCCGCTGAGCTGGGACCACTCATAAAATGCTTTGAGCTCCGTGGAAAATGCAAGCACACAGCCTTTGGATGGAACTGAAACTTTGGCCGCTAACCCGGCGTTTAACGAGGCTCCGTGGTCCCTTAAGTTTAACTGCTTTGGTTTTTCGCCTGTGTCACCGTAAGCTCTGTGTGTCAAAGATTTACAATGCTGGTGGATATCCGTATTTCTGCACAGTAGATGTTGAAATTTGTGGTTCAAAGGTAATGCTTGCACTTTAGACACGTGAGATCTGAGATTTTTGTAGACTGACTGAAACAACAGTTTGGTGAACTTTTCCAGTGCAGATATTCACTCTGTCTAAATGTTACACTCTGTTGTATAATGGGCTTCAATCAGCTGAGTAGTGATAGAATTTGGCTGACAGCATGATGAGGCAAATGACCTTATTGTTCACACTCAACAGGAGCTGTGAATAAACCTTTCACAGTGCAGTCATTCTAACATAAATTGTGATGACACATTCACCTCCCCAATTTTCAAATATACCCAAAATGTTTTTTTGTACATATTAATAGGGAAGGAGCTGAAGTGCAGCTGGAGAAAAGAGAAGAGGAACTCAGGTGAGGGGAATAAGGTAATTAGGCAGAAGACTAAGCAGCGAGTTGATTGGTTGGGAAATAGTCAGGAGCAGGAAGGGACTAATGAGGCTGATGCAGGGCAGGTGAGTAGATGAGCCAATGAGAAAGAAGCAGCACAGGAGCACAGGAGAGGAAAACACTGTAAGTAGAAACCCAAAACCCAAGAGAACACAATCCTCTCAATATTAAACTGGGCGAGTGAAAATAAAGATGGACAAACTTATATAGGTAACTTAAATGAGTCTATTAGTCAGGCCGGTTTTTCAAAAAAAAAAAAAAGTCTGAAGGCACCACTAGACTGTTACAAAACAATCTTAACAAATTGGAATTATTATTACTACTGCTTCTAGTTTTACAGCATGCTGCAGTTCTGCATGTGGTTGGTCCAAGTGGTGTTACGGTGGTGTATTAGCTAGCTAACAGCCCAAAAACTGATGCACAAAATGTACAAATTGGTCAGAGGACCCAAGTTTCATATGTGTCATCCCCCAGTGTTGAAATGTAACGTTCACAATTGCATTACAAAGGTAACATCAAATTCAATATGTAATGTACTTAAACTGTAATTGTGGTAAAATGAAATGCTAAAAGGTGTCAAAAATTTGATTGTGTGGAAACAAAAAGTTTCTGGTGAAAATGGGCAGATTGTGAGTTCTAATTGATCACTGATGGCCATTGTTAGCTATCATGGCTTATAGCAGAAATACGTAAAGGACAGAAACTGAACTGAACTGAAATGAACAGAGCTGCTTCCAAATCCATACGCCCAGATATACACTCACACACACACACACGCTTACAGAGCCCTCCTTTGATATCACAGACATTTACTTTTCAATTTTAGACTTGAAATTTATTTCTTTTTAATTATAGACACTTGGATTGTGAGATTTTATGTTTGATTATTAAATTAAACTGTTTGATTGGAGTGTATTTTGGTTTAAATGCAAAGAGATTTATTTGATGAATGACATGTCACTAGTTATCTGGGCTAACTCCCCAACTAGTTTGAATAAATTTCGTATTACTTTTCTAAAAAAAAAAATAAAATAAATTGTGCTCACAGGTGTATCTAACTAATGTTAATGTCTTTATATGTTATATTTGTCTGAATGACCATGTGAAGTTTGAGTGAGGTGTCAGTCATTTATGTTGCACTGCATATGTGAACTTGCTTTTATTGATTTATTGTATATTCATATAGTAGAGTAGCTGTACTTGCTTAATACAAGATACAATAGAAAATGGGTTTAGATGTTTAGAATTATTTTCTAAAGGGACCCAGACGCCAGATTCGGTCCCCCAGCAATGTTTTCTCCATAGCTACAGCCTTGAGTTGACAGTGTCCTTCAATTTGATTTCACAGCAAATTCTTCTAAATTCTCATAAAACTCACTTTATGGACTCCTGTTTAAAAAGAAGATCATGAAAAGCTGTGCTCCTGTTTTTTGTAAATGTGCACCAAATGTTTAGACTGGATTAGCATTCCACATCACTGAGTAATACCTCTTGCATTTTAAGTCCATTTGAGGATAGAGAAAAATATGCGGATGGATCAGACTTTGTCAGCAAGGAATTAATTTGTTAATTTGTACAACACTCCACCAATATACAAGCAGACAAACAAGTAAAAGTGCACTGACATGCTCTGCTTCCCTAGGATTGAGAACGTTGCATTGTTTGAGTAATTATTTTGACACTGAGAATAATTGCTTTTCTGCTGCCGAGTGCTGAAATGAGCTGAATCACAGTAAAGCTTTCAAACGTGGTCGAGTTTAAGCCCCAAACGAAGGAAGGGCGGAAATAAATTGTTGTTTCATAGAAGCCTCTCCTCCGCCACAGCATGTACTCTATCAAGGGCCCTGATAATTAATAATTTGCCTCACAAATCTCATTAGTGTATAATGAGGGAACAAGTGCTATTAGTGAGACATGACTGAGACGGTTATCTTTTAAGACGTGTTATGAGCCCTGGGCGGACTGACAGGCTCACCCTTGCTTTTAGGACAAACAAGAAACATTTGTAACATTTTTCACTTCTTGGATTTTTTATTATATATTTATTATATATATTTTTGCCCACACATGTAAACTTTTTAGGCAAGCACCCACCCAAATGTGAAAACCGGCGTTCCCAGTGCTGCCAGTATTGAGGGAAGCTAAATAATGTTCATCTGCACACACTCCACACATCGCAGTGACACAGACCTGGTTGAAAATCTGTGAACCATCAGTTTAATATTGCACCCTGAGCATGAGCTCACAGCATAACTAAATAACAGCATTAACCCTGTGAAACATGAACAAATTGGCCTGATTTCTTTCAAGAAATGAGAAAAATACATTTAAAGACCCCCAAAAACCAAAAACACGAAATTAGTAAAAGAAAATTTCATGAAAGTTAGCACACAAAAAAATAAAAAATACATAAATAAAAAAGGGAATTGACCTGAAAAAAACTAAAACAAATCATTAAATTAATATATAATTTGAATATTTATAAATTTTTTTTTGGATAGATTTCTTGGTGTTTTCTTTTTCTCTCCCCTTTTTCACATTATTTTTCATTTAATCTTTTCCTTCTTTTTGCATTTTGTGGGACATTTCTTGCCAAGTCAATCATTGCATTTTTCCCACGTGTTTTCCATGGCTTTTTTCCCATTTTGTTCAGTAGTCAAAGTTCTTAAGTACTTGTGAAACGCATCTGAACACAGCACAAGAAAACTAATATCAATCCAGGTTTCAAAGGGTTAGACACGTAGTCTAAATGGGAATTAAAAAAATATATATATATATATATTTCTGTCAAGCAACTGTTTGTACATTCGATTCATATCAAGAATGTGATAAGATAATGTCGAAAACATCATAATAAATTATAAAAAAATACCGTACAACCCCAATTACATTTAGCATATAACTGACTGAAATCTCACTGACATAATATTGGTAGAAAGAAGCACAAATGGCACCCATGCTTTGGCGTTCCTTACAGACCAAAACTAGCATGCATGACTTGTCAAAACTATGCTAACTGAAAAAGAACAGATACATGGACAAACACACTTTTAAATGAGAAGTAACTCTATATCTTAATTTTACTTACTTTGTTTTAAACAGGTTTTCCAGCTGCGATCCCCTGCTGAATGGACTCACCCAGCTGACATTTTTCAGGAATGTTTAGTACTTTATATGTCGACGTGATAAAGTCATGATGGCATTTATGTGAGCAAGAGAAAACGTGTGTGTTACAACTGTAAAGCATTATGTTCAAGACGACTCTCTCCTACTTTTTTTCATGAGTGCTCTCTCTCGCTGATTCTTTTTCATTTCTGAAACTCTGCAAATTAAGCCACCACAACGCCTCAGGACTCTCATTCTCCTGCTTCACTACAAAATAGGATACTACGATTAATGTGGCAGTAAATATCATCACACAAGTGGATCAGCGATCTGCTTCAGGGCATTACGTTGGCGCTTATGTTCTTAATATCAAAGGGTTTAAATCAAGAGGGCTTGGATTTTTATCACACATTGTCTTCCAATAATACATCAAAGGGTTTAAAAACGCAAAGCTCATTTAAGATTATAATTTATGAGTGTTGCGTTGTAATCTTGAAGGAAGAGTTATTTCATTAGGTAATCTCCAGTCCTCTGTCTGTAGACTTCTGGGGAACGCCAATTTCCTGAAAGCCGCAAACACCATCAAGTGCAATTTAAAAATCCAATAAAAATCTTGATTGTTCTGGGCTTTGTTAATAAATTAACTTGGCCTTTCAAATGTGGAATAGTGCTGTGAGTGCATCATGTTGAAAACACAGCACAGATGACATGATGGTCTCTGAAATTAGTCACTTAATACTTCTAGGGACGATGTGCTAATCATGAAATAATGAGTTGAAAAACATTTTTTTTTCCCTGCAAAATGAAAAGTTTCTGTTTTGTATTCTGCATCATCCTTTCCTTCATGTGGTGCACCGCCCCACTACAAAAGTGCTTTTATTGTTGATGCCTGAATGCAGCCACTACAGTTAAATCCCATCACGACTCAAAAGTCCTATCTCTCATGAGCAGATAGAGACGATGCTGCAGATTAGTCTCCGAGTGAGACGAGATATTGATGGTTTGATTTATTTTCTTTGAGGCAGCCGCACTGAACACAGCAGGGCTTCTCTCTTTCACATGATGTGCAAATACTATAGCTTGCACACACATGCATCCTCCCATGCATACACAGCATGAAACTGTATCGCAAACAGACACACACAGACACACACACACACACACACACATTTTGATTCAGGTTCTTATGACACATTTTTTCCTTCCTGAGACTCCAAACAAACAGAAACAGGCCAGAAAAACACCTGAAAGAAACCCAGAAACAATTTGTACTCTGCTTCTCTGGGACATCTTCACATGAGTGAGGCCGTTCTGCCAAAATCTGTGCCTTTTTCATCCCCAGGACATTTCATGCATAAATATGTGTGAATAATATCTGTATAATACATAATATTATCAAGTGTCCTCTACTTTGTATTGAAGATACATCCTGTAAAACCTGGAAAAAAAACCCATTCCGACTCTCTTAAGCTAAACTTCACCATGAAGAAAGAATTAGAATCCCTCAGAACTTAAAATTAATTATTTTTATTAAAATAATTGTGCATCCTATTTCCAATTTAAACGTAAAACATTTTTTTGTCTTATCTCAGAAATTCTTATTACAGCATGTTAGTTAAAATTCACATTTTACTTTGTCCTGTGACGTTCATTCTCAAAATGTTTTGCACCGTTTTGCTATAGACAGTTTTCTTCTGTTCGGTGGGTGTGTCAGATGTGTTACTGCATCAGCAGCAATGTGTCGCGTATATGAATAAATGTCCAATTGGTCTGTACTTATGTTTTGTTTATATTTCTTTCTCTGGTGATGTAAACATATGTTTTCCATGGCAAAAAAAAGCCATTTGAACTAAATTCAACCCTGCCCTATAGAATGGGCAGTGGACCTGCTTAACAACAGTCTTCAACCCAGACTTTCTGACAATGCATCCCCCTCGTCCCCCTCTAAAATTTTGGTACATTCCACAAGTCACATTGATCAAGAGGAAATACCATCATTGGTGTCCCTCCAAGCAAGCTGAAGGCCATGGCAAGACCAAAGTAAATTTGCCTTTTTCTATTTTCTGTGTTTTTGATTATATTGTAAGTATGGCTTGAGAATGTCAGTCAGCATGCATGTTACCTAAATTATTTCTTAGATTTTACTACAGTATGTTTTTTAAAGATAGTTTTAGCAAACCACTTGAAGGTGCTGAGTGTTCTCATGACATTAGCACAGATGTAATTGGGTTACATTACATGTATTTGCTAATGCAATGCTAAAAACTCACTTACTCATATGAACCATCTTATGCTTAGAAACCTGTTGAAAGTTGCATCTGAAATGGCATCTGTGGCTGAAGCAGCATGACATGTGGAACCAAAATGCAGGACAGGAGGCAGGTGGATTTAGTGAGATACAATAATTGAAGAAAAACAAGCAGATGAGATGCACACATGGTGGGTGGGTTAACAAGGCAGGAGAAAACAAGGGAAAATGAACAGATGATCAAACAAAAGAAGAGGAACTGGGCAGGTACAAGGAGGGAAACACTAAATAGGGTAGTGAGAACAGGTGAGTTGACTGCAGACCTAGTGAGGGACAGGTGAAACTAATCAGGGCAGGGCAGAATAATTAGTAAGTCCGGGCAGGAAAACACACAAAGATGGGAAGTAAAATCAGACATGACACATGAGAAGTGAACCTACAAAATAAAACAGGAAATGGTCTGAAATGAATGAATACATGAAGGAAAAGCAAACAGAACCCCCCCCCACCCCCCCAAAACAAAGATTACAGTATACAAATAGGGAATCCAGGATCATGACAGTAACTGGACATTTCACTTATAGTGGAATGTAACTAAGTACACTTACTCAAAAACTGTACTTAAGTACAAATTTGAGGTACTTAACATGAGTCTATTCTTGCCACTTTTTTTTTTACCCCACTACATTTCAGAAATATGGAAATATTGTTCTTTTTACTTCACTGTATTTGTCTGACAGCTTTAGTCACAAGATAGGCTACTTAACAAATGAAGGTTTTTTGCATTAAAATAACATTTGAAGAGTTTAAAAAGATATGATGAATTGTTAGAAATAAAACTGCCCAATATATACAGCAAGTAATCCATTAATTGTCAAAATACTGAGAATTCATTGGCAGCTGGTTTTTTTTTTTTTTTTAATAATAATTTATTTATTACATTTTTCATATTCAATTCAACAGGTCGGCGTGACCTGTTAAAATAAGTAGCTAAAATTAAGAAAATGAAAATAGTGGCCACTGGATCACTCCCCAGCTGTTACTTCCCCTAACTGGCAACTATTTTGATCAACACTGAAGTGATTTTCAAATTTATTTTAAATAATCTTTTTGGTGTTTGTTTTATGTTCTTACTTCATTTATTGGGTACTTTTACTTTCAGGTTTTTAGACTATTGCCCCTATTCTGTTTTTCAAAAAAATAATAATAATGCAGTCCCTCTTAAAATGAACTGATCAAACAAGCAGAGTGCTTTCAATGGTGTTCAGAGCAGCCAAAATTTATGAGACAGTGCGCGGGCCAGAGCGAGCTGAACGTTTTCAAATGTAAGGCAAGAACTGTTGCTCCATCCACATCCAAATTAGTTTGATAGAAAAGATGGCAATATCCTTGAAAAACATACATAGATAGCATCACAAATAATCAAGGCTCATCTGAACATTTACGAATAGAAAACAGGTTATCTTTTTTCTACATATGGAAATCATACCTGTACATCTGTATCCATCATCGTTTCCATGGACACAGGAAGGAACAAACAAGGTTGCATATAGATGCTGTGAAAATTAAATCACCTTTTATTTCAGTTTTCGTTCATAAAAAAGGGAAAATAACATGAGTACAGGTAGTACCGTTTAGTTTATTTCCTCTCTGTGTGACTGTTGAGCTTTGATGATAGATCTTAAATAAGGTTTGAAAAAGTGTGGAATTTTGTAATGGAAATGTGGAGGAAACCTGCTGTTGAGTGAACTCTTTGGTGGATTGCTATGAGCTGTCTTTATTTTTTTATTAAAGTTGTAAATAGCATTGAGTATTTTTTCCAACATATTTTCGTCCTAACTCGTCAAATGTTGCTGCTTTGTCAGTGGACTTCCATGTCTGCATATGACACACCAGGTATCTTCCTGCATCTGTTCTTGACCCTCTGGGAGATCATGTCTACATGCATTGTGTCTTCTTAAAATACGCTTCGATTTCACAGAAAATGTGCAATTTCTGCTCGAAATACTGTCTTTGGCTCACATTGTTCAGGCACACCGCTGTGTCATCAAATAGCGCAGTAAAAAAAATAAACAGTGATGTCTGCAGGTAATAATCGAATTGAAATGAACTGCTTGCAGTTAGTTTTCATTTTGGATAGAGATATCTTTTTTTCAAATATTATTTTTGACATCTCCTAAATATACCTTAAAATATCAGCAGTATTGTGTGACTTCTGTTAAGTCATGCACACACATTTTAACTGAGCATGACGTCAGTACTTACTGTTCAGATGAGCAGTTATTTAAACTGTCCTCCTGAGACACACTGGCTTCTGTATATATGACCTGCTGTTTAAACATGAGAATCTGTGGCCATATAGTGACGATCTTTGGTCTCTCAGCACTCGGGGCATGTTTGCTCATGGACCGTGACTGTGAGCTGCAGTGCACTGTCGCCAAGTAGAAAACCAGATTAACTTCTGCCACACCTGGATGAATGAAAAAGGCAGCAGAGGGGGGAAAATTCACGGAGTAAAACGTGTCCTTTCTCCCATTATCCTCGTGTGGACTGCAGCGAGGCTCGGCCGTGATGAATTTCTGGCTACGACAGCGGAAAACACTCTTAGCCTTGGGTGAATGTGATTCACTGCACAGTCAGTATTTGAGTCTGAATGAATGGACATGAATATTCCCGACAAAGATGACCATCCACGACAGTGATCTGAGCAGCCTCTGTCATTAGCTGGAGAGGTGATGCTTTCGAGTGACCTTGAAACATCTTTGATGCGCAGATGAAGATCTGAAACGCTGTCTTTTCCTGTTTTAGCAGTAAAACTACGCACAAGATCACTTTCACAGCCTGGTTTCTGAGCACACATGACACATTCTTGGATTCGTCCAACGTCCTGTGAGATTGTCGCTGTCAGGGAACGGTCTTGAATGCCTGAAATAGCTAGCCGCTGACATTTTCCTGAAGTTTCCCAGGCTGATGTGCTCCCAAGATGGATGCTGTTCAAAGCAATTTACGGCTTCTTCCTCTGTAACTTTCTGCTTTTTTCGTTCCATTGAATCTGCTGAAGAAAAGCCCATAACGAGATGATTTATGACAATTATGGAGATTTTGCCCTCATTGTATCTTCATTTTTGCATCACTCTTCCATCACTGCCTTCATATGCAATACAGTTTGCATACAATTTCAGACTTTGCATTGAATATTTTCATAGATTGCTATAGATGAATTTGATGTGATGCTGTTTGCATGGGACAATATTTATCACAAGAATAATGAACCTCCTCCATGCACGTCTAACTTCATCATATTATTATTAACTCATAGACTCAGAAGGCCTGTGAATATGCAGGAGGATGGTATGTCTTCTTCTCTTGGCTGTTAGGATTCAGCAGAGCCTGAAATTGCATATTATACATTAGCTGCCTATAGAAAAGCTGTAATTTTTTTACATAAAGAGCAAAACTTGGCCTTGTTAGTGTGATAACAACGTTAATTTGTCATGGGGCGTGAGGGGATCTATCTCCAAGATGAATTGTGTCACTCGGTTCTGTCTTGTCCCAAACATCTGGTGCTGGTATGGGATTTGAGCCGAACCTTTAGAATTAAAAGGGGCTGTATGACATTGCCAAGCCTGAGTGGTAACAAAGACACCAAAATGAAGCAGGACTTCCTTTGTTTTCCCTGCACACCCATTATTCAAAATCTCTCAACCCTGAAACATTGACAAGAATAGTTTATGTGAGAAAAAATGCTGCTGAATCATTGGAGAACGTTGCAGGAATGCTCCAAAACAAAGTTTGTGCCTCTGTGCTTAAAACAAAAATAAAAAAAAGTATTATCCTTTTAGAGTCCATAATCTCATTAAATCGTAAAAAAACAAAAAAACAAAACAAAACAAAACAAAAAAAAACGGAATGAAAAGTACCTTTTATGAACAGATAAGTGTGCAAATTGGCCATTTTCATCTCAATTCTTTCATCTTTTTTCCTCCTCTGCAAACACATGTCGCAGCTTGTTTCTCTGATTGCTATTTGCTTCTTTTATGAATCTTTAATGTATTCTTGTGCTAAATGGGTTTAAAAAATGAAACAAAAAAACAAACAAAATGCATATCAGTTTAGATTTTACAAAATGCAGGTTTTTTTAATCAGCTTTGAGATGAGCAGTCCGAGCTGAGAGGGAGAAGGAGACGAACACAAGCCAGAATTGATGGCAGGAACATAACAAAAATAGCTGTCAGAGTATTTCACAGTGCAAAAATCTATCATATACACAGTGGCTGCTCGTATTTACATGGGCATGAACATATACAGAAATCTATCTTCAAAAATATACAGAATCTATCTTCTCCAAACCCAAAAGATTAATAGTATGTCTTACAATGTGTTCTACATCCAAGACAAACCAACATTTGAACGATGAAGAGGAAGATGAATAGCAAAATAAATAAAATACTTTTACTTTCATTCTCTCATTGATTGTCACTCCTTCCTTATAAGTGGCAACAGGGCCTGAAATTAGCACCTATCACCTGCTAAATGCGAATAAATCCTCGTCAGGTCTTGCCACTTTGGCAAACAACGAAAATAAACAGAAAGATGCTTTTCATGAGATTAGCCTATTTTGGACAGAGCTACATATTTGGAAGCTGCTAGCAACTGCCATATAAAAGCATCACTAGTATTGGTTAAACCTAACTTGTTTTGATAGACAGTAGAAGTTCACCAAATTCTAACCAACAACCACCAATAAAAAAGCACATATACTAACCCCCTCATTATTGTATCAACTCCACTGTCTACTTCACGTATCAATTTTGTCTAAAACTGGGGTGGGGAACGTGCCTCAGTCATGGATGTAGCAAGCAATTACTTTTCGGAGATAACCCTGACGGCTATGTATGTCCGAGTCAGGTTCAGGGTCAGTGAACACAACACGTGAGGTTACGTGCCGTCGCGCGATAACATTGGGGATTTATTGACAAGCGATATCATCAAGCGTCATGGCAAGTGCCATGGGAAGGAAGGTGGATGCATAATGCCGCGTTTTTTAGGAGAAATGGACAAACGGTTATTTATTTGTCTAAGTAAAACGCAAGACACTTTGCCTGGTTTGCGGGGTGACGCTGGCAGTGATGAAACAGGCCAGTCTCGCGCCTCATTACAGCTCGAAACATGCTAAACTGGACGAAAGGATAAATAAGTTTTAACGCTCTTCGTCGGAGTTGGGGTGTCCAACAATCAGCTTTCACAGGACCACAGACTGACAGAGACAAAGTTAGGATGCCAAGTTTTGTGGTGAGTGAATTAATAGCCAAGAAGCTGAAACCTCATGCAGAAGAAGTTGGTGAAGGAGTGCCTTGAGAGTTTGTGAAGGAGTGTAATTTATTTCTAATAATTGAATGTTCATAAATTTAGTATGGCCCTCGGAGGACTTAATTAAAATTGAAATGGTTCCCCACCCCTGGTGTAAAGGAATGGCTCAGTGCTGGTGAGTGTGTGGTCCAGTGAGGGAGACAATGACTGTGCTCAAAACAGACAAGTGTTAAGCCACTGTTTTTTGTAATCCCAGCTAAGTATTCTCAATAAGAATTGAAATGTATTGATAATATATTACCATGTGTATAGTGACTTCCTAACCACAGAAAACAGGGCTCCCCAAAAAGCCATGATGGAATTCTTCATTCATGTTGTGTTTTTTGTGTAAATATTTTGAACATTGAATGACATCCTTCTCTACATTGGCTGATGTGTAAATTATCTAAATAGGTGTGTTTTTATATATCTGTTTTTGTGTGTATACATTTTATATTCGGGCATTAAAAAACCTGAGTGGAAATGACTAAAATTAAAAAAAAAAAAAAAAAAAAAAAAAAAATCAAACATCGCAAAAAAAGGTTTCTAATGCTTGAAGGAGGTGTCACAGTTGGTGTTTTGTTAAAAGGTAAAAGAAACAATGCAATTGAAACAAATTTAGTGAATAGATGATGATATAATTGCTCCCTCTGCCTTTGCGCCACCAACTGCTTATCTCCATGAACCAACTCCCAATATTTGCATAACAACAGGGGACTGAAAAGTGCATGAATTTACATGTTGTTTTGCTGAATTTGGTTAAGTTTGAGCAACACTTGGATGGAAATCCAACCAATGTTATCCTTTCATTTAGCAAAGGCCGTGAGAAAAAGTAAATTTCAGACCCTGCCTGGCTAGCAACAAAATTCACTGAAATATAGTATTGCGATAGGTCCAAATGTCTGTTTTATTCAAGAGGAATATTAAGGGAATTGGTAAGTGAAGCTACAAAATAAGACTCACTGTAAACTGCAACTTTGTCACCAGTAAAGAGCTTGTCCTTGACTTTGATAACTTATTGATTTTAGTTTGATAATCTAATTAGACCAGTTTAATGTTATTAGCTTGCAGTAGTGAGTTTTCCCATCCATTCCCAGATTAACCTTCATAATACATCTGATCATGTTTTCCCACACGCTAAATATTAACTTCAATGCTTTACTTTATAGGTCCATGAAAAAATACATTTCAAACTGTACCTCAGTACAGCCCTCTAATATCTCATATGGCTCACATAAATCTTGTTATTCCAGTTGACAAGGACTAAAAAGCTTCACGTATACAATGACCAGACATTCAACATTTAATAACACAGTAGTCTGTGAATAGAACTAAAAGTGACATCTAAGATGGCCAAAATAGGTTATAATTACTCTAAAATATAAAAGATACTTTAAATGATTACAAAGGTCTGTTGATATTTATTGATTTCTATAAGCAAATCCCATGAAAAGACTAACAGTGAACTTATGTCTGTGCATCCAAGTCTATTATCATCCCACAACTATTTCAAATCAATCAGGGAGCCACACAGTGGCACATGTTGACATGCTTCTCCATTGTCATAAAGATGGGCATTGTAGTTTAGTCTGAGTCAATCCTACGCACAAACACACTATTTACTCCAGTCTGTGTGACAACATATAATTATTATTATAATAATAATAATTATTATTATTATTATTATTATTATTATTATTATTATTATTATTATTATTATTATAGTATACTATTAAAATAGATGTATGTCTTTATTAGGAAAAAAATTGACTTGATGCTCAGTGCCAGAGTCACAGTATATCGATTCAATTAGCAACGATTCAGTATCATTGATGTAAAGTGAAAACATCAATCCATAACATCCTCTTTTGGATGTTATAGTCTTAACAGCAGCAGCCAGATTATGGTAAGCAGCCAAGAGAAAGCAGTGAAGAAGACGTTATTTACTCTGGAGTAGACCTTTTTCATGACAGACATTTTTCAGTGTTATAGCAGGAAAAGCACGTGGACAATAATGAAAGCTGCATTCCATTTAGGAAAGAGCCTGGTATGGTGCATGACGGCTAACTGGAACAGCTTGCTGGGATAGTTAATGAAACTGAGCCATTGTTTATGTTATCATTTTCACCTGTGCTTTTCCTGCTGTGACAAATCAAAATGTCTGCTGTGAAAACGGCCCTTAAGTCAGCAGTGTGGAAGTATTTGTTTTTTAGAGAAACCACGGGTCAACAGACAACGCACATCCCACGTCATTAGTAAACAAAAGCCTTACTCATGACGTACCTGCCTCACTCTGCTAACTGCACAACAACATTAGCAGCTCAATTTCAACAATGTTAGCCTGAAGAAGAAAATTCAACCCGTCTGTTCTGTCCAGAGATGCAGTGACTTAAACCAACAGTGAGTAAAGAAAGTGTGAATAATATGCGTAAATTATTAAGGTTGTAGAGGAGTTAAGAAAAAGTCTGCTAGCTGCTAGGCCAAATTTTGCAATGTAAAATGCCATAGGCTTGTGCTAATAACGTTAGCATGTTGTATATGTGGGGGAAACGTGACTACCAAAAGACAGTTGTTTTGTCTGTGAACCTCAGCGGTTAGTATTGAGACGGGTTTTATACTTTTGTTAAATGATGTTGTTAAGGAGATTAACAGCATCATTTTTTACTCTTTTTATATAGGACAACTTAAGCGCAACATGCAGCAAAGCACCGCAGACTGAAATTGATCCCGCCGCCACTGCAGCAAGTCTCTGTAACATGGAGCACCAGTTGTACCAGGTGAGCTACTGGGTGTATCATCAAATTATTTAGTTAATCCATGTTTCATGGCTGTTGGGAGAAGTTTGCCTGCAAGGCTTTGAGCCAGACGGCCCTGAAGTTTTAGAAAAAAGATTGACTTGGGTTCAAATTAAAAGCATTTCTTCCAAAAAGGGTTTTCTAACAGAATGAACCAGTTTTAAATATTTATAATCAATTATGTGTTTTTGTTATCTGTTATGGTAAAGTAAAGGGTTCAGCTTCTTCTGTAACAGAATGTGTTTAATGGGCATGTGATATCGTCTCATATCATATCTCATATCGAATCAAATTGAGACTGGATCGTGGCAGACTTTGTTATATTGGCAAATATCGTATCGTTTTCCGAAGAACTGATATTATATTGGAACTGGTTTTGTCTTTTCATGGAGTTTGTTAACAACAGCACAATTGCCTTCTGCAAAAATACCCCTCTGAGGCTTTTACAAAGATTTTAGTTCTCTGATCTTTTTTCTCGGAAAGTGACAACAAACTTATCACAGCAGTCTGAGCCAGCTAGAGGCATTTTTGGCTCTGCTGTAGGATGATAAATAGATTTTCCTGTCTGAATTTTTATGTAACTTTTATAGATAAATGCAATCAACAGAATTAATCCAACCTTCAACAGAACTGGCGGCCTTTTAAATGCTGGCTTTTTAAAAGCAAATTTAGGATGGTCTTTTGTTTGTATTCACACTTAGAATAAGACACACCAAACCGACATCAAAGCAGTAGCAGCAATGAAGGCCGACTTTGTGTTGCCTCACGTCACCTGTGTCTCGGCCACAAAGTTGCACTTGAAAACACCGCAGAGATTACAGCAAATGGCCAACCAGCACCTGTGTTCTGCACCTGAGTGAGAAGAAGTAACTCTCCATAGCAGCAGATTGCGGTAGTCAGTCGTCACCATTAAAAGGGAAACCAGAAGACTGACAGGACGGATTCAAGACGCTAGTTAGCTAGTTAGCTAGTTAGCTAGTTAGCACATAGACAAAACACAATGTGATGTTGTAAGAAATACCTCTTAACGGCAGACAATAACACAAATGATTCCGAAACATTCATGCTGAAAAACAAACTCACTGAATATAACAAGTTTCTTTCCATGCCAAGCCATCTTGACTTAAGCTGTTTGTTTGCTTTCCTCATTTTGATTTCTTTTCTCGTACACTGAGCTGAACTACCAATCAGAGTTATTTCACTCACCAAGTCTCTGCCATCCGCGATGCCAATTAAACATGCTGAATTAGTTGACAAACGGCCAACAAAGGCCGATTAATGCCAACAGCACTTGACTAACAGCAAAAACTAGGGCGACCATCACTGACAACGTAACACTGATTGATGGCCAACTGTCAGCTTGGTGTGTCAGGGCCCTTAAATGCACTATGGCCATCCAGACTCTTAACTTAAATCCTTCAAAATCTGGTGGCACAGTTATGACAAGGCAACAATACAGTAACAACTAATATGATGTAAGTAATATGAACATATTTAGGACACGAAGAGTAGATTATTCATGTTTGCTGTCTGTGCAAAATCACGAGCAAGATGTGAACATGCCTTTAAGATCTTTAGCAAACCTTTCCTTCTGCCCTGGATGCTCACTCATACAAATGCTACAAAATTCATGACTAAATATGCACAGAGGACAGAATATCGCTTAAAAAAACAGGAGATAGATTAAAGGCATTGTGAGCATGACAAAGGATGACTGTGAACAAGTTCAGCTTCCCGCTGCAGAGAAACTGCTTGTTCATCAGAATCATTGCAACAACTGATAGCATACTTGACTCATATGCAGTGAGACAACTGTTGTGGCTGTTCAACCTCAAAATAAAGTTTTTTTTTTATTCATATATATATATATATATATATATATATATATATATATATATATATATATATATATATATTTATATTGTGCATTTTGCTCTTTTTGCTTCTTAGCCCTGGGATGTTCAGAATCGGCACAAATATAGCAACCGCAGGAAACAACAAAGCCGTTAGGAGTGCAGCATCACAGGACACACATGTAGCACGTACTTAGGAATCAGCAAGAATAAAATATTGATAGAAAACAAAAATAAAATCCTTTTAAAACATTTTTTTTTCAAATAAAACATGGTGAACATATATTATGTACATAATTCCAGAGCTTCAAACGCAGAGGGTCTTTTGAAATTTGACCTCCTATTATGGCACATATGATCAGGTGTCTGAAGTTTGTTGGTGTGTGTGTGTATGTGTGTGTGTGCACGCATGTGTGTTTGTGTTTAGCTTCAGGGTACCATGTCTGTGCTCAGCTGGACATGGTGCGCCCCTTCATAGCTGTGACCAACATACAGTACCCTTTGGTATAGGTGAGGCTAGGAAGGATTGGTTCTTCTACATCACCTTAAAAATCATCATCATGGCACCATCAAAAACATGATTCACCACCTCCTCTAAATCAGAAACAACACCATCATCACTGTCACATTCAGCGCTATCGTCTCATACAGAAAACACCGCCACCCTCCCCGTCATCACAGTCACAGTCATTTCTGTCTCCACGCCAGCACAAGCCTTCGTCACTGTGAGTGTGCACAGTTTTAGCAGCTTTAGGAAGTGACACGTGTCAAAAGCAGCTCTTGTCTCATGCCACAAGTTCTTGACATCACAAGTTCGCGACAGCAATGTAAAGTAAAGTGAAGTGTCAGCCTTGTAGCTAATCCATCTCCATACCAGTGAGCTCCTTCTTCTCGGACCTGTATCATTACTGAACAAACTGGCATCAGCCTGTGAGATTTAATCACTGAGATCTGCCGGGAAACCCGGATTTTCCTTTCTTATTGTACATCTCTGTTGCTCAGTTGCTCTTCTTCAGCTTTTCTCAATGCTTCACTCTTTGTCCTTGGTGTGGCTCAAGCGTACGCCTCTCCTGACTTTAGTGCCACCAGTTCTGAGTCCTCAGTGTGGCGCCCGTTCAAGTGTTCGCTGTTACAGTCATGGTGGTACATGAAGGCGGGTACCTCAGTGATGGAGGTTGCTGTGTAGGACGTGGAGCGCATTGAGCAGTGGTCCTTTCGTCTCTGACCCCACTGGGTTTTGTACTGCATCCACTGTCTCTTTAGAGCTGCCTGCACCTGGACCACACACAAACACATGGGTTATGGAGATGGGTTATTACATAGTGCTTTCAAATCTTGCTTGCTACCTCACTACGAGAAGTGCCTTTAGGCATAATCAATGATGTAAGCTCCAAAGCATTGTTAGTTAAACTGCCTGCTAATATCTCAAGTCTTTTATCCTTGCATACCAGCAACTATTTCACTTGTTCTTCAAACTGTGTTCTTTTAAATTTCCCCAGAGGAGCGCATAAAATTTGGTAAAACTGCTTTCTCTTTTTACACTTCCTGGGCATAAAATGAGCTTCTAAATGGTGCTACTTTAGACGCACTCCCTTTCTTGAACATTTTTTAAGGTCTTTTAAAAACTTCCTTGAAGGAAACAGGTTGCAGCTTTATATGGTGGGAATGTTTGGATTTAATTGGTTTGGCTTGTGTATCCTTTTTCATTTACTATTTTCCCTTGTGTTAATTTTATGTATTGTTTCTGTTTTACCAACACATTCTCATCCCAAGTAGTCACATATTACCACTTTGCAGTGGACTTCTGTGTCTACATTACGCTCTAGGCATCTCTCTGCGTCTGGTGTTGTAGTTCCAGGATACTGCTACCGTGATTTCAACAAAAGCACATCATTGAATGCATGTGGTTACGCTGAGGCAGCAAAAGCACATGGCAACCAATGCCGGGACAACAGCACATGCTTAGGATCATATTCAGAAGGGAAGCAAACTTCTGAATCCCACATGAAAGTCAGGGGTCTGTTGGACTCATCCACTGTCCCTCCCACCCATCCGACCTTTGTGCATGCTTATAATACATAGTTACCAAAACCATTTTAACCTGATGCTATCCAGCAGCATATAATGTGGACGCAACAGCTTCTGTCTGGCATCTAAACTGACACCCCCGTCCACATATCGTGCTGCCGCAATAGGTGCCCTTCGGTTGTCCAGTGGTGTAACATAATGCCGTGAATGGGTCTGTCTGGCTGTGTTCTTTGCTGACGCCACCGGGTGGCATACCACACAGGCACGAAAGGTGGCTTTTAGTGTTGGGATCTTATGCCAAAATTACTGCAAAAGCGGCAGTATTTCATGACTTCGTAATGAGAACAGGTTGTTTTTACTTTGTCACTTTCGTTTTTTGTTTGTTTTGGTTAATAAAATAAAATATAATAGATTCAGCCATTCATGTTTGTGCATCAATCAGACCCAGACGAGAAGTCTGTTGTGCACCAAAATCTGCGATTAGCAGATGTACCAGAATGTTTAGTGTAGTTTGCATCGTTTGCTAATATATGTTGTTTGTTACCTTGTTATTATGTGGGCTAACTGGCAACAGCTGATACAGCTTTAGTGTTAAACATATAATATCTGCTACGTGAGATAATATGTGATGGGGTTTTTGGTAGATAGCAGTTAAAATCCCCAAACTGCTCATTCTACCATTCTAACTCTGTACAAACAAGTCTGCTTTGCGCTGAAGGTTTTAGGTTCTTTTGACTGTTATCTCGAAGTCTGTTCCCCATAATAGACAGCAGATGGCTTTCGTATGGGTGACGTACCTAATTTAGCTTGACCCGGGTACATTTCAATCTCAGATGTTAGGTAAATAAACATATATTGCCCCCTTAAGTAGAGAAATGTGAAAACACCTCTCTAGTGACAAACACAGACACAAGTCAGTTGGTCAAGGTCAGACATTATAGGGGGCATAAACATGAGAAAAAAATGTTTTGAGTGGAGGGAGACTTTAAAATTTTATTTAAAAAGGTGATATTAAAAAAAACTACTGCAATCACTATGAATGAATACTATCTGGAAATATTGCCTATTTTTGTCAAAAACAAATGAAACATGTTGTCAGCAAACATTATGCTAAAACATGTCAGTATCAGCATTTTTGCAACTTGCCAGATAAGTTAATTAGTAACATTTTTCCTTATTATGTTAATAGAGAATGTAATTTGTTTGACAATATGTTCTCTCAAACATATTTGCTGTTTCAAATTAGTTGTATATAAATGTAATTTCTCGGAGACACTACCACCGAATTTACATGCAAATCAAAATGTGGTAACACATGCAATGTGAGTAATGTAAACACCATCTTGTGACAATTTTAATCAACTTGACGGCTACCTTAACTGACGCAAGCATTATTGCTGCAGCATGTGTGAATCACTCACATTTCGATCATGTTAACAGATGCCAGTTAGGAAATGTAAACACCAAAGTCACATTTCTTGGAATGCAGCCAAGTTGTGCATGTGGCCAGATCATCATGATGTAAAAGGGGAAAAAAAAGACGCAATCTATATTGAGCAATTTAATCATCTCATTACATATCAATTCTTCTCTACAACTGCTAATGGGGTGTATGAGGAACCTTCTGCCGAGCCATTTAACGGTATCAAGACAAATCTTTGCAGCGCTCAAATGGGCCAACCAAATATGAAAT
The DNA here is from genome assembly GCF_008729295.1 of Plectropomus leopardus. Lineage (NCBI taxonomy): Eukaryota > Metazoa > Chordata > Actinopteri > Perciformes > Serranidae > Plectropomus > Plectropomus leopardus. Next base: position 16,712,871 of record NC_056480.1, on the reverse strand, counting down.
ACTTTTCCTTGGATGATTTTTCTCAGGAAATAAAGAAATGTCTTGAATGTGGGACAAACTGCAATTTAAAAATTAAATCCCCTGGAAGATGGTTACCCTTTTCAAAAGTTTAATAAACTTCAAAATGACAACCACAAACTCAAACTTTTCATCCTCAAGAAGCTCAAATGCCTGAGAGAACTGAATGTTCCAAATTTTACACTCCCTCCTGCAGTTCACGTACATTGCCAATAAAGTTAAACAAAAGGAGAGCAACTCCTTGTGGCTACCCGCTGAGCACTCAATAACTATAGAAATGCCAAATATTATTATAATCTAATTTATTGCACTTCTCTGTCTACTTTAAAATCAATCTGAAGCATTTTTTAACACAGATATCTCATGGTTTTAATGGAGAAATTAGCGATTACTACCCTGCTCTCTCTTCTTCTCTTCTTAACCTCAAGCTGTGTTGTAATTACTGTGTTTGCTAAGACAGACAAACCGGAGAACAGGTAAACAGTAGAAAGCAGCATAGACAGAGGTCTGTGAAAACTTTCCGGTGGTTCTCTTTATTTATCTCTTACTTTAAGTCTCTTCTTTCAAACTCGGTGTAGACTGGTTTGGATCGATGTTTGAGCGCTGCTTAAGTGGAGACAGAGGGTAATTAGTGGCGGCGCATGTTCCCATCAATGGAATTGGAGCCGGAGGCGATAAATACCCGTGACTACTTCAGAGTGATTTGACCCGGATGTGAATGCCAATTGAATGCATTCCCCTTGCATTACAAAGCCAGTTGTCAGTGGGTGTCAGTGGGTTTTTTGTGTAGTGGGAATGTCATTTTTGGGCCAGTCATGTTTAACATATGTGAAAATCGACCTATTCTGTCTTTTTGGTATGATTCAGTGTTTGGTTTGAGGTTGTCAATTAGGGCCCATAGGTTTATTTTTGCCCTATGTGGCCCATAGGTTATTTTTGATCAAGCCCTGCCCAGAATATAGTATATCTTTGTTAGATGGACGCGGGGCTTTAGGATTAAAGTCTTATTTGTTTTGTTTTGTCAATAAAATGGTAAAAAATGCAGCCCGGATTCTGCCTGGGCTTACAGCCCGCATGTAGAACGTCTTGCTTGATGTCACAAATACAGCATGAAAGCTGTTTGTCTCACTGACCTGGCATCACAATGGTTCCATTGAAGAAACAAGGCAGGTCTGTGCAGTTTGGCCTTGAAATCAAAGAACAGAACTGAAACCGGCCCCAGAAACCCATGTCCTGATTAAGGGAGCTGAATTGGTCATTATGCATATGCACACAAACCCTCTCATTCCCTTGTGATAGTTTGTGCGGGAGTTGACCCGGCATCACCCTGAAAGTGGGCTTGTCCCTTTTATGCACACGCTCTACACACACTGTTTGTTCTCCATACATTGTTTGCATTGCTGTCGTGTTGCGGCTGCTTGTCTATGAGCTAATACCTGACCTATTTTACAGGCACAGTAGATTGCTCTGTTTCAGACACCCCATGCTGAATATTTAAATCTGCTGCTCTGCTGCTAACAGCCCCATCGTCTCTATGGATAACAGAGAATTTCACTTTTTATTTGAACCCTAGCATATTACTTTTAAACAGAAATGGATGTCTGTCTCATCTGTCTGTGGTATTCACACCAACATGGAGACCCGCTAAAATGCTTATTTCCACCTTAAAACACATATTGTTGGTGCTTTGCAGCAACCTTGAGTTTGAAAGCCTCTGTCACACAATGAGTGTTTAGAGCAGAAAGGTCTCTGCAACACCATTAACCCCCGATCTGGGCTTTGATGGAAGTCTTGCACATTGGTTTGTGTTTGAACCAAGTTAAGGATGCTCAGTCAGACAGCTGCAGACAGACTTAAAAAGGCTGACAGGAGGACTTGAAAGGAGAGTCAATTTCCAGCTGGGCTTGGAAACCTCACAGTCATTTATAAACTGTCTCACTCTTCACCTGACATGACCCTTCAGCTTTTACTGCTGCAGCACTGGATTGAGATTAGCAGCCCAATGCTTTATAACCTGCTACAATTGGACTAATGACAGAGGTAGCATCTCTGTCAAGTCACAACTATTTTACTATTTAACTCAACGCCAAAACCTGTGTCTGAGTCAGTGTTTGGGTCACTTCTTGACGCTGTCAGATGTAAGATGCCAGAGATCTGACCTGGAAAACAAAATATGAAAATGTTTTGCCTGATGGAGTCTGATGTCTTATACTTCATGTCATAAGCAATGAGAGGTTGTATTGCTCCCTGGCTGAACAGCTCTGAGTGACATATGCAGGATGACCTTTATAAAAGAGCAATCGCTCTGTCAGGACCACAGCGTTATTTTGTCACACATGGCTCTAAAAATGATACTTTTCCTAGATGAGATATTCTTATAGGAATGCTATGCAGGAATCGTAAAAACTCAAACTTCCTGTGCGTACACTCCAAGCTACTTTTGTATTGGGGGTTAAAATTTTTTATGATGGAAAGGCCGATACTTCAGCGAGTGAATAAGCTCACTGCTGGTGTTTTGACAAATTGAACTGCACACTAAGGATTAGCTACCAGTAGCAATAAATCTATGTGAATGGAATACTACCTCTATAAATGTGTTTAATGGTAATAAACAAGTTTGCAGAGCACTTAACTGGAACTTAGACAGCCGGTGGAAGTTAGCTGCTGGGCTGCACTAGACCACGCTCAGCGCTTTAGTCTGCTTGCTCTATTGGCCCCATAATGCAGAAGATTCTGGTAATTTTACCATGGATATAGAGCTTTATTGTACAGTACATCCACCAGCCCTTCTATGGCTCAGTAATTAAAGAAACAGGATATACATAGTTAATAAGTAAACTTTGGAGGTGCTGATAGAAATCTCCACCTTTAAGACAGAGCCAGGCTAGCGGTTTACCCCTGCTTTTAGCCTAATGTTAAGCTTGGCTTGCTGTCTCGTAGCTCTAGTTTCATACTTGGCTTACAGACTAGAAAATGTAATGGATCTTTTCATCTAATACTTGCCCCCCCAAAAAAGAAAAAATGCAAATAAGTGCACAATTTCCAAAATATTAAACTTTTTCTTTCACTCTCCTCAAAATTGTGTATTAGCAGCACACTGCCGGAAAGCCAAACTGCTAATATATGTAAAAACATGTAGAGTGCTTACCTCTCCATTGAAGAAGCAGAATATTGTTGCCACCAGTAATCCCTTAAAAAGCAAAAGAGATACACATAATTAGTTGGGGTTTTTAAGCAATGGAATTTAATCAGATTGTATCATTTTCTAGCAGTAAGATGGGACAGCACTATCATTCTTAGAGTGCTTGTTGAAAAGGAAAGTGAGAGAGTAGTCAGTGTAATCCCTTTCTGGTAAATGAATGAAGTGACTGCCTACCTGGGAATTTCATGGCCTGCCTGCCTGTTGTTTAATTAAGTGCCTACATGGTCGTTAAACAAAGTTAATGGAGTGCCTAACTGGTTCTTTAAAATGTAATTCTGCTGGGAATGACATCAATCACAACAACAACGAGGCAGAAAACAAGGCTTTTATGGGTGGAAATTTTTGAGCACGTCAAATGTCTAAATCTCGAGCCTGAGGGCACTGACAAGCGTGGGATGCGAGATCATTTTTGCTTGCATACTGATATCATTTTTTTCCCCTTTATAATTGATTGAATTGTTCCCAGATGTGCAAAATACCTCAACCCATAAGGGCAGTCAAGCAGCTTTGCTTTTTTCTTTTCCACCTTTGAGCTGAGCTTCTACCTGTTACTTAAATGGAAATTCTGAAGCAGTGCCTTGCTGTCAGCTCTACCTGGTAGTGCATGAGTATGTGCATGATGTACTCGTAGACCTCCCCAGCTAGGCGGTTCTCTGGCCTCCAGGGAAAAATGACAAACTGTATTCCCAGCAGGGGCACCAGGATCAGGGTGGCTCTTACTGCTTTCATGTACATGTTGGATTCTGCTCGGTGTGTGTCTCTCAACTTGGTCACCAGTACTCTTATAATATTTAGTAAGAAGAAGAGATTCACCTGTAAAAAATAAAACTACTATTAATAGAAACAAAAATAATACCCACTGTTTTCAGATCTTTTATGTTTTAACAACTAAAACCCCCAAAATAACAAACCTATATACATAATTTTCACTCTGAGATTCATGTATTTCTCTTATGTTGAGCTGAAACAGTGGATAAGCAGACTTACAAGGAGTGCTGCCACTATGGGACCATGGACGGCGTAGAGCAGATGGGTTTCCACACTCATCCAACAGCTACAGAGGGAAAAACCTATCAGTCAGTGCTGTCTGTGGCCCAAAATACACATGCACTCACATACAAAAACATGCGCGTGTATGGATCTGCACGCTCTTGCTCTCTGCCACACACAGACGAGCACGTATGTAAACATCTCCTGTTTATTTGCAGAAGTTTCTGGAGCATTACTCACTTGTCGTCAAAATACTTTTTCCTTGCCACGGCGTGGATGGATGCAGGCACTAGAGGAAAACCTTGGATGGGGAAGAGATGGCGGCCATATGAGGTCTTGAGTGAGTTTAGGGAAATTCATTTGTCATTTATGCAACAGTGAAAAAGTGTGGTTAGCTTGGTCAGTAGTTTTTTTTTTCTGGAGTTAGACTTCCTTCTCAAATAAATTATTCCTTCACAAATATATCTTCTTGGAAAGGCTGAAACACAGTGGATAGACTTTCCTATCGCAGTTGTATTTCACCAACCCGAAAAACAACACCACATGCTTCATTTCTCGTAACAATCCTGTTTAATTGACATTGTGTCTATTAAAAAAGCCACTGGAGGCTGGACTCGCATTAGTTTTTTACTTTTCGTCTATAAACACATGAATCCAGACACCATTGAGGCCCTGCAGCATATCGGCCACAGATGGACCTGACCAATTGGCTGCCCTCCACACACACACACATACACACACTCACACTCACACACACACACACACACACACACACACAAGCTCCCATTTTAAATGATGACCGTCCATTTAGTTCCATCACCTACTTGTTTGACAGACTGCACCCATTATATCTGTTTTGAACAAGGTGAAAAACAGGACAGCACTTAGCGACAGGAGGGCCAATAAAGCTGTCAGCATGTCCAGGTTGAAATACTGTATGAGCCTTGCGTACGAGTAAATCGTGGCCTCTACAATGTGTTCTGTCTTGTTGAATTGTTGTCATTGAGTTTTTAAGCTGTGACTAGCTGAAAGCTTTCTCAGAAAAGATACTTGTGTTAGTAATCTTACATGTAGTACAACATGTACACTCTGTAGTTACTTGCAATGAATGCAAACCTCAAACTCTGGCATCTTTTCTTCTTCTACTTGGCAAATTGCAACCGGATGGAGCATTTTCAGCAACTTTTGACACACAATTGTCACTTGCCAAAGTATATGCTTGCTATATCTACTTATTTGCTCACTTGAATTATTCTGTATTTATTTATTGTATTTAAAATGGACATATTTTTATGGCACATTTCTGAATGTCTCTGACTGATACTGGCTGGCTCTATCACCAGCTGATCTACCGAGTTAATGGTAGCCGCTGCATTTTGCAAATATTAACAACTTGTCAAGCATCTGACCAAAAATCTAACACTACAATTTTCCACACTGAAGTAGACAAAACAACATGCGAATGCACCAAACATACTGTATCTTACACAAATAGATGTATAGCACACACCGCAACACATACGTACTTCTCAGTGTGAATGCACTGATGCACTCAGAATAACAAGTATAAGTAAAGACTATCAGATTGGGACGCAACACAAGCGCAGCGAAGACATATAGAAAATAAGCTTTTCAAAATGCTACATAGAGTACTGTCGTCAATAGAAAAAATAAATAACTACAAAGCAGAAAGTGTTTTAAAAAAATGAAGATGGACTCACCCCAGCCCAGCAGGTAGTACCAGTGGAGATGCTGCTCCTCTGCAAACACAGCCACCACAATGAGTGTGTGCAGGTAGATGCCTTCACACAGCATCCAGAAATAATTGCAGCCCAGCATGTACATATGGAAGAAGTGCAATACTTTACAGCCAACCTGCAGAGAGAGACAAAACCGGAGTATCTCTTACTTGTTCTGTTTTTGAATGTATGTATAAAAAGGGACCTATTAGGTTGATTCACTTCAAACACTTGACTTGACATCATCTCAGCGGGACACAAAAAAAGATCTAAGTGGATGTTTCTGTATTTGTGGCACAAAGTCATTAGCCAGTATTACTCTCTGCAGACAGAGAGGATGTTTATTCATTTACCCCCTCTGGAGGTGAGCTAGATGGAGATGATGACTTCGCCTTGTATGGGGTGCTCTTTGATTGTGTTTGACTCGCTTTGCACAAGGATGTGAGAAATGTTCTCCAAGTGCATATTACTGTCGGACCTTAAACAGTAGCTTCTGTGCAATTTACTATTTATGCAGGCACAGTGCGACATCATGTTTCATTATGTATTCTGTTCTTGTGATTGAATCATTATTATAATATCTTGAAAGAGAGGACTTTGATAACATATTGATGTCACTGCAATCCTCTCATAGTCTGCTAACGCTGTAATTACCAAGCCACTTATGGATGCACCATAAGCTTCAGTTCTGCTAATGAGTGCTACATGCTGGCTCCAATGAACCTGACTGTACGGACATCAATTCAAAATGTCTCAACTCCCCTCTATATATAACTTTTCCTCCACAATAGTTGATAAGAAGTTAATTCTCATTTTCTGATATGTGCCTCTAGGAATATGGAGACTCACTGTCTCCTTTTTAGGAGATTTGTTAAGCATGCATGTTTTCGACTTGACCAATCTCAGATGGCTTCTCCAAATTTGGATTGTGCAACTTCAGTAAAAGCCAGAATGGCTGCAAGTGATAAAACATAATCAAAAATCCATCCAGTACAATCTAACAAATTGCAACAAATAGTGTTTTCTTCAGTCATCAAATGTCATACTGTAAAGTACAAAATCATTCTGTACAATATTTTATAAACATTTTACCTTCTAAGCAATTTATGCCACACATCACTTACTTAAATAAGCTTCTTTTCTTGCTTTGCTGCCTCCACTAACAGCTGATTGCTGTTGTTGTTGTTGTTGTTGCAGACGGCTTTTGTAACATAGTAATGTCCCTTTTTATGCTGACAATGCCATCATGTATGTCATCGACTGTTCCCAAAATTAGGCATATTTCAGTTAATTTAAATTAATATAAAACTTATTCTAAAAAATACTAATAAAAACACTTTGGTGAGACAACACACTGTCCTGCAAAACTCATGCTAAACACCTCATTCAATAACTAAAAATATTAGTGGACTGTTCTACGTGAAAAAACTTTGTGACCTTATTTTCTAAATTGCTAACATCCTTTGTTCAGTGTCAAGCAAAGAACCAAGTTACTGAATCACAAGATAGATTTAAATTAAAATCTCCCAATGGCAACTTAACAGGGGAAAACATTAATGTATTATCCTCACAAATTAAAGTTGGTGACACTTTTTTGCTAGTTGCCATTTTTTTAAAATAAAGATTGCGTTAAGTAGTGTATTTGTGTATGCAGTTAATCTTAAATGTTTTTTCAGGTCTTTTTTGCAAAAGAGGTCTTGATTATGCTCTGCATAAATATGAAAACAATACATCTTATAAACTTCTTACTCTGGAAAAAAAAAAACTTGAAACACTTTCTTTGTATGAAAACAATGATAAAAACCTTTGTACAAATACTTTTTAAAAAAAATAATATTCAAATTAAGGATGGGCATGAGTACATAAGAACTCAGTTTATTATTTATGTAACGTATAGGGTAATCATTGCCCAACATACCATATGTGAACTTTTTTTTCTATTCAAAATAGTTAAAATCTTATTTAACTAAGTTAAACACAGCGTATTGCTTCACTCAGTGCCTCCTTGCCCCAGTCTCTTTCTCTCTGTTCATCAGGAAACTGCTGTTGTATGACAGCTGGTTAGAGTCTGCCTGTGAACACACACTCACACTTACTGAGCCTACTGTTAGCATCAAACAGCTAACATTAAATAACGGATATTAATGGCTTTAAATGCCATTTCTGTGTTGTTGTGAGTTTTTTGTGACCATTTCACGGCTCAGTGTCAGATGCTAGCCCCTGCGTCTGATCGTTGTAATGGTAGCAACAGGAAGTTTGCTGATTCTTGTTAACTTTTTGTTAGGTTTAATAGGCAAATTGAAGCCTGGTTGTTCAATAAATGAATTTCAGGGCCAATTTCCGTTGCTATTCTTATGTTAGAATTTTTTTTTGCGAGTACTCAACTACTAATAATTTTATGTATGTGAGCACTCATATATGGAATTTATTCAAAAAGCACGGCGAAAGATCTGAAGATCTGAAAAGCCCTAATGTACATCATTGTTTCTGGTCTGTGGTGCTGCGAAAGGAGCATGCATGCAGCCGCGGTTCAATTCAAAGATGCTGGCATTTCTATTAACTGCTGCTCTCAGGGGTCTTCTCAGCTCAAAACACACAACATTATTCATTTCTGAACTTTTAGCCATATGGCTCTCCCTAACTTTCCTGCGTTTCCCTTTTCACCCGAGGAATCTCCACTATAACAGACATGGAGAGAGTTAGGTCACTGACTTATTTTGCATCGTAGTTAACTTACGTTTGTCTAAAGTTACTGTGTATGTTACGATGTCTCTCATGTATTCAGCCTCCTCCCTGGTTTGACATAAGCTTCAGGGATTCACTCCCCCACTCTGCTGTCAGGCCAAAGCAGACTCTGTATCGCTGCACCAGAGAGAATTAAAGGAGCTTGTATTCTCTGTGGGAGCAAATCTCCACCACAAAATCCACCTTTTCCTAAATCACCAGTGCAGAAAACAGGCTCATAAGTCTCAGTCTGGCAGTGGTAGATTTCAAAATGTTTCCTTACAGACACGTGTGAATCCCAACCAATGGTGCTTGGGATTTCTTTTTCAGCTTCCTCTTGAAAAGCAAAAGGCCACAGTGACCAATTTTGTTTTTTTAATGTTGCAGTGAGTTAGCACAACTTGACAGTCCTATGTCAGAAAGTAACTGATCTGACACAAACCTCTTTGACAAATGGAGAGGAGGAGAGATTTGAAAGTGAGCCATTGCGCAAATATGTATATATTTCTTCACACTGATGATGATGGCTGTCAAGCCTGTCTGTTTCTTGGATACGTTCAGAGATGGGATGTGAATAAAGACGGCAGTTTGGATGAGCCAGACAGATTTGGTAAATACATAAAAAGGAGCAACAGCAGGATGCAGAAGCCTGCTGAAGCCTGCACTGTCTCCTGGATTTTTCTCATACTTTGTGGGCCAGAGATGCTCCAGCTGAAAGCAGGCTGGGGTCTAATGGGATTGTATGCACTGTGAGCCAACTTCTACAATCCTGTCTGTTGTTTCTGCATGACACCGTGATCATCTGAAGTTCTTTTTTGATTTAGTTTTTGCACATAAACAATGTGAAGTTTTTTTATTTTTTAAGTTTATGGTAATACTCTGACACAATTTTTATGAACTTGGAGCCTTAATATGTTTAATTTTATTCAGTTCTACATAAAAGGAAAGCTCTGCAATGACAACTTGTAAGAAGCAGCGAGCACCAAGTTAACAGGTTTTCATTGTTTTTATTTCCATCTAGGAGCGGTTCTTGAAAAGTAACACATGAATTTATGTTCAGTCCTGATAGTGAGGCATTCCTACGAGACAGATTTATCATCTCTACCAAAGCGGACCTTGAGGTTTCAAAGAATCCACATAATGCATTCAGTGTGGCTCCAAAACTCTTGACAGGAGAATGTGGAAGAGAGCAAAAACTGTCTGTTGACCGTGTAACACCCCCAATATATGGCACAGTGAGATAAAAATACTAATTATGATATAGCCTACTTAAAAGTCTATTGTACAAGCCTTTAAATATTTAAAATATAGAGCAGCTCCATTTGAAATTAGCTTCCTCACATTGCCCGGCCTTGCATAAGCAAATGAATTTTAAAAAGTTCATGGAAATTCTTCCTTGCATTTTTATTTGGTTTAGCATAAATTGTGAATACAGATATATCTCCTTTCAAGCCAGTGGAACTAATCCTCCTCCTCACATTGGATTCTGCTAAATGCCTTTTTTTAGCCTGTCTCACAGATTGTCTAAAAAAAGTCGATGTTTTAATGATGCCACCCACTGGTTTGTGGACTACTGTTTTGAGGCCTTGAGTTTGACATTTTAGCCATTGCTGTTTTGTATTTTGTTTTTTTTCGGGGGGAGCCGAAAGTGACCATATATGGATGAGAGGCTGGAACTGTGGAAAAGCGAGGGGTGGATCTGACGGAGAACCAGAGGATGAATGGAGCGTCCTCAGAATGAGTCTTAAGACCCAGAAATGAATTAGCATTTCAGCACCTCTGTTTTCCTCATCTCTGAGTCAGTGGGTTTTTTCAATGGGCTATTGATTAGATACCTTAAATAAGGTCTGTGGTTAACACGAGATTAAGAGGTTATTGTAAGAGCCATTTTTGTTCTACAACATTTGTCAGTAAATACCTCACTTGTGAAGATTTTTTGTCTCAAAAAAGGTGGTTGCTAACAGGTTGTTAAATGAGACCACAGAACAACATCACGCCACGGTGTAGTTTGTTTATGGCCCAACATTATATATTTTTTTAATCCTGGGGATTGCATTCAGGCTTCAAAAATCCTAAAAGTGGTATTCATTTGTAGGTTAGGTTAGATTAGTAGAAGCTTATCTTGCTGAACAAAACTTAAGTATCAAAAATGTTTATTTGCCACAGATCTTATTTGCTGCAGTAATCCAAAATCCAATGGAAAAATCCCATAGACTTTTTGATGAGGGCCCCAGGGTGATGCTAAATTCCATGTCAGCCTCCAGAAGAATGTCATCCCTGGGCACTGTATCATAATACTTTTGGTGGGTTTTTTAAATATTTTGTTTTTATTTCTGCACACCTGAACGTGTGAAAAAATGCATCAGAGGTGGTGTAATCTTAAAGACAAAGTGAAGTGTGCTGCACACTATCTTGCTTATAGCTCATCAGGCATGTGATGGTCTGAAGAAGCAAATATTTTTTATAAATTATTAATATTTTGGTGTCCCAATAACTTCTCCTCTAATGCCATTATCAAGTACAATACTTTGGTGTATGGCCAAATACCTGAAAAACTAATGACATCCCTATCAGCATCAGATGCACTTTATTACACTATGTGCTAATTAGCAAATGTTAGCATGCTAACATGCCAAACTAAGGTGGTGAATGCTGTAAACACAGTTAAGACCTGCTAAACATCAGGAATGTGTTAGCATTTGACTGGGACTCCTGTTTCTTTTACATCGTTTTAGCTTGCATTCAATCCACGAAATGGATGCGTAGTTGTGGCAATTGTAACATACGTGGTAGTGCTGATGGTAAATATTCAATCGAGGGTGCACTCACCGGGTTTCTGCCCACTACTTCAGGATTGTTGACCACTGCTACGAGGTAGATGATGGTGAGTGCTGAATTGAGCACATAAGAGCAGAAGAGGTTCTTGTGCAGGGTGATCCTTTGGCAGCTCAGACTCCTGTGTAAAGAGATGATTGACTTTGTAACATGCTGACATACCAGGACACGGAGTTATGATTTTAAAAAAAAATCTACAAATTGAGAAAAAAAAATCTTCAGGCACACAAAAAGAAGAAGAAGAAGAAGAAGATGAAGGAGAAGAAAACATATGCTACAACTGATGATGTTACCAAAAAATAAAAAATAAATAGGACCGGCAGGCTTACAGTTTAATGAGGTTGTCAGATATTGCTACAGTCTTAAAATATCAAATAAGTGGGATCTTTCATCTCACAGTTCTTTAGTGGTTGCTAAAAAAAACCCTGGGATCAATGGGCTGGATTGCCTCTAAATGCTCTTTACTGTACATGATAAAAATGCTGTTAAATAATGCATAATGGATCCCAAGGGTGGTCCTCATTACCTTGGCAGGCCACTCCAGCATTAATAGCATAATGAAATGCTTGACAGACAAAGTAAAAAAATAGCTATTATTAAAATTGTTATAAGTCATTCACATCCTGTAGCTTCATTGTCGGGAATGGTTAAATAATGTTTTAATTTCTGGGCAGCCATCGAATGCACTGCAGCTCACTGTAATGTCCTTGAAGCTGAATGAAACCTAACACCAAATATATTTTGCAGAACAAAGCCTCCTATAAATATATCCTCTACAGTTTAAGAAGTTATATCTTTTTTATTGGTCATGGCCAATTTTATCTTTGTTGAGTCATAAAAACCCCCAGAGACCCATGAAAACAGGGAAGAGTGCTACATTTCTCCAAGCCAGGACACAGTGGCATATAGAACTGCACATTTTCACTGTCGTATTCAGAGGCTGTGGTTATCTGCGACAGGAAAAACAGCCTCGCTTTAACACCAGGCATAAAAGGAAATGCAGGAGCTGCTGAATGCTTATATACAAAGGGTTTTATCTAAAAGGGGATGTCAAAACACAGGCTGAATCCTCATGGCAGTGTTGTTCTGACCGTCCCACCGTCTTCAGGGTCGGTCGTTCAACCACGTCTGTTTTTCCACAGCAAGCTGGAGTATTTTTATCTGGGAATCCTGACAGTGTTGATGTAGAGTTGTAAATAACAGAGTAGTGCAGCTGTACGCCATCACATACCATTGTAAGCTTCACATCTGGATCTTATAATACAACATTAAGCCTCCAATATTTAAACTGTTTTGGCTATAAATAGGTTAAGTCATGGTTACAAAAAAAAGATAGTTTAAGCTAGTAACTTTGTTAGTTTATTGAGATCTTATTTTGTCAGGACTTTGATGTTGATGAATTGTTAATTTCCCGCTGAGTTTCTGTGTTGCTGAGTGTGACTCTCAGCGGGTCATTAGGTTTTGCAATAATGCACCTGCCCTAAACACGGCGGCTAGATTTACGAGTGTGTATAAAACTTTGCAGCACACTGAGGGTCTCGTACAAGATCTGTTCTGGATAACAGCTGCGTTTAGGAGGTCAACACCATTCAACACGTCAAATTTTACAGCATTTAGAGCAACAGAGCCAACAAAGAAACTTTTCCAAATATTGTTACAGAACATAAAGTTAATTTGTCCCCCTAGGCGCCATGTTCAGGTTTCTAAAAGAGCTCAGTCACTGGAAGAAAATGGCAGAGTACATTTCTGAAAAACCAAGAATACATAACATTTACATAATTTATACATATCATATCAATGTCTCTAAAGTGATGTAGTGTATGAGTGGATAGTTGATGGTGGATGGTGTGTCTCCTAGGCCAGAAAACTGCGAAGCTGCAGAATGATGTTCGAGACCAACAAACAATAAAACCATTTGTTTTTTATTGAGGTATTGCTGTGTTTTCATCAGTTTTTTGGACTCCAAATGTGGGTGTTTTTAGTGATGCGTCAGCAGAGACATTGCTGGCTTTCCTGCTGGGATTGTGCCCCCAGAACTGGGTTTTGTGGGCCAAAACATGATCTTTTTCTAATTAAAGCCAAGTGATTTCCATGCCTAAACCTAAAATCCAAATGTAATGTATCACTGCATTGCAGAAACATACAATGCCAACAGTGATTGTGTTGTTCTAAAGCTTAAATATTTTGTCAAATGGATTAAGTTTCTTCCCTCCTAAAAATAAACTACAAAGTCAGACTGCTAACTTTTTCTCAGGCTTCATCACTTTCAGATTTTACATATATTAACTGAATATTATACCTCCCTTCCCTTTACCCATTTTGTTATTCTGAACTCTTTTCAAATTGAATTTTAGCAGTAGCTTCTCATCTAATTGTGCACTTTCTCCCTCTGGGATTAAGCGGTTCATCATGATGAACAACCTTAATGAGCAGCGCGCTTAGGTGCCCATGTTTCCAATAAGAGCAAAGTGCCTACGCATTCAATGGACGTCACAGCTCTCCAGTTTTGAATCCTAAATATCCATGAAATAAAATGTGCAACACAAGAAAACCAAGTTGTCATGAAATTAGGGACAGTTGTGTATGTATTGAACTCTGTGAAGAAGCAGAACTACTCTCAAGTCGAAAGTTTGCATTAATTTGTAACAGTAGCTAAGATATTGATAATTTCCTGATTACAGCCTTAAGTTTTAACACTCTACGAATGCTTTTACCAAAAGAGTTTATCAAACGCTTAATATAATGATGTTATCTGCCCCAGAGCAGGGAATTAACAATCAGCCCTTTTGATCATAATCTAAAATTTGAAAACAAGACTCATTAAAACTGAAAAATCTTCTGTTTTTCTGTGTGGCTCTGGTATTAAAGGCTGTAAAATATACCCTGCTGGTGTGGACAAAGGCAAATGGAGAAGTCACAGTCTTCAAATAAGATTGAGACTAAAAGTAAGCACATGATGAGTAATAAAAGGTTTGGAGGAAACTGTAGAGAAAACCATCTGTTTACCTCTCAGATTCAGTGATAATAGTGGCAACATGATTGAGCCTTTACGGGCAAAGCTGCCATCGATTTAATCATCCCAGAATTATGACAAACTGTATCAGCATTTGTCTTAGTACAAATACTCTAAATATTATTCCATATTACAATGCGGTGTTGTAGTCAAGACCACCTAAACTGAGACAAAGTCATGGCCAGGACCAGAGTGTATCCAGACTTTGAGATGTCAACACCAAGTCAAGACCAGACCAGTGGGAGTCCCACACTGCATTACACACTAACGATAAAATGTGAAACATGCAAACCATAGTCACCCCTGAAATTGATATTCCCATAAAAATGTCCACAGAAAAACAAATGAGGATTCCTCCTTATTCAACTCTAGCTTGCATACTGAACATATGTGTGTATGTATAAGTAAACTATGAAAAATGTTTTGATAAAATAATCAATTGGTGAATTTTATATTTGGGAATTTTTCTTTGCTCTCTTTGAGCAAACAAATACAAACAAACACTTAGTGGCTAAAATCAAATCGACCATCTTTATTCTTTATTCAACACTTCTTTTTTTGCACATGCAGTTTAGTTATATCACTGCAGTTGTGTTCTTGACCCGTCTTGAAATAAAATACCAAATCCTCTCTGCTGAAAGCCACAGAGAAGCCTGAGTAAAAATGCAGTTGATTCCATCACAAGGCCTTCAAAAAGTAGTCCTGAGACCAAGACCGATCGTCAAGTAACAACACTGATATAATGTGCATCACCAGAACAAGTAACTGCAGTTTTGGCTAAAATACTAAAAAAAACATGAGGCTAAAATACCACTGAATTTATTACTGTACCTGAAATAGAAGAAGATGGCCAGGGAGATGAGCAGGGAGGCTATGGATAGAGCATGGCCCACAATCGCCATGTAAAACAGGATGTATGCTGACTGTAACAAAACAAACCAAAAAAAAAAAAAAAAAAACAAGATAAAAAATAACATGCAGTGTTACTTGGACATTTGGTTGTCTATGTGATATAACATGTGACTTTCTTTTAGCACTCTGCCCAAATCAAAGCCCCAAAATGCACAAAATGTTTACATTTTTGCACAAATTCAACATGTGACACTTGGCATTAAATGAAGCGACAACAGTGATGCATTCTACATTTTTAAGTGGACAAAATTCTCAGTAGGGACAAAATAAGCATCATAAACAACTGTTGCTGCTGGTGATCCAGTGTTGGGTTGTGTGTGTGTGAGAGTGTGTATTGTCAACTGTCTGTTCCTAGCTAATCCAGCATACTATTGGACCAATCAGCCTAATATTTTATGCTCATTTATGACTGTATGGTCAGGGACCTCTTGTGTATGTTGTGATTTGGAATTTTTAAGAAAAAAACAGATTTATTAATTGTTTCATACCCACATTGACTGCTGACTTCTGTTTACCTGCAAGTAAGAGCTGCAAGTCCTCAACAAGTTAGCAATCAGTTAGGCTAAAAACAAGCCTTATGTAGTCCCTTGAAGGCCACATTTTGGCCTTCATCTTGAAGCTTTGCTTTAATTTTTAACCAGGGTCCCCCTGTTCCCAACCCACATGCCCACAGACACACCTGGAGGAGATCTACACTCTCCTGAGTGCACTTTGTTAGTTTCTCTTTTGGATCACATTACTGAGGTTTGTTCTGAGGAGTTTCCTGAAGCTGGGAGGCTGAGTCAGCAAAGGTTAGTTTTCTGTGGTAACAGATGGAGCAGTTGATCTCTGGTTCTGATTGATCAGCAGACTTTTGGTCTTTCTCCTAGGTTTTCCAGGACAGCTGTGTAGTACACTGATTCAAGACAAGAGTTTCTTGCAAAGGTTTTGTTTATAAGTTGCTGTTATTTGCAGATAATCATTTTCTATTTTGCAGATGGGACAGCAGAATAGAGGGTTGTTTTTTTTTTTCTTGGATTTTCATTGGACAATCATCAGCATAAAAAATGTAAAAGTTTTCTAAAGAAATGCCAGAAAATTTAAACTTGCAAATGTCTTAGGTTTTTTGGTTTGGATTTGGCATAAAGCATAATGTGGCACAGAGTAGTATCACATAATCATCCAATTACTGAACTTAATTGTAAAACTAATACGTGAACAAGTGTATAATGCTTAAAAGTAATGTGTACAAATGCTTATAGTCCATGAGTGTGTCTCTGATGTCCTGGTCTGGTCTAGTGTCCTGGTCTGGTTTCCATGTGGGAAACATTGTTAGCAGCACTCTGGTGCTTTTGGTTATAAGAAGGTTTTTAATATGTGATGGTGTCACCACAAGACTATTTGTAGAGACCCTCCTCTGCCACAGCTGTATTTTATGACAAGCGTATAGCCTCAGGGACAGAAAACTTGCATGTTTCTTTCCTTCTTTAAATATTTCTGCGGAACTCACTGTAGGAGAGTAATGTGTTTTGGAAATAAAATTCCTGTTAATATTGGTGTCTGGTACAATATTTATGGGCAACTACATCAGACTACATATTTCCACTTTCCACATTTTCTCCTATCTGCCCACACTCTGAATACCAGAGTACTCTGTGAAAAAAAGAAAGAAAGAAAGAATATGCTGACCCATCACACTGCGACTACTGTGTAGCAGATCTATGATAACAGGCTGCTTTTTTAAAAAATAAATTACCTTTAACTTTGCCTTAGTGTTTTCATTGCAGAGTGTGTAGTTGGACCAAGTCCTGTTGGTATCTGGGTGGCGAAACCACTGCCCGTCCTCCCCACAGTACTTTGTGGCCTTTTCTGAAAGTAACAATTAAGGAATACATGCATATTCTTCAAATGTCTCCATGTTCATACAGTTGTGCCCATATATATAGTTCCTGTTAGCCTTGGTGAATAATTCACCCTCAAAACAATTAATATTTTATATTTCTTGAAAAACACTCAATAGTGTCAGAGGTGAATTCATTCTGGATCAGCAGACTTTTAAAAGACCGACACTCTTGAGTCTTGCTGCTCACCTGTCGGGTCAAAGTCAACAAAATAATTGGGGCAGTTTTGAGAGGTGTACGTTCCCGCTGGAGTATCGTCCCAGCACAGCCAGCCATCCCAGTTACGACTGCAGTGCAGCCCTGTGACACAGATGTAGCAACGGAGAGACTTAAACATCTAGAGAGAAAGAAGTTCAATAACTGAAAGGAGAATTTTATCTCTACCTGATTTGTTATACGGTAAATCTCGATTCATCTTCTCAAAGCATTTATACTGGCTGTCAAGGATCTTCTTTCTCACAATTTCCTGTTCCTCTGGATTAACCATGGGGCTGACCGTGGCCTCATCAGCAGACTCTACCTCAGTGTCCTCTGAGAGCTGGGCAGCTGCCTTCATTTAGTGTCACAAACACACACAGGCACATACATACAGAGTCATGATCAAACAGAATTGAGTAAAGAGCAGTGAGGCAGTGGGGGAAAAAATCATGATGCACAATCAAAGAAATACAACAATATGCCATCCTGTCTCTCTTGTTGACTATAAAAGAACAAAGACAATAAATAAACTACCTGAGTGCTGTTTTCTGCAATTTTTATACATTTATATCAGATATCAAATCATATTATACTGAAATTGTCCATTATGCTTGTCAATTGCTGTATTGTTGAAGGAGCTCTGTGCTACATTCAGAACAGGATAATTTGGCAATTTTCAACCAGATTTCTGTCATAACAATGTGGTATATGTAAATGAACTGTGGTAAACTTCCCTACATTTTACCAGCACCCAGATCTCCCTGCTCATCTCTCAGTTTAACGTGTCATCTGGCAGATCTGAACTGGCTCTTTCTGAAACTTTGATCAAACTGTAAAACTAAGCAGTACTGATCAAATATGAACCAAGATTTTGTTAGTGTGTTGCCTATTTTCTGCCACAAATGGTTTCAGAAATGTGTTTTAGCTAACCGTTATTTGAGACTGTCTGCTATATTGTTTCCTGTAGAAAACGGCACGCATTACATCACCTACCAGCATTAGTGTTTATTGGTCTGGTGCAGCACAGTGCACTGTGGTAGTTTTAGTTTTCTACCTCTTGAGCAAAAGCGAATGCCACAGTCCTTTTCCTCTGTTTTTTTCTGGTCATGTAGCACCAATTTCAGAAGTACCTATGTCTTTCTACTGCATAGCCGCACAGTTTTATGAAAAGCCATCTTTCCAGCAGTGAAATACTTTTTTAATATAGCAGCAAACCACTATTTGCTGTGTGAAAAATATAGTAGAGTAATGGCACGCTGAGCAGAGAATGAAGTCACACTACCTCGGTGTGTTGTAATCTGAGTTTCTCTGTTGTCGCGATAGTCTCTGTGTGTATGTGTATCCCAATGGCTAGCTAATGGTGCCGCTCTGCACTGAGTGGTTACCAATGACTTCGGGAACATTTTAAAAGTGTAATGCCCACACTTCCAGTTTCAAGGAAAAAATATTAGCTCTGTCAGCATCAATGCTGTTAAGGATGTTTGAGTTAGCACAGTTAGCTGCGAGCCAACGGATCAGTCACCTATAGGTTGAGAGCGATGTGCAGACAACCAAGCTCAAATACTGAATCACAGAAATGCTCTGAATGTCGCATACAGATCCTTCAATGAACTTACTCTGCTTAAAATCACATTAGGTTCCACTTAAAGAGACAACATAAATCAAATGTATTATTCAACAAAATAAGCAATGCTATATTTTTCTCCACTCTGGGTAGTATTTGCACATCTTCCTCTCAGGCTATGGATTTTAAATCCATGTAATTCTTTATGTGGCTGTACCTGTGAGATAAGGTTTTGATATGCATACACTGTCCAAGAAGAGGAAACTACAATTGTCTGTCTTTATATGATCAAACTTGCAGAATACCAGCAGTATTGAAAAGCTAAATTACCAAGAACCTGTATGCATCATCTGTACAGTAAATCTTGGATGCACTGTTATTCCAGTTTATCGGGTTACATTACCTTCAGCCTCTCCTTAGTGTTAACGGCACAAAGTGTATAGTTGGTCCAGGTCTTATTGGTCTCTGGATGCTGAAACCACTTTCCATCCTCTCCACAGTACTTAGTTGCCTTTCCTAAAAATAACAATTGTATGACAAATATACTGTATGTTGATCATTATCCAAATTTCCACTCCTCTATGAATCTATGCAGCTGTGTCCATAACACTTGGTCCCATTAGATTTAATCATTAATCCTCAGAGCAACTATATAGTCCATCTTTAAATACAAGACAATAAAGTTAGAAGAGGTTTTACACAATACAGTAGATCTGTAAATCCACAAATTTCTTGAGGCACACTGCTCCTACCTGTGGGGTCAAAGTCAAAAAAATAATCTGGGCAGTTTTGGGAGGTGTAAGTTCCCGCTGGAGTCTCGTCCCAGCACAGCCAGCCATCCCAGTTACCACTGCAGTGCAGCCCTGCAGCGTCAACAGAGCCACAAAAAAAATAATGACACATGGTTACAGGCCTTTTGGACACATGAAACCTGTCAAACAGATTTACACAGTGAGTTTCAGTAGACAGAACCAATACCTGATCTGTTAAAAGGTGGGTCTCGATTTATTTTCTGGAGGCATTTGTGCTCATTCTCAAGCATTTTCAGTTTCTGTAAGAAAAAAAAAGATGTTTAAACATTACATAATATTGTTTAGACAATTAAAAGAAATAACATTGTATGACTCAGTTCCTAATCAACAATAATCCCCATTGTTTGGATGAGGGCAGGGATAGAGGACTGGAGTTTTACTGTAATCCAATAAAATCTCAGTTGGGAGGAGTGATTTCAGTCAATTAGGGAATATTTGTTGAGGAAATATGGCAGCATTCATTTTATTTTATTTGAAAATTAAATGAGACCACTGTTCACATCTTCTCTCCGAAGCGAACCATATCCACAAATTTGGAACGATTTTGGAAGTCTCTGACTGATGTCATACTGACCAAAAAAGTGATCTATTTTCTTGTGGTTGGAGGCCTAATTGCATAGACATCAGAGGTGCAGGACTCAAGTCATAATTTAACTGGAGTCACACTTGAGTTGCAAATTTGAGGACTTGAGACTTAGAGTGATAAAAGACTTGACTTTTATTTGATATTCATGACTTTTACTTGATTTAGACTAGAGACAGATGACTTGAAAAAATGGCTTTCATAACAAATGTTTTCATTTTTTTTTGGTATTGGGAAGTCCTTTCTAAAACATTATTGGGTGATTTCTAGTGTGATGCACACAATCTGCTAGACCAGCAGAGGCCTACAGTTGAGGTAGCTATGTATCTTGGAGGGGACTACTGTAGTCCAAAAATAATCAAAGTTGGATTTAAGGATTAGGCTTTGTTGTTGATGACGATACCAAGGAGAGAACAGTAGTATGCAAAGTCTGCAGCTCAAAAATAAGTGACATGACTACTACAACATCCAACTTCATCCATCACTTCAAACCCCACAAAGAAAGGTATGTGTCATTTTAGCTAACTTATTAGCTTACTGGCTGGTCAAACATTAGCTAGAGAGCTTACGTTTGATGAAATTCAAAGGATTTGCTTGATTTTTATCACAGTAACTTAAGACTTGCTCTTGACTTGCACATGTGTGATTTACTATCACCTCATCAGTGACGGTGTGTACAGAGCAACCAGGAGGATATGCTATTATTACAGTACAAAAAGATGATCCCTCACCAGCTTCCCACCCGAGCTGGAAGAACCACTCTCTGCAGCAGACAAATGTGTTTTTTCCCCCACAATCTGTATGCTACCTTATGTAACTTACTTCAGTAACTGCACCTTCAGTTCACACTAAATTGATGCACTTTTGTATCCTGAAACTACTTTGTACTGTTATAATGGATTCAGAGGTACAGCTTCTGTTATTGCGGTATATTTGTGTAAAATACAAGCCTTTACATGACCCATATCTCTAATGTTTGTTTATGCTTCAGCACTGCAGTGTGTATGGCAGACCCTCTGAGATCACATTGCTATTAACTAACCTGTGTATTGTCTAACAGTGGTAGAAACAGTCCCTATGACTCAATAATTGCAGAGGGGGCCAAAGGTCCTAAACTTACAGGAAGACAGCTGCATTGAACCTGTTTACCTAACCTGATCAATAAATACACAATTGATAGTTTATTTTGTCAACGATACTTTACCCTCAGTCTCTTCTCATAGGACGTTGCACAGAGTGTATAGTTGGTCCAAATCCTGTTGGACTCCGGATGGTGAAACCACTGACCGTCCTCTCCACAGTACTTAGTTGCCTTTTCTGGAAGGAACAATTATGTGGTGAACTCAAATTTCCTTAAAGTCACTATAGAATTAAAAGTGGGTTCAAGTAACAAGAAATCATCTGAGCAGCAACCCTTAAGTCTATCTGCTCACCTGTTGGGTCAAAGTCACCAAAATAGTTGGGGCAGTTTTGGGAGGCGTAGGTTCCTGCAGGAGTGTCGTCCCAGCACAGCCAGCCATCCCAGGTACGAGCACAGTACAGCTCTGTAACACCAACGGTTAGGAATGTTCCTAATCACTTATCATCATGACATGAAAACCAAACTTTCAACTTAGACTAGTCTAAAAGTAAAAAAACACACAAATTTATGTGTGAAAACATAGTCTAAAAAAAGTTATGATAGAATTTGAAATCCTTAGTCAAATTTTTCAATACCCAAATTGTTCTTGAAATGCTGCTGAGATGTGTGGAAATTTGCACTGTGAGTAATGACCAGTGCACATTATCCTACAAAACGTGACATTTATTGTTGATTAACAATATTCTTTAGGAAAATAAATCCTTTCAAACCAGACTGATTATCACAGCAGCATTTTTATCGAGTGAATGCAATCAAACCTATTTCTAGTGCAGACTATTGATTGGAGCAACACTTAAATGACTATCGACCAATCGTGCAAATCCCTACCGACAATCACAAAAAAAAACAAAGAATTGTTTACAGGCCTTTTGTTTATCGGTTTGTTCAATGTAAAATCTCATCATGTACAAATCATGTTGATGTATAATAACATTATTTGTCGGTAGACCCGTGACACATGACAACTACCTGATTTGTTATAGGGTGGATCTTGCTTTATTTTCTCTGAGCATTTCTTTTCATTCTCACTGATCATTATTTCCGCAACACCATCTTTTTTTGTGCTAACCCCTGTGGCCTCTGTGGTTGGCTCTCCGGGAGCATCCATTAAAAAATGGGGGACTTCCTTCTAAAAAAAAAAAAAAGAAGAAGAAAAGTTTAGCATGAAAATGAGTGCACAGAGCAGATGAGGCTCGCGTCATCTTATTCATCTATTACTGAACTGCCAGTAACCACATACCTCTAATCTGTTCTTTGAAATTGGTTGACAAGTAGACCCAGTCTGCACCCAGTTACCCCTTTCGGCACAATATTTTGTCACTTTCTCTGTAAAGAATACAAAAAAAGTAATAACTTCCAGCAGCTTAACAACTGCATAAATGCTCCATACATTAGATCAAATTTTAGGCACATTATCGCTTCTGTTCGAGGTTCATATCCGGTTGAGAGTCACTCGGGTCTCTGTTTTTCAGCTGTACTATGTTGGCATCATCCAAACACATAAATTGGACCCTGAATCTTGGCATTACTTAACAACTGCGAATAATTTCACTTGGCACGCATCATCAAACGTTATGTCAAACAGAAAAATTCCCTCTTTGGAGAAATTTCCTGGCAACTTCTCAAATGTCAGGCTTAAAAACCACATGTACTGTAGATCCTTGACTGGGCTAAGAATGAGATCGCATCACTTCTGACAACAACAACCTTAGTCTAACTGCCTAGTCTTCTCCGACAGCTCATCAGACGTTCAGCATCCACTTCCAACTGAATGTCTCCCCCTGAAGCCTCATATCAGCAGTATCAGCTTTCAAATAAGGAGCCATGAGGGGACTTTCAGCGTCACAGGCATTTTGGGAAGATCCTTTATGAGCCCCCTCTTACAAAAACACCTTCTCTCACTTCTCCTTCATATTCTCTCTCCCCATCCATCTCTCTAACTCTGACTTCGCCAACCTTTTCTTTTGTCATCCTTCTCTTCTTTACTTATAATTTTCTCTCTATAAACCCCTCAGTCCCCTCTCTGTCCTCTCTCTCACCTCCCCTCTCTCATTTTGCATCTCTTAAGTCAGTCATGACTCGACTCTGGATCTCTTCAACTACACATTATTGAGCCATGCATTCCTTACAATGTAAAACTGCTCATACTGTAGCATACCGCAATCTTAACATTAATGTGCTCACTATTCAATTTCCACAGTCAATTTCAAGAAATAAATGTGTTTTCATTCAGTCTGACTAATAAAACACTATAGGTGAATGATTTACTTTATATTCAGTTTAAAAATCTCTTACTAGGCATCTTTTACACTTACTGTTACACACATACAGAAATAAAAGGACGAGGAGTCTTACAGCCATGGTAGCAGCAGCTCTGAAAAGCTATTCTTAGAGGCACAGTTGTGATTTGAGCGTAATGCTTATGTTAGCTTGCTAACATGCTTATAGAGAAAATGCTAACACATTGATGTTACAGGTTACCTTAGTTTAGCATATTAAACACGAAACAAGAGCTATAGCTGACACTGATGGGAATGCCACTCGTATTGCAGGTATCTGGTCATAAACCAGTGTGCTGGATAAATTAAAATTTTTGGCTTCAAGATGGCGCTAAATCAAAATGGCCCTGGCTGTTACAATTTCTCCTAAGCGGGAAATGTTTCCTCCAATTTAATCTAATAATTCTAATTTTGCAGACATTTTCCTCAAAACCAAAAATGTGCACCTGGTGGCACAAAGGAAGAGTCAGGGGATCGCCAGAGTTATTGGGGTATATCCTCTGGGAACCATGAATGCATGCGCAAAATTTGGTGTCAACCCATCGAGTAGATATTAAGATATTTCACTGGATAAGTAAGAAATTTTGACCACATTTTATGACAGTCACCAAATAGTTGAATCAGGACCAAAGTGATGGCCTTACCAACTGACCAGCGGAGCATTATAACCAACAGAGCCGCTAGTATGGCTGATAAAAATAAAGAACTTGGTTGTTTGCATGAACATCTAAAAAGGCCGACAAGCAACGAAAAGCAGGATCTACAGAACAGAACAGAAAACCCAAAGAAAAGATGTCACAGAACAGAAAAGGAAACCCTGAGAAAAGATACCACATGCTAAATGAGTAAATATCAACTGACTGTTTAACATAAAACATATCTGCTTTGGAGATAATGCATAAAATCCAATTACATTATGCACTTAAGTGAGACACTTGCATTAAGTAACTGAACATTTATAGTCCACGGTTATATAGGCCTACTGTGGATTTGGTGGAAAAGGCTCCGCTGTAGGAGGGAACAGAAAGAACTGAAAGAATCTGAGCAGTAAGAAGATTTCTGCTTGCGTGCTAATCCCTCCTTAATAAACATGTGGACATTAAATCTGATTTAAATCAACAACACCAAAGATAGAATGAGATGGTTGGCGTAAAGGAGCAGTGGAGTCATAATGCACTGATTTCATTGGATGTTACTAACAGTAACAACACAGCTGATGAACAAGCCAGCAATTGCGAAGCATGTATAAAACAGTTGATGTCAATCCTTGGCCTCTTCCCTACTCCCTATACCCCTATTTTCAGCACAATTGCTCGGATTTCACCCATCTTTGAACTTGGTCTTTAATTTGATCTAACCTTTACACTCGCATCTTATACTGTTGTGATGCTATTGCAGCGATAAAATCTGTCTACAGACACACAGATAGACATAAAACACCTGAAAAACACTCAAAACAACTTCTGTGGTAGTTAACACTACAGTAGGTTCTTCCAGGACCACATATTGCCATGATGACACACACAGACTCATAAGGTGAAAACAATACCAGCCCTGCTGTCGGGGCTGGTAAATGTTACTGCACCGTCACTATGATGCCTGCAGTTCCTGCATTATGAGTTGTTACAAGCTCAAAACTCAGAGCACAGCCCAAAAACGGTCAATAATGCCTTTGACTGTCTTGTGGAAATACCTGCTAAAATCTAATAGAAACACATAAAATACAAAATAAAATCCTCCAAGTTTCCTAAAGCCCCATGCGGGCAGTGGATTCATTTCCCATACAGTCAGCCCCATGACCTTTGACCTACATCACACACAGAAAATTGGATTATTTTCTGTTTAGGGAGCGTGTCGTTGTGCATCTGTGTGAGAAGTGCGTGTCTCTCTTACCAGTTGGGTCCAGGTCAGGGTGATTTGGACACTTTCTTGTTACAGTTGTCCCAGCTGGTGTCTCATCCCAACACAGAAAGCCGTCCCACATGCGTCCACAGAACGTACCTCGAGACAGAAAAAAAGAAAAAAATGTAAAGACCTGACCTGAGTTATTACCAACAACACATTTCCTGTGTCTTCAGTTGTATATAATGTAAGTGTACATCAAAGTAACTACAGCTTCTGCTCCAAAGCTTTCTGCTGAACCCCTGCTGGCAACATTACCTTGAACAAGACAAACAACTGTGTTCTGCTCCTAATCCACCGCCTGATAACATTGTAACACCTGTGATGCTTTCACAACAGTTAGTGCTTTGGCCTTAAGAAGCCTTGAAATGATATGAGCCTCTCACCAGTTCTGTTTTCTTGTTGGTCTTTGTTGGACAGCTCAAGACATCTGTACTGACCCTCGCTCATGGCCTGGCCCTGTCCATCGGTCGCACTATGTCCGGTCCTGAGTGATGGTTCTGAGACTGACTCAGTGCCTCCTGCCGCCCTGCTCTGTGGAGACAACACAACACAGGAGGTAAGAGGAAGGGGGAAGAAAACATATCTCATACTGACTTAACATGTTATTGACACGGCTTTACGTTCCCTTGACTGTCATAGTGAAAACATGAATATTATTTCTGAGATAAATTTGTAATACTTAACAGTTTTATCATGCTCAGAGAAAGACATGCACCCTCATATGAGATAAAAAATTGAAATGGAAGAATAAGCATGCCCAGTTATGAAGCATTTTCAAAACTGATCTGATGAGGACTTCACTCCACTTTGAAATTCTAGTCACTCGCCATTCATCTAACTCATTAAAGTGTGTTTGGGAGCTCACAAAAGAAGTTAAGCAGCTGATTTTCTCCGAATGAATCTTATCTTTGCTCTGTTGTTGGTATTTGGGGGTAGCATTAAAAAATGAAGAAGCCTGGAGTGTGAAATTCTGATTTTGATAATATTGCTCACTGAAGTATAAAGAGCCCTTTTTTCTCTGACTTATCTGGCAAATTTTGGGGGGGCTGAAAATTAAGCCTCTCAGAGTGCCAAGCTCGTGCACTTGCATTTTCTGTATTATTTAAGGAATTTTAATACTTTGCCTGGCGGCTTGTCTCCACATGCCATTTGACAATTGAGATGCTAATCTCCTACATCTGTATCTTTGTGAATGCAAAAGGATTCCTCATCAGACCAAAACACCATTCTTACCTGTTCGATAAACAGCAAAAGACAAAGAAAAGACACAGTGAGTTTTGTGAGAATGCTGATGTCCCATGTAGCAGTTTAGCAGCCGTACATATGATGTCACTCCAAACATTGAAGTAAATGACGTCATACATACGACCACCAGGCCACCACCAATATCAACAGATGAGCTGAACAAGAAAAAGAAATGTGGAGGCCTCTCCTCACCTAGTACAATTCATTCATCTCCCTGAATCAGCATGACAAGGGCACTCAAAAAAGAGAGTACAGAAACATAAAGCAGAACAGTAGATACTTGAGGCAGAAAACATTTGGCAGGGATACTATTCTGGACCTCAATGTCAAACTTGATGCTGAACAGCAAAGGAAATTGAAACTTCCATTTCACACCGACACTGAGGAATAATGGATTGAATGTTTTTTTCATAAGGGACGATGACTTATGGAAAACTGCAGTAAAAGCTTTTTAAAAAATCTCAAAGTAAACATATTCTCAGGGCTTGATGCCGACATCTCTTCAGCCTGCCTAAAACAAGATGAATATAGTCTTTGAGCTTTCCAAAATTTACAGCAAAAATATAGTTTTTTATATAACCCTTGTTAAGCCAAATGGTGTAATGTACTGTAATTTATAAAAAAGAGTTGAAAGTTGATCAGAAGGAAACTTGATTTGTTTAATTATAACCCTGTTATCAAGCAAATCAGTATATTTTTAAATGACAGAACATAGTGCCAAAATGTTTGACTAATTGATGCAATTTCTCAAACACATCACACTGAGAGTCACTTTACGTGCCATGATTCTGGGTTTTATTTGTCTGTTATCTGTTGTATTTGTTCATGTTAAGTCTGTTTCCTGTTTTATTTTGTAGGTTCACTTAATTGTAATGTCTGGTTTTACTTCCTGTCATTGTGTGTTTTCCTGCCGTAGTGATTGCCTGCCCTGATTTGTTTCACTCATTAACCCTGCTGTCACCTGTCCCTCATTATCTCCCTGCTCCTCTTGTGTATTTAGTCTTTGTGCTCCCCTTGTCTTTTGTCAGTCCATCTGTGTTGGCCACTAGTGCTCCTTTCTGGATTCACTCTCACAGTTAAGTTTGTTCTCGGTTCGGTTTGTTGTGTTTTTTCTCAGTGCGTTGTTTTACCACAGCAAAGCTCTTAATTTTGTTGCCTGTCTGTTATTGTCTTTTGTCTGGTGTTAGCTTTATTTAATTATAAGTTGCTTTTTGTTGTGTCTACCTGCCTGCCTGGTATTCTGGTACTAAGTCCTCTTTTGAACAGTGATTGAAGACATAATCATTCAGGCAAGTTAGGATAAGAGATCAAATTCGGTGGGCGCAAACCAAAAAAGCACTCACTCCAAACCCCAACAACCTGAAAATGAATGTGGCAAATGCAGAAAGATATATGCTTTATGCTTTATTATATAGCATACAAGCATACTACCTCAGTGACATGGCCTATGTGAAGTATGTTGTGATGTTCCATTACGTTAGTTACAAATATACTTATTTCAAGCTAATCCATAATGTTTTTTCTAAACCTGACCACATGCTTTTGTTGCCTTAACCTAAGAAAATAAACTAATAGAACCTACGTTCTAAGTCTGCTCTGTAAAGAGACCGAATGCGTGCCATTCCTAAGCATCAGAACTGGCGCTCAAGGGGAATCTAGAGCATCATAGTTTGATTTGTAGGCTCACAGACCCAGCGTTGGCATTTGCATGGCCACTATGCTGTTGCAATGTCTGGTACCTTGCAATAAATGCTGTTGTCCACAATAAAACACAATGCGGAGTTATACACCCACTTTCAAATGTACAATTAGGTATTTCATTTTCATTTTGTGTCCAAGCCCAAACCAAGTTTAAATGTAGGTGAAATAAAAGACATCATACATTACGCGCCATCTGCATAAAAGAACATGGATCAGATAAAGTGAGAACATACAGACACGTGCAGTCATGGATCATATATTCTCTCTTGGGTCCTCCAAGTTTGTAATGAACAAGCTGAGCTAACTATAAAATATAATTATCAATTAAAAATGGTGAGCGAAAATTAATCACGAGATTTTTATCTGCTGAGAAAAGAAAAACCACTAGACCACAACATATTACATGTCCATTTAATGAAATTTGAATCCTGTGTTTAAACACACGTGAAGAGCATACATAATGAGCAAAGAGAGAAGAGTAAGTTTACCTTCCAGCATTCCTTGAATTTAAAAAAGAGAGCTTACCACCAGGAGAAACCAAAGGATCCAAAGTGAGCCGACTAACTTCATATCTTCCTCTCACAGGCGAATCTCTAGAGAGAGAGAAAAGAATGACAAGTTATGATCAGAAAACAAGTTGTCTGCCGTGAAAGTGACTGACTGAGCAAACAGATGGCTGTTTCAAATCAGGATTATGGCGTCTCAGGAGAAAACAGCAATCATTAATCTGAAATGCAAAACACTGCAGCAGAGGCACTGCAGTTTGTGGCATTTCACACTTTTCCTCTGTGTGTGTGTGGATGTGTGTGTGTGTGTGTGTGTGTGTGTGTGTGTGTGTGTGTGTGTGTGTGTGTGTGTGTCTGAGAGACAGAGAGAAAGTGTATCTGTCAATACGTGAAACAACAGCATGAAAGAACAACATTATACTGTGTGAGCAAAAGAAGGGAGAAAAAAGCCAGACACAGTCAGACCAAAATAGTTGATGGTCATTAATCATCACTCCTGCAGGACGGCAGCAGATCTGCCAGTTTAGTAACTGAGTGCATGTGAGATTAGAATTCACTGCAGGTCTCTTTGCTTTGGCTCGCAGAGTCCCTGTTGGAAGCCCATCACTCCGCAGTTAGGACGACCTACTGGTTGTTTTCCACACCCCGCAGCGGCCCAGGGGCAGGCCTTTTAGCAGATAGACATGCATGAGCAAGTCCTAAGTCACTGTGAAAGGTTGACAGGATTGATAGTATTTGTTTTGGCTTTCGGACTCACGCTGCTGGTAGGCTACTCAGCATGAGGATGACAAATAAACCTGGAACTGCATCTGCCAAGAATTTAAAACTAGGAGTGCTGATCTCTGACCAGAGGTCCCTCCAATTTCCCTCAAACTCCTAATTCTTATTCATAATTGATGGTGATGTGAGGATGGTTATTATCATTAATGCTAGCCCCAGATGTCCTCAGTCTTAACCCCTTCAGATCCCCTGACCGTTCCAATGGATATAACTTTCTTTTAGGATGTCTAGCTCTATGATTACTGTCATCTGACTCCACCCAAATGCACAAATGTATTTGATTGAAAGCCAATCTCAGTGTTACACATCATCTAAAGTGCATGGTAGTTCAGACACACCCCCTTTTTAAACACTATGAGGCAAGGAGGAAGCATAAGGTGCTTTCTAATGTATTCATTTTATTGTTAAAGGACATAATTTGTGTCTCAACCATTGTTAAAATTAACATAAGATGTTATATTCTTTCTTTTTTTCAAAATTTCCCATGAATAATTTAAAGCTTTTACTCCAGTCGAATGGGCAGTGTCACTGGAAAATGTATCAGGAAAATACTGTTTAAATACTGTTCTGATTTGATTTTCTGATGACACAATCAACTCATCAGGCATTTTCTTGATGATGTTCACAAACTATTAATCTTGTGAGCTTTTCAGCACACTTCCTCTTCTGAATACTTCAAAAATGTAGGATATTTTGAGTAGTATATAATAATAATAATAATCATAAGAAGAAGAAGAAGAATACTGCTACTACTACTAATAATAATAGCATATTTATATAGCACCTTAAATAAAATAAATATAGTACAAAAAATAAATGCAATACAAAATATGTACACATTGTGTTTTAAAGCATCACTTTATTCATTTTTGCAAGCTAGCCAACTGAGAAAAAAATATTTAACTCATGTTTCAGTGGAGCTGAAACAATTAGTTCATTAATTTATTAGTTCATTGATCAGCAACATTTTTAATAACTGATGAATTGTTTAATTTTTTTTTTCAAGGAAAAAAAAGCCCAACATTAGCTGGTTGTGAGGATTTGCTGGTTTTATTTGTATTGGTAAACTAAATATATGCTCTTTGTAGGATAAAACAAAATCTGCAAACATTGCCTTGGTTTCTATGCATTTCAACTATTTTTGGATATATACTGACCAAGAATTATTTGATAATAATCTTAATCTTAAATAAGATTAAAATGATTAGTATTAGTATATCTTATAGTATTAAATGTAATTAAATAATGTTTCCTACATTCTGTATTTATCTGCTTGGAAAATTATTTAAATTACCTAACCTGATTTCCTGTTGATAGATGTATTGACAGAATTGTTTCAGCTCTAAATAAAACTTTTTACTTCAATGTTTAATGCTGGTCACATAAACTTCCTCTCCAATCTGAATTCATTGTCTCTATTCAGACATTTTCAGCCTGATCCTAAACTCTGTTTAATATTTCCAGTATAGCAAAAGACTACACAATATTTGTAACCAGTATGTTGAAAAGCATAGTCAAGGACACAGCATCAGGCGGCTCAATATCTCAACTTTGGAAAGAAGAAAAAAACAAAATAACAGAAAGAAGCACAGAAAAACACTGATCAAAGAGAAAACAAAAGGCAGAGGAAGGAGAGAATAGATCACAAAATGACCTCTAGGAAAAAAGGATCTATACAAATCATCATCATGCCAGAGCAGAGAATTCGCACCAGTCAATCATCCGATAATCACCTCTGGGTGTGCGTGAGTATGTGGATTTTTCTAAAAGTGGGAAAATCTCTGAGAGAGACGTGTTTCTATAAGTCAAACAAACAACAGAGATGCCTCAGGATCATTGACTCAGCTGACTTTATATGATCTTAGCTGTTAATTAAGAGATTTCATGGATATCACAAAGAAAAATGTAAACAACTTTTTAAAAACCAAGCTTACTTGCTGAGAGTTAGGTGAGAAAATAAATAGCCCTCTCATATCTGTCCATTCATAATACAGCTTGAGCCAGGAGATGGTTAGCATAGCTTAGCATCAAGACTGTAAACAGGGGAAAACAGGAAGTCTGGCTCTGTCCAAAGGTTTAAAAAAACACAACTCCACAACAACACAACTCGACAAGATAAGTGCAGATTATAAAAAAAAAATATGCATATGATCATTTCGGAAAGCACTGACTAGTCATTTAAATATGACTTTAGACAGGTAATTTTATAAAATCACAGTACGCTCTCACTTACCTCATTAAGTGAGGCAGTTTGGTGAGTGGCCCTATGCTTCATACTATGATGCTATAGGGACCCCACTGGCATCAGTTTTGTTTGCTGAAGGAAGGCATGTCAATATCTGCCTGTTACATGCATAGTATATTTTCCAAAAAAACTTCTGTGTTTACAGAAAATGTAGGTTTAATCACCAAAACTTGATTTAGGCAACAAAATTACTTGGTAAGGTTTAGGAGGTATGGAAGTGAAGTGCCACTGATAGATTTTCATAAATCTCTATTCTGCTTAGATTGTGGTATTCGAAGTGATCTGGTTTCTGTTTGTGGTCCATTAAGAGTCCAAGTAGTGTAGATCAATCATGTTTGAAAGGCAGTTAAACAGTCCATGTGGAAAGGCGGAATACATTGGCCTTAGGGCAATTTCAGATGGGCTGTTATCTGAAAGCTGAAGCTTTATAGTAGCTTTTTTCTGAACGTATCTGCATTCATACACAGATATCTGTTTAAGAAGATTATGACCAGCAGGTCTGAATACCTGCTGACTACACCTGAAATACTGGCCTTTGCCCCCAGAGGCTTATTGTTGATCGGCAGCTGACGGGTTCAGAGACTGGGTTTACGCTGGACTTAGTTGGAAGTACACTATGTTTCGTATGGAAGCGAAAGGGTGCTTTGTGTCAGAATCAGATGCCAATGGCCACTGACTGAGCTGCCATATTTTACACCGTGGGAAAAACAGACTAAAAATCCACAGTATGGGAACTGCATCTGTTTGATTAAATTGTGTTAGCAGTTAGGATTAGGGTTGTAAATTAACTTTTTTCTTCCCTGGCCACCGTGGCTCTTGAATTCAGCCACTCCACAGATTACTCGTGATGTTTGAGGACTGGTGAGTGAATCAAATTGAGCAGCCATTTGCATGTTTTACCAGCATTCGGCTGGTGGTGGTTTCCTACCCTGGTTTGGATTATGCAAGACACCCATAATCTCTGGAACATTTTGCCATTATAACACACTCTCAGTCCATCAATAATACATTTCCCAACAGTAAGTTTAATATTTTAATATATCTGCTGCACATGTGACAGTTTACTCATACCTCCCAGCTAAATTTGACTTTTCTTGGAGGGAGGAGGTGTGAACTCTATCTACAACTCTTGTCTATCTGTTTTACCCACTAGCTCTTCATACATCTCTAAACATCCTCAGAGAGTTTTGCGAGCCATTAGATCCATTGCAATATGACCAGTAAAGCATGTGTAGCTTATTAAAGAGACATGACCCCCTATAGAGAAGACAAGAGAAAACGTTCAAACGAGATGAGTGCATAGAATATATGTAAAGCACGTGATCCTCTACGGGAATGCTGTTATGCACTAAGTCTGCTGAAGATCAAGTAAGAAAGGCAATCAATTGAAATGAAAGAATATGCAACATTTATCCTCAGATCCTAAACTACTTTGAAAATAAAGATTTATGTGTGGTGACGGTAAATAAAAAGCACTGACTGAAAAGAAGGTTTAAAAGCTGGTTTTGTTGAAGATTTTGCTCTTGAATTTGTGCCCTTGCACAGTCATTGCCTTTTTAAAAGTGTCTTTTCAGTCTCTCACTTTACAAAGGTACACAGTGAATGTGCGGCTGACATTCAAACTTATTTCATCTTTGAATCCTTTTAAAACTCAAGTCTGTAAAAATACACCAGCACTTTTGTTCATGCACATGCACTTTTTAAAAACTCTTTTTATGACTAATTGTACATTTGATAGTGGTAGACCTCTTGCCTCTAGCTTTCTTTTGTTATTCCCAGAATCTCTATAAAAATTGAATAAAAGCATCCTGATTTTATTAGTTTTATTATTTATGTGTTTTGCCCTTGGTCAGATCCCTGCCCTCTTTCCCTCCGTTCTTCCTCAGTTTACCCCTCGTCCTTTCTCCCCCCTCTCTTTGTCATCATTACATCACTTTAACAACAGCAGACTGAGCTACCCATCTCCTCTCTTCCCTCTTGCAGTGAGTGGTCACAGGCATGGTGACAACACTGATTTTTGCTGACATCACACCAGTGATTGAGGACGCAGCAGCCCGATTGTCCTCCCCCCCTCCTGACGTCTCACCGCTTCGGAGCTCATCACTCAGTCTGAAGGTAGCAGCCACACAGACGTGATATGGCGTCCCATTGCTGGGCCGCAACAAATGAGCTGGATTACAATGCAAACTCAGGTAGATTAGTTTGAAGAATGGACAGATTGTGGAAGTTACCCACAAGTCTGCCATATAAGTCTTGTCTAAAGGGCAACATATTTTTACTGTTCCACAAACTACATGATGTGCAGCCTACATTAAAGGACTCTCTACTGCTGCAGAGGTTTGACAGCTCTGCAACAGCACATCCATAGCAACACCTCACATGTAGTAATTTCATGCACAACATGTCATGGCCTGACTGTGCTGTCAAAGACATCAGGGAGAGCATCGGGTGCACTGGATATCTTGTGTGGCCTTCTGGGAATACACACAATGAAATATATATATATAGAGGCATGATACATGGTGCAGATGTTCCGAATGTATACAATTCTTGTCTGTGTTCAATACATTTTTAAACGCTGTGCAGAGAAATCTGTTTTAAACCAATGCATTTTACAGTTATAAAGATTAATCAGATAGTTGCAACTTTTAAATTAATCAGCAACTAATTTAATAACGTAATTAACTGAGTAATTTTAAGGAAAAATCATTCAAAATTTTCTCATTTCAGCACCTTTAGATTTGTAGTATTTTCTGTTTTCTTAACTCCTCTGTGACAGTAAACTTGGGTTGTGCACAAAACACTT
Organism: Plectropomus leopardus; assembly: GCF_008729295.1. Taxonomy (NCBI): domain Eukaryota; kingdom Metazoa; phylum Chordata; class Actinopteri; order Perciformes; family Serranidae; genus Plectropomus; species Plectropomus leopardus. The sequence continues at coordinate 16,677,793 of NC_056480.1, read as the reverse complement.
TTTTATAAACCAAACAACTTTTCAATTAATTAAGAAAATAATCAACAGATGATTCAAACAACAAAAATAATCGTTAGTTGCAACCCTGATAAATCTAAAAAAACATACATATGCATAGATGTCACTCATATGACTAAAACACTGTATTGCTTTATATTTAATTTTATATCACTGTATCAATATTTTTCATGATATAGGACACCGTGTCAATTAACAGGCAGGGATATCTGTTCTTAGGCTAATTTAGTACCTGACAAATCAGCGTACTTAAACAGCGATGCAAATATCATACAAAATCTAGTATTTCCAGAAAGTTGCATTAATTTTCAACATTGCCCACAATGGACTAATACACCCAGATGAATAAAAAGGAAAGCTACCATGGTATAAACCAGTGATTCTAAATCTACATCAAGGTGTCATGTGGCCTGTCTAATTCACAATGAAAATAAACTCAGTCGCACTAGGATTTTTTTTTTTTTACTTTTAATGTAAATAATGTGCCAGAGTGCATAAAAAGCACCAATTGAGAACAAATGTGCCAGCGGAATATCACCCAAATCCCCAGACAGAGATTCTGGCTTATAATTTATATATTAATTATTTATGTTTGTTTATAAGTGGCCCCTGGCCTGCTGTCATTTTGCAAATGTGGCCCCCAGGCAAAGCAAGTGAGTATCCCTGATATAAACAGTAGAGCTGACTCTGTGACAGCTCACATTTATCATCACATGTTATATAACATTGTATTATCCATCCCTAAAACCACATTACACTACTTCAGATTCGAGACAAAGGACATTTTGTCATCTTGATTTAATTATTTTCTAGTTAATTATTTACGTACATTCTAGACAGTAGGGACGTTGTCATAGCATCCAGTTGCAAACAAGGACTGTTTTTAAAACTCTCCCTTGATGGTGCATTCAAACACAGTCTAGCTTTTGAAATCCAAAGCCTCATGCACATCCTTTTCATTGCATTAATGTTTGCTCATGGCTTTTTTCCCCACGGTTTGAATTTTTAACCAAAAAGCATGTAAATATAATTTCAAGCACTGACTTAAATGCAGCGCTAACAGCCTGCTAATTTTTGAAGATTGGTTATCAGAGTGCTCTGATGGAGGAGAGTTTTGCAAACATTTCTACAATAAACTGCATTACTTTTTTTTTTTTTTAAATCCCTCTTAAGGAGAATCAGTCAGAATTCAGTTTATTACCAAGTAGGTTTTTACACGACATTTGCTTTCGAAAAGAAACAATTACAATAAATATTAATTTTGAAAATTACTATTTAAAAAAACAACAACAATGTAACAGTTTAAAATGATACATACAATATATCACAAAATTATTTCAAGTCTCTACAAGTTAAATTTTTAAACAATACTAGAATATATGGAAATGTGGCTGCCTAGAAGCAGGTCAACAATCTTCAATTTTATGGTATATTCTGTGGACTGGAATGTACAGTTTGGAGGAAATGTGCTGAAACACACAACAATGTAGGAATGACTCCAAAAAATACTCATGGTGATAAATAACATTCAAGGAAGGAACACTCTGTAAACCGTACAGTGCCAAGCTCTTGTGGATTGATCAGTCGATTTTAACACTCGGCTCTGAGTCTCTTGTCAGCGCGTCTTGAGGTGAACATATTTCTGTGTTTGAGTCAAGCTTGTGTTGAGGAGACAGGTAAATGGTGAAACTGGTGAAAGCTCTGTGGTTGATTTTTTTTTCATGTTTTTTGGCTTCATCATCCATCTAAAAATATTCCAAATGCCAGTGTCTCCAATTAAGGTAAAAAGAACAAGCTTGCATCGTTTCCTCACATGAATTTACCTCCCCCTCCTCACCCAAATACCACTTCCCTCAACATTCTCATTTCCTCTTTGGCCTCTTTTCTCTTTTTACTTTCATATATCTTCTGCTCCTTTAATCTATTTCCCCTCTCACCTCGTTTCTCTATCTCCACCCCCCTCCCCCGTTTTTTCGCTTTTACTCCCCCTCTCCCTCTTTTTCTCCGTTCTTCTGCCATCTACCCCTTTAAAAGCTCTGCCCTCCTTTACAGCTACATTTTAAGGCTTTCTCTCTGACTCTCCGGGCAGATCCAACAGATTCATCAGCTAGCACATCCTTTAAACATTAACCAGGCTCCCGTTATGGTGACACATCATATTTTCAACTAATCTGTCTGCTCCACAGTCCTGTCACTGTTCTACTGTATCTGTAACCAAGCGAAGAAACCAGACATAGAGCTTCTAAAGTACTTAAATTACTTGAAGAAAATGCTGCTGAACAGAAAACCAAAGAATATACAACTGAAAAGAATATTAAATTAATAGGGATGGCCTTTCAGGGGATGGGAGAACTTACCATAAAATACAGCAACAGCTTCTGAAGATTTAATAGGCCTCCAGTTTGGGATGTAAAACCACCAGTTAAAATGTTTGATTTAAAGTTTAACCTGATGTGTTGTCCAAATTTAAAGATGAATGGATCTTTAATATCTCTCAGGGGATAAATATAAACTGTATTTTAAGTCAGGGGCTGAATCCTCTGAGGACAAGGATCCCCAGGAGTACTTACTGGGGGTTTTGTACTGAACAGTTGAGAAGGAGGAGTTTGATAAACGATTGCAGAGGAGCTCAGTTAATTCTATAACAGGAGAAATAATGATTTGGTAAAGGAAAAGCAAATTTTAGTGTCTGAAAGGAAAATAAATAACCAAAGACGATTACATATATGATGTAGCATGATCAAGGACAAATGAAATCTCGTTTTTTAAACTTTGTTTAAAAAATGACTACTAAATCTACCTTCTACCTTCTTCTGCCTTCTACAAATAGCATGAGGCTGATGGTCATTACATTGATTGTCACATTAAGGATATGTGCAGAAATTGTTAGCGTTGAGTAGGGGGTTAAACCTTATGTTTCACTTATGTTTCAAAAATTGATCACCACATCTTGGCTCATGATTACATGATATATTGTAAACATATAACATTTTTATATAATTAGTGGTGTTAAATAACATCTGGTTTGAAATTAATTCGACTGAACACATTTGGCACTTCACAGATGGTGTACATGAAGGGTTACCTGAGCTCTTCTATAACACTGTGGGGGCACAATAGACAAAGAAAGGTAGAACCCACTGTTGTAGAGGACCCAATGGCCCTGCCAGCCTCACACACAGTCCAGCTTGAGCAAAAAGACCACATTTCTAGGATGTATACAGAGATGCCTTTGAAATACTTTGTTTAGCATACCAGAGGATCCAACACAGCTGATTCAGCACAGCTTCAGCTATGAGTGCACACTATTAATAGAGATTCAGAAAATAATGAACCTGTTTTGCTGTGTCAACTCCTGCAAATATCAACTCATTTTGTACATTTTTGCCAATTTAGGCAAATTATGACTCACTTTATGCATTTATTTTCCCAGTGGATGTGGAATTACTGCTGCGTTTCGGAGTGAACGTTTATCAGGCCTTGATATCAAGCGCTCATCAAATAGCTGCTCAGTCAATTAGTTAGCAATGTGTCAGCACTGGAACAAAACAATGACACTCATAGTCCATCAGGCAATGTTACTGTTTGCTGGTGCTTTTGATATGATGAAATGAACTGGATATTCATGTAGTCTAGTTGGTTTTCTTTGTATAAACCAAACACAAAGGCAGTGGATTAATCACTTCTGAATGCAGACTTAAGCAAACATCACAATGATGTTTGCTGCTGCAGTGAAGGACTGTTGAGGTCTGATTTACTGCCTAAGATTCCTAAACAGCCCAAGTATGTGTTGATGGTTGACGAGTGGAAGACCAAGCAGATAATAACAGGGGAATTCATCTCCATGATAAGTAAACAAATCGGGATGCATCTGAATACACAAAGCTTTCCTAGTCTGGCTTGATTGGATTCTTATCTCTTCCAGCATAATGCAAATCATCTTCAGGAGGTCACCGTATTTAATTGCACACGCAACCTTCCTCAAGTTATGCATTCTTAAGCAAAGGTTTCATTCCCAACATTTTAAAGAGGGTCTTTTATGCTTATTTTCAGGTTCATACTCATATTTTTGGTTTCTAATTGAAAATTTTTACATGCTTTATGTTCAAAAATCAACTCTTTACCCTCATACTATACTGCTGAAATACCCCTATTCACACTCTGTCTGAAACACTCCATTTTAGTGCCTGTCTCTTTAAGCCCCCCTTCCAAAAAAACCCAGTCTACTCTGACTGGTCAGCGTTTTAAGGTCTTTTGTATCTCAGTGTCTCTTCACCATCTTTGCAGCGGAGGAATGACTGTTACGGAGAAGCTCTTAAACACAATCAGACATATTCCATTTTGTTTCCCTGATGTTAGCATGTAGCTACATGTAGCAGCGACACTTTTTTTCTGTTAAGCTTCTACACACAACCAATGCGTTCCAGCAGGAATATGGAAGGAAATTGTAGAGAAATAACAATGTTGACATCTAAGATTAAAGGTGTCTCTGATGTTAGCATGCTACATGCTACATGTAGCAGTGTACTTGCAGCAAGGGACAGACTCTGTGCAACTGTACTTTCTCCTGATAAAAAATAATGATTAGCTTCTAAACACAATCGATGTGTTCCATCAGGAATATGATATGAACAATCGGAAACCAAGACTACAAGTTTCCCTGACAAGAATGAATGTGTATAGCCACACTTTCTCCTGTTAAAAATCACCAATTAAAGCTTCTAAACACAACCAAAATGTTCCAGCAGGGATATGATACGAAACTGGAAGAAAAATTAAAAAAAATCAGCAACCAGGATTACATGTTTCCCTGATTTTAGCATGTAGCTTGCAGTAGCGTGCCTGGAGTAGATAACCATATAAAAGAAAAGAGCTAATATCAGCTTTACGAAAAAAATTTCATACTTTTACCTCATTATTTGGAACATTTCATAGTGTATATATATATATTTATGCTTTTCCTTATTGTACTTCATATAAATATATATGAAGTAAATAAGGAAAAGCATAATAAGTCTCCTTTAGGCAATTATTACCCTCCAGTGAGTGGAAGGAATTGATTCTTACCAGTATTTGTAGTCGCGCTGGAGGTCAGCTTCCATTCCCTTTATTAAAAGCTCTGGCCTTCAGCAGACATTTAGTGTGGTAACTTGCCCTAAAGGAGCTATATTGCCTTTCAGCATTTGAGCTCAAGCACCTCTCTGAAATCCAGCCTGTTATTCACCAGTGAAGTGGCAGGAATATGGTTAGAGGCGCTGAAGCAAGAGAGCATTTTGTGCTCCACTGTTCCAGCTGTTCAAAACAAGCCTCCTGTAATAAGAGGATGCTCCCTGGCTCTGTGTAAACAGTTGATTTATATCTGGTCTCTAACGCCATGACATCCCACACACTTCCTCTGCTGGACCAGAAAGAAACTGAAGGGGCAGACTGAGGAGAGACAGGGATTATAGAGGGGGATTAAGAAGGGAAACATGGATAGCAGAGCAACAAGCCTCTGGTGGATATCATTCCCTCATAGTCTAGACTTCATCCAGATACATTAGCCTAGCCTTTCATTTTTTTTTCTAATTGGCCTGGACCGTAAAGTACTTGAAACATACATCATATGTAAATTGGTGTTATTCAGTGTTTGCCAGGCAGACTGATGGGAGCCGTCTTACTGTTTCCTTCTCTCCACTTATGACTGCATGGAACAGGTTGGAGCCTTTAAAGCCACTTTTCACCCCGACAGCTAATAATTCAACTGTGGTTAACAGTCTTAGGTGTGCCCATGCATCTTCGGATAACTGTTTTTTTTTTTTTTTATGTGAGGCAACATCCCAAAGCAAACATGGATTTTCCATTTCTGTAACATCCCCAAATGAGCTTAAATTGGGCATTACAGTAGTTCTAGCAATCTGTCTGGAACATGTCTGGAAAAGTTGTGTACTATATATTGCTTGCCAAAATAAACATCTCTCTGGTGTGCATCTCTCCCATTCTGTATATCTTTTGATGCATAACAAATGATTAAATCCAGAACCTGTTAACTCTGAAATACAAGAAAAAAAGCAATAACAGAGCAGCATCTCTTCTTGGCAAACAGTTGCCTATTTAGCAGACGCAGCGCAGCGTCAGCAGTTATTTAAGAGTGTTCCTTTATGCAATGTTCACTGTTCAATGCAATGTTCACTCTTTAGCTGCTAAATGCTCCACCATGTTCACCAGGTATTTGCTAACTTTTGTTTGTACAGTGGGTTTTTAAGACTTTGTTGCTGAAAATAACTGCCTGCTGTGGCTGAAAATGATGCTACAAGAGCCTTGAGACTGAATCAAAACCATAAAATAGCTGTAAAAAAAGAAAACGATAAGCTGAAAGACACGAAAAAGTAGTCATGTGCTCCATTGTTGATGCAAAAATACTGATTATAGCCACTTTATATTGAATTGTAATGAGTGAAGTTAGGAGAAATAACCACACTTGATTGCCAAAAGTGAAGCCCTTCCTACATTCAATTAGATGCTCCATATACATCCTGGCAGGACCTGCACCCACTACGCTCTGCTTTTTACAAACCTCTTCCACTCTTTATTCCTGCTTCTCTTCCTCTCTGTCAGTCTCTCATGGTTACAGTCATGGTAATCTTTGCTTTACGGAGGGACCAGCATCCACAGTATTCCTAATCGGTTTCAGACCAATTTATAGTTGAACCAAGCAGCTGCCCAGTCCACCTCTCTGACTGACTGGGTCATTCATACAAGCGTTTTCTGTTCTCTTTGTTAATGCCATGAAGTGATGATCTTTTCCCAATGAAAAAACACGATAAGTGCATAAAACAATATGGCATGTCACTGTGCGGTCCATCACCTTCACATATAAAAGCTGCATGTGAGTGATAAATGGCACTGGATGACATTTAGAGTTGCAGATATTCTGTTTCCATCAGGAAAATTGAAACTTTAAGTAACACGTTACAGATTTAACACAAGGTTGAGTTTACTCCTGATGATGTCATCAAGGTTACTTGAAGAAAGCCTAAGTTACAAACAGGTGGTGTGGGGTTTAAGAAAAATTGATATTTACACTAAGAGGGAGAGAGGATCTACAGAATGATACTCTGAAGTTGCATTATGTGAAATGTAAGGTTGAGTGTTTTTGGAGCCTGACCCATACCCATACCAACTTAAAACAGGATATCTTGGCATTTGTTCTAAGATTTTGACATTATTTCTTTTTTAAAAACTGTTGCAGGGCTGCAAATAATGAGAATTTGTATTATTTATCTTAAATTGATTTATCCTTTTGTTTATAGTATGTCAAAAATAGTGAATAAAGCCCCTCTCATTTACCGGACCTCAAATGACATCTTGAAATGCTTGTTTTGACCCACTAGTAGTCCAGAAGACAAAGAAAAAAACAACAAATTCTCACATTTGAGAAGTTAAAACTGGCAGATGTTTGCCATTTTTACTTTAAAGGTGATTATCAGTATAGTTGCTGGTTATTTTTAAATCGACTAATTGTTTGATAATCATAGCTGGAATGCAGAGCTCTGCAAACAAAATCCAGCCTTAAAATTAACCTTATTTAATCTGCACCTTTTGTAGAGACACAATCTTAACAAAATTCAAAATGTTAGGTTTCAAAAATGTCTCTCACATATTTATTTCAGGGTTATCATTCTGCACCAAAGCAGAAACCGCTGTTACCACCATTAATCAGAGATTTATTTCAGGCTTGCACATGTGTCACTCTTCTAAAAAGTTTTGCGTGATGCGATTCTATTTTCAGCTGCAGCAAATCTGCAACACAATCACCGGCTTTGATTTTCTAGAAGCAGCAAATCTTCCAATCAACAGAACTATACCATTACAGCATATAATAATCAGAAGTTGAATAGCTTGGCTGCCAAAAGAAAACACTGGTGTGATTGCTACTCCTAAAGCTCCAGCTGATTTGCATGCAGGTGATTAATTTACACAAATGTCAGGGCATCCTGAGGGACGCTGCTGAGAAAGTGTTTGGTTAAAGTCTCGTGCTAATATTACCGCTCTGTATCCAGAACACAGCAGCATATTGGGGAACTTTCTCACATGTAGAAACACTGCACATTTATTTATTTTTTGTTTTGTGTCATCATGAAACAAAAAGGGAATGTTCAGGACAGCTGTTCCTTCCATTACAATGCAAATGTGTGTTTACAAGGTTTTATTTCCTCAATAGTTGCCACATGGGAATCCGAGAGCGTACCACCAATAGTTACCAGGTCTGCACTCAAACTGCATATTTTAAGTGCATTAGCACACACTTCACGCTACAAAGTTTATGATACTCATTTACAATCAAATGTATCAGCAGTCCAGGCTGTCACTAAACATGACAGGATTTCCAATAAGTACAGCGAACACTTCGCTGTTGTCAGCTTTATTGAATACATCTACTCTGTTATATAATCCCCCGAATAACATTTTCTCCTCCTGATATCGGTAAACAAAGGCATCTGTTTACGAGCGCAGGCTTTGTTCTGTCAAATGAGCAGCTCCCTTCCTGATGCTGACATCTTCCCACTAAGGTTTTGTTTATTTCCTGAACCGATTAAGTGTCACTTTATACTCTCAGGCTCTCAGAGGCTGTGCGGACAGCTTCAGGTGCTCACAGACAGCTGCCACTGAGCGAAGGGTATTTTCAGGGGATCAAAGTCCTCTCATCTGGCAACCTTTCCTTTCCCCTGCCTCTTCATTTCCTCTTGACATTCCACTGAGGGTACATCTCATCTGTCAACTACCCAGTGACGTTTGTTTGTCTCATTTCCCAAAAGCAGAGAGCAGAGGACAGATGGTGAGTGCCGTGTGACCTCCCCTAGGTTTGAGCTTAGTGTCGCATAGAAAACTCACCTCCACTCAAAAAAAACTAAAATTAAATTCTCTGAAAGCTCTGAGGGGATAGTCTGACACTCTGGGAAATATGTTTATTTACTTAATTGCTGAGAGTTAAATAATAAGACCGTCTGACTCCAATGTCTGCAAGTAAACAAATGAACTATGCCATGTGTATCCAATAGTTTTAGGGGTGCTGGTTGATGGATTTTGTAACTTTTGGACAGAGCCAGGCTAGCTGTTTCTTTCTTTTTGCAATTTTTCTATGACTCACCCTGCTCTCCATCTAATAGGCTAGTCAAAGGCACAGGCTTGTAGATAGACAGTATGTATGATTTTGGCCCCGAGGGTCAAAACAACAACATTTCACAAAACAGAACAATATTCCCAGTGTTTTGGTAAATGTTGTGTTTCCTGAAATGTAGTTTTGGAAATGTTTTGTTTTTCGACACGTAATGGTTTTTTGGGATTTTTTATTAATTTAATTTGGGATAACCTTAGATGAGAAGAGTTAAATATTTGAAAGCGATACAGAACACCTGAGAGTCTCAGTGCTTTATATTCTGTTATAGCCCACCTTTCTAATTTGAATCATCATTTTGTTGTTTTTGTTTTTAAAAAAAATCTGTTCCTGGAAAAGGACCCCCAGACCCCCCACTCAGTATGTGTCCCCACTCATGTTAAACTGAAATCTACGCCCTTGTCACCAGTACCTTTGTCAGTTGGGTTGGTTAGAATTAGGCAAGAAAAGTGCCCCTGCATTTACATGGTGTCAGAATAATTTGAAAAATCTCTGCCTGACTAGGAACTTAAAGTGAAAGTCCCCTTAAGTCTCCAAAAGTCTGTAAAAGTTTTAGTTACTGCGTTGACATCATATGAGCAGAAACATATAGAGACAAAAGTTGTTGGGGGTTTTTTGCTTGAAATTAAGTTGTTAAACGGTATTAGTTGCAACCATTAGTTGCTGTCCTGATAGAGTGACCTACATTAGTTAGATAAATTATTTGTGAGCTTTAACACTAAAAAAGTCAGGTAAAGCAATATTTTAGTTGCCTCTGTCATGATCTGTCCTGATATCCTCTTGAGATCATGTTTTTCCTTTGTTTAATTCTATTCTTCAGTCATGCTCAGTGTTTCCTGTTTAATTTTGTTACTCAGATCTCCTCTTGTTTCAGATCACTTCACTTCCTGCTCATGTGTTTTCACGCCAGTTCTGATAGTTTGCCCCGCCCTGATTAGTTTCACCTGTCCCTCAATAGTCCCACAGCCTCCTCCCCTGATCTCATTTTCCCAATCAGTGTTTTCCCACTCGTACCTGCACAGTTCCTTTGTTCTTTGTCACTTTGTCTGCAAGTTTAGTCTGAAGCTTTCTTGCCTCTTTTCACTGTGCCTGCCTGCTTTTTTAACTATAAGCATTTTAAATCATCCTGTTGCCTTATCTGTTGTCTGCATTTGGTTTCATGCCTGCTACCTGCTCCTCAAAATCCTGACAGATTTAGGGAATGAACTGGTGCAGCAAAAAGCCTGGGATAAAAATGACTTTGTTACATCAAGTTTCATACAGTTATCAATGTTTTGCCTAACTCTTAACAAACTTAACAAAACATGGCCAAAATATAAGCAGGAAATAAGTAAAAAGTTCCAAGATGCTTAAATGAAAACAATAGAACAACCAGAGACTGAAAAAGAGATGAAAATTTAAATATACATTTTTTTTCTGTAACATAATTTTAAATATATAATTATTACATAAAGTTTTCCGGACATTTTCCCCTATTTTCTTGTTATAAATTTCTTTTTAAAAACTGATTTTCAAGTAATTTTCTTCTTACCTTTTACTATTTCCTAACATTTTGTGGGACATTGCCAAGTTGCTTATTTTCCCCATGTTTTTGAAATAAATCAAACCAATTTTTTTTTTAGTTTTCAAATGGTTAAATGCTCTGAAGTACAACATATGCAATGAAAAACAACACATCTCATTTGTAGTGTCCATGATACGTTTGTTTCAAACGTTGTAAACATCACTGCCCTCATACTTCCGTGCATCCTTTATGATGGTATAGAAACGAGGCAACGGTGGAGGAGGTCGTAATAATGTACCTACGCTACACTGCCCCCACCACCTTGGGTGGTACTGCTCCGTTTCATCCTTATCTGTAAGCTTTCAGAAAATGTGCCTAAATATGGACAAAATGACCGCAGAATGCGGACAGAAGGCTCCATCTGTCTCTGACTCCATTTCTAACGGTGGGTCATGTTTTCACCACACTCGGAAAAATAAATTTGCCTCCTGTTTCCAGCCTTAATTGCTAAGTTAATTGGCTGTTGGCTGTGGCTTCATATTTAATCATAAAGAATGCCCTTTTCTTCGTCTTCTATTTCAGGAGACCTGAGATTTCTATCAACATGCATTCTGACTGAATGTGCATATAGACTCAAGTCCTCTTGATGTTTATCTTGGGAATGCTATTTTTTTCCACATTTGCTTGTTCCATTTGCAAGCATTATGAGCCCACGCCTGGCTTTGCAAGTTAGGCCCTCTAGAGGTCTGTAGCTTGAACAAGATCAAAGGTTATCTTTACTCTGAAGCACCACACTGGATGCTTTACTAAATGGATAAAAAATGTAACAGTCAGTGCAAAGAGCTTTATGGAGGTGGACAATATAGCTGCAGCTTGTTGGGCCATTAGCAGAGAAGAGGTACTACAAATCAAAAATGAAAGATAAGACCCTCTGGATCAAGGGTCGCAATTGGACAGAAAACAGATCCCCGAGAGCGAGATCAGAGGCCCCAAGGGCAGAGATCCAACCTTATCCTGCCACTCAATCTCAGACTTAAACAAGACAGGCAACAGAAAGACGGGGCTTATTCGAATGGAAAATGATCGGCACCTATTGGAGCGACTGATAGCTCTGGGATGTGAATGGAGTAACCATTCTCCACAATAAATCAGGCTAGGTGGGAGGAAATGAAGAAAGAGGTTGACAGAAATAGCTCAGATTCAGCAGGCACAGCAAAAGCACATCAGAGACACACAGCGCACAGAGCTCAGAGGGCAGATCACTCCTGCATGATCCAATAAGACTGCAAAATAAAGATACATCCACGTGGACACAAAACAAATGCTTGATGGATACAATATGCCTTAGTTCTCTCTGTCACCTTTTAACTGCTATTTTTGTCATCATCAATATCTTGAGCAGATATTTAAACACATTCCTAAGAAACGGACGAAGCAGTTCCCTAAACTGATAAACAGTTCAAGGCACCATGGCGGGAAACATCTACTGGACTGTGAATATCTCCATAACTGACAGCCTGTGCCCGCAGGAAAACAATCTATGATGACAAGAACATACATTGGAAATGGGCTGACAGGAGAATAACTGCACTAAAATGTACATTGCAAGTCAATCAAACCAAAATACTCAAAGAAAAATTGATTGCATCCCTCATTCTGTGGTTAGATAACAGTATTTGTCAAGACAACCTGTGCAAATGACTTAAGATTACAGAGAAGCAGTGGGAAAAGAGAGGAGGGGAGTATGAAGCAGCATAATCGAGCATTTCTTCTTCAGGCTGTGTCAGTGTGTGAGAGAGTGAGTGTTAATGAGAGAGATTACAGTCCGTCTGTGTGTGAGAGAGAGGTTGAGTGGGTGTGCGTGTTTGTGTGAAGGCAAAACATAAGTGTATCTATAATTATGCACGACTAAATTTAATACTGGCTGCATTTGTGTATGATTAAATGCCAAAGTGTTAAAACCTACTCGGCACCAATAAACACATTGGTGGTGCCAGTTTGTGTGTTTGTGTGTGTGTGCGCGTGTGCGTGTGTACAGTTACAAGTTCACAAATACTCGCTTTAAGCATTCTTTAAACGCATAGTATGTAAATGAATAAATAATTATATGATGGAAAAAGTACTTGAAATAATCAGGTCTAAATGAAGATCTCTGACCCTGATCTCTGTGCGACCTTTGTCCTTTTTTCTAATAGTTACTGTAGTCACTCTAAATGTTAGACAGTTATTGGGGTCTGATTTTAGAAAGTATAATTTCCCTTATCAATACTATGCTGATTACATTCAGCTGTATTTCTTCCTAAAACCAGGTGAAGCACATGATCTACAGTCTCTGTCAGATTTTCTGGACTCAAATGCTAGATGGCAAAAAATTCTCTACATCTTATTGAGAGTGGGACAACACAGTATAGCCAGTATTTTTTGCATCTTTTTCTTCATACATCCATATAAGCAAGAATCTAGGTGTCATTTTTAAATCCAATGACTACTGACTTATTTCCATATCAACTAATAGCAAAAATATAAACTCTACTTGCTTCTGGAGATTGTCCATCTTACATGCTTTCATCTCTTCATGTCTCTTTTTATGTGAGACTTAGTCAGTCATCCCTGAAAGATTAATACCTTTTTAAAGGGAGCTATTATGATTTTACGTATCTTTAATATATAGTGTTATAATGAAGGATGTTCATATCAAATGTGGCAGTGTTTCCAATAATGAGGTAAATATATGCAAAGTAATTTCTGGGAACAAAAACATCAGGTTTCTTACCATTCTGAACACATTTTTTTCTACTTTGGCAACAGTATGACATCATAGTGTACCATATTTCTTTGCATGGTCATCTGCTCCAGAGGCGCTGCCTGTGTTTACATTACGTAGCCTACACTGCTACATGCTAACATCAAGGAAACCTGTAATCTTGGTTGCTGATGTTGTGTATTTCTTCCCGATTGTGGATCATATTTCTGGAAATATAGGCAATATTGCTGGAATATGTCCTGTTGTGAAGATTTTGGTTTAGAAGCTTTTATTTGTGTTGGGTTTTTTTGTTGGTTTTTTTTTTCAGTAGAAAGTGCCGCTATTCCCCGTTACATTCCCCTTGCTGCAGTGACGGTGCAGAGAAAGCGTAATAGGTCCTCTTTGCACTAGAAGCACCTTGTGGTGCTGCATGTCAAATGAACACTCGCTGCAAACAGCAAATATTTTTGTTGCATGGTCCCAATAAAGCCCCCGCAGTCCAACAGGTGAAGCACTGCTTTCAGTTCTGCTCTGACCTAAAACTGTGATTGCTGTATAATTCTCTGCTCAATAATGAGTAATCAATGGCCATGACCAATTCCATTCTGCTCATATTAATGCAGAGAGAACAACACTCTTATGAGTGTCATTATGTAATGTCAAGTCTTATTATTTCACACAAAGAGGGAGAAAATAACCACTCAGGAAACGTATCAACTCAGGAAGTGTCATTATGAAAGGAAAATGTTTTTCTTTCATACTCTAATAGTAACATGCAGAGAATTATTCAAGTATTTCTCACTGAATTTTGACATAATTATTGAGTCTATAATAACAAAACAAAATGTCCTGACGCACAGAAGTTTTGTAGATGCAAACTGGTGACAGCAGAGTACCGTCAGACTGAGGCTTACGTGCCTTGTTTTGGAACATTAGGAACCCTGGAGGTAAAGAGGGCAATCATTAGCTCACCCCCATCACTCACACACACACACACACACACACACACACACACACACACACACACACACACACATACACACACACACACACACACACACACACACACACACACACCTGAGGTTAGCCAAAGAATAATAATCTGTTGGGAGACCAGAGCAGATTTTTTAACTTCTCCTCTGTATATCGTTCAGACAGCATCACACACACACACGCACACACACACATCATATCCACTAAAATATGATGTGAATGTAAAACAATGTTGGAATTAAGTTAGGAAAAAAAGTCCACTTTGATTGGCGGCAGCAGATAATGACAAGCTTGAGTGCTGCTGCCTGAGCTGCATTGCCTGGATTGAAACCAAACCCATGTTGATAAGGTCCCAAATCATTAACAGACATGGGCAAGATGATTTTTTCTTTTCCCTGAATAACGGATGTAATTAGATCTACATCATTGAGGGTGGAAAGGATGCAGCTCTCCTACACAAGAAAACACATTTCCTTGCTGAAAAAAATATCAGCTGCAGTAACTTTTGCCTTGTGCTTCCTTCCATCTACACATTGAGAGCGGCTTGTAAAATTTATTGGCTCCATAACATTAAGGTGCATCATTTTTTAATGGTTTTCTGAATGATGCTTCAACCTAGTGTAATATTTCCTACTACACTTGCAATCCTAATTCACAAGTGACTGCTGCTAAATGTAATGTAAAATAGGGGAGTAATTCCTTCACACCATATAATTGGCCATGCCCTAGTACCTACAGTTAAAACCACATTAAGATGGCTTTAGCAGTGCATGGATTACTGACTGCAGTTCAGAGCAGTGGTGATAACAAATCTCTATTTCATGGGCAAGTAGCCGACTCGTTAACTTTCACACACTCAACCTTCAGAAATATTTTCAGTGGCAGAATTGAATATTAATGGCGCGATTCTATGAGATAGTGCCTGCTACACAGATATAATTAGCTTAAACCTCAAAATGATTTGGCCATTAAAGTAAAAACCATTTTGGGAAACATACTTATTCATTTTCTTCTAAACAGTCAGATGTGAAATTTGTACCACTCTTCTGTCTGAAGACTATGTGAAATGTGAAGCTACAAACAGGCAACACATTTCTCATCCAAAATCGTCGCATACTGCTGCTTTGCAGTGAACTTCTGTGTCTACATATTACGCTCTGGTTATCCTTTGGTGTCTGCTCTTTGCATGCCACAATGTCAACACAAGCATATGGTGGGATTACGCTGCACGAGGTTATGTTTATGCAACAAAAGCACATGGCAGCCAACGCCAGATTAACAAGTGCACATGCAGGCAAGGATGTTTACTCCTGCTACCAATCTGCTGAGCTGAACTGACAGTTTTGTGGCTGTAGATTCAACTTAAATGGGAATAGGCCTATTTGATAATATAAATCTTGTCTCACTCTTGGAGATAGGCCTAATTTCGAAAATGTCAATATTATGGGAAAGAACATCTTATTTAGCAACATAGAATAGACTTCCAGACTCCAAAATATATAGAAACACATTGATATTTTGATAATGGTAGCCTACTGACATTGCATGTGGAGCTTTGATCCTTTAGATTTCTATAGTGGTGAAAGAGATAAGTGTGGTTGCGTGCAGGCATGTACGCTACAATCCAAATGTATCAATCATGTTGCTCTGAGGACATTTTGTCCGGTACACACAGTATCAGCCAAAGACATGAAGATGCTTTGAGTATATTTCTTCAAGGTGATGGATGTAAGGACCATTTGGAAAAACAGCAGCTTGGACACGCTACTTCATCACAATTCATTGTCATGCAAATTGCATGACAATATCAAGGAAAGGTAATTAATTAAAACGTCTGCTCGGGCTACGTCAACGTCACTACTCTAAAAATAACTTCAAATGAGATAATCACTCTTTCTTTAGGCTTGGTTTCAATATTCTGTCTTTGAATTTTCTATTAAAAACCATTAAAATAAAATGGAAAGTCGGGGATCTGTTTAATTGCTTTCAGCAGATGCTTAATCTGCCTGTGCATTCCTTTGGTAGATGAGTTCAAAGCAGTTTACACAAGTCCTTATCAGCGGTGTCTGAAGGTGTTTGTTTGCACATTTGGGTTAGCGAGGAAATGTGTGCTGCTGGCTTCACACTAATCCACATGCTCCTGTATTGACACACACTCGTACACACATACACACACAGATGGTCACATATATTCACAGAGGTGAAGAGAGTCTCCCATTTCCTCTCCATCTGATAGCATTACCATTATCTGTGCCACGCTCATGGCAACCATTTAGAGCCCAGGAAAAGTCTGGGCAGCAAAGTACACTGCAAATTGCCCCACTATTAACTAATCAGTGGATAGATGTACACTGATGCGCCTGATATTCTGCACCGTTTCTGTCACAGTCAGCCTCATAATAATCCATTAGAGCTATCCAAATTAAGTTTCAGCATGAAGATATGCTTTTACAAAGTACTTTTACCACCACGCCGCTTTGTGAACTGACATTTCATTGTAATTAAAATGTGACCGACTGACTAAATAAGTACCAGTATTATTTTGAATTATACAGGTATATATATCAGTATTTCTTTTCCTTGAAGTACAAGTTATTTTGGCCTAAAAAATTATGTTCAATTGAGAGACACTTATTAAACACATAATGACTCACATTTATGACTAAATAGTGATTTATAACATGTTATACACTATTGTTAATTCCAAAGAAAGACATTTGAACATAAACTTAGCTACATTTCCTCCAGTTGAGGAAATAATTTATTAAAGACTTTGACTGGCCTGCATTTTTCAACAGATTAAGATTTTTTTCCCCTCCAATGTTATACACTATTGGAAGACCTATTCTGCTTTATGAATGGAGTCTTTATCACATATTATAGGAATTGCTGTGTGTGTGTGTGTGTGTGTGTGTGTGTGTGTGTGTGTGTGTGTGTGTGTGTGTGTTACACAAACTGATTTGCTGCTATTCAAAAGTTCCTCGTAAAGTTCACAATTATTAACAGTCATAATTGCTATTGTTATTTGTATAACTTTTATCATGAGAATAAATATATAAGCAATTTTGCTTATGGAATTCCCCTGAGTACCTTCAAACTAAATAATGTTAGTAATGTCCACTAAATTATACATAACTGACTTGTAATTGTTTTTTTTTCTTTTTACATTTATTTTAAATGATTTAGAATTGGTTTATTATTGTTTTTTAGTCCGTTTTAATTGTTATATATTCAATTGACCAATTCAGTTTTTTTTAAGTCATAAATTGTCATTTAAACTGCAAATGCAATTTATTTGCTTTTTTAATTACCAATATATGATTCATTATATTGACTCATTTACAGTTATTGGGGTAACACCTCTCTACTATGATGTAATTAAAACTTTTGTTTTCACTTTAAAACAGGTTTAGAGCTGTCGAAATTAATTTACTGTCATCAGAGATGGTTCACTTAACTAAAAGCAGATAATAATAAATCTTTATAAAACTCTTAACAGCTGCAATTTCAAACATAAGTCCTAATAAAGCTAAATGTCAAAACTGTGTTATAAAATATAGACACTTTTTATAAAACATAAAGGTGAACAAATACTATGAAAGAAGCCACAATAAGCACATTTTATTGTCGTCCCCTGACAAAATAAATTTATTTATCCTATAATATAGTTGAAATTCTAATTCTCTGTGACTTTTTTCTTTTTTTCAATATAATTTCGTACTTCGCATTTTGTGACTATCAAACATTCCTTCTTCTTTTAAGACACTTTTATGTGTCATTTTAAAATAAATTTCAAACAATGTTGGATTTGCATGAGCAAGAAAACATCTCCCTCAAGAACTTAAGAGCGAGCGAAGAAAGGCTACAGATGTTACGAGCAGAAGCCTGCGCTGTCATCTAGGTGACTTACTGTTCAGCACTTTCCACCCCCCCACCCCCCCTCCATCTGCAGATCATAATTCACATCTTAAAGATAACCTTGCTATTCAACTCAAGAGAAATCAAATAAATAAATAAATGCTCACATTCTTCCACAGTATGCTCTCAATTATAGCTGGGAGGGAGAATCCTTTCTCAGGAGGCCTCCCTCTCTCAACCTTTGCTCCTCTTTCAACATTAAGTGTTTTTCAAAAGAGTTCAAATCTCCTATCAGTCACTGAGCCGATCGGGCAGAAAATGAGAGAAATGAAGGCAGCCGGTATATCCACAAAAATGCAGGCACACATTTCTTACATCCTTTATCAAACTGGAGGCTAAAGATTTTTGTATTTTGGGTTTCTTTCATCCCAAGGCTGCTTGTAAAAGTTTAAATATTCCTTTAAGGGATGATATTAACTGACCACAATAGATCAACAGAATGGGCCAAGATTGATAAATTGCATGCAATGCCTTACAGATCCCATTAGGATACCGCCTTTTGTCCTACATCGCCAACTCCCACTTGCATCAATAGGCAATTGGAGAGGAAGCACACTGCAGCTGAGGGCTATGGGAAAGCAATTAAAGAAGTATTTTGTCGCTGGACTTCAGCCGAAAGGCATTAACTACAATTCCCTTCTGGGCATAGTGTTCCTCGTACGCTCTGTTGGGTCAGCGAGTGGGCTGTATCTGGGTGCTACAAGCTGTAAACAGACTAGGAGAAGGAGACAGGCAGAGTGAGAGAGATGGGTACTGTTATCACGAGTATGCACGATAGCCAGCTGGAAAATTAGTTGCTTTAACCCTTTGAATCCAGAGCAAATCAGTTTGATTTCTTTATAAGAAAATGTGAGGAAGGCAATGAGCGACCAAACAAGAAATTACACAAAAATTAGCAACAAATTATTAAAAAGTTACAAGAAAAATACCTGTGAATTAGTTAAAAGAAAACCCACAAAGCTAAAAAAAAAAAAGAAAATTACGTGAAAAACACTCTATTTTTTTTTTTAAATGTATGTATTCCAAAGCATAATTTGAATATATAGTTCTAATAATCAAAAATATAATTGTTTCTGGACCTTTTTTCCCCTTACTTTTGATCATGTTTCAAATATCTGTTTTCTTTAGAGAATTAATCCTTTATGGTCCGGTTTCAAATGTTTGAATACTTATGAAAGGTGTCTGAATGCATCACAAGAAAAAACGATTTCCATCCTGATCTAAAATGTTTACTATTGTGACCAGAGGTTGACAGAGATGGAAAGAGACAAACATTCAGTTAACATCAGGAGCAATATGAGACAAATTAAGGAGTAGGGAAAGGGACGGAAGCCAGTAACAAAAGAGAAAAGAGTGAAGCAGTAGAGAGCATTAGAAGAACAGAGAGGCTATGCTGCAAATCACTCTCTTTGCACAACAAGCCCCTGAAGCCTCGTTCAGAAACCCCTGAAGCCCTCTCAGACCCAGAAACAGTCTGCCTGGACCTCCTCACTACTCTGACTCACTGTAACATTGAAGGGCATGTTTGCTATGCAAGCAGGGTCCTTTAACCATAAACAGTTTTATTTCAGTACCTCACATCAGACATCATAGCTGCGGCAAAAAAGCAGCTTTGAAGTTTCACAGACATTATGCAAAAGGCTATGTTTGTGCAAATACCATTCGTGTGATGACAAATGGCATGGAAATAAATAGTAACATCTCTGCGTTTTTTCAGCATCAAGGTCGCATCCAACTTGAAAAGGCACTTCCAGATTTCCAGAGAAAATTGCCTAATGTGGAGACTAACAGAAAAGAACACGAATGTGCCAGAGAGAGGAGAAAATCATTGGCCACAATCCTCCAAAGTCAGCGTAACGGCTCTCCCTGGGTGCCACCAATCAATCACAGAAACTTTAATAGGGGGTGATTACACCTGGTATTACAGCCTGTGAGTCATACAGAGGCTTGAAGTGCAAGCCAAAAATGAGGATGAAAAAGAGCTGAAAGGAAAAGGAAATCAATGAGTGGTCTGGTAGTCTAGGGATATTGTAATAAGTCAGAATTACTCATGTATCACAGAGCACACACTCACACAGAGCTGCCCTTAGAGGGAAAAAGTAAGCTACATTAATTACAGCCAACCACACGGGGCTTTGCTTTCCAGCCCCCCTGAGAGCGCAGCTTCCATGTTGAACAGCAGGGGTCTTCTGGAGGTGCCTGATGTATCTCTAATGCTTTTGCTAGATATTTCTATGGGTCTCAAAAGGATTTCTGAATCATCGACTGTCTTGTGTCAAAGCACCTCTAAAGCTCACTAATTAAGATGTTGTATCTCGTTTATTTAATCTGTACAAAATCTGAATGTAAGAACAGCAAGGCTGTCTTGGTTGGGAGCAAGAAACAGCTTTAGAGAGGAGTAAATTTATAGTACTATAGTTAGAAACTTAATAGTGAGCCAATTTTGTTACTTTTGAACAGAGCCAAAACTGTTCCCCAGTTTCCAGACATTATGCTATGCTAAACATGCGTCTGCAGCTTCATATATGACATAGAGACATGAAACAGGATCTTTACAACCTTTTCATGTTTCTTTTTTTCATTTGTTAAAGAACCAGTAAAAAATAGGCTACACAATTTTGAAGATGTAAATCTTTAAAAAGACAATTCACCTAAAACACAAAAATTCATGTTGTTCCTTCTACATTTAGTGTTATTTATAAATGTAGATTGTTGGCGATATCACCCACAGAAATGTTGTGCCTTCTCATGAATAAAATGAAACTAGATGGCACTTGCCTTGTGTAGCTCAAAGAACCAAAAAAAATTTTTAATAAATTAAAAAAAAAAAATTATTTAAATTTTTAATAAAAAAAAATCTTAACAATGTGACTTTTCCCAGAAATCATGACCTAGTTACTCAAGATAATCCACGAAGTTTCACTGTAAGAAATTGCTGTAAAAATATGGCCAAATTCTAACAGTAATGTAAAGGTGTTTTTTTTTCTTTGTATGCTTTGATCACCACAAGCTAAGTGCCATCAAGTTCCATTATGTTGGAGAGAATGCACTCATCTACAGCCGATATCTTCAGCAGTCAACATCACACCAAAGCAGTTCATGAACAACACTGCAGTTAAGAGGCAGCATATGTGATTTTGATTTGGGGGTAAACTTTAAGTCTTCTATGTAGTGCAAAACACAGGTTCTCATTAATAAAAAGATCACTTATCTCTGCCATCTTCATGACAGATTGCAGGCACGTATGCAGACAGGCTGTGTGAGAGCGCCAAATTCAGAGAATCTGAGCCAAAAATATTCCAGTGCGTCACTCTAAATGTCAGTGTTTATGTAAAAAACAAAAAAAAGGGCACGCATATCTGGAGTGATAATCTTGACACCTGGCTGGTAAACAGGAGGTGAACACAGACAGAAAGCAGAGCTCTTCTTAACGCGATTAAAGCAATTATGAAAGGTTAAATTCTCTTTTTTGTTGCACTAAAATTTTAGAAATTGATTATTCAATCTGGAAAGAAAAGCTATTTTACCTCTTAAAAAGGATCCTTTCAAGACAAGCCATCACTCCACACATCTGCCTCAGTAACCCCAGGTGCACTCTGTGACTGTGTGTCTCCCCAAGTGACAGAAAGCTATCAGGGCTTGACACTTTGGCACAAAAAAAAAGGAAACCCAGGAAGTGTTTTCCAAGCAAACACGGGAGGGATAAGGTAAAAAGACCAAAGAGCCAAAGTGGGAGGATGCAAGGAAAAAAGAGAGACCGAGAATGCAATTAACTGTGAAGGACAAAGAGTTAAAGGACAAGAACAGAGGACGAAGATGAAGAGAGGTGAAGACAGACAGAGACAAAGAAAATGAAGTGAAATAAGAGAGGGCAGCCCCATGTATCAGTCTGGCTCCTGATAAACAAGCAAAAAGGATAATACAAATGAGACAGGAGACACTGTGAAGATGAAATGAGATAGTTTGGAAGTACAAGTGAACACAAAAAATGCCAGCACATACACAGAAGAGTGAAGTAGATATTGTAAAAAAGAAAAGGACAATAAAAACAAAGAAATAATGTGAATGAACAGCAAATACCAGTGAGATGTAGAGAGAAAAAAACAAAAAGTGCTATTACTTGTTGTGCTAACAAGCAGAAAATAGAAATGTATGGGCATTAGCATGATAATAGGATCCCTATACAGACATGTTTGTTCCATTTACTGTCAAAGTCATCCAGAAGGATATAGACGGGTCTACCGCAAGTGCTGCGTCATACAATTTTTTTTTCACAAGTCGCAATGTCATGTGACTGCAGCCATGACGCAGCCCTGCTGTCACACTCAATGGAGCTTAATTTCTTAAGCAAATGAGCTCACTCTCAGTGTTAAACGGTTGTTAATTGTTGTTTTCAAGGAATGACCTGTGACAGGAGGGGATTGGGATGCCTAAGAGGGTTAAACGCGACCTTAGCCTGGTGGAAATTTAGAAACCATTCTGGAGAATTGAATTTGCATTAAAAGCCCAATTGAACAGCTGTTAGGAGGCTTTAATCAGTCATTCGCACAGACTAACAGGCATTCGATATTGAGCTACCGTACCATTTAAAACAGCTACAGTCCATTAAGTAATAATAACCCTTGTAAATAATTTTTTATTTGTTTGAAAATTTCTTTTTTTTTGTTTCTCAAGCTAGAATGTGATTTTTATGATGATGAGGTAAACATGTGGATGAACACTGTGGGAATAATAAAAACGCCATATGGGACTGCATGTTCCTCGGCTCTGCTAACAAATGCGCGTGATTTCAGAAAGGGAACATTCGATCAATCAAGGAAGTGAGGGAGCACGTTTGCCTTCAGCTGCGAAGCTGCGGCGTCTTGAGTAGTGGTGCTGTAAATTGAATTCAGGTATTAGAGGAGGGTGAGATGTTACATGTCAGCAGAGACAAAGACATTTATATGAAAATGTAAAACCATCAGAAATGTACAATATGTGTGCATGAGCGGATTGTGAGACAATGGGCCCTTGAGCACGCATATAAAAGGCCCTAGCACGTCTCCTATAGGAGACAGACGTGCTGACTTGGTGCCAGCTTTGCGTCTTTTTGTTGTTGTTGTTTTTCTGTTTGTAGTTGTCAGTACTTTTTTGTGGTTTTGTTTCTCTATGTGGTTACTAGTGTGTCCTTGTGGTTGTTTTGTGTTTCTTTGTAATCATTTTGTGTCTCTTAGGAGTATATTTGTGGCCCTTTTTTTTTTGGTAATTTTGTATTACTTTGTGGTTCCTTTGCATCTCTTTGTCTTCATTTTGTGATGTTGTGTCTCTTTGGGGAATATCTGTGTCTTTTTGGTAATTTTGTGTTTCTTTGTAATCATTTTGAGTCTCTTAGGAGTAGTAGTCCAGCTTTGTCTCTTTGTAGTTCCTTTGCTTGTCTTGGCTGATGATTTTAGTGGTGAATCGTTGTCGCTTTTCTGTTTTGCGTTGGGGGGGGGGGTGGGGGGGGGGGGTCATCTTTCTAGTCATCTTGCATCACTTTGTATATGTTTTGTGAATCTTTGATATCATTTTACCTCATTTAGGTGTATTTGTGTCATTTTGGTCAGTTGTGTCTCTTCCTAGTTCCTTTGCATGTCTTTGTTGTCATTTTGTGTTTCTGTTAAGGTTGGTTTGTGTCTTTTTGATATATATGTGTTTCTTTTAGGTCACTATGTGTCCCTTTATCGTCCAGCATATATGTGTATCTTTGTGGATCTTTTGCATGTCTTTATTGTCATTGTGTCTTTAAAGGTCAATTCATGTTACTTTGAGGTAAATCTGTCTTTTTCAGTCATCTTGTTCCTCTTTCTAGCCGTTTTGTGCCTCTTTGTATTTCCTTTGCATGTCTTTGTTGTCATTTTGTGTATTTATACATGTAGTTTGTGTCTCTGAGGTATTTTTGTGTCTTTTTGGTCATTTTGTGTCCCTTTGTAGCCCAACTGTGTCTCTTTATAGTTGCTTTACATGTCTTTGTTGTCCTTTGAGGTTTCTTTAAAGGCCAATTTGTGTCTCTTTGAGGTATATTTGCCTTCTTTTGGTCTTTTTGTTGCTCTTTGTGGTCATTTTGGGTCTCTTGTTGGTCAGTACTTGTTAATTTGATTGACAATTTACAGGTGAAGGCCAGAGGGACCCCTGACACTTTGGGCCCTTGGCCCTGTGCCTGGAGGGCCCGTTCAGTAATCCATCAATGTACTCTTGCTGACTCTGTTGTGTAGACCAATGTTTACTAAGCCATCAGCCATTCGCTCACTTTTAGCACCACCTATTGATACTACTATATGAAGTGCTGTAGATGCAGCACTTTTTACAGGAGGTGTATAACTGCATAAACTACATGGCACATTCACTTTTGTTTCATTAAGAGTCATGTGCGTCTCCAGTGAGTTTAGTCACAAATAAGTTGCCAGCTTCTATTACTCTACAACTGCTCATCCGGCCACCTGCACTCGGTAAACAGCTTTTTCAGGGGCAAAGATAACTGCGGCAGATGACTGTGAAATTGAATTTTACAACAGCAGATCCCCTTGTCTTTATGGAAAATCACGAACAAGAGCATTTGCCTGAATAAAGTTCATATCTGACTCATGCAGAGAGCTGAACGTGAAAGATGGACAGAGCTGTGCAGAAAGACTCCAGCTGCACATATTGCAACACTTAACTTTAATGGCACCCTATAACCAGTCCAGCTCACTCAATAGTTTCAGCTAAGTCAACCTGAGTGTGTCTTGCTACTCTTTAGATATCTTTATCATTTTATACAGACCCAGCTATGTGCTGCTGTATGTTTCTGGTAGCTTCAAATGAGGACCTAAATGCTGACCTCTGGCTCTGACAACACAGTCCTGTTTAGTATGTAATGGAAAAAGGTTAAGCCGCACCCTTGGATCTGTCTGAGTCTGATGTATGGCTTGCTAGCATGAGAACTCTAATGTGTGACATTTAAGCATGAGTCCAAATGGTGCACTTTCTCTGAACGTTAAACCCGGCTGCAACACAGCCAACGTAAGAAGTTAAGCGTGTGATGGGATCACATCATCTGACAATCTCTAGACAGCTTGGGGTCAAAGGAAATGGCTTTTCCACATTGACGAGCCTGGACCACAATCATGTTAATTCATAAGATTCTCGATTGCTCTGATCTGCCAGAGGAGTGTTGTGCAGCGAGATAAGCATCACTGTTAGTCCTAAGGAGTAAATTAAGCTTCATGTTCATGAATTTGAGGATTGCGATGCCCATGCTGTGGGAAGGAGTGACATTTTGGGTCACTGCATGTACCTATGAATAAAACATGGAGCATTAGCTTGATTAATATCGAGGAATAAGAACAAGCAGTGGATAATCAGCTGACCTTCCTTTGAGTGATGGGTCTCAATTACACGACTCTCTCTTTCTCTCTCTGTGTTTGTGTGTGTGTGAGAGAGAGACAGAGAAAGAGAAAGAGACAGAAGCTGTGCGTGCAAGCGTGTACTGTCGTGTACTTGCATTCGTGCAGTGTTTTCCCATGGCAATTGACCTCAGCACCTCACAATTACCGGAGCATTGTAGTCCAAAACCCCAAATAAGACACAAAAGCACAACGAGGCTGCATAAGTGCATCTCCCTCAATCATCGGCTTCTCTTTCATTTGAAGAGTAAACCTTTGAAAGCTGCCCCTCAAACACTTGGAGCCCATAACACACACATTTTTTAAAATTCGATGCACAATATCTTTTTACAGGCCCGTCTCTCTTCCTTCATCTTTTCACGCAGACCTCTCTCAGACCTCATGTCCCTTCAAACGTGGAGCAAATTTGCCGCTCGCTGACTCAACCGCTCACCCGTCTCGGACCAGACCGACAGACAGCATGTGGGATGATGAATGGCAAACTTATCTCTGAGACTCAGAAAAGCAGCCAGACATGATGCAAACCCAGCCCAAATTCACTGCAGGGCTGTGTATGTATCACGGCCCGCCAGTCGGCACGTATCTCTTCATCGCTGTCTTTCTCATTCTGGGCTGTTTCTATCCCTCTCTTTCTTTGACAGCCTCACTGTGTGTCGGTTGCTATTCTTGTCTGTATTGCACAGTATATCAGTAAGTGCTGAGAAGCTCTCGTTCCTCGCAATCATATCAGCTTCACTCACCATTGCCTCTATTAAACCACCCAGATGACACATGCCATTACTCTAAACACGGTTACGTAAACACTGAGGAATCTCTGAAAAGAAGAATCCCAATTTAGCCGCAGACATCTCCAAGGCAGGCACTTCGGCTTTCTGCTCTGTTTCTGCCACTACTGGAGATTGAACTGAGGGCTCGCAGCATTCGGCGATGAATTTGGCTTATTTCGTTTCCGGCTTGCGGGCCGGTGGCTCCATGAAGGAATGCTTATTTTCCTTCTCCACAAATTTCCTAATATAATCAATATGAGGGCGAATGCATGAGTGGTGGTTTAAAGCGGTGTCAAAAATTCTCACGGAGAGGAGAAGAGAGAAGAAGTCCTGGGGTGGATTTGGCTCACAAAAATATATAACTCGTGCAAAGTCAACAGTTCCTTCTGCGAGCAAAGCAAAAAGCAGCTCAGCTTCTACGCACACGCCGTGTCCTTTAAGTGCAGCAGTACGATGAATACAGCGAGTGCAGAAAGGTTGCATGCATTGACCTTTAACCTGTGTATACCTTTGTGCGCTGTGTACGGCATGATTGCTCGTTTGCGTGTGTGTGTGTCTGTGTGTGCTCATTAGCTTGTAAAATCCTGTTTATTGCTGGGAACGTAACAGATGCTTCTCCATTTTTGTTCAGTTAATTTCTTTGAAGAGACCCAGGAGCCTTTGTGGACACAACGCAATCAGATGTGTGTAGGTTGTGAGTGAGTGTGTGTGTGTGTGTGTGTGTGACGTAAAGGTTTCATCTGTAGCACACCCCTTCCCATCTCTTTGGTTGCAAACAGGAGTAGAAGAAGCTGCTTTATGTGTGCATTTCCATGAAAATCTCTATAATTTTGCACTGATTCGCCAACAAGTATTCTGCATAAGTTCAGGGGATTCCTGAGCATTAATGTATTTTAAACACCCTGTGGATCACTGCATTTCCCAGAATTCCTCAAGGAAAAGCCAAAAAGCACAAAATAAGATTTGCTGTGTACATAATGCATGCACCCATTTCAGTTGAAAAATCTACAGGGGTCTATTTTGAGCCTTTAGGTGAGTTTTTTTTTTTTTTTTTTTTTTTGAAGCCATATAAATAAGCATCGTAGACAACTGTACAGCACATGAGTATGAGTCACATTCTGCATTTTCTCCCTTGCTTAAAATAATCTTGAGCTAAGCAGCTGTTTAGATTAAACATCTCTTCTACAGGCTACATAATAATAATCTCTTTACAGCATAGACACGGGAAAATGGAAATCCAATTCACATTGCGTCAACAGTCACGGCAAAGAGAAGAGGATTCTCCTTCATCAGTCTTCAAAATGTGACTCAAAATGAGGCAAATTGGGATTAAAGCTGACTGACAGACACGCTGAAAATGTGATCCTCTTAATTTTAAGCAGTTTCTTAAAGAAGTTAAGATGAAATACGCAGTCAGTGACTTACCTTACTTGAACAAATTTTACAAACAGCAGCCCCAGTGAGAGAAACAGATGCTGAGGAGGTTCAGAGGAGCCCGGTTTGTCCTTCCGTGGACTCGCGCAGCTTCTGCGCTCCTATTTAACGCAGTGTCAGTTAAAACTTTTTTTTTTCATCCACGGAGATAAAAACCCTAATAAAAAAATCTATCGAATGCAACTGCTGCCGCGGCTTTGCCCAGGTGTCTGCCGTTTTTATGAGATGAATTAATGACCGGCGGTGCGCGCGGTAGAGGAGCGCTGGGCAGGGCGCCGGTCTGGAGCCGTTATGAGCGGTGACAGTTGACTGCCCGGTAATCCAAGTGCGTCTAACTGCCTCCCGTTTACGCGGACGAGCGTGAGGTGCCGGAGCTCCTCCTCGCCTTATCTCTGTGCGTGTGTTACAGACACACACGGCGAGGGGAGGCAGCCTCTCCACAGCGCGAGTGCGCCCGGTTTGGACACTGATGTGGACCCCAGTATTAAAACTAGTACCATAAAGAGACATTAAAATAATGTAACGCAGCTCAGTTTGACTTTTGAATGACTTTGTTGATATTTTCTTATCTGCTGTCATCGCCTATATTCAAGTGACCTATTAATACAAATGTTTTGTTGTCACTAATATAAACTATATATATAATGGTTACAGGATTTGTTCCAAATCACATAATAAATTGCTTCTTTATCAGACTGATTGTCTAATCAATACAGGTTTGTGAATCCCTTAAAACCTGGACAAATTGGCCTGATTTCTTTCAGCAACAAAAGAAGAATGCAATGATGAGCTTTAGAAGAAAATAACCCCAAAATTAGCAAGAAAATAGGAAAATTACCTGAAAATTAGTTTCAAAGCAAACACACACACCAAAAATGGCAAAGGAAAAAAGAATACGATGCTTGAAATGATAATGATTCTTTAAAATCATTTAAAATATCTATTTTAATTATGAATAACAATTTTCTGAATCTACCAATTTCTTGCAATTTGCAGGACATTTCTTGCAAAGTTGCTAATTACTGTTTTTCCCATGTTTTTGAATGAAATCACACCAATGTGTTCAGTCTTCAGAGGCTGAAATACTTGTGAAAGGTGTCTGAAAGCAGCGCAAGAAAAGTGATTCCCATCCAGGTTTCAAAGGGTTAAACCCTCCCTCACACCTTATAGTCAAACAGTCGCATCATCAGGTAATAAACACTAAATTGTGTCAGTTTCTTGCTGTCTCTTTGCTGATAACCTTAAGACCCATGCAAGGCTTTATATTTGATATAAAACACTATGCTTTAATTATAACTTGTGTCTGATACTTTTTCTCCCCCCAAAAAGTTACATTATAATAATATAATAAAAATGAATATTTGCCGTCTTAGAACTTTAATAGCTGGAAATAAATGTCTCTCACTCAACAAAAAAAAAAATGTTCTCCACATCCCACCTGTTTAAGTTGCAAATTGACCCATGATTAGCTTCCAGTTATGAAGTCACAAAATCATGTTTGTGCTAAACCAGTGGTCTTAATGTTCTACTAATCACCAGGTGGCAGTAATATGCCAAAATATGCAGTAATGCCAACCAAGGCAGGGAAGAAGAAGACTGCAAGCCAGTGAACATGGATGTAAACAAAGCTGGCTATGTTTACATCCATGTTTAAAAAAAAAAAACAGTTTTAGTAAATGTTCCATGAGAAAGGACATGCACTGAATGCTTTTGTCAAACCTCTGGGATACACATGATGCATTTCGGTGAGTAACACTGAATGTAAACATGATTTGTTTGTTTAAAACAATATTCCACACAGCACCTTTAAAGGAGCTGTATGTGACATTGATTAAAGCTGCAGCAAACCACTATTTGCTGTGTAAATGTCTTGAGTATTGGAGTCCTCAGCAGAGAATGAAGTCATGGTACCTCTCTGTATGCTGCTGGCTGAGCCTCTTGGTCTGTTTTTGTTGTTAGTGCATTTAAGTACCCGTTACTCCTTTTGCACCAAATTATCTCAGGTTCTTGAACTGGATCTGTTTGCAATTTTTGGATCTTTTTTTTCTAACAAACCAGTCCACATTTCTACCAGTTTTGATCAGAATCATTGTAATCAAGGATGTGTCATCAATGGAGGTATCATCAGTAGAGGTAACCAGCAGTAGCAAGATGGCAGAGTGCATGTATCACCTGCAAACTTTAGTTCTGTTATCCCAGATATAATTATAAAAACAACAACAACAACCAAAAAACACAACTAAGACCAACTGTTAATGGGTTCATTGAAAGCCCCTTTTTCCCCACACAATTTTTAAATTGACTTCTCCATTGTTACCTTCTCCACCCTCTTTTTATAAACTGTAAACATGACATGCCCACTATCGGCTTCACAGTTTACACTTTAGGTTAAGTAAAACCTGCTATTTTTTGGTTACAGCTAGGTTCCGAACCAATTTAATTTTGGTTGAAATGTTCGGTTCAAAATTAGGAACCTGTTTCATGTTGGTGGAAAAGGGGTGTGTGGCACCTTCTAGTGTGGATCTCCGCACAATGAAACATCCAAATGGAAGCCCAATTAGTACAAAATTTTTTTTTTTATATTTTAGTAGCATGGAAACCAAAAGTCAGCAAAAGGAGACAGTCCCAACCATGTTTCTTTTCCCAAATGTAGCCTACGTGACTTTACGTTAGCTAAAGTTAAGTAAGTACTGTGACAATATCCAACCATGTTTCTTTTCCCAAACCTAAGCTACATAACTTAACTATCTTAAACCTAAGCTATGTAACTTTACATTAAGTATGTAATTTTACATTAAGTAAGTACATTATGTCAGTAATGTGATGACGCCCAACCACTTTACAAAACCTAACCAAGATTACTTTACTTTGCAAAACTTTATCTGTGTTACTTCATGTTGAGTACATAACCAATTATTATTAATTAATAATAATAAATATTATTAAGTACGTAACATTACATTAAGTACATAAAATATGATGCCCAGCCATGTTTATTTTCCTAAATCTAATTTACATAACTTTACTTTCCTCAACCTAACCTACGTGACTTTACGCTATTTGGGTAGCTAAACATTAAATACATAACATGAAAACCCACAACGATGTTGTGAGGTATGAACTGCTGAATGAGTTTATGTTAAAACAGAGGACATCTTTGGGAACCAACACCTTTTGGAGTACTTAAAAAACAGGAAGTGTTCCTAATTGTTGTTTTACAACCCTCTCTCTGCACTTAATTACAACCCAATCAGCTGTTTGTCTGCAGTTCCCAGCATCCTAAATTTAACACTCATATGCCCCCATCTCACGCACATGCACACAAACACATGCAGACAAGTTAGCAGTGGACATGTTGCTGCATACTTATAACACATTATAAGTGTGTAAACCCTGATGAGGCTGTCATCTCTAAAGCCAGGAGATCTGCAAACAAGCAGAGCTGCCTTCAAACCTGCAGAGAAGACAGAGCATTCACCCGGGAGGTGGAGGAGTGGACAAACACAATCTACTGGGAAATGTTAATCATCTTGAGAAGGTGAAAACAACACTGCCCTTGTCAGCCACATTTGAAATGCACGTCTGCACACGTAAGTTAATAAGATTAACTGTAAATCATGATGTGTAATGAAGAATGGGATTTTGAGTAGCACTGATTTCTAGGCAACTTATTTTTGTTTGTCAGTGACAGATTTGGCTGTTTTTACAACTACAGAGGACTTCCCCCTCTTTTTTTTTACCTATCCACACCTGGATAACACTCATTCGGAACATGCGACGCCTTATTGGAGTGGTCACATTTGAAGTCGTGCTGCAGATTGTATTGCAGTTAGTGGACACTTCCATGAAAAAGCAGATCCTCTTTGCTGAATCCCCTCATTATGGTCAGTTGTGGTGCTGATGGAAGGTGGGGAAATAAATGAGGAAAATTGAGCTGGAGGGACGCCTGTTTTGCAGAACACGGTGTGATGTGAATCTCGGGGATAATGATGCCGGAGAAAAGGCCATGAGTTTGGTGCCAGTATCTGTGCACAGTCTGAATTTAATAGGACGTCACTGCATCACATTCTGGCATGAAGGGAGCTGATTTGTTTTTTATGTTGGAGAACTGAGGAACAACAAATGAGGCTGGAATGATTGTTAAAGCTGAAGGTTAAAGATGATGCGCGGTACTCCTGCTAATTAAGCTCAATAAAGGAGAGATCATGTTTGATGCAGGTTTTTCGTATCTTTTCAGCAGAGATCACTGAAAACCCAATTAGAAACAACATCTATTGTAAAACTACAAATGCTGTGTATGTCCATTGATTTTGTACAAACAGACTCTCTAATGGGTAACTTTATTGAACAATGAATGATGAGTGATGTCATCATGGCGGTGCTTTTCGATTTTTGACTGTCTCTGCGGCTTCACTGAGTGTTTGTCTGTGACATTTATTTCATAATTGTTAGATTTTAAGGGTTCCTGCTGCGACTCAGGAAATGTGGCTATATGTCCCAGTGAAATCAGCATGGTTGATGTCGTCGTCAGTTTCTATGGAGCAGCACCATGATTTGTCTCTACATGACATAATCACTTTAGTCCCTCTCTGCTGCTCAGCTTCAGAAAGTATTGAGCTGTTCAATTGATTGTTTTATGTTTGCCGTGGTGTTCTTGTCTTTGTACTTACTGTATGTTTTACTGTTCTGAGTTTTTATCTGTACAGACTGTCAAAACAAATTTCCTCCTTATATTTCCTCCTTACGATAAATTATGAATCTGAATCTGAATCTATAGCCACATTTATCATTTCTATCTCGAGGTAAATGTCTTTGAAAATGAAAGCTGCTGTAATCAATACTTTTTATACTATAATTTTATTTCATAATTTATCACAAGACTACTGTCAACTTCACTTTTGCTACTTTTATGCCATTTCCAGCCACAAAAGGCTGCTGTTTCAGAAAAAAACTAACTCTTGTTAATCTATTGTATGTTCCTTGCAGTTGTGTTGCCAAGGGGCGGCCAGGAGGGACCACAGCCACCTAGACTCAACTGCTGTTTGTCATTTTAAGGTAAAGAACAACTTACTTTTTTCAGTGTATGCCTAAAACATGTATATAGTAGAACTGCAACAATTAGACAGTTTATCGATTAGTCAGTTGAATGAAAATTAATTGCAGACCATTTTGATAACAAATTAATTGTTTCAGTAATTTTTCAAGCAGAACACGTTGAACATTTGCAGATTTCAGCTTGTTAAATGTAACAATTTGCTGTTTTTCTTTGTCATTTTTGATAATAACTGATGAGGGTAAATGCTGATGAAGGCTTATCACCAAAACACATAAGCATTTGTTTATAGTGGTTTAAGCCAAATAAGTAATTAAAGTGTGAGTATTTTTACCTCCTTCACTTGAAGAGATTTGTTACCTTTTTTAATTTTTTTGGATTAACTAAGTCTTTGGGTCATGAACTGTTGGTTGAATAAAACAAACAAAAGATGTTACTTTGAACTCTGAAAAAATGGTATGAACATTTTTCTTTTTTTCAGAATTTGTTTGATGTATTCAGCAAATGAGTTGATAACAAAGATATTAGTTTATATTAGTTAGTTGCAGCCTTAATACATACAGATGTATAGCACATTAAAACAGGACTGCTGTGGAGCTTAAACCATACCAGTACATCAGATAGTTCTGTAACATTGACTGTAAAAGAAATACAATTAAATTAAAATCGAAAATAAAAAGTATCTCAGTTCCCTGACTCTCATAAATTGACATAGTTTTCAAATAGCCAATATACTACAACAGCATAATCAAGTTCCTGAAATTTAGTTACTTCTTCTTGTTTTCATGTGCAACCCCAATATTTTCAGTGCCCCCCTCTGGCCACCCCAATGAAAAATTTCTGGGTGCACCACTGGCTTCCTGCACAGCACCAAACAGCACACGACAAAGTTAGCAACTATCTAGTGACCTTCATGGAGTGCGTAGCCACTAAAAAGACAAATATTTCCCCTAGGAGCTGATGGTGAGAAAAACAGAACTAAGAAAGGTGTGAATATTGTAATTAAATTTAACAGATGGCCTGAAACACAACTCCAATTGAATGATAAAGTTGCTCTGCACCTGCCGGTGGAAACTGAGCAACCGTTTGCTAACAAGTTCCCCATTTCAAGGTTATAAGGTGACAATATTGTATGTCCGTGTTGTGTTTAGCTTGTTTCTGCCGCATCCAAGAAGCGCAGGTATAAAACGGACTGGGTTGTAAAGTGATACTTTATTGCCAAGTAGTGTGTGGGTTATATTTTAGGTTTTGTTTGGAGGTTTTTGTATGGATCTCGATGTGACACCTCTCAAAGAAGGTAATATTTCTACTTGCAACACTGTAACTATGGAAAATACTCTAGTTACTGGCTGAGCAGTGTGATGAGTCGGTTGATAATATTCTCCAACCTGTGCATTACATAAATACAGTAAGTATCTGCTCATATCCTTCATCAGTTAAAAACATTTCAGTTTTCAGCAGGTTACAGAACAGACAGATTTTTTTTCAGTTTTAGTGCAGCCTGCTTATTCAGGGAATGCTCTCCGTTTCAACCCTCTCGTGGGTCAGCTTTCCTAAATGTGATATATTTTATAAACCCATTATTAGGCCACAAATTCAATTGTGCCAAGGTGTCATGATACCAAGCCAGCAGAGAACTTCTGAAAGGAGTTTGATATAAAGTCTTGAACCTCTAGGAAGCTGGTAATTGAAGCATATAGAAGAAGAAGAAGAGGCTCTAGCACCGATGGAAATCTTTCTTTTTTATTTATTTCATTTCAGTGCTTTTCAACTGTGCTGGAAGGGAAAAGAAATCATCATCTGGCTTAGGTAAAAATAGGCATCTGTATTTGTTTGTTCTGCTCAAATCACTTTTAATCTTCCCAACCTTGATGAAAAAAAATGGATTCTGGCACATTTGTGTGAGAGTTAAAGCAGTAGATTTATTTACAGCTATGAGTCATCTTCTGCGAAATACGTGGTACTGCCAAAAAACAAAAGCACAGTGTGATTGTTATAGTAAAGACCTGTGGTCATTTTTTTTTTCAACAGAATCCCTGACTCTCACAAAATATGTGAAAACCCCTCTGTTACCAAAAAGCTGAAATTAGTATTTACCTCAAAAATCAATCACTGCACCACTACTGCAGCCAAGGCAGGGTGAAATTACATTAGGGTTAGAAGCGGAATGGTAATGACTATTAGTAAACCCCTACACGCACACACACTAATAAATTCTTCTCTGTCTCTTGGCATTTCTCTGGGAATCAGTTGATCATCTGTTAAGGTTTTCCGAAAATCATAGAGGCAGGAGTATAGAGTGGCTTGACGTGTTTAATTATAAAACAGCTACATATGTTTGGCCACCAGACGGACAGTGAAGAACAGCCCAGATTCACATCACCAGACACATCAATCTTAGGTGTGTAAGGGGAAGGTGTGGGAGGGGGGAGCTGAGATGTTCCATTTGACCCGACAGAGGGTGATGGATGTCGGGGAAACTCTGATGCCATGTCGGGGCGTGACATGTTTGGTCTACAATTTAAAAAGACCTAACTCTGGCAGACAAGAAATGAATCTTAAAATAAAAGTTCACTTAAATTTACATGCAGTATGTCACTCCTTTGGCCAGAGATCTGTCAGCAAATTTGGCCTTCTAACACACTTGATGTTATTTAACGCAGCAGTTTAAGTGCTGCAGGATAAATCCAACAGGTCAAGAGGTAATTAAAGTTCCAGTGTGTAGGATTTAGGGGCATCTATTGGCAAAAAAGAATATAATATTCATAACTACGTTTTCATTAATTTATTATCACTTCAAAATAGGAATAGTTATGTTATTGTTACCTTAGAATGAGCCTTGCCTTCATAAAATATATGAGATTCAAACTTCAAATATAATTCCAGCTTACAGACATACGTGAAGGGAGAGGTGTTACATGGGGAGAAAATGAAGAAACGTTTGTGATGGTAAACAAAACGTTGTCACACGCTGACGCAAATTAAAACCATGTTGCGTTGACAGCCTCAGAAAAAAATCTGCTGTTATTTTACATCAATTTGAAGGTTATCCACAGAAATTTACTGTAACATTTTTTGCATGCAACAAAATTCTGACTTTCTAAAACTTTTAAAGATTTTTACCAATTCCATGACTTTTCCAAGCCAAAGAAGTGTGATTGTGAAATGTCATGACTTTTCCAGGTTTTTCATGACCATGGAAACCCTGGCTCTAGACTGGACCATTCATGTGTTTGTATTTGCCACCATAGTTCTTCTACATGCTTGGCACAAGGAGACATGGGATAGAAAAGCAGAAAAAAAACCCTATTTCTGCTGGACAAAACTGCTGTAGTTTTATCATTGCAGTTTTCATCATATGTCCTTTTTTTCTTGTGAAGTACTACAAACTTTTTACAAGTACTGTGACCAGCAGCTCTGTAGGTTGCTCTTCATGGCTAGTCCACAAGTTTTTGACAGCCACAGTTTTCGCCCTATAAGGCTGAAATTTAGCATGGAGGTCAAGTCTGTGTGAATGAAAGTGTGTGTTTGTGTTCACTTCAATTAGCTTAAAGGGTTTATGAGGTTTTGTGTGTTTGTGTGTGTGTGTGTGTGTGTGTGTGTGTGTATGCGTGTGTGTGTGTGTATGTGTATGCATGAATGCGGTCACAGCTATTGTGAATTCATGAACCTGTGTGCTCCCATCCTTTTATAAATGCCTGGGAGTTTTCATGAGCAATAACAAAGTTAGCCTACAAATCATTCTATAGACAGGGCTGTTTGGTTTGCTGATAAAATCACAACTTGTTTTAATGGATTTCCTGTTTCTGGCGTTGAGGACAGCGGCACATTGGACAAGATTGATTTGTTCAAAGTGAAAACAATATCTTTACTTGGATGTAAGGAACTGTCTTTAAAGTATTTAAATGCTACTTGACCATCTTCCAATATCAGTCATCTGAGATAAGAGACACAAGATGAGTTGGTTCTCTGCCAAAAAAAGAGAGTGGGAACTTGTAAACCATGTAGCTGGATCCTTGGTTTTATATTTCCATGCTGCCAAATCTATGAGAGCACTCTCTGAAGGTAGTATTCAATTCAGCAAACCAGAATCCACCCACAGAAACAGACTGTAGTAGAATAAATTCCGCTGAGTCAACACCTCAGCTGCACGGCGTGGGTTGCTCCGGTATTCTGAAACATATAGTGACTACAGGTGGCTGCAAAATCTGTTGCACCTGCAGTTTTCTAGTTTAATGAAAGCATCCAGAAAAATTAGCTAATTTACCACTAGATCTGCAATTATATAACATTTTTGTTGTTGTTTTGTTTTTACAACTAAATAGAGAATACTTATATGTTCTTGTACCTGTTAAAGTATTATTTTTTGATTGTTGTTAGCAATGTCATCTGCCACAAGGGGGCGTCTAAGATACTCCCCTCAATCTACACCTACAGCTTGATGAAGCATCTCACTGTGAAAGCAGTGTATGTTTGTTTGGTATCATGTTAAATGTTTAATTAGCACACATTGTTTATGATTATTTTTTGTTTTTCGTATTTAACAATAAATTCAAAAACTCAACGACCATCAGTGGTGGAAAGCAAAAAAGAACATTTACTCAAGTACTGTAGCTTATATATATATATATATATATATATATATATATATATATATATATATATATATATATATATATATATATATATATATATATATATATATATATATATATATATATAAGAATAAAATTGAGGTTCTTGTGCTTTACTTTAGTCTATTCCTTTTGATGGCACTTTTTGCCTTGACTCTATCTGGAAGTTTAAGTTACTAGTTACTTTACAAATTAAGATGTTTGCATTAAAAAAATAAAAAAGTTTATAAAATTTTACGTTTTGTTATATAGATAAAACTACTTTTTTTTACAAGTACAGCTGAAATAGGTCAGTCAATCACTTCATTAACAGATGTTTTTATTGACAGCTATTTTTGCACATTTATTTAAACATTTATTTTCTAATTTATTTTGAAAGAAATTAAGTTATGTTTTTTGTGGTGTAAGAGTGTTTTTACCTGTAGGCTAATAGAGTACTTTCAAAGTGTGATATCAGTTCTTTTACTTTTAACTTTTATATATTTTTACTTTTAAAAGTTTAATTACATTTTGATGTTAATACTGTTATACTTTACCGATATAGAATTTCAAATGCAGGAGTTTTACTCTTTACAGAATGTTTTTAGACTATGGTATTGTTACTTTTACTCAAGTAATGAGGACTTCTTCCACATACTTTATAATCAGTATTTTACTGTGATAACTTTTCAAATCACAAAAGCAAAGCAATATTACTGTCTGATAAATGGTCAAAACATCCTACATGGAATTAATCTCATTTGAAATGAGAAGCATACCTCAATGTAAACGTCCATTAATCACCATTGAGAATGCGAGACAAAATTACCCTGCCTAATGCACTGTAGCTAATGAAATAACCAGAGCAGGATCAATTCATCTCAAGCCCTCTGAACTGAACCAGATCTTTTGCAGTCAGTATTATATTGCCACCCATTAATGCTCCGAGGCTGAGCTTTGTTATAATTAAAAGTTAACCAGCTGTGTCCATTTGTAGCATCTCAAACATTTGTCATGTCTCTTGGTAATTAAAATAAACCATAAGAATATGTTGCTGCAAGGTGTAATTGAACTCAAAACTAAAGATTGTTTCCATAATCACCAGTCTAAGTAGCAATCACATTCTGCATCATGCTAAAGTTTCATGCTCTACCTCTGACTTCTGTTTGATCGGATTTAACATGCATCTTTTGCTTTCTGCATTTTAAATATGCTTTTACTTTTATTTTTATAGATTCTAACATTCAGGCAGGGAGAAAAGTTTACCTCAAGGAGCTTAACCTCACAACCACCAGTGATGATATCAATACTATGTGGCTTTTGAGAAGCTGAGTTGAGACTGTTAGGATGACATCCTCTCTCATATCGCTATCGAGTGGATGATTTAGCTTCGGTTCTTAATAGCAAAAGGTCTGGCCAGATGTATTACCTTTACTGCTATTTATAGCCAAGCCGGATGGGTGAGCAGTTTCCTTTGATATCTTTTATAAATATTTATTGTCTGAAAAATCACGCAGCGCTTCAGCTATTCCAGAAGATGGAACAAAGCAGAGATTTAGGGCAGCAAGGATATTCTCCAGCTGCAGAATACTTTACATTAATAGCATCTTTTTTATGGGGTTATAAGCAATTTAGTTTCTCCTGTGGATGATAGTATCTGAGAAGACTAGTATTACAAAGTGACTGAGCTTGGGAGAAACTATGTATGCATACATTAGATTACCATGTTTTGTGCATGCATGCATTCCCATTTGTACTTACAATTATGCATATGTCACTGTGATTGCTTTGTAATCGCTGCAAACAGTTTTAGAAGCTCACATTTTGTAAACCTGCAGTTTCCTCTCCACCAAACATGCAGAAACATTCTAATGAACCTGCCACGGTCGTGTTTGCTGCACTGTGATTACTTTCCTCCCTTATTCAAGGCTATGCTGAAGCGACCAAGATAGGCTTGAGTGCCTCGCAAAGAATTACCAGATAAGGAGGGAAGACAGCAGCATTAGTAAGGAATGAAGGAGGCCTCCAGATAAAGAGAAAGTGACTGTGAAGAAGTAAAGGAAGGGTTTTTTGGCTGCAGTGTTGTTTGCTTTAGCAAACCTAATAAGCCCTCTTGAAGGTTTTTTGTATGTGTCTTTCCCAATTAAAAAAAATGAAAGGACTAGGACTTTTATTTTGACGAACTTTAAGACATTTAATCAGAAATTGATCATTTGTTTTTTTTTGTACTTATGTGTTATTTTGAATTTTTGTATTTAGGCTGTGTATTTATGTAAAACAGATAATGTCCTAGGATCAAAAAGAAAACGCACAAATTAGTGCTTAAAATTCACTATAATGCAGGAAGATTAAGTGTGAAACACTTAAAATATATTGGCAGAGGACCCACCCCCAACAGCAGCACAAAAAATGCACAATACTTCATAAAATACTGTTTATTTTTAACAAAAAATGTGCTTGTAAAACAGGCATATATAAAACTTCACAAAAATAAGGTTTTACTAATACAAAAAAATACATATACAGTATCAAAACACATTAGTGCAGTAGTAACAAACTTCAACAGCATACAGTGAAATCACAGTTGATTTTGCTCATAAAGCATTACATAGTAATACAGTGGAAATGTGTGTATGTGCCACTAAAGCTCTTCCAGCAACAGAAAGGTGGAGCTGGTCGTCATTTTTGGAATAAGTCAGTTTACTGAGTGTTAGTTTCCGATAAGGGCTTGTCCAAGTGAGTCCCTGAGCGTCAGATGTCTACGCCTGCAAGAAACTGATGCGATTATTTCTATTCCGTCTCATGCGACGGCCTTTTCGTTGGCTTGTGAGTTTTTTTCCTCCTGGAATGAAAAATGTGTTTAGCAAATGATTAGTATTATAGCCTATGATTCAAATGCCTTTAATATACAAGTGTGACTTTCAAGAGTCAGATTTTCGTTGCATGAAATCATCTTAGAATTATGACTTTCTCTAAACTCAAATCATCAAGTGACTCTGATCCAAATGCTTATTACTGAATTAAGCCTGCAAATTCTCCCATGACAGTGACATGTCTACCACATGCATGCCCCACTCACAGACCTTTAGCACACACGTCCATGCAGCTCTGCCTCGAGACAAAGTTGTTGCTGCTTCCTCCACAGCCCGAGTAGATGAACTCCTCGCACATCTTGGTGGCTTTGTTGTAGTAATAGCGAGGAATGGAGGCTGAACACCTCCCTTTGTCCACAGGGTCCAGGCAGAGCACAGGAATATCTGTACAATAAAACACACTATTAGGTCATCGTCTTTGAGGATGAAAACTGTACAATATTTTCTCCATTTTTTCAGTCTCTTCCTTTCCTTATAACTGAAATATCTTTATCGGTAGTGTATTGTCATAAACAAAGCATTGTTTTTACATATGCTGAATTTGTAAAGTCAAAGTATTAGCACTACATTGTAGTTCATTTGTTCCTTATTTCTCAACAATATCCCTCAAAAACTTTAGGTTCACTCAGAGACAGAACATCAAATTAAATAAGTTTGCACGTACTTTTTCTTGGATTGCAGTACTCCTTGCATGTAGTGAGGTCTTGGAAGCGATTTGAATTTCCCTGGCAGCCACCATAATAGAAGGGCTCACACTGCATGGTGGTCATGTTGAAGAAGTAGCGGTGAAAGAGGGCTCGGCAGGGCCCCTCCTCTTTGGGAAACCTGCAGATTTGGGGAATCTCTGAGGAGAGGAGAAAGACAAGAATTAAAGTTGGAGATAGATCAAGTGGCCTCCATAAGTGTTTGTACACTTTTTGCACACACACACACACACACACAAAATAACTTCAACAAATGTAGAATCAAAAGTGGTACTCAAAAGTGGTACTGATTTCCCAGGGGCCCAACGAGAAGGGGCCCCTTGAAAATCCTGGAAATAAAAGTTTGGTTTTGTTTAGAGTTATATATTAGAATTTATAATTTTTCTAAGTAATTTGTGCCATAACTAAACTAGAATCGGTGGAATAAATCAGTTGAAATACTGAACTTGGTGTGAAAAGAAACAGTGGAAACTCTCTGAGGCCCCTCTCACCCCTTAAAGGGACAAAATGTATGAATCTGCCCCTGCACTAGGATTCATTTCAAAATGCAGTTTGAGCCAAGAGAGTGACTGCTGATGCCTCTAGAGCACTAACATACACTGTTTTTTACCAAAAAGAAAGAAAAGAAAACTGACTTTGTTAAATAATAATAATAATAATGA
This sequence comes from Plectropomus leopardus, assembly GCF_008729295.1. Taxonomy (NCBI): domain Eukaryota; kingdom Metazoa; phylum Chordata; class Actinopteri; order Perciformes; family Serranidae; genus Plectropomus; species Plectropomus leopardus. Next base: position 16,635,951 of record NC_056480.1, on the reverse strand, counting down.
AAAACAAATTAAAAAATGAGAGAGACGTGGATCAAGAGAGGAAGGGTGGGGGACACACAGAAAATGCTTATGCATAGGGCCTCAGAATTTGCACATAGAATAACTGTTAACGCTGGGCAAGGTCAGCATCCTCTTAAGTGAATGCTCATCACAATGAGAACTTACTTGGTATTCTGAAACATGTTTTATGGCACTCCTGATAGCTCTTGAAGTTATTGGCATTCCCTTGGCACCCTCCATAGTAGAAAATCTCGCACTTTTGGGTGATAGTATTGTAGTGGTAGCGCTCGATTTCTCCTCTGCAAGGTCCCTCGTCCACTTGAAGGAGACACGCGCCTAAAAGCAACAAAAACATTATCAGTTAAATACGAAACCTCCGTAGAAAAAGACGGCAGGAATAATTAAGCTTTCCAAAATGCTGCGCGTTAAAGTCGCCAAACTCTGTAGTGCGCGAACGCAGGTGGTCATATGATCGCCAAACCAAGTCTTTGAAGAATTGGATGAAAAGCTGAAGAAACAATGAAAAGACACACTGTTAGGTTACCTTTTGGTGCCAGCGCCAAAACGTTGTAAAACGAAGAAAAGAGCGTAAACAGCGCTAATATGCAAATCTCCATTGTGAAACTTTCTTTGCTCCAACTCGAGTCTTTTTCCGTTTTGCCGACCATCCCAGCCACATCCGACTTTATAGTTGAGTGAAGTGTTTCCCGGGGGGACTTTAGGGGCGGGGATGGCATGACTCATTTCATACTACGACGCAACTAGATGAGAGTGGTGATGGATTCATTTGTGACATCAGAGAAACTCGTTTTAACGTTGCAATAAGTTACGTAGAAGACTGTTAATGTAGTGACTAAAGGTTTATTCAACCTGACTGAAATAACAAGGGAGAGAGTCCAGTTCCTACTGCCTTCACTGGGGTAGATGGCGATGATGATGATGAAGGCAGCTACAGAGGTCTAGTAACTTCCCCAGCATTTTTGTTATCTTTCCACAGAACAAGTATTTTGTTGTCGCTAAGACACTCTTGTGAAACAACACACTTTTACTGGTCTGATTAGTCCTGCCAAGTTCCCATCACACACCGGTCTGACTGGATCAGACACACACACACACACACACACACTTTCACGCAAGGTCTCAAAGCACCGTCACCTACATTTACAAACCTTGTGGTGTATTTTATCTTTTTTTTGTTCAATAATTGCAGCCAACTCCAACTTTCTTTCAAGGAACCAGTAATGACTTGCATTAAATGCTCAAGGTTCCCCATTCCTCAAACTTGAAAGGAGCATTGTATAAAAACTAAAAAATAAATGTGGCTTTTCAGTTTCACACTTTCACACAGTTCTGGTTTGTTCCAGAATGTTACTGGGAAACTGTCGTGCAATCATGTTTAGGACAATGATGTGTTTCCACCTTGACAGGTGGAGGCTAAATACAGATTAGCCGTCTTATGAAAGTGACCTGATACATGAAGCACCACCCCTTAAACTATCTCTGAATATCAGAAAAAAATTACTCAAAACAGCATAATTTCAAATTTAATCTGCAATATGCAGTAAATAGCTATAGGTCATTGTTTTACATGTAATGCAAAAGAGCCCAAACAGACACCTGTGTGATTCACCATCCTATTTGATAGTATACTTCAGATACTGGCCGCATCATGGGGGCCTTGTTTTAATCAGATTAGCGGATTAAGATGTTTATACAGATTACTTTATAACCCAGATTGAAGGAGAGGAGAGGGATTCTTCATCAGGATTTCAGGGGTGAAGGACTGCTCCCTTTAAGCATCAGTGAGTACACTTCTATTCTTTTAATTGACTTTTGTAGATTGTGTGAATCCTATGAGACTTTTTATTTGTCATATGGTGGCAAGATTTTGCAAAAAAACAACCAAAAAAGCAGGATATTCCCCTCTTTTTTGACAGAAAATGCCAGTCATCAACGTAGACGATCTGACAGACAAGGACAAGGCTTTAATGGAAGTAAACCAACTCAAAATTGAAGTTAAACTTGAGAGGTGGTTGGTAAGTTGTTTTTATTTGCACTTTGGTGTCAGTGTCTTTATTTCTTTCAAAGATAAGAATAAATTAATTTAAGCGTTCAGACTTTAATCCTTGACAAGCAAAAGATGTTTATTTTCAACCTGTTTACATTTAATTAGTATGAAAAGTGGCGTTAATTCCACCAGGAACAGCATTAATACTGAAATGCATTTCTGAATGACTGTCAACACCTTTGTCTGTCCACTTTAGACATCTAAATGCTGCGAGGAAATCAAGGACTATATTCAGGCTGGAGTGGAGGAGGACACCCTCGTCAAAGGCATTTCAGAGGAGAAGAACCCCTTCAAGGAGAAAGGTGGCTGTGTCATCTGCTAGACTTTACCTGAGGAGCTTTTCATATCTCAGATTAGCACCCAAGGACATTCTCCCTCGCATCATAAAATGGATTTGCAGACTGAGAAGACTAGAGGGACTTAATAAAGAAAAAAATATATAAAACTTCAAGTTTTCATGTAAACGATTCCCCATCATCTGGCCAGATTTGTAGCCTTATATTCTTTGAAAAGATGCAATAAATAAGAGTTGTATTTGGTAAGGATTATGTAATGCTTCTCTGTCATGTGGTGTAGTCTGAGCAAATGGGGCCCATGTGTTGTTTCATAAACAGAAACAACTGTCATTAAATATGCTTGTTTATAACTCAGCCTGTCTCCATCATTCATTATGGGAAGGTTTCAGACAGAGTACAGAAACAGATAAATCTTCATAACTCAGTTTGCGCATAATTAGACTTGCTGAATTTTTCTCATAAATCCTTATAACATCATTAACTTTTTTTTTTTTTTGCAATATCATGGTGAAGATCAAACTTAAAAGACAGGAAGTTTTAGCTTTTCTGACCCTTTTGTTGTGTCTTTCCCAAGCATGTGTGACCCTTTGTCACAGATTGCATGTGTCGCCAAAGAATGATTTACCCCTGGCGGATAGTTTGATTTAATGGTGATTCGTCCAGTGATTTCCTTTACTTTTGGAGGCTTGAAGAGGTCAAACTATCCAGTATTGCATTAGAAAATAGATAAGAAAAAAAAAACTATGTCTAAGAGGAATTTTCCTCCTTGTTCTTCCTCATTCTGCAACCCTTCAGATTAATTGTGATTCCTTGAATCAGGGGTGTCAAACATACGGCCTGCAAAGTGTGAAATTAATAGCCTACCAGAGGCCGACTGATTTTATGTAAGACAAATTGAAAAGTAAATATCACCAAAATTATGAGGTAAATGTATTAATTGTTTAATTTTTGGGGTTGCTGGAAATAAAAATGTAATAGATAGGCTAATTCCTGACATTGAAAGTTACATTTCAGTTGAGGATATCTCTGATAAAGACACAAAAATCAAGCATTTTTTTGTAAAAATGTAGAAATATAACATAACAAAAGTCCAACTTTTCTATCTTGGAATGACTTCAAATCTTAAAATTGAGGTGCTGTAGAAACGTTGCTCCATAATTCCTGACAATACATTAAATATTTGAGCTCAAGACATCTCAAACTACTGAAAAAGGCTGTATGTGGCCTAAAAATTAAACAACTGAAATGAATTGATCACCCCTGCCTTAATAGTCCTGACCCCTGTTTTGGGAATTACTGCTTAAATAGAAACTGTGATGTCTTTAAAAAAAAACTACTGGGTTACTCATTTTCTTTGTTTAATGGTGGTATTTCCCCAAATGACAGTACCAGACGTTAAGTCAAACACAACATTGTTCATGGTTAATGTTTTATCCCAAAGTGCTCTAAGTGGCTTACAGTCACGTTATGCGCATGCGCACGTAAACAACTGTCATGGCGCTGCACAAAGGAGCCCTCCGACTAAACCTGTTAGTTAACAGCCGTAATTTCTACAAATTCACGTCATTTGTCGGTGTCAGGTCGTTGTCAGAATATGTGTCATCTAAACCCACACCGTCCACTGCCCCAGAGATCGCGAGTGACCATTTAATCTACACGCAAGAGCACTTTGCATTAAAGGACTCCCTCAGAAAGGTAACAAGAATGCTAACTCTGTAGCAATCTTTGACGTTACAGTGTAAACAATGTAAAGCTGGACTTTGCTTAGTCTCGTCGGTGACAGATAGATATTTTAATACACGTGTTTGTTGCTAGTAAGCAGCAGTGTTATTGAGTCTAATGTGACGGTAAGAAAGTGGAGAGCAGTGTGATAAAAGTGGGTGAGAGGTCAGGATGCTAGCTTGTTGTTCACTAACAGCTGCACGGTGTTGCTTCTTAAAGAAGCTGCTCTGCATCAAAGCTTCACCACCAAGAAACAAAATCAGTACATCTGAAGTGCAACACTGTTGTGACGTTGCTTTTAGTGTTAAAATAGATGCTAATATATCTGTTTGCAACCTCAAATGACTGTACAAGCTTACATGTTTTGCCCCTTAGGTCATAGGAAGAATGGTAAGGCACAGAGCCAGGTACGCTGAGGTGACACTGGTTTTAATAATAGCCTGTGTCTTTTCAGCCTACACTCCCACATCCCACTTGATTAATGTCAACCCTGTTATTGCAAGCGGCTGCAGCATCTCTGCTCTTGCACTATTACCTAAAGATGCATGGTTACATTTTCACTTCAGGTTCTTAAAATCTGCTGTGTGGCAAGAATCATTGTGACAAGTATGGGTGTACACATTATGTTTTATATTTAAGGAATGGATCTGTTTCATAGCAGACATTATTAATTGTCACAGTAGGAAAAGCCCAGGTGAAAATGATAACATTAACAATGGCTCAGTTTCATTAAGTTTCCCAGTGAGAAATTCCAGTGTTGTGTTGAAATGTGTTCCCCCATTGAATAGTGTTTCCCACCTGTTAATGCAAGCGCCTCCCTCTGTGGTTACATTTAGGGATTGTTCATTATCTATGAGAGAAGGGATGGTGCAAAAGGGGGAAGGCATTGTTTTTTAGTTTAGTTTTAAATCAAGCACTGCAGAGGGATTTGTATTTTTCATTTTGGGTTCGAGTTCAATTTTAGATTGTTATATTTTGTATTTATTTTAAATAACCTCTGAACCCCAAATCCTACTAGCAGGTGAAAAAAGCCTAGTTATAGACATGAACTGTAAAGGAAGAAAAAACAAATTGTCTGCGATTAAAAAGGTCTATTTGAAATGTTAACATCATAAATGAAGACAGGGTTCAGCTGGCACAGATATAGATAAATAATACAATACATTTAACAGCTATTTATTAGATAGAAATATCCTCTCTGTTGCAAGCACAGGTTGCAAAAGACTGATGTTTGCAAGACAGTAATATTATTAGCTAGTTTCAGAGGAAAGTTTTTAGTGGGTGATGATCCTGTAGACTTCCTTGCACTCACAGTTAGTCAGCTTATTGTGAAACCACCTCTTTACTTTTCTTAGGCAGTCCAGTACGCATATTTAGTATGTGAAAGGTTCAGATGTCAGAAGTTTTGCTAATAGGTTTGTATTTGAAGGAACCAGATAAACACTGATGGTGGCTGGGCAGCAGAGAGGGGCCATTAGATGCCTTTGAAGCCAGTGTAGTTTAACCAAAGCTTAATGTTTTTTGTATCAAGCACATGTATGACACTGAATCAAACGTTACATCTCCCTAATCAATTGGAATGGGAATTGGTAAGATTTTATTGAAATCAATGCCATAATAGATTCTGCTTATGGGACAGATTTTTTAGATACCCTTATCAAATCCTAATTAGTTATCTGTGTGGGGGAAAAATGTAAGCCTAAACAGATTTTCAGCATTAACACCACTGTTTTATTATCTTTAAGTATGAACACAGTGTAGAGACACTTGGAAAAACGGTATGCGTGTGGCTCAGGTGCAAACGCTCCACTGTTTAACTTCACCGTTGTTTAATTTGGAACTGGTTTTCAACTGGAACTTGTGAAAAATGTGCTAACCTTGCCTGCTCAGGCCTAACATTTTTATAAGATATTTACCCTGGTAACGGATATGCTGCCTGGCTGGAAAGCAGTAGCACTTGGACGTAGAGTGTCAGATACAGTCCTGGAATTAAGGCCCATGTTTCGAAGAAACAACATATTGATGATGTTTCCATCTTTAGTTAAAATGATCATTTTGAAGAATGAGTTTGATGTTTTTATTAATGCGCAACTGTCAACATCCTGGCGTTGTTAAAAGGAATTGGTAAGCTCAAAGGCATATGATTCAGATGGATTGGACAATTTGGGAGTGGTTCTCAATTTCTATCTGTACTTATCTAGATGTCAATGTTCTTGAGTTAAATATTTGAGAACTGGCATTTTTTGTCTGGCCATTGAGGTCGGCAGATTCATAAACATTCAAGGAAAACAGGTTGTGTTATATGAGAAAAGAGGAAAGTGAGAACTTACTTTGATATTAAATAATGTCAATTTTCCATGGAATTGCTTGACAAAACCCTAAAATATTCTGTTGTGGAGATGCGAAACAATTTGAATGGCTGTTCAATGTAACTTTGTCTCAAAGGTCTTAAAGATATAGAAGTATTTAATTCATTTTTTTCTCTGATATATCCATTATTTAGTAATAAATGCTTGTGATTTGTGCAAAGGGTTAAGTAATCGGCTATTTGCTCTTTGCTTCAACAATGGTAGGTTTAGAAAACAGTTTAAATATACATTAGGTAATGGACATTAGCCATCATAAGCCACCTCCAAAACCCATTTAGACTTATTCAAATTCTTTATTCAACAATGGCAGTCTTACTCCTCTTTCAGAAATCTTCTCTTCCCTCCAACCACTTAAACTCAGCCCTAGTGATTTCTCACATGCAAAGCATTTATTTTTTAAGAGCTAAGTATCAGCAGCTGCAAATTGTAGTTGTAAAAAAAATTTTTTTTTTAAATATCAAAGCAAGGATTAGTAATCCATCTGACTCATTTCAGATATAAATTATTAGACAGCCATTGGAGACAGACACTGCAAAAAATAATCTCAAGTGCCTAATTTAAGACAGGCAGCAAAGATTTTGCGGTAAATGTGGGGAAGCTTGTTGTGTGACTAAACCTTCCAAAGGATGCAAGGAGGTTGAAAATAAACTAGCACTGGGAATAATGGGAAGGATGAAAATGTGAAAAGGAAATGCAGAACAATATGTTGGCAGTGCAGGAAAGGGAACTTGAGGCAGCTTGGTTTATTAAAAGAATTCACTGTAGGTTAATGTGTGTTTATAGACGGTACACAAATGGGGTTTTAGGAAATCCTTTAGTGACTGTCCAAGGTCGGATGTTCAAAATGCCAATGTTTCCACTACCAATTTTCTGTTATGGGTGGGGAGGGCGTAGGGCCACACAGACTGTTGTGGATGTTGCTGTGTGTGTTACTGTGGTGCTCATTAATAGATGAGACAAACAGCTTCCCATACTAAGAAATTAGTCAGGCTTCCAGTCTCCCACATGTACAAACCACCAGGCCACTCAAGGCTGTGTGTGTATGTGTGTGTGTGTGTGGGTGTGTGTGTGTAAGGTCAACTTCTGCCATTAATGAGGACAGGGAGCCAAAAGACATTTCCTCACGTTTCTAGGAAGAGGCTCCCTGTGCAGCCTCCCGTGGTTGCAGACTGGGATCCCCCACACACTGTAAAGCCATTGTAGGCAGAACAATACTGTTGGCTATAATTTGTAGCTTTTTTTTCATGCCATTATGTTGACCATCTTTAGAATTTGGCAAGATAAGTTACTGCGGTTACGTTTAAGAAAAGAAACACGTTGACAACTTACTTTGATATGACTTGAAGTTCACTCGCAGTTCATACAAACATGGGTGTCTCTGGGAAAATCTCAGGGGAAAGTCCTGTGTTTGTCACCCATCCGCCATCCCAACCAGACTCCTAATGACTTCCTTCTTTACCCTCATCGGCGCATTGGTTATGTGATCACAGCGTTCCCTAATATGTGTATACACAAATTACTGACTCATGATTACATGGGATATGCACTAATTTTGTTCCATTATTTTGAGGAAAATGAACAACAGTGTATGAGAACAGCCTCTATTATGTCCTACCAGTAACACGTTATCATCTTATATTTCCATCCTGCAGAACTGGCTGGTATTCGAAATCAACTGATTAAAGGGTTTTTAATTGCCTGAAGAATATTTCTTTTCTGGAACAAATGAACAATCTTTGTCTTGAATGTAACATCAGTAGGGGCCTCTTAAGCACCTGCTGATTTTCCGGATTAGTTGACCTGTGGAGATCCCAACTCCTTCAAATTCAGTGTTTGTCACTGCATCTTAAGTAGTGGGACAAATGACCAACATCACAGTATATAATGGTGAAGTGATTCTGAGGCCAATCTGTTTATTGTTTTTTGGTAGTTCACTCTTTTGCAAGTTTATGACTGTTATGTGAGTGAAAGACTGTACTTTGGTGCAAGCGTTTTATTTCTGCTCTATAAATCGGAATTTGTAGACAATTTGTATACTCAGGCACAATCACATTTCATGCAGTGACTGAATGCAGGGATTTTATCTATCATAAATTAGAGTCCTGCTTTCGGGGTCATTTCCTGTTTTTTAAAAATCTTGTCTGTGTGTCTTTTTTAAATTGTGTCCCCCCTCTCTATTTTCGGATGTTTTAGCGGATCTGTGAATGTAGCACAGGCGGAACTCATCATTAGTTCTTTTTTCCCTCAGTGGTGGTTTGAGAAGTTTGAGTTGCAGGGTGGATAACTGATCTGTTGATCTGGTCACAGCCGATCAGATCATTGGATCAATGTAGGAGCAGATGTTGCAGAACAAATGAAAGAAAACTTTTTGACCCAGGGCAATTAACAGTTAAGTTTCACTTAAACTTTGTCTGGGGTTTTGCTACTGCCCAGAGTACGCTCTGCACCCCCAAAGTGTGGTGCAGTGTGTAACCAAATTGTATATGTATTTCAGTAGTGGTCCTAATGAAGGGTCCAGCTTCAAAAATATAAAATCAATGCATAGCTGCAGATGTTTTAATTGTGGAGGGCCACGACACATAATTGAATGTGTGGGACACCTTGTAATGGAAATGGACAGCACTAGACTTGTGGTGCTTAAAGCACCAAAAACCAACGACATGACTAAAACTCAACAGCAGTATCTCTTTCTAGAAATCCTCACCTGGTTACTCAAGATAATCTACAGAACTTGTTGTGGGCAGTTTCATGCAGGAACTTTTTACTATGTGTGGAACTACACCCACCAACCGTATCACTGTGCAGGAGAAAGTCTGCATCTAATCATAAACAAGAGGTCGGTGTAGTGTAATATTGGTACATCATCGGTATTGGTCAGTAAAGATCAGCTTTAAAATTGACATTGGAATCGGCCAACATGCTTTTTCTTATTTTGCACAATGAATGAATATTACATATTCTAAAAGGCATTGTATTGCATGTCTCCATCTGTTGATGGGCCATCACGATAAGAGTATGCATAATATGATGTTAAAAATATGAAAACCAGGTTGGAAAAAAAGTTGATATATCTAATGGTATTGACTATTGACTATCGGTTATCAGCTGTCCGCCAAATAAGTTGTTAAATATCGGCATATCAGATATTGGCAAAAAATCCTATCGCACATCCCTATAGTTGGATTGGGATGAACTGCCACTTTAATATTTTAAAGGGATAGAAATGCTTTAACAAAATCTCTGCTGGTTGTCTCAAAGTATTTGTTGTCATATTTCTCAAACGTGATTGATAAAATGTCTTGATAATATTGTATCTTCAATAACCTTGTGAGTCCCAGTCCAAATGTATAGTAAATTGAATTTAGAGAATTGAATATTATGTATTGTATCGAAAGTAAACCCATTTTTAACACAACCATTTGAGTTGGACAGAGCAGTACAGTCTGTCCGAGTGTCCCAGGGGAAAAACACTCCAGACTGGACATTTGTAAGACCTGTGTTGTTGACCCTGTCTTTTGTGGCACTCCAGTGATTTGAAATTGTTCTGGCATGCAACACAAATAGTTAACAATAGAGATGTAGGATCACTCCCTCGTGACCTCTATGCTTCCCCCTTCCAGCAGCGAGTCATCCCTCCCTTTCCCTTCCCAGGATTTGAACTTTGTGCATTGATGTGGTTATTGTAGGCTAAAGGGGACCAGTAATACCTGCCTTTGTTACTGCTTTGTCTTGTGTTTGGCGTTATGTCAGGCATGTGCTCCATATATCTGTTGAAAGTAGTGTCTGCTTTCTGTTTTGAGCTGTAAAAACATGATGTACATGTTTTATGTCTGCCTCGTGTTCAGATGTTTCTCAGCCGGTATGTTTTTCTTGGCTAGTCTCACAGTTGGCTGGTCTGAGTTTGTGTGTTTTGGAAGAAGAAAATGAGTGTGCATCACTTTTTGCAATCCTGGAAAAAACCTGTGAATTCTGCCTCAGTATTTTTTTTGTGTTTTTTGTCAGAATGATCCACGGGTCCTCATTACTCATTGGTGGTTGTGCTATCACTCTCAAGCAGTAATTTAACCAAGAAAAATCAAATAGCGTTTATTTTTCACAGTCCACATTATTGCACATGGCTCGTTGAACTCCTTTCATTGACCGAGGCTTGAATTTGATGTTTAATCATTACTTTTCATTGGCTTTACCCACCATTTAAAGCATATATTACTGAGAAGAGAAACACATTTGTGGAGCAGCTTGTAATAGGTCTATTAAAACCATGGCCCATTAAAGTGTTTATGCATTCAAATAAATAACACCAATAGCAAAGCTGTTTTAGTTGTTTTGAATATTTTGAATATAAGAGCAAATCCATTTGCTGGAAGAAATTTTGATACAAATTAAAAAGTCAGAAATAGAGAAGACACAGCTCATACATTTTCATTTTATATTTCATTCATTCATTTATTTTGCATGTACAGCACTTAATGCCAATAATATTTTGCATAAGCTGTTGTTGACATTCCATGCAGTAAAATTTCCTGTTGCTGCTGTGTGAGTTAGACTTATTAAAAGAGTTGGCAACAAATTGCAACCTTCAATCCGCACAATAGATCTACAGCCTATTATCTGCCTGTTCCCGCAAAAATAGCACCATCCGAGCGTCTCCGTAGATTCATAAGTGCTTCTCCAGCTGTGGACCACTTCCAGGTGCTCTAAATGAGTCACAGCACCAAGGTTCACTCATTCCAAAGTCTATTCCAAAGTCAGGTTGCAACCCCCTCTTCACTCCCTGCAGACATTTTAGCCATGACTCACAAAGCCAGGCGCTACTGATAAACACTTATAAAGTGTAATACTGCTGAGAGACTAAACAAAAGCTGCTCTTACTTGTGAAGAATATTACGTAAAATTCTATGACGAGATTACCATTTGATCCTCTCTTGTGAATTCATTTTTATTCTTTAGTTCTGATACAAATTAACACAAAGCTGGTACATTTGGAGATATAGAATGTGTCTGTTATTAGAATCAGATACTGCATCAGCTAGTTAACAAGCCTCCTACATAGTGAAGTTATCCCTTTACCATCACTGCTTTTTGTTCCACTCTTAAAACATATAATAAAGTCATCCTTCATTTTCAGACAGTTGTGTATCCCAGGCTTTGTGGCTAAAGAGATGGAGTGGCTGCTAACCCAGAAGGAATGCCATTACTATGGGTTTCAGTACCACGCTTTATTTTTGCACGCTGTTCTAAATATTACTTTAGAGGTCTTTCTACTCTGCCAAGAATAAAATAGTGGAGGAAACACTGAGTCGTTAAAATATCAGCTTTCTAGTGGTTGAATGCAAAGTTGTTGAATATCAGCAAAATATTGGCTACCAACAGCTTCAGTATAAAAGTATCAGTGTCATCCCAAAACCCTCAGTGTAATTTGCATTGTAACTGATACCATTTTGTGTGACCAGCATTGCCACTGAGTTACAGTATTGTTTTTAGCACCATTTTTCAGCTCCAAAATGACACATATTGGTTATGAAGCCAAACCGTCATTGTTTTATGAGCCTGCCGCTTGTCATATTACATGTCGCTAGCCAAGCGCTGGTTATCCGCAGGGACTGATACAGGAAATAGCATGCCATGCATGCTGTCCCTGTATTGCCATCATTATACCTTTACCATGTACTGTATTACATTTTTCCAGCCTGCTTTCTATTCATTGATATGTAATACCTTATCTCGCTGTCTGCAAGAGTTAGATTATATAGACTTAAGTGGGAATGTGCACTGCATAACAGGACATCCATTTATAACAGTCATCGTATGTTGTTCACTCAATGTTTATCTTCTTGGTGTTAGTAATGGGGCAGGAGATAGAATAGCAGGGCTGTCATTTGTTGTTAGGATCATAGTGAGGTTTAAAAAAATAAAATCTGTGCATGTTTTCCCAGATAAATAAATGTACTGTTTGACTTAAAATCCCCCAGAAAAAATGTGATAAGAATGATTTAATGCTGCGCGATATAAGAAGAATATGCAATATGAAAAAACTTGGTTGAATATCACGATAACTACATAACTTTGGATAAACAGATATTAAAGTGTACTCAGTTCCTACTCAGACTTGCACAGGACCTGTACTTCTATGTTTTAATATGCCTCCGTGCCGTCGATAGCTGTGGCTGGACGGTATGTTTTCAGATTGTCTGTCCATCCTTTCCGTTCCTTTTCCGTTCCGTGAATGCAATATCACAAGTGTGCCTTAAGGGATTTTTTTTTCAAATTTGGGCCAAACAACTCCCAATCCACTTGGACTCAACAATTTAGATTTTGGTGGTTGTGGGTCAGTGGTCAAGGTCACTGTGACCTCATCTGTCTTATCTCAAGAACACCTTTAGCTGATTTCTTCAGTTTTGGCACAAACATCAACTTGGACTCATGGATGAGCTGATTAGATTCTAACGTCAAGATCACTTTAACCTAGCATCTGTCTCAATATTGTGAGCACAATATCTCATGAACACCTTGCGGTAACTTCTTCAAATTAGGCACAGATGTCCACTTGGACTGAAGACTGAACTGATAAGAATTTGGTCGTCAAAAGGCAATGTCACAGTGACCTCACAAAACACGTTTTTGGCCGTAACCTCAGGATTCAGTTCATAAGCTTATTATAACGTCTTGACTTCGTATATCCAAATGGTCAAAAGTCATCTTCACTGATATCATCATGTTCTGCAAAATCCATTTCCTGGCAGTTATTCAACATCATAACTCAGGAATGCCGTGATTGTGCATGACGCCACCTTCTACTGCCATTATTATGAGTCACACCTCCACTGTCAATATACGCATGAGACTTTTACCAACACCCATAATATTTGCACATAACATCACATGCTATCATAGAGTGCATCTAGTAACTTTACTCCTGTCATTATTGTAATATGACGTGTTTGTCACCATTATCGCTGTGCATCTCTCCCCCTCTCTCCCCCTGTCTTCCCCTCTATCTGTCTCTTTCCTTTTTGCCATGATTGTATTTCATTTGTTATTCACAACATCTATTGCACGTCTGTCCGTCGTGGAAGAAGGATCCATCATCATCCTGAGGTTTCTTTTATTTTTTTCCTCTGTTTCAGGGGTTCTTTTTCTTCAGTTTTTCCTCAGGTGATGTGAGGGTCTAAGGGCAGAGGGATGTCATGTGCTGTAAAGCCCTCTGAGGCAAACCGTGTTTTGTGATAATGGGTTTTATAAATAAGATTGACTTGACTTGAATAAAGGGACAGACATTTGGTCAAATACTGAATTCACAACACTAATCTTTAACTTTGCTGATTCTGTAGATCTCCTGTGCTGCCAGGGGGATTGTGTGTGTGTGAAGCATCCACATTTTCACAGACATACGTAGATGTAAACTATAACTGCAACTTGACTGGTTCGTAGAGGCATATAACCAGGAGGTGATATATCCTTGTTATTGCTTCACTTGGGTTTTGAGAGGTGCAGTTTTTATTCGTGGACAGGCTGAAACCTCTTGACAACTTAACTGTTTATTTCTTCTCTGCTCCGATTATCAACAACAGTCATATGGTTTGCTCCAAGTTGTAATGAATGTTCTTTTGCGTTCCAACTCGTGTGTTGTTTTATGACTGACCGCCATTTCATCTTTGAAATAAACAAGACAGCCTGACGGTTCCTGCCTTCCAACTGTGTGCTCACTTTTTCGAGCACAGGCTCTATCGGGCAGCTGGCTGAGTTGATTTGATTGCTTTAGTGGCTCTTCGTAGCTTTTCATTGGCCATGGCCGTTGGGCAATCCTTATTGTTGGACCCTGCGTAACTACAAGGGCTCTGAAGACTGGCTAGAGAGTTACTAGCATGGTGTGTATCCAGATAAAATAGTGACCACAGGCAGAATCTAATTTGTGGTTAATATATTCCAGGGCGATATCACAGTCTCTAGGGATGCATTTTTTGCACATGCTGACATTGTGATAACGATAAAAAACAATATATTGTGCAATGTGCAGCCCTATTTCGTGCACAATATTAGAAGTATGCATACATAAACATATTTCTCCCCTGCTGTTTTTACGCCCTAGATCATCGACCAGGAGATCAACCCCTACGTGGATCAATGGGAAGCAGAGGGGAAGTTTCCAGCACATAAAATCTTCAAGATCTTAGGAAGTGCTGGCTTTCTGGGAGTCAACAGGTCACCTGGTAAGAATGTTAGATTGTGTGTTCATTTGACAAGATTGTATTTAAAAACAAATGCATGCAGCAGCGAAGCAGTGGCTCAGTTATTAGACACATACTCCTAAATAAAGTTTTTCTCTCCTGTTGTTGTGGAGTTTGGCTTGACATTGCCCAGAGGAATGAAAGTTGTTGTTTATTTTGTCACCTGTATCTTTGTTAAAATCTATAATTGACTCACAGTGCATGCTGGGAAAGTTTCCAGCCCCGGAGAGTCTGAAAAGGAATTTAGGATTGTCGAAATGCGAGTGATTTCGTTTTTGAAAATCAGAGACAAATGACATTGTACTGAAAAATGATGGTTTAATTAATCTAGTGGGTTTTTGTGCATTATCCGGAGTGGAGCGATTAGGGAAAATGTCTGTTTGATTTAGAGACCCAGAAGCCCTTTCTATTATAGAGGAAGCTTGTTTCCTGTGAAAGGATCTAAGGAGATAATAAGCCTGCCGGGAAATGATAATAACCATCATATCAAGGTGCCAAACTCAATGCACCTTTTGTGCTGTTGGAAACAAAAGCCATTTTGTTTAATTGTGTCTCACTGACAAGGTTATTTTAATATCTAATACAGTAACATTTAAGTATTTGCCCTGCTTTTAACCTTTATACCTGGCTTTTTTTATGTTAACTTGAATGCCTTAAATTGACAAGTCAGGAGCATAAAAGTGTTCAAAACCCAAAGATGTTTACCTTGTGTTTGCGGAATATTATCCATGAAATAACAAATAGCTCTGTTAGTGTTTTGAGGGCATATTCTTGGCACAGACTTAATTCCATTTGTATTCTTGGGCATTTTAGTAAGTAATCCATACAAATATGACGACCGATTAATGAACCATGCCTCAGTCTACATGATATATGTTTTTGGGAGGTGCCGTTTGTGTTGCCACAGCAAAAACTCCCGTGATAAATTATAAACATATCTGTGAATTGAAAAGGCCTCGGCGAACCAAAAATATTGCTTTTAAGGATACCATTTTTTAATCCAACATTAAACAAGAATAAAAGTCACTCATGATTTAAGTTGTGGTCAGAATTTGCCTGAAGGGATAGGTAGATCAAAATGTTTCCCGCCAAGGAGCATTTGGCATGACTTTTTACAGCTGAATTCACTTTCCGTTCATTATGTCTCTGTTAGACAGCCATGCATTACAAAGAAATGTTCCTACTGCGATGATGGGCGCTGGTGTCACAGCAACATCCCACAACAGCTGTCTGCTACAATATATCCCATTTCCAGATGTGTACCCAGCTGTGTCGCTGCTGGGGTGGAGGAGGGAGCGGGAAAATGCTGTATGTTGCAGGACCACAAAGTCGTCGTGGTTTTGATGTGTAATTCTGAATAAATGAAGAGATTTGTTTGACAATCAACAGCTGAGAACTAAAGCTTCACAGTTATTCAGCTATCACCACAGTAATAGATTCATTTCTTTCAATGTACTCGCCACTTCTCATCTCCTTTGTCTTGCCATCATAACTTCAGTGTGGTAAAAACAGCGGTAGTTGCTACTTTGACAATTGATGCTAAAAGAAGAAATCTGTGAACAATATTGTTGGACACTAAGCTCCATGAAAAGGCTCGCACCACAGGTCTGTAGGTCAATGAAGAGGGAGGGCGAGGGAATTAAAATGTGCTGATTACGCAAGTCTTTAGCATTAGTTGGCAGGATTAGAGAGGAGGAGCGGCCCAGCGGAAGACTGTGAAGACACGCTGTATTATCAGGCGATAGATTATCTGGGTTGAGTATATAGAAACAACTGTCAGGGTTGTCATGTGTCAGTATGCATTTAAAACTGACCCTTTTGTACTTGCAGCAAAGTATGCAGTCACTGATTTTAGTTATAGAAACTTCTAATGTAAAAGCCTCGTCTCTTTTAATAGAATGACATTTTAGACAACAAATCTATGAACAAACATGGTTCTGTGTGACTGTTGCTCAGTTACCACACAGTGGAGTCTGGCCCCTTCTGATAATTTTTGTTGCATTTGGCTTAACATTTGTATTAATATTAGGAATAACCAAAGTTGCCATGGTTTTATATGTATTCAGGAAAGTGCACATTTGAAGTAACTACAACTAGACATGTCCTTTTACTGCAGTGTTGTTGACTAATGAGGCAGACGCCCAAAGATTTCTGCACTGGGTTAATTGATTTAGAGGCTTAGATTATAGGAATGGGAGAGGGGATTTAGGAGTCTGTTTGATGGAAAAGTGACTCATGAAGTGGAATGAGAGATGAACACTAAACAACATTGTACAAAAAAGCATCTGTAAATGTGGTGAGATTTATCTATTTATCTTATTCCCTCTTTTTTCAAGTTACGGACAATAAATTACAGAAAATTTGTGAAAGGGTAAAACTGCATGGAAACAAATTCAGTCATCTTGATTCATAGTTACAGCTGTGATATAATTCTGAAAATATTGTTATTTAATGGAATACAACTCAAAAATTCTCAGTTTAAGATTAAATCATTTAAATTGTTATGGTTTTAATATCTCAGTAGACATGTAAAAATGCCATTTTGTACAAGTCATGATGCAAAATAAACCTTAGAGTGTACAAAAGAAAAACAGAGGGAGATGGAATGAAACAGAAATAATACAGAAAGAAGACAGAATTTCTACAGTTAAGAAAATCTAATGCTGAAGGGAAATGGCTGTCTTACTGCAAAGTAAAGCAGTAACAATATTCTAAATATAGTGTACACTTTACCTGCATCCTACCAACATATTAGACATATAAAGACCACCGATTGGAGTCCTTGGGAACCTACAAATAAACTACTTTTAGAAACAACTATTATAGCAAAACATTCACTTATTTCCTCTCTAAACAGTATGTATATGTCATTTATGCTTACTGTGTAGAACAAAAAACATATATACTTTTCTTTAATACAAATTGCAGCTTTATCCCAAGTACAATCCACATTAGAACTTAAAAGTGTGTTTACCATCCTTTGAGTCTGGTATCCTTTAGTTTTCAGTAATTTCAAGTTAACATGATTTTTGTTATATTTATAGGCAAAAAAAAAAATAGATAAATAGACAAATCTTTGCATAGTTTTTCAAAAGTAATCTGATAGGATTTCATCTTGAAAATGGGTTGTTTGAAAGAAAAAAGGATTCTGAAATCGGATAAGATTGTGTAATCCAATCGTGGTTTTGATCTGGATCAGACCATCAGTTTGTGTTGTTCAGACTTTTTAGTAGGATTAGGATCTGGATTATCCTGATCCCAGGAGAAGCGTTGATTCTGTATGAATATTTTGTACTTGATGGGTTTAACTGTTGCAGTGATAAAGTAGACATTAGACTACCTGTTAAGCTTTTCAGTAATGTAAATTAATAAAACAAAATAAAGTGCTTTATCCCAATAAAATATTCCCCCCAAAAGCTGTCAATGTTAACGATGTAAGTTATTTAGTTATTTAAAGTTACAGTAAGAGAGATCTCTGTTTCGTTCTCTTTGGTGGCACCTATGGCACTAAGCAGTCATTTTAGAGTGTATGATGGCAGACTAAGTCTTGAAACTAGGCTGGTGATTTTATTTACTGGTATATCAGACATCCAGTTCCTAATACTGCAAATGCAAGGGCTTTCATCAGTGGGCCATAGGCTCAATTACCAATTTGTTACCTCATTTAATGCTGAATAGTTACTTAATAGACATTAATTGAAATGAAATTGCTTGATTAAATTACAGTGTTTAACTTTTATTTATCACTTTATATCAAAGTGATTTCTCACAATTGCATCCCCCATGCTGTTTTCTGTCTCTTGAAAAAAGCACTTAAAGTGACCCCACATTTGTTATTCTTCTTGCTTTTTACAGAGCCAGAAGCTGGCATTGAGATCTATATTTCCATTTAGAGCACTGGTGATCTGGATTTGTTAACCTTGAAAAGTTTGTCTGGATCAGGATAATCTGATCCAATTTTTCTTCTCAAAACAGGTACAAAAGTAAGATGGATTAGTTGATCCTGGGTAGCAAAACATGGGATTTCCAAATCCAGATCATCTTGAACCAGATTAAATTTTTTAAGCAATCAGCCTGTGGTGTCTGCGAGTTCCCCCAGTCAGTAGGAAAAGGGTTAAACTGATATTATTTTTTAAGATGCCTTTAAAATATGTTTTAGTTGTTGCACCCATATAGTACATTTCTTTGCTTCCATGCCTGAACTTCTATCTGTTTCTCAAAACTCGGTATACGCTGACCGCCATCTACTATAGATAATACACAGACTATGGATAAAGTACCTCAAGTAACGCCACTTCAAAAAACCTGATCTACCTTTTTTAAATATGGGAAAATGTAGCACTGGGAGCGCCATTATGAATTCATGCCAGGCAACAAAGTTAATAACACTCTTGTTTACACAAGAACACTCACTTTCCACTCTTTTTCCATGTCCAGGGAAAGGCATTATTACCTTCAAAACACGAGAACAGGAAGTTTTCCTAAGGCAGCCATGTTGAGGGAGAAGACAGGGATGACCCTTGGCTCCCTGCCTGTTTTCCTCTGCTCTGAGAGCGAGGTATCCGCTGTTCACACCATGGCAATGGCCTCTTGTCTCCTGCCTGACAGATAGAACCTGGCAGCCTCCGCAGTTTTCCCTTTAGCTGAATATTTTTGCCGCTAATGTTTACATGAATAACCTTTTGGAGAGACTTGTGTGTCCAGGCAGTTTCCTTTCTACTGAAGTAATGCAATGATGCAGGCACTTCAGTGGCTTCTTTTTTGTTAAAAACATCACTAAGCTCGCGACTGATTCATCCCATGTTGTCATCCTCCAGGGAAAAGTGGTTTTGTCACCGCGTTACTGAGTAAATAGAACGGAAAACGTTGTTACTCTTGTCAACATTGCCCATGTGTGCTTGAGCTGCACCTTCAAATTCTCTCAATCTTTGTCCAGCAATATGGAGCTCCAGATCCCACACTGTTGAACATCTGGTGTTCAGAAGAAACACATGTGCATAGGATTGACATTTGTGACAGAATTTTGTTTGTTTTTCTTCTGCTTGCTTGTTTAACCAGATGGCCTGCTGTGTTGCTTAAAGCGGGATAAACCTCGATGCTTCCCTTCGTCCACATTACCCACCGCAGGGTTTCCAGTGCTCGCAGACTTATCACTGCACAGCTGCACCTGCTTCCTCTTATTTTTGGCTGCCCCACTCCCTTGTTTGCTTGTTCCACTATATCTTCCCTTTTCACTGTCCCCATTTATTTCTTCTTCTCCTCGTCTCTCTTTGACAGGCTGCCAGACTGCGCTTTCCATTATTCGATAACTAGTCTGACAGGTGATATTGAACCACTTTGCTGGAGTTACAGGCCTACATGTGGTAAATTTGCTGATAATTATTCATTGTCAGTCAGTGCTAGCATCCATCATCCAGCGGCTGGCATTCTGCATTTAGTCATGGGAAAACGGAGCCCTAAGCATTTCACAAATGCTCAGTCTTGTTACTTTTGGCTGATCGGACGTTATCATCAAGAGATTTGTCCTAAATGAATAACTGTCAGGTTACATTTGCTCGGCCAGCAAAAGATGATGATGCCAGTTTTTTTGTACTGCAGAAGGACTATTCATTTTCATATTGTTTTATTTTGAAAGGATCTGACTGTGTGTAACACAAACGACTTTAGGAGAAATGCAAGATAAAAGCGAGCGCATTAGCTGGCTAATTCCATGAGTAGCAGACAGAAAATTGGCCTTTAGCATTAAGTGTATTTGCATAAAAAACAGCCTTTTCATTTCATCATAGATGCTGCAACTGATGATGAAAGGCAAAAGAAAAGAAAAGTAAAAAAGACTGCTCTTTATGAGGATTACTGACACAAAGTGGTGTTTTAAATATGGTTCATGATACACTGTTCAACTCCATTAAGGACCTGAGGTCTTTGTAAATGCCGCCACTGCCAGAATTGAGGAAAAAGACATCCATTTTTGACTTTTTTAGTAAATGGGTGAAAATGAAGTTTGATATACTAAGCAGTCAGGATGAGATGACACTGAGATGACAGTGACCCTTATCTGCATCATGCAGCTGATCTCCCAGCAGTGCTTTTTACACATAATTACAGATAGCGCAATTAATGATAACATCCTGTAATTAATTTGAGTGCATGCTTCGGTGCCAAAAGATCAGTTCAGTGCATTGTGTACGTACACCAGTGTGTACAGAAACATGTTAGGCAGTGATTTTATCACAGAGACAACAGGAAAGATTGATGGGACACAGGGAAGGTGGAGGGAAGGGGGGTGCAAAGGGTAATTTAAGGTGACTAATGTACTGAAGGTATATATATATATATATATATATCCAAAGAGATGTCATTTAGTCGTTCTTCACTTCTCTTTTATCTGAGTTGTAAAAGTCAACATATATTATCAAATGTGCATAAATAGGGAAAATGTAAACATAAGAATCGACATACTGTACAATAAACTGTCAAACTGTGTGTTTTTATGTTGTGTGCAGAGTATGGAGGTTTGGGTCTTGACTTCAGCTACAGTGTAGCAGTTTCAGAGGAGCTGGGCAACATCCGGTGTGGAGGTATCCCCATGGCCATCGGTGTACAGACTGACATGGCTACTCCTGCTCTGGCCAGGTACAATCTCACAAACTTTATGACAGAGCATGAATTTGCTGCTTTGTAATTATGCTGCCTTTTCTTATCAGAAGTACAACTAATCAGTGACTCAGGCATCAAAGTCTGCTTTGTGGTTTTTGTTTTTTCATCACCACTAGAGCCATTTGTGTCAGAGCTGGAGTACATTTTCAAACATTCGTCCTACATGGGTGTGTTTCATTTTGAGGTGATAAGAGCTTGCTTGTATTGCTACCCATGGCAACAACTGGCACCCTGTTTAGCCTGCAGATAATTAGACTGTGTTTGACGTATGAGTTTTTAAAACCAAACCTTGTCCAAACAATGGAAAGGGCACCTTTATTTTTTTTCATAATTTGGTCCAGCTCTGCAGACACTGCTTTTTTCACCCATCTTTTCTGAGTTTTGTGTTTATTTTCATGTATTTTTATTGTGCAACAGTTATAACATATTTTATACTGGTACAAATGCTAAAACCAAATCCTTTCCAATGCTGTCTCTACTGGTTACACAGACCAAAGGTAAATATATACAGTTCTACAAGGAGTCCTCAATTTTGGCTATCAACAAGTCAAGAAAATTATATATACCAGAGACGTTTTACAGTGAATCAGTGAATTCTTTACTGGTTCTGCACCATCTGCTCAGCTGTGATGTCTCTCTGCCAGCACAGTGGCTGCAGAGTATTACAAACAATCGCAACTGAAGCTCACTGCTGCACAAACTAAAGATTATCTCAAGATCTTTTTACTGCGCCAAGAATATTAGCCCCCTTTGATAAGTTAGTCAGATGACAGTACATGATCAGTTACAGGACTTGACACTTGGCATTACGTGTGTGTGTGTGTGTGTGTGTGCGCGCGCACTCAATTTGTCTTAAATTTCATTCGAAAAGGGATCCTAAAACACCCTTTATCAAAGTTACACTCCCTTAAAGATTTGCTTGTGAATATATTAGGCAATTGTTTCTCTCACCCATTCCTTGGCTTGTTGTGTGATATCCTGTGATGAAACAGCTGCTGGTGACAAGACAGAATTCAGTGGAAAAGACAGTTGGCAGACTCGAGCTCTATTAGGGGAACTACACTAGTTTTCAACAAGGTCTAAGTGCTAAAAAAGCAGCAAAAAGGGATACCATGAGAGCTTCAGAATAAGACTCCCTCCTCCTGGAACTTTAATTGCCTCAAATGCGGCAGTGTGATTTTAAAGTGCACAGTCTGCTCTGCTCTGTCTTGCCACAGTTGCAGAGTACAGTTAAAGAGTTTCACACAGCTTTTATTGGGCAGTTGCCCAACAATCATGTTTGTGTTAGATATACAAAGTATTGTCATTTGGATCGTAGTTTAGAGGAAATCAAGCAATGCTTAATGTCAAAGAGTAATTGCTAATATATTTTATTTGCTAATATATTTTATTTCTTCACATTTCTGTGTGTCTGCAGATTTGGCTCAGATGAGCTAAAGAAAGAGTTTCTCCTTCCAACCATCATGGGAGACAAAGTGGCCTGCCTCGGTGTTAGTGAAGTCGGAGCCGGCTCTGATGTCTCAAGTACGTCTCTCCTTCATCGTCTTCTAGTCATCTATTATCTTATAATTTCCTTTGTAGCTCCTGAAGGACCATCTTGAATTAACTCGTGCTGCAGATATGATTGAGGAGCCAGAAATACAGCAATCTAATAATCAATTTGACACTTAAATTCTCTCAGGAGAGAAGGCATGCTAAATGCAACATAATGCATAGAGGCCTAAATTCACCGTCATCAGATATCACAATTTTTAGACAATCTACAGCGCATGGTCTGAAGTGCATGGCGCAAGTACATTTAGGGCATGTCCAACTCCACTTTTTCCAGTGAAACTTTTGAAACCAGTAACATCAGTTTCTCGTGTTGCATTCACATGCCTTTCACAAGCCTTTAACCTTTGAAACCTGAGCAAATTGGTGTGATTTCTTTTGAAAATATGGCTAAAAAGGCAACGAGCAACTTGGCAACAGATGTCCCCCAAATTGCCAAAATGTATGAAAAGCTGATAAAAAAATGAACTGATTTTTTAAGACAGAAAAAAGGATTTTTTAAAAAATGTATATAATTACATATTTAAAGTTGATCACATTTACATTTTTAGAACCTTTTTCAAGCAATGTGTTAAGAGCAGTAATGTCACTGCAGCAAATATTGTGGCAGCAAATTAAGAACTGTCATAATAAGCTTGACAAAACTAAACTTTTAGCTTCTGAAATAATGAATGAAGTTAGCTGCTCCTCATGTGTAAATAAACAGCATCTCTATGGGGAGTCAGACCGCAGCTCTGTCACAGAATGTCAATAATATTTCCTCATTAATGATGCATTATTTTACCCACTTGCAACCCATTCACATGTCCTTCTGTGTGCGACAAAGAGTGTATGGGCGTTGTGAACTTCCTAATGTAATTACATTTAACTATCTGAATAATGTGCCCTTTCAACAGCAAAAAAAATACTGGGCTTTTGTTAGCCAATGACACATTGCTTTCTGCTGCCTCAAAATAACAATACACCAATAATGCAACCGGATGGCACAGATGGGCATTTGCTCCCTATACAACATGGAAGCTGGTCCTGAAAATGACAACTGCATCAGTCTGAAGCAAGCAATGACAGTTGTGCTGTGCTGTGTGCCACTTTGTGCCAGGTGTGATAAGGCCCTTAGCATTATATACCAGCTTTAGACTCTTAGTAATATCTTCTTTTAAGGGCCAAAATAGTATTTCTTGGATTATTCAACCACTGAAACTTTTCTTTTAACCTCCTGTCCTGAAGCTCATCTCCCCAATTTTCCCTCTCTCCATCCATTTACACACTCCACTACACATTGATTCAGGTATCATGACCAAGGCAGTGAAGAAAGGGGATGAATATGTGATCAACGGGGGAAAGATGTGGACCACAAACGGTACCCAGGCCGACTGGATTTGTCTTCTTGCCAACACCAGTGACGGGCCTCCACACAGGAACAAATCTCTCCTCTGTGTGCCCATGAACCTGCCAGGTAGGAGTCAGTTAGTTATTCTGTGGGATGATTTTCCTGTAAAAGCAGAAGGCCTTTTTTTGGACAAAAACATATGAACCAAAAATGAGTCTTTGTAATTGACATTTATCACCTGGGATTCAAGTACATCTAAAAACAGCCCACAATTTTAAGAGTCTGTGTTTTTCAGATCTATTAAAACAGATGATTTACTGCAATATTCCCACGATTTGCCTGAGCAAATTACCCTAAAAACACCCTCTACATAACGTCTGTTTCCGTTCTATCAGGATTTGTTATCAGTGTGCCTCTGCCAAGATGCATGGTGACGTTTATTTTTTTTCCTGCCCTTCTCATTGTAGGAGTACACATCGCCCGCAAGATTGATAAACTCGGCATGTGGTCATCGGACACAGCTCAAGTGTTCTTTGATGACGTTCGTGTACCATGCAAGAACATTATCGGTCAGGAAGGCATGGGCTTCACCTATCAGATGCTTCAGTTCCAGGAAGAGAGGCTCTGGGCAGTGGCCAACGGTGAGTGAGCTTTTCTTACAGATCCTCATCTCTCGCTGTCCGCCAGCCGTATCCAGCAATCAGACGTCATCTTTTCTGGTCTCTTTACTTTATTACTCAATCCTTCACTCTCACTCATCCGCTTCCTACTGATCTTACTGCAAATTGCTCAGTTTGCATTGTGGGATAATTTCCATTTCAGTTTTCAAGAATTAGGGAGTATAGGTCACATAGTTCTAGCCATTAATCCTCTGAAAAGTAGTTGTTTGTTTTTTGGTTTTGAATTACAAGCTTGCAGTAGTGTTTGCTTTGGTATAACTTCTGAGAAACTATTAGAAGTGAAACTTTGCATACCGAATCTGACACATCTGGTCTGGGTTGTGCTTATCATATCATGAATCAGAGACCCAAAATCACAAGCACTCACAGATATGCATGCAGTGCAGTTGGAAGCAGTAATAGTATTAACAAGGTCACATCTCTATCTCTGTGTCTTAACTCCCTCAGTCGTGACCAGTATGGAAAACATCATTCAGGAAACCATCCAGTACACACGGCAGAGGAAGATCTTCAAGCAGCCTATCCTCTTCCACCAGGCGGTTCACTTCAGGTTGGCTGAGCTGCAGACAGAGGTGGAGTTACTCCGCTCCCTCCTCCACCGCGCCACAGGTGGGGTCGCTTTGTAAACAGACACGACATAACAAGAATTAAGGTTATTGTTAGCTTGGTAATGTTGGCTGCATCTAAATGTTCTGTTCCTCTTTTAGCCCGCTTTACACATACACCGTCCACGTGTCTGCGAGAATCCACTTTGGTCCGTGTAATATAAATGTCGTCAACCACCCATGTCTGCGCAAATCCCCATTTTTGGCCAAAATTTTTGACCTCGTGGACTGTATAGCAAGTACCCCAATAGTTACAAAACATTATTTTATCTCAAACTCCAGTCCCCGGTACTATTCTCAGTAAGCGGTCAAACATTAAAATTTTCTCTCATTGCGTTTTAATTATTGTTCAGCCAAAAACCACAAACACAGAAGCTTTTCTTGATGTCATGTCCTAATGAGCGCTTCTTCTTTTTCTTCTTCTTGATCCTTATGGTGGTACGCAAAACAACATCATGGTGTATTACTACCATCAACTGAAATGGAGTGTGAATCAATGCACGCATGGAACGTCAGACAGACACGGACCCTCAGTTATAGTATGAACAGAACCGTGCGCGTCCCGGCAACCGGTCCACAGCTGTCTATGAAAGCAGAACATGAAAAGTATGTCCAAGCCTGAAATGTCCTCCATGTTTTAGCAGGGAGGCACACAGAAAGAGAATACCAGCAATTAAAATAACAGCACTTAGGTTATTTGTGCGAATGTGTGTCTTTGTGGCTTTTTATCTGTGGCAGTTATTTCAGTTATTTCTCAAACATCTGTCTCTACTTGCCAGTCCATCAGTACACTTTTGACTAGTAGTATTAAGGCTCTTTATTGGTCGATATGGCGTTCATTTTCAACATATAATTTTCTCTGCAACATCCACCTTTTCCAGATTAATTTTCCCTTTTCCATAAAACAAGGTAGATTCAGTTATTTCATCCACAGATATTTCATATCCAAAGTACCCTTGAAATCCAGGTCAGGATTAAGAACAGACGTGCTTGGATTTTAATGTGCAGTATTTTAGGAAAATCATACCAGATGACTGCAGGCAGCTGTCCTCAAGACACCTCATATCATAGATAAGGCCTCAGTAACAAAGGCCTTAGCTGACTTCGCTCTGTAAGAATGATGTGAATGCCAAACTAGCCTTGAGTGGGTAATTTGCCCGTGTGTAATGCAGCAGGTTGGTTTAAAAGATTGAGGGCATAGTGTAGACTGGAGAAGAATGTGGTAGCTTACTATAAGTAGTGATAAGTTGACCGTGAACAAGGATATGGTTGGCTGGCTATAGACAGAGCAGTAATTATTAGCGTAAGCACTGAAACTGCCTCCTACTAGATTTCTAAAGCAATAAGAATTTCATGGACGAGTTGCCTGAAACTTATGTTTTGGCTTTTGGAGTTACATTCTGTCCTACTTAGAGTTTTTGAATTTTTTAGGGTTTAGGATTTTTTTTAAAAGACATATTTCATAGGCATTGGAGAGCTATTAAAATTGCCTTTCCTTTCTTCTATTAGTTAATTGTTATTGTGTTGATGTGTATCTTTTTGCTCAAAGAACATTTATAGGCAGGGTTCCTGCAGATCCTTGAAAAGTCTTAAAAGGCATTTCATTCATTAATCTTAAAATAAGGCCTTAATTGTTGTTCTTGACATAGGAAGAAGGATATTGTCAGTAGTTTTTTTTTTTTCATAACATGCGTTGTAAAATCTTAGAAGAATTGGTAATATCCGCTAATCAATTCATTTACAAAATGCCTCTCACATTAATGTCACACGGAGAAGGCAACAACACTCATGCATTAGCTACATCCAGCTAAATGACAAATTAACAAGCTTTTTGTTTTCCACTCTAGAAGTTTTAGTAGATCATCTAACTTTTTACTTGAAAAAAGTCTTAGGTTTAATTCCGAGAGGAATCTTCAGCTGTAGGAACCTTGTATGGAGTAATCAGGTATCTTGCTGAAGGACACTTTTATGTGAACCAAAGGATCCGAGGGTTCAAACCATGAATGACAGCCTTGCTCCACCAAACTACTGTTGTTTTTGTGCATACTGGCAGAACTTCAAACCCCACAGACTTGGCCACCTGAAAAGCTGGCAAACACCCAGCTCCTCCAAAAAACATCCCCAGTGCTTTACACGGCAGTGTTTACGATATGAATATGTGGGTGCATCTGGCGGGCGGGTGTTCGAGGTCTTGTGATTTTCTCGTTGTGTTTGTAACAGCTACAGTGGCAAGCAGCTTTGAATGAAATCGTGTAGCTGCTCTGATTCACTTGCCCAGAAACAGATCAAAGCTTTTGCATCTGTTTGGCACAGGTAGATAAAGACAGACACACAAACAAACATCTTTACACACTGAAACAGGAAAAATCATGCAGCTCAATGTCCCCCTGGAGGGTACCTACAATAGAGGCATTGATGAGCCAACAGCGACTCCGAAACTGAACCACATTTGTTTGTTGTCTTTGTTTTCCCTTCTACATTCTTTACAATTCATTTTTATCCACCTGGACATTTTCACTTGCCCATTCTTGTGTCACTACTACTGTCCTTTCTTTTCTGCAGCATTGTACATTAAAGGCAACGATGTCACCTATCTGGCATCCATGGCGAAATTAAAGGGAGGCCGCCTGGCCAGGGAAGTGGGCGACACCTGTCTCCAGTATTGGGGAGGAATGGGCTTCACCAGTGACGTGCTGGTCAGCAGATTTTACAGGTAAAACTGGTAACTGAAATATACAGGGTTCCCACGGTCATGATATTAACCCTTTAACACCTGGTTGGACATCAGTTTTCTTGTGCTGTATTCAGACACCTTTCACTAGCATTTACATCTCTAAAACATGAGAACATTAGTTTGATTTCTTTTAAAAACATGAAAAAACATAATGAGCAACTTGACAAGAAGTATCCGAAAAACTGCATAAATAAGTAAAGGGTGACAAGGAAATGATCTGAAAATGAGCTGGAGGGAATTTCTACATTGATATTATCAAAAAACAAGGAAAAAATGACCACTCTAAATTATATATTTAAAATTATGATACAAAAGAAAGAAAACAAATCATATTTCTTTTCTTTTTGTTTGTTTCTTTCCTATTCTTTTTGCTCTTTTTTGTGTGTGCTTATTTTCAGGCAATTTTCTTGTAACTTTTTACTTATTTCTTGCAAATTTTTGGGCCGTTTCTTGTTCAGATGCTGATTGCCCTCTTCCCATGTTTTTGACAGAAATCAAGCCAATTTGTTTAGGTTTCAAAGGGTTAAACATCAGATTTTCCAGGACTGGAAAAGACATAGGATTAGTAAAAGTTATTGGACATTTTAGAGGTCACAGGATTATAAAATATTTCTTTTAGGTCTTCCATGAACATACATCTGTTTCTACGTCTTCATGTTTTCCCTGCGCTCTGCCCTCCGCCCTTTTCTGGTTAGCTGGAAATATGTTTGAATTAAGTATGAATCTAATATATATATGAAAATGCCACGCAAGTAGGACAAGAATTTTGTCCATGAAAATGTGTGGGAACCCTGAATATATGTTTTTTTGTTGAGTGATCTGGTTTCATATCACTTTTTCTGGCGTCTTCATCACAGTGATTTCTAACATGCAACACCATGATGGTGAATTATCTTCACCCCTGTGCACTTTTTTTTTTATCTAATCCAAAAAACAAATAACATCTAACTGCAAAACCAGGACTTAGCAGCACCGGTCACTAACACCAGTTGCTAGCCAACAATGGTTATCTTTGGCTGCCAGTATGTGCTTTTTGTGAGGGTAAAACATTTCTATGGTAACCTCAGCGGTTGGCAGGAGCTTGTAAGGGCTTATAATCTATTTTGCAAGGGAAATGAACCAAATTGTTGGAATCAGATTGATTGGTGGCTTCTACATTAACATATGACCAAGTAATAATAATTGTGGGTGATGTGTAATTAGTCTCCTGTTGTGCAGTGTTGATATTGCTCAGTTTGTAATCAAGTAAGGCTGTGTTTGACTCAGATTCTCTCAGCTCTTATTTTACACAATGCTGACATCTGCTGATGGGGCAAATAATGCAGCTGGACATGGGATGCATAATGTTGCTTTCATTTAAAAAACAAACATTATTTCAGATGTTGAAGGACATTCGGATGATGTTACAAAAAGAAAACACCAGTTTGCATTAACCCTGTCTTTTCCACAGAGATTCCAGGTTAATATCCATCGGTGGAGGAGCTGATGAAGTCATGCTGGGAATCATCTGTAAGTACATGGACACACTGCCCAAGCACTGATGTCATCATAACCTGAACCACGGACTGATGCCACAATGCTGCTGATAGCGTGCTAATCCTTCACAATGAATTGCTAAAAAACAGATCACCTAAGTGCAATTCACTTATTAAATTCTTGACATTAATAGGAAGTTAGATTGTCTTGCAATTTGTCTTTTTGATTGTTTTAATGAAACTGTATGTGATCAAAAAACAAACAAACATACCGAGTAATGAAGCACCTGTTTTATCTTGTTTATCATGAACTCACAAATGTGAACAGCCAACAACCGCATTTTATTCTGTAATTTATGACTTCATTTAAATATCCTTATAAGACTAAATATATAAATGTATAGAGATTTTTTTAGAACAGACAAAATAAAATAATGTGCATAAAATGACTGTTGTTCAAAATAAATATCATGCAAAGATGATGTTTTTTTTATGTGTCATTGGCAAATTAACAATAAAATACTAGTTCAGGTTTAATGTTTTAAGCACATTCTCCGTGTGTTAGAAGCCAACACTCATTTCAGATCATAAAATTTGTTTATTTACATTAAAAAATATTTTTTACAACAAAGATGACACAATGTAGACACTGCTATTAATGTTTTGTATGGATGCTGAATGCTGTAATATATCCATTCAATTTAAAAGCAAATACACTCGATCATTTTCTTTAAGTAGCATTCTATATCTTAATCACTTTTAACACAACTGTCTGTATCAACCAGTATGCCATTTCATCAGTCTTATCACACTATACACCACATATAATGTGCTCACGACTGCATTAAGGTTTCTGACACAGTAGTATTTTCAGTTTGTCACGTCTCATCTCTTCATTTAAGTAAATTAGGTCGATTTCAAGTACATATACATAATGTGGCAGTGCCTTTCTTATATATACATACGTGATTCCTACTTCACATGGGTAATAATCATCTTAGACCCGGTTTTACTTTTAGGGATTCCATCACAAAGCATCATAAGGAGTCCTGTCCTGACTCAGTTCTGAGGTCATTCTATGAAATACTGAGAGACATGGGCATATGTAAAGGTGAAAAGGCTAAAACAAATCGCTGTCTTTCCTCATCAACATCATGTGGGTCTCGTTCTGAGAAGCATCAGCGTGGCACAGACTGGGGATGACGATGTGGAGTTAAGCGGCCAAGTTCACCAGAGTCCTCCTATCACCTCAGCTTGATGAACCAGTACAGGACAAAGAAGACAAAGAAGCAGAAGAGCAGCATGTAGCACAGCAGCTTGGTCTGACTGCCTCTGGACAGCTGCTTGACTCTGCCGATGGTGGCGCCCAGCAGGCCGCCCGTTGAGTCGAAGTCCGAGTCCTTGTGTGGAAGAGAGGGATACAAGGTTTAAAGTCCAGGTAGGCCAGTAAACACACTGTTAAACTCTGATCCTAGAAAATGTATTTAATAGTGGTGGAATGTAACCTAATGCATTTGCTTAAGTACAAATGTGAGGCACTATTCAATACTTATTACTTTCACTACATTTTGGAGGTAGAATGTGGAGGCTCATGCACACATTCAGGAAGGTGCATAGAAGGGAAATGTCCATATGTAAGAGAAGGAAAATCCCCACACACTGTCCTATTACTTGCAAAAAACATATTTAAATACACAACGTTTAGGTCCTTAGACTTTCATCAGCTTTATTGCAGGTAACAGGACAGTGCATGAATTCTCTTTTCTTACCTACATTTAGAGGGAAATGTTTTCCTTTTTACTTCATTTATTTGTTATTTTACTGAATTACATATAAAATGTCTAATCATCTAAGTATTTACTTGATGCTATATTAGTAATATGTAGGTTAACACAGTGTCGACAGTACAATGAAATGTACTGGACAGGAGAACAGGTCAGCTCAGCAAGCAATTAGTAGTAAATTAGTAGTAATAAAGATTGTAAAAATAAAGAAAAAAGGTGTTGGAAAAAATGGGTAATAGCATAAGATTAAATGAAAAATTAAACCCTATATACATATATGGAAACTAGAACTATGTGTAACAGTATGTAATTCGTTTAACAAACTGTTGCGCAATAAATGAGCACCATGTAGATTCAAGGAAAAGGATTTTGTGTGTGAGTGGTGAGTGTGTTCAACAGTGGTGGAAGTAGGATCTGTAGCAGTCCAAGTTAAATAACATCAGTTATGCTGGTGATGCATCTCTATGTAAAAAGTAATAGTAGTAATAAGTAGTAAATTGTAGAAGTGATATGATTTAGGGTTGGGCAAGACATCAATATTATATCCATTCCATGATACTAGAGATTAGATATCACCTTAGATTTTGGATATAATAAAATCTTAAGTGTTGTCTTTTCCTTGTTTTAAAGGCTGCATTACAGTAAAGTGACTTTTCTAGCTGTTGTATTGTTTGCCTTTATCCACTTAGTTGTTTGCTCTGTGAAAGCACCAATGGTCAACCCTTCATTATTGTCACAATAACCACATTGGATATTATAGCTGATTTTCTCCTCATCGCCCAGCCCAAAATTGATTAGATTAAACCACTAAGCAAGTAATAAAAGCACATTCACCACCAGCTGCAACACTGAAATGCTGCTTCCAGGTTACTGCATCAATAACTAAATCATACTATAAATACTGTAGTTATTCATCAAGTGCATTTTGCTGCCAGTATTTCTGAACTTTAGTAAGATTTTAATGCAAGACTTATACATGTAAAAAGTACTTTAAAGAGTCTGAGTGTTATAGTGTTGAGTCAGTGAGTAACGAAAATGAAACTTACCATATCGTCCAGCATTTTATTCTGATATTTCACTTCTGTTCCAATGTCGATAGTCAGCTGTAAATATCAAGAATCAACACTGAAGTTAAAGGCAACAAAACAATCTGCTGACTGCTGTTAGACCTTTAATCCACATATGAGGTATTAACGTGTTACATTCAAAAGAATCAAAACATAACTAAAGGTGGACAGACAACAGACGCAATTCTGTGTAAACTTACAGTTTTTCTTTGGGATTCACAAAAACATCTAACATCTGCATTTCATCAGTATTAACTTACACTTTTCAAAGCGCTGACTTTAGCTCTCAGTCCCTCCTGTAGATGTTCATTCTCCTCTTCATACACACTGTATCCACTGGCTACATAACTCCCAGGACCTCCTTCACCTTTATGAAAAAGACAACGATCATCGACACGTTATTAGTTTGCTAATTTGTCTGTATTTGAGCTCTATAATGCTTTTAGAGGTGTATCAACTTGGGCCTGGAGTCCACAACAACGACAATTCATTCACATTTGGTAACAACATTAGCTAACGTTAGCTAGCTGTTAGCATACTAGCATGCAGGCGCTTAAAGTAGCAGCTTAAAATCAAAATGTTCGTCTGTCTCTTACCCACAGCGGTGCGCCTCATCGTGAATCGCAGGAGGTAACACTGTCCGGTGGTTAATGTAACGTCAAAGTAAACAAATCTACTGAACACGGTCAATATCGCAGCTAACGGTAGTCGCGTAACTGTGGCAAGTTTGTGCACATCACCAAACGCCACGACATCATACGGTGGCCGAGGAGGACAATTCGTGCATTAAAAAAAAAAAAAAAAAAAAATCCGCGTCATACGTCTTAAGAGATGTTTGTCCCAGGTAGTCCATAAAACAAAAAACAAATGATGTACGGTCGTAATACTTTTCTTGTTATTTACATGTAAGGACTTGGATAATTACAAAAATAATAATTAAAAAAAATAAAAGAAGGGCATAATTTTGCAAATTTAGATTTGTGAGTATTACATTTAAGGATCAAGAGACTTGTCACAAAGTTCGGTTAATTAATATGACTTTCAAAATAAACAATAACATCTTTGAGATTGAATTTCATAGAGCAAACCATAATCCTTAAAATATAGAGGACAACTATAGAATAAATGTAGACTTATCAATAACAATAAAAGTATTATGATCCTACATCATTTTAACCTGCTATTTGGTAATTTATCTTTTATATGATTTTAAGGTGCTGTCTCACTCGTTTTTTTGTTTTTGTTTTTTTTTCTTTTTGTTTGCTTGCTTGTTTGTTTTTTCTTTATTGTTCAGTTTTAGTTTGTCAGTCCTCTTTTTGGCAGTTTGCACTCTCCATGATGTCTGAATCTGTATTATTCATTCTTCTAAATAATGTTGAATAAAAAAAGACAGCTCATGGTGGAATAAATTCATTGACACAACTTATTGCTGATCAAAGCCTATCTACAACCTCATTTTATATTACCCTGGGACTAAATATGGCAGGAATCTATGTTCAGTAGTTTTTTTTAAAATTAATTTGCTTTTAATTTTGCCTAATTGTTATACTCACAAATCTATATTCATAGGTAAAAAGCCAGAGCTAACTTTTCAAAATCAAACAATAGGTTACATTTGGGTCCACATTTGAATTTACAAACAAAATAGCTGTAGCCTATTTAATTTTAAATTATTTAATTATGTTTTTGTCAATTGTCATAAATTCTAGTCCCCAGTGGAAATCTGTTTTAAAAGCCATGTAACTCACTTCAGCAGAAATTATAACTGGACCATAATTGGACAGAAACAATTGGTCAGAAACAATAGCAAAACTAAATGTTGTTCTAAAAACCTCCAAAATATTAAATATATGCATTTTGACCTAAAACTTTTTCAATCTGGCATTAGCAATTCTGTTAAATAAATTGCAGCTGGCCTACTTGCAATATGTTGTATATTAATGTGTTAAAATTCCTGTAGAAATCTAGAGTTATTTCATATCTGAGTGTTTTCAGCATTGACATAACTACACTGTTTTAATGGGATGATCAGTTTTCTTTGCAATTTATGCAATATGTGCAATATTCACTTTTACTTTTACAGTGGTTAGCAGTACAGAGAAAAAGGCTAAATTTCCCTTCAAAGGTTATCAACTTCTCATTATGCATCATTTATAATTTTTGACAGGATTCTCCTCTAAACAGGCATCATGTGCTCACGTGCTTAAATTTGACCGACCAAAAAACCTTTTGATAGGAGGATCACAGGCAGTCAGAGAAAAGCAGAGGCCACAAGTATTAATCATCAGCCACTGACATGGAAGGAGACAGAGCCACTAACAGACTGTTAGAGGTATTTCTAGCAAGACTGTAGCTATAATTTCCCCCTTTTTTGAGTCGTTTGGATGCATCAGCTGACCTGGCATCTGCGGATCCTCTAATTAAAGGCAGGTGTGCTAAATTAGCCGCGCAGGGAAGACGCCAGGACATTACAGCCTTCAAGCGCCGTGTGTTTGGTTAAATATTAGTTTTATGCTTCGATAAATCCGTTTATGGCCACATTTGAACTTTGTTTTGGTAGCCTAGAGGCCTATTCACTCGTGGGAATGTTTGTTTGGGTATTTTTTATTTCGTTTTGAGGCGACAGTCGGACACATCAGTTTAGCTTTATCCATTAACCCTCCACACATCCTGCAAATCAGTCGACATCCGAAACACCCTGAACATCACACAAACGGTGAGTACAACCAAACACAGCCAGCTGGTCACATCTAGCATGGTCTGTGGAGTTCAAGAAGTTAAAGTCACCTATTAGAATATATAGAAAAAGTCTTGAAGTATCTGCTATTACTGTATTTATGTATCAAAAGTAATTTTATGTTTCAAACTTTTATTTGTGGTTTGAGAAATCGATTGAGGGAGACCCATCAATTTCAGTAATGTCATGCATGAATAAACACATTTAAAACAATCAAGTTAACAAATAAAAATCTAAATGAAATGATACAAAACAACAAACAATAATAGCTAAAAAAATAAAATAGGGGATAATAAACATGTTATGGTGTTGATGTATAATTAAAAACATTTACACTCAATTGAGAAAAGATCTGAAATTAGATTAACTTTATTATCCACCTTAGTGGGAATTTGTCTTTAATTTAAGCATTTGCAGTCCAAGTTTAAGTTCTTTTGAAGATTTTGCAATATATTAGGTGCACTTTAAGAGAGGGACATTTTTCCTAGTTCAGTTGTGATTAAGGGAATGTGGAGCACCAAGATTGTGAGTTCAGAGTTGAAAGGAATGAATAACAGGGTGGAAGAATCTATTTCAAAGCTTAAGAGATGAATAAAAAGTAGTGCTGGTCCTGCCTCACAGTCAAATGGGGCCAGACGACTTTTTGATAATGTGATAAATATACTTAAGTAGGCCTATATTTACCTATTAACAAAAAAGCAAGCAGTCAGAATTTTGAGAATAATTAAGTTTCTATCTTCTTAATGTGTAGGCCTTCACCACCTCTTTTTTGCAACTTCAATCCTTTGAAGAACAAAATGCAGTTTTTCCTTCCCTATCATTTGTTCATCCATCCCTTCATCCCTCCCTCCTTTCTCCCCTCCTGTCTTATTTTGCAGTAAGTAACTAAGATGCTTTGGGGAGTGTAGCGGGGTATAAGTATACATTTTAATTAGGAAATTTTGTGGATTGAAGTGAAAATTGACAGAAATACTAAAACTCAAGAAAATTCCAGACACTCCCAAAAAATACTGAAGAACTGCAATGAAGTATTAATTTGTTATTACATTACACCACAGTTTAGAAGCTGCAGAAAAGACAAACTGCACTCATCAGAAAACCCATCAGAATCCGTCTCTGTTGATTGCGCCTCATATGCAAACTGGAC
Source organism: Plectropomus leopardus (assembly GCF_008729295.1). Taxonomy (NCBI): domain Eukaryota; kingdom Metazoa; phylum Chordata; class Actinopteri; order Perciformes; family Serranidae; genus Plectropomus; species Plectropomus leopardus. The sequence goes on along the minus strand of NC_056480.1, from coordinate 16,599,501 downwards.
TGACAGCATTAATAGCCCTACATATATTTATATTTACACTAATCATTATGAGGCAGTACTAAACACTGCATTGTCTTTTTCAATTATTGTGACAATTTCAATTACCAAATAGTTTTTTTCTCCTTTTTTTGACGCTAAATTGTTATTTAATGATTGTTATGAAGGTTCGATATCATGGTGAGCTACTACAGGTTTTGAGTTACAGGAGCAATATCATAAGTTATTAAAAGAGTCCGATACAATTTCTAATTTGCTGTCGCACAACGTTACACTGCAAAAAAAACAAACAAAAAAAAAAAAAACTATTTGTTTTAATTTAAAAAAGTTAGTGTCCGGGCTGCCTTGACTTTTAAAGTTGACTGAATTTGACAAAGACAAGTTAAATCTTTATAAAATAAACTAAACTTGTCCTCTCAAATTCAGTCATTTCAAAGTTTTAAGGCAGTCCAGACACTAAGTTGGTAAGGTCAAAACAAAAAGTATATTTTCAGTCAAATGTGCCACACTATGCTGTTTCTATCTCAATGTAATAACTTTTCCATGGTTTCTAGCAGATTGAGAATATCCGAATTTAAATCTGAATTATGTAATTTTGTTTTTGTATCTGTTTTTATTGTTTGTACATGGGTGCCCAGTCTATTGTCTGGACCTGCTGGATGATGGCCACATCATTCATATGTTAAGTTGCCAGGCTCATACCAGTTTCTCAGCCTTAACAGAAAAATAGGCCCAGTATTTCAAACTGTATGACCAAATGCATGATTTACACATAAAAGCAATGTAATTATAAAGACAAAGTGCTATGGTTAAATTAAAAAAAAATAAAAAAATAAATTTTCTCATCTTTGAAACACAGTAGGTCTCAAAGCACCAAACATCAATGGGTTAATCTCCCTTTGGTGGAAGAAACATATTATTGTAAGGAGAAAATTGCCATGATGTTCCTTTTAGACACAGACTGATTGTTTCCTTTGAACATTTTGAAGTGGTACCAGCATAAAATGGAGACAAATATCCTTTGTGGGTTTAATAATGTAGCTCACTGACACAGCCATGTTGTGCTATGGAGGATAGAGAAGAGTTTTGCAATATTTCCAAAATCCTAGAGGTGCTGTTTAGCGGTGATTAGCTTTCCTTATCCCCTCATACATCATCTGTCACCTAGCCTTGTGCCAATATAACAGGGGACAGCTAATATGATATAGGAGATTAAAATGACTTTCATGATGTTAATTTATTCCTATCCAATATCTTATAAATAAATACAACTTTAATCTCCTATCTACCATAATGCATTTCAATTCCCCCGCACTCATCTTTTTATGTATCACCCAAAGGCTTTGCTGTATGCATGACCTTGACATGACTGTCAAAGAAACAGAAGATATTGATTGAACTGCGTGTGCATCTCAGCCTTTGTGGATCTGAGAGGATTGGATTTATCAGATGGGTCTTTAGAATGGAGAAAGGCGTATGGACATTTGGAAACTGGTCTTAATCCTCATTGAAACTCTGGATCCACAGCACCCCTGCCACACTTTGGATTGAACGTACGCACATGCACATATGCGCGGGCAGTGCTGTGTACACAGTAAGCCTCGTGTTACAGCAATTTTTCTGCATCCCTTTAGGTATTCTATACATGTACTAGGGATGTCTCGATCGGTATTGAGATAAAGGTATATTAATTAGGATTGGTTATTTTTAGCACTTGCTCTGCCTGATCCTTTGTTTATGTTCAACGTCACAATTATGTTATGCTGCTACTTTTTTTTCATGTTCTTCTCAAGCTGCTGCATCACTTTAAGTGGAATTACAATTTTTGTTGTTCATTTTTAGTGAACTAGTTTTAGTATAATACTGTTATAAGTGGAATTGTGGTGGAATTTATTTGTTGTGACTGTGAATGTTCAGCTATAACACTACTTTAAAGTGGAATTTTGATTATGTTACTCATTTATAGAGTTCTGTTCTTTTATTACAATGCCACATTAAGTGGAATTGAGAGAAGTTGAAACAAGTATCACATTGGGACTTGGGTACTGGCAGATGCTCAATATCAAATTATTCAGATTGGGATCGGGGGCAAAAAAAAACTTGTTTGGGACATCCCTAATATGTACATATACTGTTACATGCATTGCGGATAATTATATCTGACAGTTTACCGAAGCACAATCTGGGTAAAGCGTCTCAGAGACAGTACTTGTAATATCAGGGATAATAAAAATCATAGTTCAACATGTTGGGAAATATACTCCCTTTCTTTACTGTGGAGAGTAAGTGAGAGGATTGACACCTCAACAAGCAAGATACAAGATTTTGATTTATGATTGATTTATTAAAGGGCTTGTAGGTGGATTTTTTTCCTTTGGACAGAGTCAGGCAAGCTTGTTCCCTCTTTATCCAATTTCTGGAACTTAATGTGCTAATTCTGTGGAGAGAAGATTTAGAGGGAAGAATTACATTGTACATGAAGCCTGCCCTTCCTTGCTTAAAGGCCCTGGAAAGTTGCACTTCCCTTTCAGAGAGTTAAACCCAGCCTGCTGTGTGAAAAACACAAATCCTGACCACTAGACCAAATAGGCGTTATTTCAAGTGACGGTAACCTCACAAAATTGATCTGCTGTTCACCTCTCCGCCCCAGCAGCGCTCGAACATCGTCCCATATTAGTCGACGAGAGACTGAATAAGTAACAGGGCAGATTTTGTTATCTTTAGATGAAGCCGGTTCACCCCCGTTTCCAGTCTTTATGCTAAGCTAAGCTGCTGTAACCTGCTGCTGGTCCAGCTTTATATTTAACATTCATAAGACTGGTATCAGTCTTTTTATCTAGGTCTAACTCTCTGCAATAAGGCAAATAAGGGTACGCTATTTCCCAAAATCTCCAACGATGATTCCCTTAATTAGTATTATCAAGAATCATTAATTTGTACTATCAACTAATGGGAAAAGAAATGGCAGAAAAAAGTGACTGCTGGAGGACTTATGCATTGGCCACTCTCCACACATAAATAGGAAAATACTGTTCCATTAAACAATCTATGATGGATCGGGATCAAAGAGATACTCCCCTATCAGTAGAGTATGCCGCCATTTGGCGAGACAGGAGCATAATTAGCTGCAAATGAGAAATGCTCATCCATCTCTGCATGGCACCTCTCACTGAATACTGCTGATGCTTGACAATATCTGGCTTGCCCTGATTAGCATTATTTCTCCAGAGTATGGATGGAGCAATGAATGAGTCAATGACGGAGAAGCAGAACTGTAGAGAAAAACATGCTGGAGGAAAGATCAAAAGGACGCTATTGTGCTCCCTACTGTTAGTCTCTCAGGAGAAAGGATTTTGATTCCGACACTTAACATTGCTTTGAACCGCAGTTAAAAGAACTCTGCCAGCCCTTTAGCCATGCTCAGAAATCTCTGGCTTGTAAATTGTTATATTATGAGGATTTGGAGCCTGAATAGATGGCTGTGTTGTTCAGAATGGACCAAAACCCTTCCATTCATTAGTAAATGGGGTTTTAATGAGATGTGGAGTAGAATATAACTGTGATATTTGGGTCAGGTAGAAGAGAAAGAGAGAGAACTAAGGTGAGAGAGAGACAGGGTGGAGGTTTAAATTGAAGACAAACATCCAACCAGAGACCATCTTTCATTGGGATCACCTTAGCTGCAATAACTGTAGCCATGTTTACACTGCCTGTTCATGGCGGGAACCTCAGTCTATTATGCTACATCCCTGTTCTCTATATAACATAATATCGTGGAAAGGGGGGACAGAGTTGTCTCGCCAGGAACAGAGTCAGTCAGGGTGGTTTTCATTACAGATTTGCACAAAACTTAAGTTATATTTATGATTTCTATTGAGTGATATTATGTGATTTTTCTTGCAATGTCACACAACTTTCCTCTCGCGTAAACATTATAATAACCATGGCGACGGATGTGCAAAACATTGGCAGGTTTATTTCTATTGCAGCCATTCAATAAAGCCAATCTAATATTGCCGTATTTTCTTTGTCTCGTATAAGAGTTAAGAAGATCTCGGTCTCTTCCTTTGTCCACACATACCAAGTCATGTTTTGTAGAATGTCTTGTGACTTTGTTGTACTTCTTCTTCTCCTTTGAGTTTAATGGCATCCATACAGTCGCATTACCGCCTCCCAGTGTTACACATCATAAGGGCTATAAAAGCGGGAAAAAAGTGTTTCCATTGCATTGTATTTTATTGTATTTTTCATCTTTATTATATATTACATTTATTATATTTTATAGTTTTTTTTATCAGTGTGATTTTTTTGTAATTCATTATAGCTTTTGTGCTATGTTTTTTAGATGTGTGTTCTATGTTAAGAAGTCTCCTGTCTTGTTTGATTGTGAATGTAGCTGCCATATAATATCTACATAATGCTAGAAATTTCAACATGCTTTAAAAATAAACCCTTTTACTGATAGCTAGAATATAATTGGAGACTACACCTTGTTTATATTTCAGAATAAAACCTTTATTTGGTCGATTAAATCTTACGTTCAAATTTCAATCAAATTCTTAATGACGATTAATCAATGGTCCGATAATCATTATCATCCCTATAATATGAATACAAAAAAATAAAAACACTTACAGTGCATAGACACAGTCTAAGTCAAATATAAATACAATGGCTCTGAAAAGTGGATAAGTATGCTGGTGTGAGTACATAAGGACAGAGATGACACCACATGGCTCTAAGCTGACAGAAGCTAATCAAACTCCTGATTAGTATGGTGATGAGAGCAGGACTTTTTTTTTTTTTGAGATCTGAAAGGCTGGATACCATTGGGAAATTATGGAGGAATATCTGTAATAAGCACATTAGGCAAAATGTTCTGCAGCATTATAAATACCAGAGTTCTCAACTTTCCAAATGAATACAAAATCTTAAGGAGAAGCAGTCTCAGAACAGAGAATGACATCTGCCGTCATGCCAGAGCGAACACGGCTCTCAGTTAAACCTCTTCTATATACATTATCTTACATTATCTTCTAAATTTCTATATACAGTATGCATTTATTCCCCATTTCATCAGTTCTTATAAAGACATTTTCATTCAAATCATTGTATAGCTAATGCATTGTCATTTTGCATTATTTGGTTTAATTACAATTTGTCCGCATATTGCTCTATTGCTTCTTTGCAGGACAGCTGCCAACCATTCATGCTAATAAAGCTCAACTGTAAAAGAAGATTGAAACTGAGAGAGAGGTTGGGAGAGGAGCAGGCTAGAGACATTCCTCTCTTAAATTCATCTATTTAAAATCCACATTTTAGTTTCATGGCTTTTCCATGCTGCTGAATTCCTTCAGGGAATCCCCCGTCACTCCTAATGAACAAGACTATTACTCAGACCAAAATTGTTGTCACCCTGTTGGATCCATGTAATTATTCGCTCATCTCATCTGTGCGTCAGTGCGTTTGTGTGTGTCTGTTGGCAACCTGATGACCCCCTTCGAATCCCATTAAATGCACCAATATCCCCTATTTTAAAAAACCTGAACATATAAACTTCTTGTAAGTCTCCCACTTGTTCAAACTGAGCTTTCATGGGTTGACACTAACATGAAGTCCATTGACAAAGAAGATGCAACACTTAAAAAAATTAAATGAACTATTGATTCATTCTTAAGTGTTGCTCACCCCACTGGGAGCTTAGCTTGAGTTGCTTTGTTTTCACTCTGATTATGATGTAAACAAGAATCGTTAGTCCTTTCTAAAAGATGACACTTCATCAATGAATGTCATTCAAAGTGCTTCTGATTGCAGATTACATCCCTTTCTTCTTAACTGACCATTGATGTAACATTATCTGACTCCTGGGCTTTGCCTTTTATCTGTCCTCTGTCACTCTCTTTTAGACGTGCACACACACATGCACACACACCTCTAATAGTCAATCCTTTCTCTTCCATCTGCACTTAATGCAGAGCAAATGTGTTTATCAGTGTGCTGAATGGACAAAATGGAAGAAAAGGTGAAGATTCGTGAGCTGTGTGTTCACACAGATATTGGCGGTTCACTATAGAATAGAAGTATGCCACGCAAGGGAAATACATACATACATGATATAATTGTGGTATCATGTATTGGTTTCATTATCTAACACAGCTGAAACACTTAGTTAATATATATATTTAATGGAAAAGGGTTAGGTGTTTTTTAAGCAAATATGAAAAATGTTTTTCAGCCATTCGACTTCAGCATCTATCTTTCTCACTGCATCTTTACTTCTGAGTCATCTGGCAAAGTGCGTCAGGTCACAGAGGATGCCTTACCAACCACATTTTCATGTCCATTAGCAACACTGAAGCATTGAGGTTCAATCAAGCCCAATGTGGGCTTGTTTATCTCAACTGATGATGCAACAGAAAGTAATTGAATCTACACCTGGTGGAAATTATCTTGCATTATGGTAATCATGTTGAAATTCCCTCTGACTTTGCATCATTCAGTCTGAAGCTGATTGCTTCAGTGCAGATGTGGGAAATAACGAATGGAGTGCATTTGTGCGATAGAAATTTTGCAGTGCTTTTTAAAAGTATATGTTTCTGTTGTAAGCACTTTAGAAAATTCACAGTACTATGACTTTTGAGTACTTTTAATTATGTGAAAGCATGTTTTTAGTCTGCATCAGGTTTGACCTTTGCTCACTTTCCTGTTGACCCACATGGCTCATACCACTTGTGAAAGGGCAGTAAATACCACTTTTGGGGAAACATGGGCAGCAAGTTGCCAAAGGCCGTTGAATAGGCTAGATGTCATGATGTCAACACATATAACTAAAATATATAAATCATTTTTTGATGTGAGCATACAGAAATGCTGTTTTAAGATGCTTTTCCTGTTATCAGAATAGTTATTTCCTGAGTGTGGCTCAGTCACATATGGTTTCTTGCTCTTTATTGTTCTGTGTGGAGAACAATGCATATTTTCAGTAGCCTTTGTATCTTTGAGTGCCTCAATCAGTTTTCATGTTGTCCCAAATATGCTTTTTTTGTAATGGACATTTTGTTTTTGGAAGTGGTAGTTATGGCTGACTTTCCTTATTCAGTTGTGTGTTACTCTTCATCAGTGGTGGGAGTCATACCTCTCGCTTTAGTACAAGTAGCATGACTCAATTCAAATATATTGAATTACAAGTGAAAGTCCTACATTCAAAATCTTACCATAAAAATGGAGAATATTTTTATTATTTACTACCTTAACAGCCCACAGTAGTGGGAGACACAAACAATCATTGATTAATATATGAAGAAGTAATTTTAAAAAAAGTCAAACAAATCTGACAAGAGAATCTGTAGTAAGTAGAGAAGGGAGTGGATGGTTTTGCAGTAACAATGAAGAAAGGAGAAACAAAATACACAAAGCAAAGAGGTGTGGAGAGCCGCTGACCTTTGCTCTGACATATGCATGTGCATGGGACACACAGGGCCCAGATGTGTCCTATGCTGCTGATTGCACTCAGTGAAGTCTGCAGCCCTGAATGAGACAGACAGCAAAAGAACCAGGTAGAGGGGCTGTTATACTACTTACTGCTGAAAGATTGGCCTTTGATATTGTAGCACAGATGCAGCAAATTCTAGATTGTACTATATTATATCACACTTCATACACTTGAAATACTTTTTTGGAGTTGAAGCAGGCTTGTCTGCAGTAAAGAAATATTTGCATTTTAGCTCATTTTCCAACACCACTGACGGATAGCCTGCTCTAATGTGACTCACAAACCGTGACCAAAACAAGTTTGTCCAGATGTGTGCATCACCATGAAGTGTCCTCTGGAAACACTTCCTTTGTGTTGTGATGTAGTGTAGCATTTTCTTAATGTGCTTTGTTGTGGGATTTTCGTAATGTGTTGTGTGTTGTGTTGTGGTATTTGCATCTCGTTCTCCAAATACTGTGCATGTATCTTAAGATTGATGAAGATGTTTTCCTAATTTGTATTTGCATACTTTTTAAGTTACAGCATATTTGCCCCTGTCAGCCTCCAAAGACACCCCCACACCACTGCATAACCCTAAGGCTAATTCCCGCAATGCCTGACTTGGTGTGAATGTAGCCGAATTCCTAGAGAAATGTAGTTGAGTGAAGGAATGAAGTGGCATAAAATTGAAATACATAAATAAAGCACCTTAAAACCACACGCAAGTAACTAAAGTAAATGTACTTTTATTAGTTGCTCCTTCTAGTTGATAAGAAGGAGCAGAGCCTCATAACATGAATAATTTTCCAACAACATACTCTTGTTATTTCCTTAATTCAGGCAAACATTTGTTTAAGGATGTTTGACTATCAAAGCCTGTTTTGGGAAACACTTCCATTCATGAGCAAACATTTATAGACATAACAAAGATAATGTCCAAAAATTATTTTGGTACTTTGCCTCAAACAGGAAAGAGGAAGCATGAGAAATTGTTGGTTTAAATTTTCAACCCCAACACATACTGTAACTGAAAAGTCCAGAAAAAAATGCCTTGCTAATACTTTTAGCACAGTATGGTTTCTTTAAAATCAAGCACATATGAATATAATAAAGGGAACTTGTTGGTGACAAATGCTTGCAGCATCACTGTACATAACTATGTTCAGTCGCAGGGGTTCCTATTATTTGTTGCTATTCTCATTGTTTTTTTAAACCTTGAACTACATTTCTCTTAACAATTATTTTGCTTTTTCATTCAGGACCTCCCAAGATTGTTTGTTGTGCCATCATCCTTTTGGCTGTTTTTATTTAATCTTTTAAAAAAGGACTAATTTGTATATTTTAATAACTTTAGGCAATGCAACATCCTCCCAATAAAGGATATGGCCATTATCCTCAATTATCCTGCCAGTGTGTTGTTGGTAGAAATGCGCACTGCTGTATTCTCTTTCTTTTATTTTTCCCACTTATTCAAGTTGGAGCCATCACTCAAAGCACAGCATGTAAACTCTAAACTCTGCTGCACAGCTACAGTATGGGCCACATCAATACAAGCCATTGATTGGTCTGCCCTGTCTGCAGGATCGCGCATGGTGTTTAATGTCACCCACGCAAAACTGCATGCCTGAGTTCCCTTGGGTTTTATAACTCACTTTGACTTGTTTGCACAATGCCTTAGAAAATAACAGGGCTGGGTAAAAAAAATCACTTAAGCAAATCCAATAAAGTAGGTGATTGCATTTGTTTGAGAGTACTCTAAGAAAAACAGGATAGGAGGAAGAAAGTATTTAGGTTTTTTTTTTCAGCTTACAAAGGTGTGAGAGTCTGTCCATTCATCCTCTAAAACATTTACCATGTTCAGGGTCTTCGGGGGGATGGGGCCTATCACAGCACACTCAGATAATGAATCATAATGCTGAAAAGGCATGCATACGCCTAATAATAGTGTGCACTAATTAGCTTTTCCTGTATGTCCACTTCAAGGAGAAAAGTTAGCAAGAGACGAGCTGAGGGAGTCATACACCAGCCAGGAGCAGATTGAGCTTGTTGTCTTTGATCATGCTGAGAAAACATTTCTGTCATCTCTTTTAATTCCAGCAGCCAAGTTGAGCTCTTTCATTTCAACACGGTTGGACAAGAGCATTCATGTGCAAACTGGTTTTGCTCTGGCCTCATTTTCATATGGGAGTCTCTCTCTCAATTTTAATGCTGGTGAAAGTCGGGGAATTGACCGCATGGACGTGCTGATACACCGCTGAATCATTTGCTGCTACCACAGACCTGACAGCTTTCTATTAGCTGTCATGAATAGGACATTTTTTTCTTTCGGTGAAAGAGAAAACCACACAAAGCCTACCCTGATGTGAAATCCATTTAAAAGGCTTACCAACACACCAAAAAACAGAATCACAATTTTATGCACTGCTGTGTCCCTCATGTCACCAAAGCTCTGGTCTGCCGCACTTCTCCTCCCTACAATATGTCACCACACTGCATGCCTTTGTCCTGCTATAATTGAGTATCACCGGGGCTCAATTCCAGCACCCTCTCGTACTGCCAGTGCCCAGCGTGACAAGCTTTGACAAGTAATTCATAGTTTGCTGAGTAGCACTATGAATTACTTTACGGTAATCTCCCCTCAGGGATGGGGCATAATGTCAAACCTCCTGTTTTGTTGCGCTTGTAGAATACTTATTGTGTCCGCACTGTTTGGGCTCAGGTATAGTTTATGTATTTATGTCCAGGTGGGTGTGGTTTTTTGCCATTTTTGGAGAGTGAATATCCTCCGAGTTACTGCAGAAGCAGATGTGCATAACGATGAAGGAACCATATGGTGGACATAATGAGGCTTATTTGCAAATTTCACAGAGCAAAGAGCACAACAATCTGCTAAATTTGGCAATGTTTGTTATTGCATGGGCTGAACAGCCTGTTTATTACAATGGATTCTACTTGCTACACGAGTACTAATATTGTCCCAGTGCTCGATGGCCTGCATAAATGCTCTGCTTATTGCTGCACAACACAGGGCGGCTCTATATTAGCTAATGTCCATAGGAAACACTAAATGATACAACCCACACCCCAATATTACAGTGTAAGTAAAGGGTACGAAGAGCAAACAGCGGATATTTTGTTATACAGCCCGTACCCCTAATCTTAAAGTGAAAGTAAAGGGGAAGGGGAAACAGTAAATATATATTATAATACAGCCTGCACCCCCAATCTTAGAGTATAAGTAAAGGGTAAGAATAGGAAACAATTGATTTTTTTTTTTTAAACGGCCCACACACCCAGTTTTATCGTAGAAGAGGAAACTGGATATTTTTTTATCCAGCCCATACCCCCAGTCTTACAGTGTAAGGAAAGGTAAGAAGAGGATTTAGAGGTTGCTTTACAATACAGCCTCCGCCCCCAATCTTACAGTCATATGTTTACATGTTAGAAAAAGTCAAATTATTGTATTAATCCCACTAAAACTGGACTTTTAAAATACACATAAACTTGTTAGTCTGACTGAAACAATACTAAGTTGAATTTCTCGAAAATTGACTAACAAACCTTGATAATGCAATTGGAAGTCAAGCTATTCCGTCATGTACACACCTTAGTCGGTCAGCTGACTTTGGTCACATCCCAGCCACCCCCTTCCTCTAAAAAATACAGTCTCACAATATGTCACGGAAGTTGAGCAATGCACTGCTGTAGATGGGGCTGCAGTAAAACATAGGCTACTTTAGCCACCTAAAAAAATAATAATAATTTTAAGTGTACAATATATTTGGATATTTTCTCTTAACTTTACACAAAAGTTGATAGATGCAGCAGTAAACCAGCAACTCCACCGTTCAGTGGAGTAAAATGACTGTTTTTCTCTATGGATTCTGGTGTTTTTGATATAACAGCTTCAAATCCCTGTCAGTAAGAGTTGTCTAATGGTGTGAAAACATTGAAAATATTCTGAATATAGCATAGGCTACACCTTCGCTGACATCGATTTTTTTAGGTGGCTCGAAACTAATCAATGAAGGCAGAGTTTGCTCAGCGCAATTTGATAATGTACCTGACATGGCAGTGTTCTACCCCATATTTACTGTAAATAAATAGTTATGAGTGTTATTCAGTCTATAACATGGACTGTAAAAATAAAATAGGTCTATAGCAATTAGCTTAAAGAGGGCATATCTCCACCTGCTATGGTGGGGTCAGACATACTCCATCAATAAATCGATTCTCCCCCGTCGGTGCATACTGGATGAAGGACAGTAGTCCAATGAAATGACCTAATTGAGCTATAACTGTAGCTCGACTGAAGTGCATGTAAATGTACTGAGTGTAAGTTAAGGGTAAGTGGAAGGAAGAAGAGGAAGGAAATGTCAGTATGTCATTTCTCCTTTCCTCAATAATACCCCACAAGTACCTAGTACTTATACGTAGAGTTTAAATCATTCTCCTCTCCACTCTAATACCTGGTAGTACTTACCAAAATACTTAACATAAAACTTATTTCTCCTTTTCTCTAAAATTCCAAGTAACACTCTTGTTCAGCAGTACTTATGTTTAAGTACCAGCAGGAAGGGGTAGTATTTTATATGTACTGCTTTATAGATGATATTTTTGTTAAGAGGACTTACAGTGTAATTGGGGTTAATTACACGTTAAGTTGTGGGCTGTACTATGAAGTGTTACTGTCCATTGTAGTGAAAACAGAAAGCTACAAAGCTAAGACAAAGCTTGGGTAGCCTAGACGTAATATCAGTTTTTTTTCTTAATTTCTGCCTGGATTAAGTTTTATCTTGTCTTGTTGTATTTTATTCTTTTTACAGGCCACACTTTTCACGTATTAATTGGGTCCATTGTTGATAGGTAAATATCTTTTTTACCATCTGGGTAAAGGATGTTTCTGTAGAATGCAAAAGCATCTTGCAGCTTGCAGCTTTAATGCAAACATATTGCCTGGACATGCAAGCAAGGGTTTCAACCAAGCATTATTTTGCACATAAGGAACAGAGTCTCTGATGTATTGACTGATAGACAGACACACTAATCTCATGCATACACTGACACAATTAAAAACACTGACTTTCTGCCATTAACTATAACCCTCAATAAGGTAATGATTACACAGCTTATCATATCTGAGCCTTAGCCTGTTATCAAAGTAGCAGCTTTTGTGGGAATGAGGTGGAAGCTGTTGTTTTCTGGAGTTCCACTGAATTTACACAGTGACTTTGAGTTCACACCACCACCCTCTGAAGACACCCGGTTTTCTTTAAAAAAAAAAATAGAAAAAAAGAAAAAAAATGAGAGAGAGAAAACAAGTGTGGGAGGCGCAGCCAGATCCCATGCTGCCTTTTTCATTCCATAACATCCTGACCCACTTTCCGCCTCTGAAAGTACAATTTGACTATATGAACTGTAATCTGATTATAAAAGCCAGCACAGGTATTAGTGCAGTGGCATTTTCAAAAAAAAAAAAGTGACTGTGAACCTCTGAAATTAGTCATAGCTGAGATAATGGAAATCTAAAGCCTGGGGCCATGTAACAGAACACAATTTATCTTTTGACTAATGCAGCAAGTGTATCACAACTGTAATTACAGATCGCTTTGTAAGATCATGAGTTTATTACTCATTGCTGTTACTGTAAAGCTCTCAGAACTTGATAATCACCAGTATTACGGATATCCCGACCATGATTGATTTTGAGATGTCAGTGATCACTAACAATGCTGTAATCATTAGTACAATGGCACTTGTCTTTCCTCTCTCTTACAGTGAGGAAGAGTAACAGTGCCACCTAGTTTAGGAGAGGGATCCTCTTCACTGTCCAAGCTCTGAGGCAACAACCACCCTTAATGGTAAGACATATGATCTGTGCATATTAAGATTGATTGACATAATGAGTGATTGGCACCGTCTGTCTGCCCCTGCTGTGTCAGTGCAGAGAAAATCACATTAACACAATGCTGTCAGGAATGCATTAACCTTCCCTGAAGTGTGTTTGCTGATAAATATTTGTGAAAAGTGTTACACATGAACATGAAAAGACTTTATTTAGACAGACACATCCTAATTAGACTTAGGTCAGCTCTTCAGAGTGTTAATTCCTCTGATGACACTATGCAAATGATATCTTCCCAGCATCCCTTGCACGGCTCGAATAATGAGTCATCATAGCACTGGAGAGAACTCTAGCAAAGTGAAACTTCGGCAGAAACAATCTTACTTTTTACTCTGTCTCTCATTGCGATTCCAGACAAACACAAGACAGCCTGGTTAAATTAGAATATTTTAATGTTTTTCTGCATCAGATAGCACAACTCAGAGGGAAGCTTTCAGATGGCATTTATTTTCCTCCTTTGTTTGAAAGGAGTCTCAAGGCCAATTTAGAAACAAGAAGCTAATTCCTTATTGTTTTTGCTAAATCATGCTGCGAAATGGTGCATTAAGTGTCAGGGGTATTTTTGGCATGCTGAGGTTTCCTGTGAAGACATGGCATGGATTACAGTGTTGAAACCTGAATTCTGACACTGCATTCTACAAAACAGTCACAATAAAGTCTCAAGTCTTAGCCATAAAGTCTTTGGTCAAGTCTCAGGTTAAGGCCAACAATTTCCAGGTCAAGTCCAAAATCATGACTAACAAATCCCAGGTACCAAGTTAAGACCAATAACTGCTACTTCGAGACAAAAGCCCGGTATACACTGTGCAATTTTTGGGTGTCAAAAATAAAAGATGAACAAAGTGAAAGAAACATGGGGATATATTTGGTCGTGGCTCTAAAACGGTGGTCTTACATCTGACAGTGACAGAGGTGAGAGAGGTTCAAGGATGGCCATTGTCACGGTCTTGTGATCAAAGACAACCTGGGATGAAACAGTGTCAGAAATTCGGAACTATCATCTCACTGTTTGACTGCTGTTATGACCCACGTCTACTGACCAACCAATAGAAATGCAGCATGAAATGATGCACTGATCGGTGTGACACTGCTAAATGCTACTAGACGCTAAGAAATAATTCGAGCTCTTGTTGCAAAATTGGCATGCCAAGTAGGCCTCTTTTCCCCAGCCACGACTGCGTCCACATTCTCCTTCTCCTCTTCAGACATTTTGTGGCACACATACCTGCCACTATAGCAAGGGCTCGATTCATATTTATTTATATTTTTCTCTTACTACTATAGCCGCGTAGATGAATGACGCACTGATGACGTTTTGTTCTTGTTATCTCGTTATGTTGACATTTATGGACTAATGTCACCACCTGTGATCTAGTAGGCACTGTCAGTCACAGTCTGCATACATCAAACTTAATGTCATACCCAAGTTTATTCCATCTATGCCGCACAGTGTAGCTTACTAAACTTATAAGACTGCTAACATCAGACAGTCTGTAGGAGCTTTTACAAGTCCCAAGTTAAGACCCAAATGTAGACCAGCAAGTCGAGCCAAGACGAGCACAGCAAGTATGAAGTCAACTGCAAGCAGGTCAGCACCAACATGTCTCCCATTGCACAGTATAATTTTTGCAGTCTGGGCAAGGCAAGTTTATTTATATAGCACATTTCAGCAACAAGGTAATTCAGAGTTCTCTGCATAAGACCAACAAGTACATAATAAACCTAATTCACAGTATCTCTGAGACATATAGCTCTGTAGAAATGTGAAACATGTTACTAAAATTATACCCTTGAAATCTCACAGTGCTTCTTTTTGCATCTTTTGATAAGGGCTTTTGAACCAACATGGAAAGTCCTTAACATTTATTTATTTTTTTTGTGAAGCTGAAAGTGAAAAGTATGGCTCAACAGAATAAAAGGCAAAATAGATAAGATGTTAAACCCCTAAATACAGCACCAATTCAGTTTGTTGGAGGGCTTTTATACAGTCCAGGAAAAAGGGGACTATTTTCAAATAAAATGGGGTGTTATTCTGGTGTGTTATTTTATCATCATTGACAATCATTATACTTTAGAGAATATTTTTGCTCTCTCCTCTTTTCTTAGTAATTTATTTCTGCCTTTATTGAAAATGCAGCATTTACCCAGTTTTGAAAGCACTCCAAACAGTGTTTGAACTCCAGCCTTTTTTTTCTTTTTAGTTGGCTCACAAGGAGAACTCAAAAGAGGAAAATTGATTGATATACATCACAATGCATATTGCATATGCAATCATTGTCTGTCAATGCTTGTCCTGTTGTAGATCATGGGGGGCTGAAACTCAGCTGACACTGGGTGAGAGGCAGTGTACACCATGGACAGTCAGGCTCGGTGAGTGCTTTGGCATGAATAACCTGTTTATAATCTGTTTTTTTGGAGTATCCTGTTTATGTGTTTGAGCATGTAAGCGCCATATTCCATTTATGAGAAACCCGAATCTTCTCGCTGGAGTACTCAGAAAGACATTGGAATGCATACGGGAAATATGAATAACCTGATTTCTCTGTACTCATGTGAATATGACCATAACCAGGATTGGTCTCATTAAAAGGTCATTCATGTCCACATAAATGTATTCTATCACAGGGCTGACATGGAGAGACAGAAAACTGTTGACCTTCACACTCACACCAAACCCCTCTCACTTCCAGCTAATATCAATGCATTGTCACTGTCACACATTAGGTGTGGGCAACAAAACTACCCTGTTAGGTTTAGAAAAAAAGAAAAAAAGATCAAGTTTAGTGTTTAAACAAGTATGTCTATTACAGGTTTAGATGCAATGTAAGCACACGAAGCCTGAATCTAAGTTACTTAACAGTAGATTAAAACTATACTGACTTTTTGTTTCACAGAGGAAATGAACAGTAGTCTTCTGGATAAAAATTGTTTGTGGGTTTCCATCTCTCCTACCTCCATCCCACCCCATGCAGACTTTCATGCTCTTTATACAATGTCAGTGGCTCTCAGCATCAAATATTGTTGTGGGTGGGTTTACATTGGAGTTAGTTGAAAGCCCAGTATCTTTAATAAAGACACTAAAGGGTACCTGTGGCCAGTATTTGACAACCTGGGAATGAGAACAGGCCAACATGTTTTCATCCCAAGTTGTCACATATCACCGCTTTACAGTGTACTTCCGTGTCTACATATTATTCTCTCAGTATCCTTCTGCATTTGCTGTTTATGTTCTGGGATGCCGCCACCTTGAAGCACATGGTGGGATAACGCTGTATATTTATGTTTGGGCAACAAAAGCACATGGCAACCAATGCCGGGACGTAAACAAATGCACATGCTGGCACGCATTGTTAGGATTAGACAAAAGAGGCACATGGTAAGATGTAAAAAAAAAACCCCATCACATTCAGACAGGAAGTGAAAACCAGACTCCAGGAATCCGGGGTTTGTTCTACTGGACCTGTAAGCGCCTTCACTCTCTTTATATTACGTTGTTACTGACAAGGTTTCAACATGACACCATCCAGCGGCTTATCATATGGTGCAGCATGTGACAGGATACATTCTCAAGTGGTGCCCCCCATCCGTGCTTATGCTGCTGCAGCAGGTGCTGTCTGCCAACGTATGAAAACACCACAAACTGTTCTGTCTGTCCCCGTTCTCAGCTGCCGTTGTCTAGCTGTGTATCATGTGGACGCGAAAGGTGGCTTTTGGCACCGGGATCTTATGCCATAAGCACCGCAAAAGTGGTGGTATTTGATGACATCAGAATAAAGACTGGCTCTCCTACCCCAACTCCAACCAATCACACTCTTCTTGTCAAAACCTAACCAACCAAATCAACAAAGGCAACAAGCACTAGCAAATCAGAGGAAGGGTAGGGTGGGTCATGCCTTCACTATCCCAGGAAATGCAAAGTTGAAGGGAGCCTGTCTTTATATGCAACACCATGATGTTTATGCATATTCCCAAGTGCTTACAAGAAAGGAGACTTTTATTGACTGACAGATTAGTGGGCTGTCTCACTTACGACTGACTCATCGAATACAGGAAGAAGAAAGCATCATTAAAACTTCCTCCACCAAGCTGACCTGTGCCATATACATTCACAGCAGTAGTTTGAGGATAAGGTGTAACGCTGTGTGCTGTGATATGTCTTTGGAAGTAATATGCAAGGCTGCTTGTTGGAGGATATCAATCAGCAAGCAGCAGCAGCTTTTGGACACTGATGAGCAGACATAAAGGAATGTTTCTTTTTGTTCCGTTCTTTAGATGTTCAGCTGCAAACACAAGCTTTGAATTCAGGTGCACTGTATGTTCTTCCCTGCACTCACATCTTCAAATCTTCTTTTATTTTTCCCCTGGTTTCGTTGACGCTGTCCTGGAAATCTGGCTCTACTTTAATGCCATCCTGATGTTCTCTTGTCACAATACGTTCAAACACGACAACTTCAGATCTGCAGGCTCGAGGACACAACCACACTACAGGAGATCTTTGTGTTTAAATACAGAATGGATGGGTGGTAAAGTGGAGGTGAGGCTCTGGTCAGAGGAGACGTACTGAGGTTGACAGAATATTAGAAAACAAGTTGCAGTCAGATGGGGATGAGGCCGTAGTGTGAGAGGAAGTTGAACAGTTCAGTCCAAGGCCTTTTTCATATATTGCCACTTAAGCCACTGTATCTAATCTTACCCTGTGGTTTGTGGGATTCAGTCACTGGATTGTCATTCAAATGTGCATAAAAGCCCTGCTTTGAAGTTAAATCTTGCACACAAAGCAGCTGGAAAAAGACAATGCACATGAAGAATAACAGCAAAGCAGAAAGACACAAACAATTACACAAGCACATTATGACATCAGCGCTGTTACAGCTTTTGCATAGCCAAAGGAATAATCAATATGGCTTGTTTTGACTGACAGGATTATCCTGTTGTCAGTGAAACAGAGAGATGAGGATTTTAGAGTGATTAGTGAAACCTTTGTGCAAATCGTGCCATGCATGCCTGTCAGTCTATGTGAAAAATTATGAAAATAACATTTACTGACAATAACAGGAGTTCCAGTCCAAAGCCAATGAACATATCCACTAAAGCCTAATGGTAATGTTTTTTTTATGTTTAATTTCAATTTTAAGGTTGTTTTTTTTAAATGGACTATAGCTGCATAATTTTCTTTCTGTGATAGCCTCATATATTCAGGTCTGAATGTGTATCCCCATGAAGCCATTTGTTCTGTTCTGTACTTGGAAGGTAATTTACAGCACCTTATCTTCACTGCCCAGGTTGCATTCATGTCAGACAAAGCTGAGACTGTTCACTGTTGCGAGAACTAAGATGGCTACTGTATTAAATTCAAGAAAAACAATAATTTGGCAAGGCAGGCAACAGGCACTGGCATAAAAAGCAGATTGTGTACCTCAGATATTTCTATATTACTACAGATGTGGGAAGGGACTTCTTCGAACACTAGATGGGTAGAGCATGTCTGATTTTTCTTTTTATTCATTCATTCATTTTGTTTAATTTTGTGTTAATCTTTTTCAAGTATATTTTGGGTGGATTGGGGGTAAAACTCAGTGCAACAGTGTGCGTTTTAACAAACAGGTGAGCATAGGTATCTCTTTTTTATATGACCAGTAAGAATCAAACAGCAACCTCTAGGGCTTCAAAAACAAAGCCAACACAAAAGTGTGAATCGTCACTTGAGGCTGGAGTCAATCCCCAAAGACCCCCTTGTTAAAATTCCAGTCCGTCTCATTCCGATCTCGTAAAATACCGCCGCTTTGACAGTGCTTTTGGGGTAAGATCACAACGCCACAGGTCCTCTTTTACATCCACATGAAATGCCGCTGGATGGTGACAGGTGAAAAAGCAGCCGGACGGCACTTGCCAAAGCCGCATGATACATCCATGGTGGTATAACTTTACAACGCAGCCGGATGGAACCTGTTGTGTCTGCATGAAATACTGCAGGACGTCATCAGGTTGAAATGCTACCAGTAACAACATAATATTAGGAGCGTGAGGGCACTTATAGGGCAGATGGGAGCACGGGGGATGGGTCAGACAAACCCTGGACTTTCATGTGGGAGCTTGATGTTGCCTCTTATCTGCATGTGATGGAGTTGTTTTTGCACTTTACCATGTTTCTCCTTCCCATAATCCTAACCTTCTCTACCAGCATGTGCATTTGTTGACATTCCTGTGGTTGCCATGCGCTTATGTTGCCTAAACTTAACCACATGTGGCCTCACCTCATCATGCGCTTGTGTTGACATCACGGTAGCAGCATCCTGTAACATAATGAGCAGACGCAGAAGGATATGCATTTACATTAAATAATAAATATTAGGTGTGAAGTTAAGCATAATGAAGGGTGCGCCACTTTGAGTGACAGGCTGCCAATAGTGTCCTCGCTTCTCGGTCAGAGCCGCCTTTGGGCCTCCTAAGTGCCAGCCTGAAAAAAATAGGATGTCGGCGGCCAAAATGCCCAATTCAAGATTCAAAACAGGAGTCCACAAACCATTGTGTCACATTAGCTACATCCATTATTAAGTCTATGGTAAGAATAATTGGAACAATATGTGTAAATTTCAGGTGGACACATCCCCCTTAATATTTAGAAAATGTGCATTTATCCCCCCAATGATAAAAACATGAAAGTAGTGAAGGAGTTTTATTTTGTCAAAATTAAACACACTTACACCATAAATTGATGCAAGAAGGGCACAAATTAGTGCATAAAAAATTACCAGAATGCAGGAACTCAAGAGCCGAAAATGTCAAAATGAAACTGAGGCAGATGGTTGGAATGTATGATGGTAAACCTTATGCATTAAAAGTGAAGAGCTAACAGATTTCCACTGCTTACGGTGAAATTTAACTCGCATAGAGACTGGATTTTGCACATTAATAGTGTGTTTTTCAAAAGATAAATGGAACTTGAATGAAAATTGTTTACCGTTGGCAGTGGTTTGTGTGCTCGGAGCACCTTCTGATTGAACTGTTATATAATAATGATAGCAATGCATTAAATTGACTTAAACATTTCTTATCACTAAATATTACTGAGCCTTTTAAGTGTATAAAAAAGTACTGCCATTTTTACAGTTTTACCTTGGATTTATGGTAATATAACAAGTTGGTGAGTTTACTGGAGAGTCCGTTCCCAAACACACTTATGTACATGTTGTCTAACCCCATACTGTGTTGAGAACATGCAGTCTTCATACCAAATCAACACTAATCACCTCAGGACTGGATGTGCCGTGGACTTGCAGTAAGCTAATCAAATGTTTGCAAACTTCCACTGAGGGTGACGGGTGGGAAAGTAGAAACAGCCGACCTCCTGATGCTTTTGACGAATAACTCATGATTAAAGTGAATCATCCTCACAGACGACTCTCAGTGTGACATTACAGGACAGCTGTTTATGTCTTTCTCTAGGGTGTTAATTTATGTTAAAAATGAACAAATCTATATATCATTTATATCTTTGTCCGCAATAATTGGAGTCCACCACATGAAGTTGGATGATAAGTAGTGGGAGACAACAGAGCTGACATCGGAGTGTTCCAACACGTCCTCATCCCAGCTCATCACACGTTGCTGCTTTGTCACTGGGCTTCTGTTTCTACATGTTACGAGTTAGGTATCCTTCTGCATCTGCTCTTTACATTCCGGGATGCTGCTACCTTGATGTCAACACAAGCACATGGTGGGATAACGCTTGTGGTAACCAATGCCGGAACGTAAACAGACGCACAGAGTAAGAAGGCACGTGATAAGGTACAGAAAAAAAACATCACATTTGAACAGGAAGCGAGTACTGCACACCCACATTAAAGTCTGGGTTTTGTTCCAGCCATCTACCGCCCCTCTCACCTGCCCTATAGTTGCAGTCGTGCCCCTTATATTAGCTCGTTACCATTGGCATTTCAACCTGACGCCATCCTGCAGCGTGTCATGCGGACGTGGCAGGTTCTGTTTGGCCGTGTTCTCGCCTGAAGCTGTCCAGTACCGTTTCATGCTCACACGAAAGGTGCTTTTTGGCGCAGTGCACTTGTGCCAAAAGCACTGACAGAGTGATGCTATTTTATGAGTTCAGAATGAGAATGTGCTAAATATTAACAACAACTATTGTTTTTGTTCCCATGCTATAAGGTCATTAGCAGCGCCTACATGGCAAAAAACAGATTATCATGGATTATCTGTCTGTCACTGTGCTGTGTGAATATAGTGACATTTTCAGCAAATATGGCAAAAAATTTTGTTTTTTTTTTTTAAATAAAAGTTACCAACTACATCTTTAAACAACAGTTTGTCAGGTCAGATATGTCAAACTAATTTACTTCTCGTTTTAAGACCACATTAGCTTTGTCAGTTGAAATAATATATTTTGAGGAGATTACTTCCTGTTATATCTTGTTAACTCAGGTGTTTCCTTGTTTCTGTGGGAATTACTTCCTCCCTTTGTTGTACACCACCCGTTTACAATCAGTAATCACCTAGCTCTTGTATTTAAAATCTTACTCACCTGTTGCCAGTTTGTCATGTACTCCAGTAGTCTTGCATACCAGTCTTTCTTTATGTATTTTTCTGTGTGACTCCAGCCTGTTTACTGTTAGATTTGTTGCTTGCTTGTTTATTGATCTTTTGCACTGTTTTTCTGTTTTGTTTTTTGGTTTTCTTTGCCCTTACTGCCTGGTCCTTGCCTGTATTGTTGCTGCCTCTTTTGTTTTTCTGTGTATGCTTTTTGTCTCTGATGTCTGTGTTTGGGTTGACTTCTGTCCTCTCGGCCTCACAGAGAATCACATTCTCAGTCAATGCTACTGACAAAAGCAGGACTTCGCCGAGCTTCACAAATGCAGACCTTTTTATCTCACTCATACATTTAGAAATTAATTGGTTGGTGATTGAAGCCACTGACAAAAATCATGGCTGGAAAAATGTCTTTGCAAGACCCAATTTTAATCCAGTTTTGGACAGTACTATTAATATTTTAAAGCTAAAAACCCTCTGATGTTAATCCATAAAATTACAGGTTTTTACAGATTTGTGAAATGTTTTTTAAAAAATTGGAGGGAAAATGTTTTAAACATCCTTGAAAATTAATGTCAATGCAAAGACACGTCCTCAAAATGTGCCAATTATTTGATCGAATTACAAATCACCATTCATATCTTGTTCGCAGAAGATAATTATCTCATCTTAAAAAATATATTCTCACTGGACTTAAGGTTTTCCTCAGACTTACAGAGAAAGTCACTCGGTGGCCAACAACATGACTCCAAATGAATAATAAAGTTGCTCCGCAACTGCTTGTTGTGTAAATATGCAACTGTTTACTGTTGTGTTCACAGTATTGAAACACATAAGCATACATACGCATTATGATGTTTTGATAATGGCTTCTGCTCACATTTGAAATGTTTTTAATCTTTATATGCTGTATAGATTCTATGAAATAGATGTTATAAACTGAGCAGGTTGCCTTTACATGGGGATCAGAACGATGCCTTAGTGAAGCTCTCCTATAATCCAGCACTCTGTGCATCTTACCTGACTTGCTCCCTTTCTCATTCAGGTTTTTCATTATACAGCATGACACTGACTGACACTGGTTTAATGACATCTTCACTGAAGCAATGCCTCTGAGGGTTTTCTGGAAACATATTGCTATTTCTATAAGCTTTTTTTTATTAAGTGCAACATTCACACCCACTATATCATAAAACCTCCTAGAATTGTTCTGATTTGGCTGCTTTTTACGAGTCATACATACTACCAATAAAGGAATAGTGGAATATCAGTTTATTGATACTGATACAGTAAAATCTTCTAATTTTGACACACTTGTCTAAAAGAGCTTGTCAATAAATCTGGTCTAACAAATCAGACAATGAGAAAGGCTCTGCCCTGTTTGCTTCTTGTGTCCCCGCTCAGCTGTCTTTACTAAGGGTCTCTTTCAGTCATTCAAGTGTCACCAGGAGACTCACTAAGGAAATGAAAGCACAATCTGCGTCCATTAGAATTGTAAATGTAGTCAGATGCTCACCACAGCAGCCATACATAAAGATTCGTTTTAAAAAGTGACAGAACTTCATAGACAAGCATCAGGGAGGGGAGAGGCACAGATCAGCGGACTGGAGACAGATGGGCCATCAGGACGCATAGATAATCAAGCATATGATAATGGGCTCTGTTAGCTGAAAATGTGCCCTGGAGGAGAAATAAAGTACTTTTGGGCATTTTTATTTAAGTCGCATGGTAATGTGCATCTTAGTGGATATTTTTGCTTAATTAACAAGCAGGAAAACAACAACAGTGCAGCATTTAATAGATTTCGTAGTATTATTTTCTCCATGTCTCCCTGACAACCTAACCTTTTACTAGAATGGATCATTTTTCACTGTCATAGCTTCATTTTCTTAATACATAATGACAAGCTAATCCTGATCTGTGCCTTTAATGTTTGCACAGGATAATAGGCTAACTTGTCTTCGGGTCAAGCATCCACGAAGGAGGCTGAGCTCATGCATCAGCGTACAGTCAGGGCTGATTGAAAGCAATGTCAGGTTAATTGCCAATGTGTAGGCTTTGTTCTGCTTTGTCCCACCATGCTGACTACCCAATCACACCACGGGACCAAAGCACCTCTGGGAGAAAAAAAAATACATGGCAATTCATTAGCTTACCTTGACCTTGAGATTTTGCCTCGGCTGGGCAACAAAATGGACAAATTTGTGATTATTTTTGCCGGTGGGCGCTCTGTTGTGAACAATCAGCAGCAATATAAATCAGTGCCTGTGAAAGGATCTTATTGCTTCTTCTCCCACTGATGTGTTAAACCCAGTTGTCAGAATAAACCATTGCCATTGTATGTTATGTACGTTTCATATGTATCATATCAACATTTGTAAAGTTACATAGTTCAAATTACATGTGTATGAGCTGAGTTTGTCATCAGGAGGTGGAAATGATGGTAGAGTAAGTAGAGTTCAGGACATTTCCAGTCACATTTCAGGCAACAAAAGCAGTTCTTTTTAGTGTGACTTGGAAACATTTCTAGTTGCATTTGTGGCAACAAAATTGGGTATTTTTTAACCAGGTTATAAAATACCCGCTTTGCATTTGTAGCACCAAACACAGGTATATTTAATGAGAGCTCAGGACATTTCTAACTGTTTCCAGTGAAAACATAATGTTTTCCTAGAGCTAATAAAGTTGTTTTTGTGCCTAAACCTAATCACAGCCTTGCCGTAACATAAAATTGAGATGTCAAAAAAAAAGAAGTAATATCCAATATTGACCAACATTTTTTTTTACCAACATTTCTTTTGGTGATTGGCTCTGCTAGTGATTCTTTAACTGCCTAAACTTGCTTCTTTTTTGGTCTGACCAAACAACAAAAATTATTTACTTCAGCCTTGTATTACCTGGTATTACGGACTGACAGATTTCTTATTCATTGGGCAGTTTTGGCAACCCGTCTTTCATCCTCCATCTTCTGAGAAATACACAGCTGCAGGAGAAAATCAAAACATAATTTATTTGCTCGACTGACTTTTATTTATTTTCTGTGGTGGTCACGAAGAGTTCACAGAGCTTGTAGAGAAATATGGCTTAAGTAGAAACTGCAAATGGAAATGGAGGAAATGATGCATAATGTACCACAACATGAAGCTGGTGATATAGAAACAAGTGCCACGGTCAGCAGACAAAGTTTGATTTGAAGCAGACAAACATGGCATAAGGTTAGCTGAAAACAAAACCATATCCGCAAAACAAGAAGCTTTTATGGTGTTTTCTTGGATAATTATTTCAACATGCATAACAAGGATATGAACATTTGGGGGTCGGTTGAGGTGAGAATGGAGAAACAAGATCAATCGAACACTCCAGGCAGAGCTACTTTTGTTGTTTGTGTTTTTCTTTGAACAAAATAACTGTACTCTACTGCCCAGAGGAGATTACACATAAAAGGATCTCACAGGAGTGGGTAAATACAGGTTATTATGTGATCACAGCAGGTTTGTTGTGAAAGAAATGAAGTGCTGGAGGAATACATCTGTGTGCTGAGGTGTCCTTGAGCAAGAAACTCAATCTCCGGATGCTCCAGTGGAGATTTAGTGACCAACAGATCAGAGTGTGGGTTGTAGTGCATGTTTTAAGGAAGAAACACACCAGCTGATAGTACAGTAGGTGATGCAAAGGCACCCTCCAGTGGACAATATGAATGCCCTTTCCACTGCTTCTTTATGTAAGGATAACAATGATTATGCCTCATGCAGCAGTTTGATCTCATATTCCCTTCAATATATATGATTATGTGCATGTAAAAAACCTAATTCAGTCCATGTTGCATTCATAAAGTTAAACACATTATATTATATTATATTATATACAGTATATTATCTGTACAGATTACAGCAGTATTCTTTTTTTTTCTTCTCTGGCAATCCCACTGTGCCCTGTAGAAACTCCAGAGGAAGAAAAGGAAAAATCCAAACATGGGGATTGTGTTGTTTATTGAGCATTTTAACCAGAAGAGGATGCTGCTCTCTCACTCATGGAGGGACCGGCTGGAGTTAACAGAGGAGGAAAGCATTATGCGCAG
The DNA here is from genome assembly GCF_008729295.1 of Plectropomus leopardus. Taxonomy (NCBI): domain Eukaryota; kingdom Metazoa; phylum Chordata; class Actinopteri; order Perciformes; family Serranidae; genus Plectropomus; species Plectropomus leopardus. Next base: position 16,573,509 of record NC_056480.1, on the reverse strand, counting down.
TCAGAAAGTCTTTGTCTGGCAGAAAAAGAAAAGAGCAGCAGAAGAGAAAATGGTGATACAATGTTTAAATAACCAAATATTCAGTAAACGGTTCACATAATGCTTTTTTGGAGGTCAACCCATTTCCATTAGATGGCCTTTCAAAAGAAAAGTTAACAAATGTCATTGTAAGAATCAAGGAAGAATTCTTCATATTGATGCTTTTAGTTTTTATCTTGTCTTCTTTTTGACATTTATTTTAGCAGAAGCACTTATTTTTTTCCTAACCTCTCTTCTCTGTTTGCAGATGGTTGGGGCGGTCCCTAGAAAGGATTGAGGGAGGCGCTTCAACACTTCACGTCGCTCACATTATTGCCAGAGGCTTTTGAGGTGAAGTGTTGGTGTGATTCTCTAAAATATGTTTATATGTTGTAATTAGCAGGTAGGAAGAACTACAGTTTAGATCACTGTAGCCTTGTGGAGCTTTGGTGAGAGACTACAGTCTAGACACTGGAGACTGGAATGAAACAAAATGGTTGATCAACAGTGTTTATGTGTATGTGAAGAACATGCAAGTTGGGAAATATCACATGATCATAAGGCCATATTTGTCACCAGGTTTTTACTCATTGATCTCTGGTTAAAATGTAACATGTAAGCAATGGAGGCTAGACATAAACAAACAAATATCTTACAATAATTTGTCTACAACATGTAAGATTAAATGAACTGTAATGTACCTGAGGGGAAATTTGCTTTTCATGCAGACATTCAACACAAATACATACATCCTACACTAGTACATGATCCATGTCTTCCACGCTGTCACCATGACTCCTGGAAAAAAGATGCAATGAGATCACAGATAAGTATGGAAGTTATACGCATATCTGTTATTATTGCAAAGCATTTTTTTGCCACTGTTTCACCATGTGTTAAAGCTAAACATCATACATTAAGGACTGCTTTCTTTGTCCCTTTGAAAGGCATTTCTGCTGCAGATAAATCTGGAAATTGTTTGACTTTGTGAGTCAGAGTTGGTCTGTGTGAGGTTAGATTGTCTCATCTGTGGAGGTGGAGCAGGTTCAGTCTGGCCCTCAGGTCCTCTGGGGGAGACACCTTCATGGACACAGTCCTTAAACTGACACAGCTATAGACCAGAAAATTATTGATTGTTTTTGCACCCAGTCAGGTGAAAAATGTTTCATTCCTGGCAAAAACATTTTGTTGATACAGAACAATGTAACTGAATATTTCACTATAAGGCCTCAGTAATCATAAAGCATATAGAAATACTGGCCATCCCGTGACAAGATTACACACCTTGTCATACTCGCCTCTCCTTCTACACTTCTATCTGTCATTCAATGTTCAAATTCAGGAGGGGTGACAGATTTATACAACAGCATGTTGGGACTAGTGGTGGGGAAAAATATAATAATAATAATAACAAAAATAACGATAATGATAAGACTACTAAAAGGGATAGTGATAATGATAGTAATGATTATAGTAATATATATATATATATATAATAGTAATATATATATATATATATATATATATATAATGGGGAGGAGTAATATTCCCAGAAAAACCTCAGAATTTACAAGAATAAATTTGTATGTTTAAAAAGAGAAAAGAAAAAGAAATTCTGATATTCTCTGACGTTAAAATTTACTAGAAAAAATGCATAAACATACTGACAGAAAGTCAGATTACATAGAAGAGAGAGTGACAGTCCATAAAGGATGGAAGTAGTGATGAAAGAATGGGTTGAGCATCCTTGGCGTAAATAATTGGAGGCCGATGTGAGTAGTGGTATCTTATGAAATGACAACGTATCCATTGATACAAACTATGTTGGCATAGGTTGTCAGAAGGGAGGCCAAATAAAGCTCACAGGCTTGAAGAGGTCCCTTGAACACAATCTCAAGACATCTGAATGAAGATGGTTTCTATGGGTACCAAAGTCTCCCCTAAATTTGAGAAGGCTTGTTAATGTAATGGCTTGTAAATCTTCTATCCCTAACAATTTATAATATACTTTGCCTACACTTTGCCTTTTCATGGAAAAGGATAATCAGCCTATTTGAAAAGCTTAATATGCATACAGATACATAACACATCAAAACAGGATTGTTGTGGAATTCAAATGTTAAATGTACTGATATTAGTCTGTGCACATTATATAATTAGTGACATCAGCTGTAAAAATCAGAAAACAAGTATTTCAGGATGCAATTTCTTGACTGTCAGTGTTTACATATTTCAACAGCATAAGCAAATCCATTTAAATTCAGTTATGGCTTTTGGTTTTAGTATGCCATACCAAGATTTTCAGTGAACCCCTCTGGCTACCCCCATGAAAATACTTTGGGGGTGCCACTGAAGTTTCGAATTATTTTTGAAATATAGCAGGACAATCTGAATGGATGTTCAAACAGCTGTCAAAGTCCTGGGCATTACCCAGTTTATGTAGGTATGAGGGCTTTATTTGGTTTGTTTGTTTGTTTTTTTTACAACTTAAATATTATACTACATACTACACCCCTCCTCAAGCTCCCTATATATTTTTAAATGTTTTTTAAAATCCACAATGGTCCGAATATGCTGCTGTATATATCTTTGGACAATGATTAAAAAAGGACAGAAAAGGGGTGGGGTTTACAGACTTATTTCTAGACTTGATTTAATTGCAACTTCATTATATTAAAAATAAAATACACAACCCAGACTGCGCATATATACCAAAAGTATCTTAAGTTCTATTTTAAAATGTCTACACCAGATTGTTCAGAAAATTCAACAGCAAGATATTACTCTTAACTTTTATCAAACATGCATTGTGCATTTTGTGTACAGAGGCTGATGGGACCCAACAGTGTGTCTGTCTGTGAGCCTTAACAAAATGAGAGAGTGCAGCTGGATGAAAATGGCCTCTGACCGACGTGCAGCAGCTGAACCGTCACTGCACCCTGCATGCACTGCTCTGTGGTCACCAAGCTGGCATTTAGGTTGCACAGGAAGCAAGAGGACTTGACTGACTCTACCTTCATCACTGCAAAAGCCACATCATAAGAAAGACAGAACAACAGAAAGAACGACAGAAAGAACGACAGAAAGAAAGAAAGAAAGAAAGAAAGAAAGAAAGAAAGAAAGAAAGGTGTCATCAGAGGGGTTACAGAGAGAGAAACTGAAAAAAACAGAGGCAGACTATGGTCAAAGAAATGGAAAAAAAATTCACAGTGAGAAACGTAGAGCTAGGGAATGAGGAAGAGACAGAGAGACTGAGGGAGAAGAAGGAGCGAGACAGGGAGGGGAGAGAGAAGAGGAGAGACAACGTGGCAGGAGGTTTTGTCTGATGTAGACCTTGGATGGGATGAGAGGACTCTGGGTTCATCTGAGGATGTGTGCTGGGAGAAAGCTCTGCGTAACCGTTCATAAGTGCACCGTCACTAAACAATCATTAACTTTCAAAACCCTTTAACTGCTGTTTGCACTTTATCTGATGGTACTTTTTGCATTATGCAGTCTAGTTTCTATATCTATTTGATGCCACACCCCACCGCATTGAATATAGTTTAATACAGGGCAAAATTAATATAGTCTCAAATGACTACAATGTAAAGCCTATGTTTTATAAAGGAGGATCACTTCATTTAATATATTGTGTTTCCAAAGCACAATCCTCTCCTCTCTTTGTGTTTTCCCCTCACAGACTCTTTATCGCACACATCAGGCTGCCCTATTAAAATGGAACTTCCTGTTTAACCCCATGAAAGGATAGTTTAGCATTTGAATCAATCAGGAGCCACTATAAGGTCACTGCACACTGAAGCAGGTTGTTGAATTTATCAAATCCATGCAAAACACTCAAAAAACTGTTTGATTTAAGCTTTTTTCATCCTTGTTTCTTGTGGTTTCCAACTTTTGCTCTATGTCAACTTAAACACTGAGCGGATAGCTGCTTATGCCAGAGACTGTGTAACCTCATGTGAAGGTTTGTTGGACTGAGGGAATATAGATGCACTGCAGAGCAGACGGCAGGTAATTGTATGTTTCACCTCTCCTTGGCCCACCTTTCAATTTACTCTTTATTGCTGGTGAAATGGGGAGATTCTCCTAACATGCAATCACAGGCCACGTGCCTGTAAAGACAAGGAACGGCTGGCACACTCACACACTCACTTAACACACTTCCTACCTGTTCACATTTAATCAACCTCTTGCTAATTAAAAGAAAAAACAAATCTGCGGAAATACGTAATACCTAACTCAAAAGGCTTTGTGTGTGTCTCTACAGTCAAGTTTTAAGTCTACATCCTTTTTTCATTCTTTGTTATTGTTTGCTAAAGTTCATATTGTATATTTGGTCAGATTTAGCCTTTTTATTTGTATAATTTGTGCGGGAGCTAGAGTCAAATACATTTTTTGGGGAAATATGCTCATTTTCTTATTTTATAATCTCAGTTTAGTTAAGCTGAGCTTGGCTTGGTTTAGTTTGTCCTAGCATAAAGACTGGAAACAGCCAGCCTGGTTCTGTGATAACGGTAACAAAATCCAACTAACAGCACCCATGGTATCATTAGATTGTCAGACATGCCAGGAAATAGGCCTAGTCCCACATTTTTAAGCTAACTTGTCATTTTTACAAAAGGAATAATGTATTTGTTAGCTTTAGAAGTGTTGGTAGCCAGATTCTTTTTATCTTTGAACCAAGCAAGGCTTTGCCTGGCATTGCCAGACCAATTTGGGAATGCAAGTTAGACTGGAACCTGTGTTCATTTTTTATTTCCAAGGCACATTATCAATGGACGCAGACCATAATGCCTCTGGATGCAATTAGATAGATGTACAGAAAGAAAAGACGTGAGGCTAGCTTTGCGTGACAGGAAAATGAAAACACAGTGTGCAGCACTGAGCTGTGATGGTGTAGCACCTTATTGTCTGTGCACGAGTGTTGCCGTTTTTGCCATCAGAATCTGACAATTTGAATCTGAAAAGTTTCACATCAGCTGCAGCCATCTTGGTTGTTTTCTTAAAATTTGTTTTAAAATTCGTTTTTTTACGTTTAAAATTTGTTATGATGTTATGGTGGTATATATATGTTATAGCGTGAGGAAGCACAAGCCAAAAATGATGTTATCAAATATTTCACAGAAAGTGCTAAGGCTTTGCACGTTGTCAATCGTCATATTAAACTTGTCCCATAGATAAATGGTTATGACTGGTCTAGTATGGGCCTCCTCAGCTGTTCATCTGTCCAAAGCAGAGGGGAACCAGGTGCATCTCCCCTAGCAAATAAAAGATAAGCTCGCAAATTTCTCTCGTTCCCTGGCTAAGCAAGGCAAGCTGTTTCCCCCTGATTCCAGGCTTTATGCTAAGCTAAGCGAACTGTCTCCTATTTAATTGACAAATATGAAAGCCATACCAATCAAGAAAAAAAGTAGGCCTATTCCCAAACATGTCCCTTTCAAAGCGCATTACCAACCAGACCATGACAAAAACTGTCAAACCTATCAGATTTCAGCCAGGATATCCCTCCACCAATCAAAGGACACGTTATTCTACTTGGAAAGTTGTAGGAATAGTGTCAAAGAGAGAGAGAGAAGCTAGGAAGCAAGCGGTGTGTCTGGGAGGGACAGGGAGGAGTGAGTAAGGGTGGGAATGTGGTGGGGCAGCAAAGGGAACGAGGGAGGAGGGTAAGGCAGTTTCTCCATCTCCACTTTTTTTTCTCCCGACAGTGAAAGTAAAGCAGCCCATAAGAGAAACGATCCGCCCACTTTATCACTTCCTCTCATTCTGGAGGTGTGTTTACCTCCTTAAGAGTGTCATTCAGTGGATCCACCTACCAACACCCACAACAGCACCTGGGCAGGCTCGTCCCACCTCCCCCTCTGACCACCAGGGTGGGAGAGACAGTCAGAGCGAGCATCATTCGTAAGCCTTTGGCTACAGAGATTCCACAGGAACTTCATTCCTTCCCTGAGTTGAGTTTTGGGTCCACTGACAAGCAGTGCAGGCTGAGACAATCCAGCAGTGGGAGTCTGAGCTCAGGGAAAGAGAAAGAGAAGAGGGAAAATAGGCATGGGGGAGGGGAGAAGTTTGGACCTTTTAAGATGTCTTTGGAAAATGAATCATGGGGGCCTGCACAGGGGGAGATCCAGAGGAGAAACACATCTGGTTAGGAAGAAGAAAAAAAGAAAAACATAGGAGTGAGAAAAGATCAGAAAAGACATTTTCTTTCAGATCGTGAAAAGGTTTTTATTTTGAAAAGTACATTAAATTTAAGATATGGAGCCCTAAGTGAGACATCATGTGCCTTCATTAGAACAATCTAGCAATGAAAAGACAAATAAAAGAAGCTGAGGGGTAAAGAGAAAAGGTGAAGCAAATATAAGGTAGTAGAAAGTTTACACAGTGACAGATGAGTTGAAAATGGGGAAAATAGGCCCTGTGAATTGTCATGTGTAAGTTTAATGCCATGTTATTCTAAACTGGAGACGTCCCTCCCTAAACGCTGACTGTTCTCCACAATAGGCGGGCAGACGCAGGAAAATGCAATCCAACTCTGCCAGCTCGCGATTCACTTTGGCCGCTAGGGCTTGTCATTAAGATTTTTTTTTCCCGTTCCTTTTTAGAAATTGGTTTAAGCCACGAGCAGCAGACACCGTCTCAGGAGCCGGACCCAGCCACGTCATCTGTGAGTCTATGTGAAGGGAAGTGATCACCCTGCAGCACATCATGAGTAAAAAAGCCATTTATCAAAGATACAGGCAAAGAATCTACATTCTTTTGAACTGTGAAGCAGTTTTAACCCCCTTCAAATACAGTTTTCCTTTTAGTATGACCTTAAGGTTGTTTACTTCACCCCATTTCACACTATGTGTATTTTAGTATGTATTGGACTGTTGAAAATCTGCATTGAAGCAGTGTTTACACAATATACAAACTAAATAATGTTTTGTTTTTTTTTTTATTGGCTGCATCGTTCCATCAAATTTAAATACTTTATAAGTTTGTAAACAAAATTTACTATGCATTTCCCCAAAATTCAGCCTTCAGGTCTTTAGGATTTGTGCCATAATGTTAGATACAACTCTGTAGGTTTCAACATAGCAAATGTAATGACTGGATAATCTGCAGGCTGGTGCTTTCTTCATGTGCAGTTTACTAGTTTCACTTGAGAAAAGTAAGAAAATTCCAATATAATGCACAGAAAGCACCTTTAACTATAATGGGAAATGCCTCTGCTTTTTGTTTCAGATGCGATTATTTCCTCAAAGGGAGTGGTCAACAGACGTGGAAGAGGAAAGACAGAAGGAATAAAAGAAGAAGAAGAAAGGGGAGAAAATTCCTGCCATGTTGGAAGAAGACCAGATCTGTGAGGCTGCAGGCTGCAGATTTAGAGCTCAGACTACATGCTGGAAAAACTCTCTCTCTCTCTCCCTCACTCATTTTTTTGTTAGCAGTTTTACTAAAACTAATATCTCCATAAGCACTCAAAAACATCAACAATGTCTCTTTAAAGCTCTGTAAAACTGGATGCTATATCAGACACAATGTCTCACTTGTCCTTTGGTTTTACTGATTGCAATAACCCGTTGAAACAGAGCTGAAGGAAGAGAAAAGGGAAAAAAGGTTTAAGAAAACAAAAGCGAAAGATCTTTTGGCTTTACTAAATAATCACTCTCTCACACAATAATAAAGAAACACAGATGCAAACCTATACCAAAGAGCAGAGTGTGTGTGTGTCGGTGAAAGTGTGTGTTGACACTAAAGACCCCAGGGAGCAGTCAGAGGAAACACCCCTGATTCCGGCTCAGTGTGGTCATCCTGTCTGACACCGGTTAAGAAAATACAGCAACATGCCCCCCTCAGCACCAGACATGCTCACCTGTGTGTGTGTGTGTGTGTGTGTGTGTGTGTGTGTGTGTGTGTTATGATATATCTTCACACCATTTTCATGCCTGTTTTCTGTGTTCATTTTTGTGCCTCTCCAGGTGCCACCCTGTGCAGAGAGTGATTGAGCACACCTGAGCTGATTGTGAGCATGCAGTATATCAGGACTAGAGAAGCCAAATGTGGGTGCTGTGTGCTGGATTGAAGACTGAATAGTTGTAGTGCACTGGAACTGGTGACTGTTACTCCAAAGAGAAAGACGGAGCAGCATCCATAGCAGTGTTCCTACCGGTCCAAGCAAGCTTGTTGCTAAGAGGCATGAGTGGCGTCTTGGCGGTAAGTCCAACCACGCTCAACCACCCCTCAGAAAACAGAGAGATTGCATAGATAAGCATAGATAACACGTTCATGTTGCACCACGCAAGGAAAGACACCAGGTTACAGTCAATGAGTGTGCACTAGCCAGGTCAGCATGGCAGCGTAACACATTGTTGAGCCTTGTTTGTGTTTTTGGCCCTGAGGGGTGAGAGGGGTCATATTTCACATCACAAATAACAAGTTCCAGCACATCTCTGATCTCAGCCTGGTCAGGATTAAAAGGTTGAGTTGCCAGTTTCAGTAATGTCAACCATCATGAAAATCAGTGGTGGAAGAAGTATTGAGATCTTTTTAATGAAGAAAAAATACTAATACCACACTGTAAAAATACTCCAGCATTGAAAATGTTCCTTAAGTAAAAGTAAGTCAGTATTATCAGAAGCATGTACTTAAAGTATTAAAGGTATCAATGTACACAATGCAGAGAAATATTTAAAAAGAAAATTAATAAAAACAACACACCAAAAAAAAAAACATGAAAACATATGGGGCCCCCCAACTCAGAATTGTAAAAGATATAGATAACACCCCCACCTCACCCCCACCCCCACTGCCAAGACTCTAAATTATTAAAATGATTAGATAATGTATTAGAAAAAAAAATTGTATTTAAAAAAGCAGGGAAAAAACACGTAAACTCAAAATTATAGATTAAAAATTAGGGTAAAAAAACACACTCCAAAACTCAATATTATATATAAAAAAATAGACTTGTTGTAAAAAAAAAAACAACAACAACTTTTGATTGATTATTCAACTAAATGTTTAAGCTGTACTTGTATAACTGTGGTAATTTTAATTTATATTTAAAAAAAAAAAATACAAAAAACATTCTATTTTATGAACTAAAGAGTAAAGTGTTCAGATAAATACAGTAAAGTAAAAATTACAATATTTACCTCTGAAATGCTGTGGGTTAAAGTATAAAGTTGTATGAAATGAATAAATTCAAGTAATGTACAAGTACCCCAAATTCATACTTAAGTAGAGTACTTTAGTAAATGTCCTCAGTTACATTCTAGCACTGATGGTAATAGAGGAAGAAATGACTGACGGATGATGGTCAGGGATTAATGGGAAATAGGGGTGATTTAGATGAATAAAATAAATGTTTTTTTTTTTGTCTGAAAGTTGTAAATCCCTTAATATGAAAACAATTTACATACGTTGCTCAATATTCAACATGAGAAAAGATATATAAACTTATGTGATTTTAGATCTTGAATATCTATCTTCAGAGTTTTGTTTTTATGAGAAGAAACAGACATGTATTCAGGATCAAAACCCACCTCTAGTTAGAGAGTTGTTATTTCCTCATCTAGATCATAATATTGTGCCATTATTTTTAAGATACTTTTTTTAAGCCACCAGCTTCAAAGTCCTTTCCTTGGTCTTATACAGCTCGAGGCCATTTCTGATTACAGACAGGTTTGAACCTTTTGATAAATCACAGCAGTTTTATTTCAAAGGTGCATCACTCTCCTCCTTATAATTATTATCCCTTTAAACATTCCCATGCTACAAAGTAACCAAAGGTTTCATAGATGTGATGAAGTGAGTTTGTTGTGAGAAAAAGTTCTCCTCTTAAGTGGCAGGAAGCTTCTCTCTATCTCTTTCTGTCTCTCTCTCTAGATCTCTAGCGTTTTTTATACATACAGTATCTCCCAGTATCATTACGGGAATAATCTTTCAGGAAATGCTAATGATTCTCACTACTTACACTTGCACTGCATAGTGGAACATTTCCAGCTGTTCCTTTTCACACACACCAAGGTAATGCCGGTATAGATGAGGCAAGGGACAATCCAACAGAAGGCAGAAATGCAACACTTATGCTCAGGCCACACTGCAAACGTGAGCAGCACATGGAGGCAACCTCAACACTGCTGCGGCTTCCACGCTTGTGGTGTTCACACCAACAACGTTGTTGCTACAGCATTGCTGCAGAGCTGCTGCAGAGCTGCTGCAGAGCTGCTGCTGTAACTACTGTATTTCACTGTGTATTTCTGCTGACACCTGTGTGCTTCACACTTAAAATTAGAACAGAACCTGTGTCTCTAGATGTGATGCAACTGAGAAAGCACCTTAGCTGTGCCTAAGCAGTGCTGCTCACACTGGCAGTGTGGTCCACGCATTTTGGATGCCAATCACCATAAAACAACAGAAGAATTAGATAGGGCAAGGCCAGATCTACCTGTACGTGGCGGAAGACGTACAGACGTGTCATTATTGTTTTCAGGAACACGACAGGCAAAGGGCTGTTTCAGTTCGTTGCAGATGTTCTTGTAAATCACAAGCAGAAACATTGGTATAAACAAATCATTGATTCAAAGACATCTTCAACGGAGTCTTGTGTTTGGTTTGCTCGCTCCACATGAAAGCGTCTTTGATCAGATGAATCTAACCTTCACTTGCTTGTTCTTGCAATGTTACCTCTTTCATTAACAATACACTCATACCGGCATTTTCCCTCAAATGGTACTAGGTCTTGAGTTGGGAAATAAATAGATTTCCCTCAATATCGATCCCTGCCCCCATTCACACATGTCCCATGCAAGGAGTGTGACTGAATATTTCCAGAACCAACTGCATGTGTGAAAGGGTCTCTCTCTCTCTTTCTCTTCCTCTCTCACCAGTCGGGGCCTGTCCTCAGCCCAGAGTCTCTCTCCGCCTTAACCGCCCCCCCAGGCAGACCGCCTCCACTCTCTCTTCCTCTCAGATTCTGGGTTACTCGGGTCACAACAGCACAATGGTGTTGAAACTAGCATCAAGCAACTTTGTCATATTGCAGTAATAAATACAAGCTTTAAATAGTGGACTGACAAAAGGATGAATAGTAAATAAGAAGAAGACAAAAGCAGAGACATAGTAGTGTGATAAAATTCTTATCCTGGGCAAAGAAAGACCGATATCATGCATTTCATGAGGCCCTGAACATTTTATTTGGAATAAAAATGAGCCTGAAAACACTGACATTGTGTTAAAACATTATTAGATATTTCCTAGCCAGCCAGCTGTTATTTTATCTTTATTTTACGGCTTACTGCAGAGTGTGTGTATGTGCATCCTATCTAAAACAATATTTAGCAAGAAATAACCAAAACAAATATTAATTTGTATTGACCTGGGTTTAATAAGAGCAGAAATTTAAAAAACTGCAGTAGACATGTTGCCTTCCTCCCCTCCTCCATCCGAATCCAGCAGTGGACACGTGGAAGAATTTTCTGGTCATCATGAAGTTTTGGGTTGAGCAAGGGGAAAAAAAGAAAGACACAAAGCAGAACTGGAGAGGAGGAAAAGAAAAGATTTTTTTTTTCTTTCTGTAAATTCAGACTCCGCCCCGGCATTACGACTGGCTGCAGGAGATCATCTGGTCAACAAAGTGAACTGGGTGAAGAGGGGAAGTGAAGACACGCCCTAAAGCAAGAAGTGTGTGTGGCATGTGTGTGTTTATCTTACAGAAAAACAGGACAGTGAGAGATTAAGTTGGCCCCAAAGAGAGGCAGCAAATAACGAAATAAAAAAATAAGAAATAGAGACAGACTTGTTTTCTCTCTTCCACATGATTTGAAAAAATCTGTCTTTAGCATCAAAGATATATGACAAAAAAGAAGATATATGAGAAAAATGAAAAGATTACAGTTGCCATTTAGCTTGAAGGCAGAGAGTAAAAGTGTGTGTATGTGTGTGCGAGGGAGAGTGAGACAAGCCCATACCTGTCCCACTGCCCCACGTAAAACCTGGAATGACTGGGAGTCACTGGTGGAGTCGGGACCACCACATTGTTTTAACAAGTGGTCTCATCCATTAGTCTTTATTGTCCTTATAAAAACCAGTGCTCAGCTGTCTCTCCAAACACCTCATTCTTCTGCTATGTGCTCAGTGCAACAGGGTGCAGGACTACACAGCTGTAATTAAACAAGCAAAGTACAAAGTAATTAAATGCATTAACATAATTTGCCTGCTGTAATCTGTGAGAATCTGAATATCATCACTTCACCATCTGAAAGCTGAAAGGTAAAGGTGTCTGCTGCAGAAATGTTTCATTATAAGTCACTGGCCACCTTAAAACCAAACTCTCGAAACTCTGCTGAACCAATCACAGGCTCTTGTGTTTCGGCTAAGTATTGCTCTAATTCATTTAAGCTCATTTTAAGTTCTGGAAAGCTGGAAAATTAAGAATGTCCACCAAAATGCTGGTGATATTTTCATGAAACCTAAAGTCTTTTGTAAAAATTAACAGTTTCAGAGGTTAAATTTATCATAACATTTAATATTTTAAAGGTTTTTTTTTTTTTTTCTTAGAAGAAACCAACTTTGTAGAACCAAAGTCACAACAACAGCTACTTGTATACACACAAAATATCACTTTAACAATCTAGTCCCAAAATATTCCGTTAACATAACATTTTTTTGGACTGTCTTGGAATAAATTAAGAATAGTTTGGCTGTATACACATAACCTTTGTTACTTTAGTTTTACAAAATATAATGTAATGTAATGTAACTTGTTTTAACCTCTGAAATCACAATAAATCTAACAATTTACCAACATTTTTGTGAAAATTCATAATTTCCCCTGGTCCCCTGAAATAGCTTTGCACTTGCAGAAAAAATTGAGTGACCGTAAGTCTTTTCATGTGCAAAGTTGCAAACTCAAAAACCAAATTCATGTTTTTCCCCCTTTTCTTAATAAATCATTTCAAGAGTGAGATACAGTAAGACAGAGTACTTTCCTGCATGACAAAGCAAAGTCTGGAGTCAGTCAGCTGATAGTGAAAGGGACACTTCCTTTCTCGACATAATGACAGGAAACAATTGAGTCTGAAAGCCTAGTGCATTTCAAAGAAAAGTAAACCAATTTTCAAATTCTTTCTATCAAAATGTATATCCATTTCCACATTTAGAAAGAATAGTTATACATATTTGGACATATTCATGTTTGCTTTTTTGCCAAGAGTTGTGTGAGAAGATTGATACCACTCATGTGTCTGGTAGCTTAGTTTAGTGCACAGAATGAAAACAGGGAAAACAGCTTTCCTGGCTCACTCAAAAGGTAACAAACAAATTAACGTGCTATATCTGGTTTGTTCAATCCTGGGTTACTGTCTGATCTTAACAGTAACCCACCATTTTATTTTAACACTTTAGATTTTGTATGGATTAACCCTTTTACACCTGGATCGACATACGTTTTCTTGTGTTGCATTCAGATAGCATTTAGACCTCTTAAACCTCAGAAAACTGATTTGATTACTTTTAAAAAAACAATAAAAAAAAACACCATAATGAGCAGCTTGGCAAGACATGTTCTGCAAAATGCAAAAAAAAATAGTAGGAGGGAATATGAGATATTATCAAAAAACGAGGGAAAAACATCCAGAAAACTATATATATGAGTCTCCATTTAAAATTAGGTTACAGAAAAAATGTATTATTTTTTGCATTTTCTTGAAGTCATTTTCTTGTCTTTTTATTTATTTTTTTTAACCTTTTCTTCTATTGTCAGGTAATTTTTCTTTTAGATTTTTATTAATTTCTAGCTAATGTTTGGACCATTTCTTGTTAAGTCACTTGTCACCCCCTTCCCATGATTTTGAAAGAAATCAAGCCAATTTACTCCGGTTTTAAAGTGTTCAAATGAGATATGTCATTTTAAAGGTATAAGCAGGAATTTTTCAGGCTGTTTGTTAATAGTATTGCCAGCAAAACTGAAAACCAACTTTAGATGTTTTGGTGCTGTGGATGCTATTTTCATAGTTTCCTCCTGAGTGCATGCTGCTTACGTCTGGCACCTGGTCACTACCTTTTGTTAAGTCCTAACCTTACACACACACGGTGCCGAGAATCCTCATCACAATAAAATAATCAGAAAATACAGGTAGAGCGCGGGGTCTCTAAAGCTGAATACACTGCTACACACTTCTATTCGGTCATAAGTGATTTAGGGGAATTACTTTTGTATATGTCTTGTATATGTCTACACGTTGTTTATTAGGACAATCCTGCAAAGTATATCTTAAAATGGTGAACTTTCTGCACAGAGGTAAGATGTTATCGTTTCCCCTGTTTCAAGTGTTTCAAAAGCATAATTACACCACAATTTCACCCAGTAACAGAAACATTTAATGAGACTGTGTGCTTACTGAGAAAAATGCTCTTTCTACTCTTGTTATATGAGCATTTTATTTACCATGAGGTTTAAAAGTGAGAGAAATATGAGAAAAACTACCAAATAAGAGCAAAATGGCAAAGCTATTTCCTCTAAAAACAGTGACAATAAGGGGGGGGGGTTCAGCTGTCTTCTTCCTGTTTCTCATTCCTTCTGTCTGTGTTTGTCATTGTTGAAAAAGACACAAAGAGAAAGGAAAAAAGAAACAAAGAGAAATGGGGCAATAGGGAAGATATGAGGAATAGAATTTAATAAGATGAAACATAAAGGAAGAGGTGAGATCAAAATGAAAACTGAAGATGAAGAAGAAGAAGCAGGGAGGCAGAGAAAGGAAAGCAGAGGCAGTAGATTTTTACCAGATGCAGAACTTTCACAGTGGACGTCAGCCAACAGGCATGTACTCATGCTTTAGCTATGTCATGGGCTGCCTGCTCTACCCTGAAACCTCCCCCTTCCTTTACCCCCCCCATGTCTTTTAACCTCTCTCTCCCTCTCTCTCACTTAACCCCTCTCCCCCCAAAGTCTCTAAACTCAATGTTAACCCGTCTCTCTCTTTATCTCCCCTTCTTTAGTTTATGCTTGCCGCCTCTGACTCATCCACAAACTGCATAAATAGACGTCTGACAAAAGGGGGGACGTGGCCTGTGTGTTGTCTTGATAAATGCTGGTCATGCATTTCGTCTAGTCTGGGTAATAAGTAGGGTGGTGAATTTAAAGGACATGGCTTTGAAATACAACGACTAGTTCCTTAAAACTCAGCTACAGTGCACGATTTTTGTCTGACTGAGTTAGTTTGAACAGACACACAGGCGAGCATATGGGATGATGGTGATTTTCCATTGAGCACTCAAGAAACGAGAGAGACAGAAAGAGAGAGAGAGAGAGAGAGAGAGTGGGAGGGACTAGACAAAAGAAACTGGAAAAAAATAAAAAAAATAAAACCATCTGTAAATCTCAAATGGAATTTCTTCCATCATGAGCCAAACCTCCAGAGTTAACCAGCAGAGGAGGTCAGCACACACAAACACACACACTCAGTCTGGTGGATCTGGTGGCCTGTATACACTGTAGATCTGCACAAACCCCTCCTATAGTTAAATGAGAAAGACTTCCCAAAACCAAAACTACATGAGCTAATTCTGGAGATGTTTGATGTGCACTGGAAGAAAATCATCAGTTCTTCACAATGAAAGATCCCGAGAACACTGAAATTTTTAAAGATCTGTTGCGTACATTTGTTACCCAAAACAAGTGTTTTATGGTAACTTAAAAGTTAGCATCAGACGACTCCTTGACCAGTAATTAGGAGCAGAAAGGTAGCTGAAGGACGGCTATTATATCGCCCTAAAAAGACAACAAGGGGTCCGGCTCAAGATGATGTCATTGGGCCAGTCCAAACGGCCAGGTTGGCGGGGGGTGCGGACTTTACTATTGACTATAATGTGGGAAAGACTACCCCTGCCACTTTAAGGCTCATGTGCCTAACACATGGCTCCACAAGGATGTAATGTATTCCAGGTGTGGCAGAGGCTTTTTTTTTTTTTTTTACCATGCCCGGACATACACACAAACATGAGCTCACTCTCACACACATGCATGTATACATGTACACAAACAAACAGGAGCCTGCATAAGTGATCGCACAACTTTGGCATACAGCAAAATTGTTTAGCAAAAAGAAAATTGCACTTACGTTGAGGCTGTTACAACCATGACCAGCCAGTCTGTTCTCATCTCCAGGTTGTCCGATACCTCAGGCTGTTCTCATACACAGATGTTTAGGCACTAAAATTAGTACATATACCACGTAATCATGAGCCAGTTATTTGTGTATGACCTATGTATTTGTGAAGGTTTCTATCACATGATCCATAAGCTGAAAGGAATTTTAAGCTTTAGCTTGAACTTTTAGTCATTTTAAGGTCTCGTCACCATGTTTCTTTTCCTAAACCTATACTATGTAGCTTTACTAGCCTAAATATAACCTTCATAACTAGGCCTTGAGTGGCCAACATTATGTTAAGTAAGGGGCCTAATTTGCACGGCACTAATTCGTAGGATATCATATGAACTGTTGTATGAGAATATGCTGGATACTGAAGTTTGTCACGCCCTTTGGCGTGTGACATAGACTCCAAAGGCAAATTCTAACATCTTGATGAGATGCATTAGGATTTCACTAACCACGATGTGAATCCATCCGCAGCAATATTTGACACACAGAGAAACTGATGTGCTTTAACCCTTTGAAACCTGAACAAATGAGTTTGATTTCTTTCAAAAACAGGGTAGGAAGAGAAATTACCCAGAAAATAGCAAGTAAAAAGTACAAGAAAAGTACATGAAAATTAGCACACACTAAAAGAAAAAGAAAAGAAAAGAAAAGAAAAGGGAAAGTAAGACACAAAACAAAAAACATGGAAAACACTTGACAGGAGATTTCTTCTTTTTTCCCAGCTTTTTTATTGAAATTTCTTAAATTTTCTAATTTGCTTAGAGTTTAAAGATTTGAGTACTTGTGAAAGGCATCGGCACTGGAAAAGAGATAATGATCCAGATTTCAAAGGGATAAAGAGCAAGAAAGTCCACGTAGGATGGGAGGCAGATGGGTCAAACAAAACAAGACTTTGACCAAGTTCACGTTTCATAAGACAGCATAATTAGCATTGTTTTAATATAGCATTACATTATTAAGTTATAAACATCATTTTTTTTTTTTTTTTGTACTTAAACCTAATCATGATGTGCTTTTATGGATTCCATTGCTTTTCTTTGCATGTCCTGCCCTGCTGTGCTCTGACTGGCTAGTACTTATCGTGTTGACGTGTCGAGGTTGGAGGCGGTTTGGGTTAGGGCAAAGAAGACATCGTTAGAGCTAGTACTGGCCAATCACAGTACAACAGGGTGGGACTTTCCAAGAAAAACAGTGGGATCCATAATAATGCATCAGCGACTGTTTACTACGTGTCATCACTATGCATCACTTAGTGATGCTCAAGGTAACTGTGCATCACTATTTGACGCTAAGTGTCATGACAAACCATTATTGGGTTTTTTAACGACCTGGAAATGAGAACAGGATGAAACACAGGCACACATTATGTGTTGTCATACATAGATATATATAACCTGACCATCTTATGCTAAAATACATGTTTTTTTTTGTTTTATGTTCTAAGAGGCATTTTGTTTCTCACGGAGAAAACCACATTTTTTTTCCATAGCTATGCAAAGCAACATATTCAGGGGCTGTACAGGAAACATAAAACATTTCACGCCGAGACAACAAGCTCCCGTGGAGCTGTCTGTAACTTACTGAGTACTCGCATAAGGTGAGCAATTTGTTAATTAGCAAGTTACAACATGATCTGTGGATGTCCAGCTGTTCCTTGTGCCATCAATTAATATTGACTGAGTTGATGCGTGTCCATTATTTACATAGAGAGAAATAATTAATGCATTTTATTCTCATCTTCATTGTTATTAACAATATACGTGAGGCTACACATAGTGTAGAAAGGACAATTAAAGGCTTTAAATTTATTACTGTCCTATGATATTATTTGTTTTTTTCATGTTTATATCATCAGAACAATGCCTTCATCCTTTGCATGTGCACTAGTTTTAGAGGTGGCGCCCTGCTAATGTGATGTGTGACTGTGCTCACCTGCACAAACCATAAAGCCACCATGAGGCCAGGCTGTCTGTGACTGAGGACTGTAATAAACATATTTGGTCAGCCACAAACTTCCCAACAAAGTACCTGTGCTTACAGCCGCTCAGCGGGAACTCACCTGGAGATTTCCTGAAGCAAGCAGCATTTTCACCAATTAGTGTACTCTACTTTCCTAAATTAAGTCTCCCAATGCTCCAAAAACATTGTAATTAATGGATTGTGATTTGAGAATATGCTCGACTTTGCTGAAAAGCAATCTTTTTATACATATATAAAGAAAGGAGAATCATGGGAATAAATCTATTTTTATGTTATTTGTATATATTTTATTGTGCACTGTTCTGTGTTTTAAATAAATGGTGCAAATTTGGCTTTTTCAGAGCTTTGAAACAAAGCAGTGTGAATCCATATCAAATACAAACAGCAGTGACTCTAATCTGTATCTCTTAACATTATCACAGGACGCAGAGAACTGTTCCCTGCAGTAACTTGAGTTTCCCTTTTTTTTTCCTCCCTTTGTTTGGCTCTGCACTGTGTTTTCTCTGGACAGCAAACCCTAACATTTGGACTGTGATCCAAAACCATGGATCCAGACAAGCTGTGCTACAGGCAGAGAAGAGGAGGAGGAGAAGTGATGATGTGGAGCTTGTGAAACTAGAATATCTGAACGAGGAGGATTTTTAGAAGAGGGGAGAAAGAGGAAAAAAAGATGCCATTGCGTGTACAAGTATGTGCATTCATATGTATAGAGATATCCTTAAAATGTTTAAATTTCCTCTCCCAAAAATGGCTTTTTGTATACCAGAGGGTTTAAAGAATTTTTCTTTCTATTAGTTTTGTGGACAAATACATTCACACACTTACATACGTTAAGTTATTGCTCATTAGAGACAGCTTACAATCATCACAGATTTCACCATTAAATCATGAATTTTTAATGCTTGGCCAACACAGTTTAATTAAATCAGTGTGATAAAGAGTTAATTAAATGAAGCATAGATTAAACTAACTCTTGTTTAATATCTTTAGTGTTGTCTTTCATGTTCTGCTTTCTCATTTATCGTCTCTGAACAGGCTTCTCCTTTAATATACTTCACATGTTTCTGACTTTGGATTATGCTTCCTCATCATTAGCATCGTTTTCCTCCCAGCTCCTCCTTGCAGGACGGGGGTCTCGATGTAGAGGCTCCTCCTGCTGTGACCAAGTGTAGCTCCCACTGAAGGTTCGGCAAACTCTTTACTTCGTTCCATTTCATGTGACCCTCAAGAAACTATAATATTGCAGCTTAATTTAACTGTCTGAAACAGAATCACCAGCAGAATTGAGTGTGAGGGTGATATGTGAAAAGTTTGATATTAGAAGAATTAGTAGAGTTGAATATAGGTTATGTTAGAAATTGGAAGAAAATGGAGACAATGTAAAAAATAAAATGGCAACTATAAAGATAATTCTTTGTTTAAACTTTCCATCTTCCATGTCTATAATTAGTCCCTTTCCCATTCCACATTATAATTTGAAAAATGTCATAAAGAAAGTAAACATTATTACATATGTGATGTGATGTTTAACGCTTGACGAAATGAAAGTAAGATGTTGTCTTACTAAGTTCTTCTATGTTTCTCTTGTGGTTTTCTTGTCTGTGACTTTATAACTCTTTTTCGTTAAAGTTTTGTCTTGGCTAGGTGTCTTGTAAAATATATTGTTAATCTTAAAGGGACTGGTTAACCCTTTGAAACCAGAGCAAACTAGCTTGATTTCTCTCAAAAACATTGGAAGAAGGCAATGAGCATGAAAGATGAAATTACTGAAAAAATTAACAAGAAATTAATAAAGTGTATCAGAAAATAACCTAAAAAATAAGTATAAAAGAGAGAGACAAAAAAAAGTTAATAACAAAGAAACAAGACAAATTCTGTAACATATTTTTATTCTGAAAACTTATGGAGACGTGCCATCTTCAAAATGGCTTCTCATTGTGAGCCACTGCTGTCACCCACCTGCATTCACTTTACTTTTGGTGTTTTAATGCCAGTAGCCATGCTTTGATATAAGCCTTTTAACGTAAGTGCAGTTGTTCCTGCTCTACACAGGAGTGCCTGAAGTGTTTTTTCCTCTTATCATGACAACATCTTTTCAAGAGCACCTGAACTGATTTTTTATACAGTTACATATGATGACAGTCCTCAAGCACACCACTACCTCGTTCTCATTATTTCAGTTTCATATATAATAGTTTTTCAGCAAAATCAGGTATCTTTGCCCAACAATGCCGGGGTCTTGAATTTAAGGCTGGCTGGTTTTCCTGCAGCCGATAGGAGATGTCTTCCTCACATAGCTTTAGCTTTCCACTGCTGCAGCCCTCCTCCTCCTCCCACTGGCTGAGCGGGTGGAAAAAGTGACACAGCAGCTGAGTAAAATGCAAGAGGTAACGCTGCTCCCAGACAGGGTGATCAAATGGAGACAAAAAAGATCTCAGATCCTGACTTAGTTTTTCAGGATTTATTCCGAATCCACAGGCTGTTGATCTAATAAACACAAAGACATGAGAGCAAGGTGACTTTTTTTCACTCTTTAACACAAAAGTTCAAGTACAAAGTGTGTAGTTACAAACAACAACATATGGAACATGTTCAACTGTGAGGACGGATGTTAATGGTACTCCCAACCCCCAAACACACACACACGTACACAGACTTAGACAACGTTCACAAAAGACTGCTCACAGTTCATACAGTTAACTAGTCAACATTCGACCCAGTCCTAAAAATTAACTACTTTACATGCATAACCTTTTTTTGTTTGTTTGCTTGTTTGTTGTTTTTTAAAATAAAACTTTGTGATTATCATTCACATGCAGATATTTCCCAAGCTTGCTTCAACTTAATGTGTTGTTTTAGAAATGTTGTCTATGTGGCTGTGTTGTAAAAAATGTAAGAACTTTTTTTTCTGTGAATCTTTACTGATTTGTTGAAATTCCTTCAGATATTCACAATGTTGGAGAGTAGTGAACTTCATGTAATTAAACGGCTGGTAGTTCAACTACATTCATATATGCGTAGTGATCCAAGTATTTAAATTACTTTTTTTTAATAATTTTTGGTAAAAAATAAATAAATAAATAAAAAGTTCACATGTTCAGTTTACCAAAAACATGAGCACGTTCAAAAAATGCACTGCATGGAGTCAAATTTGCAGTGTACATCAGTCATGTTAGCTCTCCAGTCTTCACCTTTGTGTTGTTGCTAAATTAATCATCTTTTCATGTCTACTAATATGTTATTTGAATTAGACATTTCAACAAAGAATTTTACTTCTGACAGCTCTAACTTTTCTTTTAAGCATTATTGAAAGACATGAATTAAAAATTAGAAGAAGAATTAACAAAAAATGTTACACAAAAGCTTCATAATTTCTCCATCATATCCCAAAGTGATGAGTCAAACATCTAAAATCAGCTGTGACAGCAGTCCTCTCTGTCCCCAGGCCACAACTTTTTAACCACATGCTCAGGGAAGTTTAACAGGCTGATTGCCCTCAGCAAGCATCCACCAGGTGTTTTATGTGGCAGGTGGAGGTTTGATTGGAAGCAGGTGGCAGACTGTTAAAGTGCTCATTTAAGCCTTTAACCCAGTAGAGGCAGGGTGCAATCGCTTTTAGTGGTTCATTTCACCAACAAATCTCTGCAGAGGGAAGCAGGTTTACAGCAATGTTACAGTGCATTGAGTTGGTCCCAGTTCAGTTATTTTTCATTGTCAGCCCGCCAGAATAAAATGTTCTACGTTTCTGTACAACACATATCAGCATTTCTAAAGTGGCGTAGTTCAGGTTTGAGCTGAGCTTCTCATCAGGAAGAGGAAGGGATGATTGATGGCATGACATCCAGATGAGATGGCTTCTGAGCAGCAGACAGCAGCAGACCACTGTTGAAGACCAACAAACAGGTATTTTTAACAACACATTAGGATATTTTCAGCCATGTTTGCTGTGACAAAACTGGGTATTTTTTAGGGACACATTTCCAGTCATGTTTGTGGCAACAAATCAAAGTGTTTTAAAGCGAAAGATGATCTTTTCCTGATCATAACCGAGTGTTTTTGTGCCTAAACTTAACCATATGATAACCACAGTATTGTCACAAAATAAAATTGAAAACCGAACATGTGCGCCACCCAGCTGGTATCTGACATCAGTATAGAAACTTCAGTAATACTTGTAGTATTTAGAACAACTTTATTGAAAGACTAACATGTTTTGGCTTGTGGCCTTCATCAGTTAATGGTGTATCTACAAAGGTGGGCTGGGTGTATGGTCACATGACTCCAAGCCAATTCCTGTATGTCCCAGAATGGCAAGGGTGACACCATGTTGCTTCACACACTGGAGAGGTTCATATTAAGGGTGGCACTAGGCTTGCATAGAGGAGGCTCAAGCCAAAAATGTGCCCATTTGGCTGGAGACACTGTCAAAAAAACTTTAATTTCAAAATAATTTTAATTTTAAAAACATTTTAATTTAAAAACAAAACCCTCTATTTTCAACCAAAACATAAAAAAGATATTAGTTTAATAAACTTATTTTTTAAATGCTATACTTCGAGGACCACTACAAAGTCACACAGGAATCACTATAAAAAGTCATTAATTGAAAAGTTCTCATTCATTTCCCCTGGAAATAAACTTTTGAAATAGAAAAAGAAAACATCACCATATTTCATCTTTACTTTTTTATAGGCATAGATACAATAAAATCCAGCCAAAGAGGTGGTAATGCCAATTTGCAGAGAGAAAAAAAAAAGAGACACACTTTGGATCTCCTCTTTATAAATTTGGCATTGTGTATCTGTAAACATTCTGATGTTTTTGTAGTTTGGTTTTGTTCATCATAGCTCACAACTAAAGGGTGTTATTCTACCTCAAGATTATGTTGGCATGAGTAATTCGGGAAAACTTGGATTCTGCTTAAACACAAGTTAAAACTACCAAAATCTTCATCATTTGTCATAAATATTCAACATCAGACTGACGTCACAACCTAATTCCACTGACGTCAGTGGCCAGCTGGGTACAAGTAAAACATAAATATAAACCATTTGAAACATACATGTAACATATCTATGGTTTGCAGAAATGTAAAATGCTAACATTTCTTTATTTATTAGGTTGTCATTCTACAAGGTTATAAACAGGTAAATGTATATGGTGTATAGAGACTGGACTTTATGATTATGGATACATCCAAGACAGAGTAGGCTAGTAGTATTTATATGATTTATTTAACATTTTTAACGAGGTGATTATCAACCCTAAACCAACGCTTGTGATCAAAAGTGTGACCAATCTCAAGACCACCTTTTGAAGGTTTTGGTCTCATCTCAAAATCAACTTTATTCTGTCTTTGAAACCAATTTTCATGGCCAAACAATGAAATCACAACTTGTGAGCCATGTGACGCCATTTTTATGCAAGATAAAAATTAACTCTAACATAAAGAAGTTAAATGGGTTTTACTGTTCTGAGACTTTTGAGATATGACTTTGAATTATATCCCAGTTCTTGTACAACATAACGAAACTTATCAAGATGTAATGATTAGAGGAATTGTCTGTAACAAGATCAAATATCCCACCAAGGGTTTGTACAGCAACATGAATGTAAGAAAGGTAAAGTAGAAACCTTCTTTTTCCTGCATCAGAAGTCTTGCCTAGCTTTTACAAGTTCCAACTGTTTTTGTGGACCGTTCTCCTCCTCCCCATCTGTGAAATCATTCAAGTGCGGAGGAGGTCTGGAGGAGTCATTTTACTTCCTTGTTGTCACACCGACTGCAGCCGTAAAGACAGAGAGGCCAGACGCTGGAGCTTTTCCTAACAAAAACTCACAAACTGTGTGAGCAAGGCTGAATGCAAGGGGATTCATTTCAACTTAGATGTACAACACCACAGAAGAAACTTTTTTCTTTTAATCAAAGTAACTCCTCAGGGATAAAGAGACAGAAAAGGGTGCAGACTTTCAATTTTGTGCTTTCTTATCTATTTCCTTTAAGACTTCTGAGACTTCTTCTGCAAGTATTAAAGTGGTGAATGGTTTCACTTCCACCAAAATGAGGTGAATTATGAATTAGCTGCAAATTCCCTGGCAGTGATGTGAGACCACTTCAAATGTTAAATGATGAAGTAAACAAAAGCAAAGCTAACACTTGACAGGATCCTTAGATGAGAGACAATAAGAAATAATGGTGAAATAGGATGAAAATAGGAGGTTTCTTTTTTGGTTCCCTCAAATGTGTCTCCTCCTTTACAGGACATGGAAGGGTTGAGGTCAGGCATGAGGGGGGTGGCATATGTGGCCCTTTTGGTGATGCGTGGAGTTTTTTTTCTCCTCAACTTTGACCTCACCTCTATAACTCTTGTTTGCCACTCATCATTCTCACTGCAGGGACCCTATCGTCTTTGTATGTTAGTGTCTAAAGGAAGACAGAAACAGGGATGGCATTGCAGCAGTTTATTCTAGCAAATAGCATCTGCAGAGAGAACTTCTCAGACGCAGCTGAAGTCATGGAAGCAATATTATTGTGGTATGTGGACCTGGGACTGAAGGGAAACAACAGTTTCCATACTGGAAAAAAAAAAGAATTGCAAGATGCCTCCCTCCTGAAAGCTTGGCCAGTCTGCATCCATCATACTGAAATAAAACTGCAGGAACAGGAGCGATTTGAAAGAGGTGGAGTTATTGAGGGGAAGTGACGGAGGAGAGAAAGAAGTTGAAGTCTCAGATTTCCATTAGTGTTAATATCAATGCCACGGTTTGTCTTGTTCAGATCTTTTGCTGGGCTTAAAGTGATTTTTCTTTGAGAGTATAAGGATGTTATTGGCTTCATAACAACACTGATGTTCTCTCTTGTAGCTCTTATGGAAACAAAGTGGTTGTTTTTTGGTGCATGCTGTTGTGTTAGAGAATTTGGTAAATCTTCTCTTTTTACCATTTCTTCTTTTGAGACTCTGTCTTTCAGAGGTTAGTTACAGATGGAGTGTATTGTCTCTTTTCTTCTCTGGTGTGTCATCCGGACCTCTGAGTGCATTTTCCCAGATGTGTAATGATATACTGCTGTGTTGAACTCGCCCCTAACCAGCCAGCACGAGAGAGAGAGAGTGAGAGAGAGAGAAAGAGAGAGAGAGAGAGAGAGAGAGACTCCAGACAGCTGAACTCACTTAAATGTGTTCCTCATGTGTGCCGTAATATGGAAAAGATTTCAGCGCTCTCTCCTCCGCTCACCATAACTGAGTTCAGCTTAACCCTTTAACGGCCAAAACACTGGTTTCACTAAACAGGATTAAAGCTGTTTAGCACAGTTTGCAGTTCCTGGATCCTTCATCAAAACTGTCCCTGAAACATTTGCTTACACGAAGCATCAGAGACATATCACAAACCTCAATTTAACCATTTAAAAAAACATGTAATTGTAACTGTAAATCGATATATTTTTCCATTTTTTGAAGAACTTGGTCTGCCATGCCTCCTACAACTCAGAGGAGTCTGATAGACTGTAAAAATGGAACAGTTTCCTTCTGGGGTTTGCAAGTTGAGTCTACTGAAAAATGTTCATCAATGAGCATTAAAACTACAAAGCTTTGCTACATAGCCTACATACAGTTTAAATCCAGCATATTTCAAGACTAATAATTCTGTGACTGGCTAAATGCTAATATAGTATAATATAATATAAACAATGCTAATATGCCGAGCAGGTATAATGTTTACCATGTTAATCATCTTAGTTTGGCATGTTCGCATGTTTATATTTGCTAATACTAAAACAAAATTAGGAATCAAGAAAATGCCAGTTCAGTGAGAGACAGTATATAAAGATGGCCAACACGTTTCCACTTGTTACCACTCTACAGAAATAAAGCCAAAACTCCCTGGCTACAGATGCTGCGATCATTTACACCTGATAACTTTAAGAGCCAGAGTCTATGCCATGGAAATATATAAAGAACTAGATACAGCGCCGTTGGTGGGGCCCCTGTGCATTCTTATGAAAGTTTCTCAGTGGTTATGACACCAAAAAACAATATTTTCTTCCTCTGGCTTTTCCAGTCTGGCACCTTGCTAACATGACAAAATGCATAACATAACAAATTGTTATTGGACCGAATGGATCAAATCCTAATAGTAAAAATAACTATTTCCCAGGGGTTGTGATGCTCAAAAAAAAAATAGAATCCACTGATTCACAGACATCTATTTTACAATGTAGTCAATGGGGGGGGGGGGGGGCAACTTCAACTTCTTATCCTAAACTTCAACTTCAACTTCAGAAGTTGGTATTCCATTGTTTGACCACTACGAAAATCGGTTTCAAAACTTGGTGAACTTCTTGGGGGCACTCTCCATATTTATGTAGCCTACAGCCGTTATACTCAACTCATGCCCCGCCAGCCAAATCTGGCCCCCAATAGGGTGCCTGGTGGTCCCACAACCATTTTCTAACGCACGATCAAAATAAAGTGATTCACACTGGTAACAGTTTTTGTACTATTAGTATACATATGGTACCAGAGAGTATGAATCAACCTTAAAAATAGAACTTGTCCATCAAAAAAGTGCCAGTAGAGAATCCCTTGCACCCTCCAGCAGTGGTCCTAGCTAAGCCCTTACTGTCCTAAAATCCAAGAAACATCCTAAAATCGTAGAAACATCTTAAAGTCATTAAAATTTGCTAAAATCCTAGAAAAGTCTTAACATTCTAGATTAACTGACTGAGTATCTCTGGCCTACAGTCAATGGTAGAAGCAAAGTATTGGAAAAACTAAACTTTTGACCCGTTAATGATGCTAGATTTAAAACTAAAGAATCCAAAGCTGTTAATTCATCCTGCAGGGAACATGAATATTTGCATCTAATGTCATAGCAATGGAGACAGTTTGCTCAAATATCATTAATTTGTCAACCTGCTGGTGGTGCTACAGAAAGTCATTCAGATTCATATTTTGGGCTCTATGAATTGTGTACAAAGTTTCATCAGCCAATAAATGTTGAGATGTATAGTCTGGACCAAAGCGGTAGACTAACCAACAGACTGACATGGCACTCCCTGGAGTCATGCGTGGCAAGTGTGGCTAACAACTGGCTCTAGTGGATCTTAATTGTCCTAAAGTCACAACAAAGATATTGCAAATACTGAGTTTTAATTCTTACAAAGTCAGTCTTTAACTTCTTGCACTCTATTACGTTGAAAGGATTAGTTACCCAAACATGATGGATGAAGACAAATATCCCAGTTAAAGGGACGATTTATAAAGTAGTAAAGTAAGAAGGATTTCCTCATTGTGAGAACAGTCGCTAATATGGCTGCCAAAACCTTGACTGAACTCTATCAAAAGATCAACTTGACGCTTTTGCATATTCATGCAGCCTTTCAAAAGAAAAAAAGATTAAAAGAAAAAAACACATATATATGGACATTCTCTTGCACTCCATTTATATGAGTTGGACTTTTTTTTCCCCTCTCAAACCGCGGCTCTGCTCTATCTAGCAATTAGCTGCCTGCCGTGGACTCTGGTGACATTGTGCGGGGATATTTCTGTCACGTTTATTATGCCTTTGCTGACCAGACTGTGAGTCATGTGGACACACAGGCAAATCTAACCATGTGTTAGTCCCAGCCAAGGGAGGTTCCCTACTTTAATTTTCTCCTTTTTGCCTCCTACTTCTTTTTGCAATTCTCACGTTCTTTCTCATCACTTCAGATCTTTCATTGACGGAAAGTTTTTTAGGGGAAGATAGTCTTTGCTTCAATTTTGATAAATCCTCAGAAGTATGCAAGAAAGATGCAAGAAGCCATGGAGAAAAGCTATTTTTTTCTGTGATTGTTAAGTGTATCTCCAGTGGAACAGCTATTCACTGTGACTCAACTCCTCCACCATGCTCGCTTGTGTTTCCTGACACATATTTATACTCTCCCTTACCCCTCACTCCTTCCCTGCACCCATCCCCAGACTGACATTAGACCAACTCTTCAATAACCCCGCCTCCCGGCAGCTCAAGTCTAAAAGTTCAACAAATATATTCCAGTGGAAACAGTCTGCAGATGTGGTAACCTGAGGGAGAGAAGGCAGACAAGGAGGAAGAGAAAAAGCCGAAGAGATGGTGGTGAAGGCAGGGGGAGACACGAAATGATACAAGGAAGGGGTAGAAGCAAGAGAAGGAAGGGAAAGAGCGAGGAAAGGCGTTACATACATACAGACACATCGCAAACTTGGCCGGGTGTGTTGTATAATTTGAAGCACTTAAAGTAAATGAGTGCTCCTTAAAAAGCCCTGGCCTGTCTTTTACTAGTTTCCCCCCAGTTCCTTCCTTCCTGGGTGCTACAGAGTCAGACAGCAGGGGGAATAATGTCAGTGGCCCCAGCATGCTGATATGCGCTCAGGCCTGTTGAGCCAACGAGAGAGCTGAATTCTTTGACTCAGCCAGCCTTTTTAATCGTCATGCTTAAAGACTTGAGCGAGTGCCAGGAACCTCCAGGTTCTCCTCTAAATCGAAATAAATCGACACGCCTGACTATTACACTTTTTGCAACCAGTTGATGCTTTCTGAAACTGACAGTCTGAAGGAGTAGTGATTCCCTGCCTATCACCTGATAAAACAAGGAAATATTTAGGGCTGCCCCTTGAAATTCGGAGAGTCGAATCATCAGTCAGAGACCCCTCAGTCGGCTGAAATTGCTTTAAGTCGAGCAGTCGTTTTGTTTAGTTGTTCGCTTGTCAATGTGCTGTGCAGGAGACTTCTGGGGGGTGTTTTGGTCCCCAGCTTTTTTAAGCGTAGTAAACGCTCGTGACTTTCACGCTACTCTTTGGTACAAGCACCTGCGTACAGGCAGCGACACAGAGGAAGAGAGACTCTGCAACGTGCTGAGAAGTGATGACTTTACAGCTCACAGCAAAAATAATACGACACAGTCTCTGGCTTCTGTGTGATATGTAGTGTTTTCAAAAAATGCAGTAGCACATTGTTGATCCGTTGTAAGCGCTGTTAGCTTGTTAACTAAATTAACCAAATGCCACTGCTACTTTGAACGTCCCACTGAGCCTGTTCAAACTTTAAAACCTTAAATGGAAAAGAACTGAGTCATTGCCCTATAAGTATAGATAGCTGCTGCCTTATTGATTGCCATGCTGGTGAACAAGTCATTACAAACTCATGCTGTGCAGCCAGACATTGTTCAAACCCAACGTTTCAAAGATCCCAAATATGTAAGCTAAATTCGATGGGAATGACTCAGCTCACAGCTAGAATATTTCTCTTTAAAAGGATGGTCCAGCCAATAATAATATTTGGGCTTAAGTGAAAAGTTCAACCAAAAATCAAAAACACATATTTTTTCTGGGACTTGTAGTGCTATTTATCAATCCATATCGTTTTGGTGTGAGTTGCTGAGATATTGGCGGCTGTGGCTCCGAGGTAGAGTGGGTTGTCTGCTAATCAGAAGGGTAGCGGTTTGATCCCCGGCTCCTCCAGGCAACATGTCAAAGTATCCTTGGGCAAGATACTGAACCCCAAATTGCTCCCAATACGGGGTCATTGGAGTGTGAATGCATATGAATGGTTGCTACCTAGTAGGTGGCACCTTATACAGCAGCCACCACTGTGTGAATGTTTGTGACTGGGTGAATGTGACATGTCCTGTGAAAGCGCTTTGAGCTGTTGAAAAGCGGAGCGAACAGGACTTATCTGTACTCTGTCTCTATGGGTAAGAGCTTCTCGTCTGTTGATTTACACATCTCCTTTTGTGAGGTGATACAGCTGGCGGATGTAGTACCTTAGAGGGAAAATAGTTCCTACATGAAACTGCTCACAACAAGGTCTGTAGATTATCTCGAGTAACCAGGTCATTATTTCTGAAAAGAGAAATTACTGCTGAGTTTTTCAAATTAATTTTTGTATGTTCTGAGCGCCACAAGCTGAGTGCCATGTAGTTGCATTAATTTGGAGAGAAGTCAGACATCTCTCCGGCTGATATTTTCAGCACTCTGCAACTCACACCAAAACAATCAAGACTGGTTAACAGCTCTACATGTCAGAGGAAAAAAATGTGTATGTCTGATTTTGGGTGCAACTGTCCCTTTAAAAAAGGATTAACTTTTGAGAGAAGTACACAAGCTTCCTCTTACAAATGATGGCCAAATTCACAAGTAATGTAAAACATCATAGTTCAGTATCTGCTGCGATATTACATGGTCTAATATGACTTGTGGTTAATGGCAAGTGGCTTTATAATGTTTTACTTTGAGCTGTAGATCGGTTGGTGGGGTGTTCTTTGGTGCCAGGATGTAAAAAATCTGCAGTGGCTGCTTATTCCTATCATACCATCCTACACTCCACATCTTAAAAATTCTAATTCATTATTTAACAAAAGCATTTTTGTCATAGACAAGCTGAGATTCATAGTTTCTAGTTTTTCCGACAGTACTCCTGCGTGGAAAGTTCGTTGCAAGTGTTCAGAGAGGAGAAAGAGAAAAACTGCCTAGAATATAGGCTGTAATTTGAAAACCTCAACCGCCCCTGCATGTCTGCTGGTGTGTGTGTGTGTGTGTGTGTGTGTGTGTCTGTGTGTGTGTGTGTGCACGCGCGCACATGCGTGCGTGTGTGTGCAGTGCCCTGTTTAATTAGTGCCTCTGTGTGTGTGTGTGTGTGTGTGTGTGTGTGTGTGAGTGTCACAGAGGGCAGTGAGTCTGAACCTTTTTATCCATCACTCTCTCTGCTTCCTTCAACCTTCAACTGTATTTTTGATCTTTTCTCATCTCTGTCGTCTCTCTCTTTCCCTCAGTCGCTGAAAGGATTATAGGTATGTGTTTGTGCTCCTCCTCTTTAATCACCAACTTTCTCTTTCTATCCGCTCCGTCTCTAAACTTCCTCTACAGACAGCTGCCAGTGTCTGAGTGTGTGGGCCACATACATATATCTATACAAGTCACTTTATTTTACAGTAGAAGAATACAACAGTTTGTTTAATTTCTTAGATTATATGAGAATCCTACATGAAAATTTCAATTCTTTACATTAATATATTTTATATTCAAGATACTGACATTCAATTGATGATTTTAAGGCCTTACATCCCGCCAGTTAAAGTGTTTTAAAGTGATCTTTTTTGTGATTCATAGCCACACTGTGACTTAATAACATCAGATATACTCTGGTGTTTCGCTATCAAGGATGTGACAGATATACATTGCCACCTAGGCATACAGCACTTGATCATATCTTGTTTCTTTTTATCTCACTGCTGTTTTCTTACCAGCTGGCTGACAGGTGGACAGCCACCTCTGACATGACAGGATCTGCTCCACCCATAATCCTCAGCTCTTTCTTCCGCATCACAATGTTAATATGAGACTCAGTGGGGGGGGCCAGTGAGGAAACAAATTGAACAAGCCAATGAGAGCGCAGCACATCTGGAGGAATCCGTCTGCAGGCCCAGCTGGCAGCCCTATGGGAGTCAGCAGAGGAGAGGAGCAAAATGTTAGATTCAAAATGGCCGAGGGATTAAAAAAAAATGTCCAGGAGAAGAAAGGAATAAATCTGGTTGAATTTCAGTTTAACTGACTTTACTTTTACACTCTGCCATTGTTATTTCATGAGTAAAAGCACGCTTGAAAGGACAATAAACTGTGAAGGCAGGGGTTTCTTTGGTCACTACATTTGAGGTTAAACTGGGAGGCTAAACTAATGTGGCCAGGTTACTAGTTTTTCTGCTGCTACCAACTGCCTCCCAGGAGAATAAAGACTTGAATAAAGTTTGCAGATGCATTAGGTAACCTAAACTCACTGTCTGCTCCCAGTGATAAAGTAACCCACAGGACAATCTCACATTCTTTTGGAATAGAAGTTTTGTCTCCTGAAAATGCCTAAAAAGACCCCTCCAGTGAAAATCAAGTTTTTACCCTTTTGTAACATACATATGGTGGGTTTTTATGTGCTACAAGACATATCATGAGCAAAAATTAGCAGTCAACACCATGGCTCAGCATCTTTACCCAGGAATTGCAGTATACCAGTGACAGTAGCAAAAACACAGATTCTGATCTCCAGGGTTTGTTACGTCATAAACTTAAAGTAAACTTAAACTAATCCCATAACGCTACAGCAAAAAGAAGGGTGTCGGACATAGGTGTATCATTATAGACCCCAAGATGATGCCTATTCAGTTCAGTTGATATTTTCTATATTTTCATACACCGAAAATAATTTCTTGGTGGAATTTGACCAAGTTTAAGGCCAAACGTTGCAATAATCCACTTCATAATAAATTATAAATGAATGCGTTTCACCCTACAAGTTATGAGATGTAACCCTAACTATGACCTTAACCCCAACCTTAACTACCTCTTGTTTAACACCTCAAAGCTAGCTACATGCTAACTTTGTGTTTTTTTCTAAGGTCTCCACCACCACACCGAGGGGTGAAGGTGATTGTGGACGAGTGTTGGGGGAGTCACATACCTGATGAGCACATCACATAGCTGCTTCAGTCGCAGCTCTACCTACTTCACCAGAGGAGAAGGCAGTTTACGTATCAGTGAGCTAAGTTTCACTTTCATTTCATTACCTGTTCCCTACAGGAAATCGGATTTGTTCAGAACCTATCCCCTGACCAATTGGCTGTCCTGACTCAAACCATTCGAGGTCAATACCTAATCTCAAATATCTTTGCACATACGTAGAACAAATTTGGTTTCCGGTACAGATATCGCAGTGACAAGTGGCAGCAGTGACTGAGAACAAGGTTTATCTAACATTAGCAACAAGTTATAAGTTGCCAGTCAAGCTGAAGGCTCATGTTATCGATTACTGTTCAGAGGCAGTGCTTGATGAGCAGAGTCAAAGGTGAACAGGGATGAGGGTTGGCTGTAATCTGCCCCTCATAGATCCACACAGACTAAAAAATCCAAATGTGTAAAATGACATCAAAGCCATTATAAAGCAAAAAGGGGGTTTATTCATGGGGGGAAATAAGCATAAGAGTTTGATCAATGCCTGGAAAAGGACTTTAAAATACTTGCAGGACACATACCAGAAAATGTGTAATCAAATTAATCAAAATGAAGGCTTTAGAGTTTGTTTTTAAAATCAAGTTAAGGGTAATTTTATCTTACAAAAATTTAACAGATTTTCATCTGCTGCCATTTTCTTGACTCTTTTTTTTTTTTTTAAATTACATTAAAATTTTCAATCTTCTAATGAATGTTTTGTTTAAAATCTAACTATGCTTTTGAATGTCTACAGAGAGTGACTATTCCCTGGGATAAAACATAATTGTCTGTTTCATGTGTAACGTGGTTGAATCAAGAGAAAAAAGTCTGATGATGTGGAGCTTTGCAGCCATCTTTGATTCCCTTACGCCGCCTGTCTGGTCTCTCAAGGCTTCAGCTACGCAGCAAACATGAGAATGTAACTCTGCAGTGAGTGGGAGCTCTGCCATCTTTAAAACACACTTCATTTTGCTTGCTTGTCCCTCCTCTTCTTTTTTTCTCTGCCTTTTTATCTTTCTGATTCGACTTAGGGAAGAGTTGAGGTGAAGTTTTTCGGGAGTGTCCAACAATTACTTTTTTTCTTGTACAGAGGGGGACGAAAGAGAGCGGGCCTGTCTGAGGGCAGGAGGCAAAGATGAGTTGTGCATTTATTTGGAATAGATTAGTAAACTGTAACCAGGATTTAACCTCATTTACTGTCTCTTTACTCTTTAAGAGTAGTTTAAATAGTGAGTACTTACAGAGCTTTAGAATACATGGTATATGATAAGACACACTGCTTAGTGTAGAGAGAGAATCACAAGATAATTGACCTTTTCTACAGCCGACATTTTGACTTGTCATAGTAGGGAAAGTACAGGTGCCACGCTAGTTATGGCTCGGTTCTGTCCAAGTGTCTGAGTCAGCGTGACAGTGAGCCTGCATGCACAACACCAGGACCCTGAAATCAAAGCAGCAAAATGGAATTCAGTCATTGTCAATTTTATTATGTACAGTACACCTGTCCTTTAATCACTATGAACAGTCCAAATGTCCTCCATGAAAAAAGGCCTGTTATTAACAACAGTGGTGGAACTTGACCAATTTCTGAACTGATTTTAGTTGTTTATTTGATGTCAACCAACCGCCTTATGTCCACATTTTTTAAAGTTTGGTCAAAGCAACGAGCATTTACCAACATAAATTGCTTGCTGTAATAATTCCTCCTGGGATCAGCAATATGTATGTAAGATAGCTATCCAGGACACATAGCTTCCACATATATTTGTTTTTGTGCTCTGTGGATTTAAATACAAGTGTTAAATCACTCAGTTCATCAATGCACTTGTCCCAATTTAGGATTTTTATTATGCTGGGTGCTTCATGGAATGGACAACGGCTGTGTGATATAAGGTGGTATGAGGGCCACGCTGAGTGTTGTTGGAGTCACAGTAGAATAGATGACATGTCTGGTCATGTGGGCAGGTAGGAGCTGCTCAGAGAGCGAGAGAGAGGAATTGAAACTAGATCTCTCCTTCACACCTGTCTTTTGTCAGTCTAAAGCTCCAGCAGAGTGTGTTGAATGTGAATCACTGCATTCCACTGATAGACTAGACCAATGCTTTTTCTCTTATTCTATAAATGTCATCTGATCTGAGGCGTTTAGAAGTGTTACAGAAATATTTAGATGTAGGAAATATCATTTTATTTTAGCAGACAGTGGATTTAATGCTTAGTGCACTTCTGTGGAAGAAAACGTGAAAGATGACAAAATTTGCTTGGCTGAATGAGGGATATTGGAGTTGGTCAGAAACACAAAATAGCAAAGTAGTTACAATAATGTCCTCCAAAGCAGTAGAAGAATAATGCATAAAAATCCGTGCGTAAAAACGGCGCATTAACAGTCCGTTCCATTTGAAATCCAACAACGATGCAATAGATAACCCTACACTCTTTTAAAAATGTAATGTACCCCATAAAATCCAAAGTGCAGAAGACTCAGGCCCTCTCAGTGCCAAATGATGCCCACCAAAGCGCACCAAAATGTGCCATTTTACGCACAAACCTAGGGTGCGCCCAAGGTTGACTGCCCGGGCGCCCCGTATCTCACTACTGACTCTCCGGATTCACAGCAAGCAGTAAAAAGAGGGGAAAAAACGTAAGGCCTTCTTCTCCCTTTTAAACGTCGACGCTGTCCACGTCCTCAAAAAGAATGGATCTAATTAAAACGTTGCACTCGTCATCATCGCCAAAGCTTTGCCAAACGGTTTCTGGTGGAGAGGAGGCTGGGAGATGCAGCACCACATGACTGAGTCTGAGCTGGAGAGGGATGGGAGTCAGATTGGGTTTCTCTGCTCTCATTGGTCGGTGGGCTGACTTTTGACACGCAGACCAGGGACCCTCCTGCCGTATAAATAGGCCTGATAGAACTTTATTATTCTAGCATCACGGCAGCAGGTTCGTGCTCAGTTTGGAGTTACTCGTGTCACCACAACTGTATGCCTGCTTGAGGGTGGTTTAAAACGGGTTTAGCAGCACAAGGAGTCTGCATGTCTGCTTAGACATGCTCAGCTTTGTGGATACTCGGATTCTGTTGCTGCTTGCAGTAACTTCATACCTAGCATCATGTCAATGTAAGTTTGAATATCTGCTTTTTTTCTGTGATGGATATTTTTTTGCTCCCACTGCTTGAGGATCTTTGGCTTTTGTTTGGGACTTACATGAAGGTCAACCTGGAGACAGCTCAAAGCACTGCAGAATAAAACTCCAAGGATTGAGCTCATGCAAAGGATTCTTCAACTTTTCCCAAGGATACAATTATTTATATTTGATTAGTTTCCGAGAGGGAGAAGTTGCGCTCCTGAAAAAAAAAAGTTTCCTCGCTTTTAAAGAGACCTGTAAAAGTAGTCAGCCAAGTGTATTTATAATACTATTAGTGCATGTTGAGTGGTCAATATAAGCTAAAAGTTAATTTTCTTTAAGACATAGGATGAAAAACTTCGTGGGGCGTTGTACATATTGTTCCATCCAGGCGTCCAGCTAATGAAGCTTTATTATAGGAAACTGCGGTGTCTCCCCCTGGTGGCCATTGGTGCAAACATCTACTTGGCACCAGTTTGATTTTCTCCTCTTTAAAAAGAGACAGTTCTATTTATCAAAAAGTAAAAACAAGACTAAATACTTACATATTTTACTATTCCTAGATTTTGTCAAACACAATAAGTTTTTCTATAACTTGTTTTAAGTTGCACTTTACTGCCTGATTTATTCTTATTTAGGTCTCAAAACGATTTAAAAACATAGTCTGCGTTGAAAATCGAAGCTCTCGGTCATCTCTCATTATTTTAGTACATTAAATAGGGAGATAAACAGTCTCACATCACTTTGAATGTCCAAGTGCGCCCCCTTGTGGTCGAGATTGGACATGAGGCGTAAGAGTTCATGGGGAGGTCCCAGCTATGCCAAATCCAGCCATGGCCAGCTCATGTCCACCTGCATGAGTGATACAAGAGATAGAGACATCATGAATGAACGATAATGAAAACTGCCTCACAGTCTTGGATAATAGAACTGTAATTGGGCTAAAATGCACTCACTTTTGAACAAAAAAAAAACTGTAAAATGCACCCACTTTTTAACACAATCAATAAAATGCACCCACTTTTTAACACAATAAGAAAAAAAATGCACTTTTTAATCACATTTATTCCAAACAGCATCAATAACAGATGTCATATATTCACCAGTATTGTTTGCAGTAGCAGGCCAACTACTCCTGTCCCAAGGGCATATACTACCTGTTGAGGCCTGTTAGCAGCGGCATCCTTAATATCTGGAATGCTATTGGGATTCAAGCTGGTTGCAGACAGTTTGAAGAGGTTTAGCATGTGGCAATGGCCCTCAGCTACGCTTTTAAAACATGAGCTTATATCTGTGCTACAGCGTACAGATTTAGAGCACATAAACAATGCGGGAATGCTAGTTGTTTGAGGCATGTCAGAAAAGTTTGTTGGATATTTTTGAGATATTAATGTAGCTATGCACTGACAGTCCTGAACTCTGTCACATTTTCAAGCCTCAGATGGCTGTAAAGGCCACAAGAACACACAAGAAGAGCAACTTTTTGTTTCACACTGAATATTTACTAAGTTGCTAAGTTTGGCTAAATTTTCTTTGCACATGGGATTTTTGTAGACTTTTACATGGTTACTGTACATTTAAATGTCCCCTAAGAAGGCATCCAGTCTTGTTTCTAACAGAGTACTTTTTAGTAGACTTTGTTCTCATGCAAAGGAAACTATAAATCTTTACATTGACACAAAGAGGTTAATACAATTCAAAATAACAGATATGGGATATAACATTGTTTTTTTTTTTTAAATGACATGTTCTAATGGAGTATCCCCTCTTCTCTCCCCACCCTCCTCCTCTCCCTCTCCCTCCTCTTCATCTCTCCATCGCCACAGTGACGGTTAGTACACATGCATGAAACCATGACAGCAACATTTCTTAAAGATACTTTTACCTTGTCTCTTTGCCCCTTTTATTTTTCCTCCAAACGCTGTGAAATACTCCATGAAAGGAAGACCTCTCGGTTGGTCTTGACCATTTGAGCAATCTCAACGACGGCAGAGCATTTAGGAATTTCTGCCCCCTGAACCAAGTTGTTTCTTGCAGTTTTCTCCCTTCCTGTCCATGAATAGGTGAGGGTCCTATTGGCTAAAGTTTGTGTCAATGAAAGCTAAAACCGCAGCTCTGAGGCACCCATGGGGCCTGGTACAAAGGATCCTTTCTGAGGGGCAGAGGGAGGTTTGCCCCTAACAGCTGGCTGTGGGTCAGTTTGGAGTCTTCCCCTGCTCTTTGATTTGGATTTGATTTTATGAAAGCTGATCTCAGACCTGTTACGAATGGTTGAGATCCTCTGCTTAAATAAAACAAAATAAAAAAAAATATGACATTATGAAACTGTGTAAGACTGAGCCCCCTCTAATGTAAGAAAACCTGATGAGTATTAGTTTGAATGTTTCTGCTCATAGTTGAGATTGCCTAAATCAGCATGGTGTTTGCAGCATCTGCAGCAGCATTTTAAAGGTGCAATATGCGCTGTTTTGTTCTGGTAACATCTAAGAACCTTATTTGTTCCATGGACTAACGTGCTCTTACTGCTAAGAGGTTGTTGAGTCTGGTTTGGGACACTTTTTTTAGCATCTCTGTGCACATGTTGATCATTTATATCACATGCACATTGCTCTGCTGTATTTTTTTTTTTAATTTTTATTATGCATGAGCATGTTTTATCTATCCTCATGATTACACATTTTGCATGTATAGCTAGTTCTTACAATGGCTACTTGTTATCATGCTTCTGCAAAAGATCAGAGAGCTGAATGTTTTATATATCCTAAATGGCCTGAAAAGACTGAATAAATAAATCTTACATTTATTTATCTTCTTTTCAATTTAGGGAAGAGTCAAGGTGAGCACATAATGTTCTTCTTATGTGTTTGGCACCTATAACGTGGCATATAAGACACATAAAGCATAGCTTATGTGTGGAAAAGGTCAGAGGTTATCTTTGTGATGTTTCTGTAATCACTGAAATGTGTTTTAACTTGCTTGCCCTCTCACTGGAAGGTCAAGTTT
Organism: Plectropomus leopardus; assembly: GCF_008729295.1. Taxonomy (NCBI): domain Eukaryota; kingdom Metazoa; phylum Chordata; class Actinopteri; order Perciformes; family Serranidae; genus Plectropomus; species Plectropomus leopardus. The sequence goes on along the minus strand of NC_056480.1, from coordinate 16,534,748 downwards.
GTTTACATACACATTTTATTGATACTAGCATACAACAGATTGAATAGAATTCAAATCTGTTTTTTTTTTTTTTCGCTTTTAGTCACATCTAGTGTAGTTTAGATCAGACACCGGCTTTTGCTGGAGGAATAGTTAAAAGATGACATGTTGCTAAAGCGGCTTCTGCTCTGTGTTTTGGTCTGACTGAGTGATTTTTCCACTGCAGGGTCCCAGAGGAGACAAAGGGCCTCGAGGTGACAGGGTAAGCCAAAGTGCAACTCTGCTTCCTTTGTTCAAACAACTGTTACCAAATATGTAATTTAGGTATTTGATGTGTTGTATTTTTTATGCATAATTTTGTGTCGTGGTTGTTGACGTCATGTGACCTTCTAACCTCAGTAGGCCACACCCCTTTGTTTACATTACCCATAGAGCCTAGTGTTTACAGATAATAATAGTGATGTGAATGGGCAGTGTATGCTCTATTTAACATCTTAACCTCATTTATTTTATTTGTATTTTTTATTCTTTTGTTTTTTTTTCCCATCTGTATCTGGCATGAAGCCTTTTCATCATATCTTATAATATAATTACACAGTTTGCAGTTTTTAAGCTTTATCTAATTATTGAATGTTTCTGCTCATCGCTGAAGTAGAATAATCTAAGAATCACAAGAAACCATCCTATCAGCAACTGTTCACTCAGTAACAGTGTTAACTCACTATATTATCTGTGTTTTACAGGGTCCCCAGGGCCCAAATGGAAAAGATGGCAAACCCGGACTCCCTGGCCCCGCTGGCCCCCCTGGTCCCCCTGGACTTGGAGGAGTAAGTCCTCTGTTTATACTTGCAAAATTAGCAGCTTTGCTTTGTGGTGTTTGTCTCAAAAGCAGTCCAAAAACTATGATGATAGTGCAGTTCTAGCTGTGATTTGACTTCCAATATTTCTTATGATAGAAACTATTTAGAAAATAGTATTTAAATGTGTCTGTTTTATGTATTTGACCCCCATTCTGCACATGCAGGATGTGATTCTGCGCAGCGCCAGGCTGGCAGCGTCCAAAATCCCCTCTGTTACTCTGTTTTTTTATATTAAATTGTTAAAGTATTGAATCATAGCCTCGTGACCTTTGACCCTTCGTCCGTGACCCATTTGTTACCATGACCAACAGATAATACGTAGATGAGATGCAACAAAGCTACTATTAGTGTTAGTTAACTCTCTTTTAGGTTTCAACCCTTCGAAAACTGTAGGATGCTCACTTGCATTTTCCAGTAAAGCATTTTATTGATGCAAAAGAACACCAATTTGTAAAAATGTTCAACATAATATTCATTTATGTGTTGTTGTATGTTACACAAGGTTTCTTCATGGCTGATTGTAGTGATTATATAGGTTTGTACTGCTGAAAACAATGTCCTGTGCGTTTAGTTTGTACTTAATCAGAGCTCTGCTTGTCCAATTGTGCTGATTTATTTTTAGAAGTTTGTAATTCTAACTTATTAATCTGTTGTTTTTTGTTTGTTTGTTTTTTCTGGTTATCAGAACTTTGCTGCTCAGTATGATGGTGTAAAAGCTCCCGATCCCGGCCCTGGACCCATGGTGAGGACCCCTCTCTCTCTTTGTCTTGTGTTTGTCTTTATATCCATCCCTACATATAAATAATTATAGTTAAAGGCAGGATACTTGAATCTCACACCTTTGAATTAAAATTACACTCCTGATACGTTGTACTCATGACAAAGCACACTAGCCTGCATTAATTTAGTGCTGATGAATGATATGAAGAATGAACTTATTTCTCCTTTTCAGGGTATGATGGGCGCTAGAGGCCCTCCCGGACCTCCTGGACCCCCTGTAAGTTAAATTGCTTACTATAAATTTAAAATTTGATCAAACGTCATACTCATAAGCTTAATCTGCTTTTGCTGTATTGTCATTGAAGACTGATTGCCTCATATCATCCAACAGGGAGCTCAGGGACACACCGGACACCCTGGTGAGCCCGGAGAGCCTGGACAGACTGTAAGATTATCCTCCAAAATATTCAAAATCATTCATGGGATGAGAATCCTTGTCAGACTTATCCATGTGACGCCACCATCTTGAAAGCATTTGTTGTCACTGAGGTCTGAAATGTTCTGGTTTTCCTTCCAAAGGGCCCCGTTGGTCCTCGTGGCCCCCCTGGACCCCCTGGCAAATCTGGAGAGGACGTAAGTATTATTTTTGTGTTTTGCAAGCATTTTTCCGAGCCTATATTTGTTTACAAATTTTCTAAAGACTTATTTTTCTCTGCCGTCTTAAAGTGGATTTGAGCTGTCTATAGACTTTTGACAATGTCAACATCTGTTTTGTTGACTCAAAGGGTAACAACGGCAGACCTGGAAAGCCCGGAGACAGAGGTGCCCCTGGCCCACAGGTAAGAGATTTGCTCCAAAACAAGCAGTTTTAAAAAACACAAACCACAAAAAGACATCTGAGTTATAAATATGGAGTATGTCTTAGTAATATTTTTTCTCTACATTGACTTACAGGGAGCTCGTGGATTCCCCGGAACCCCTGGACTTCCAGGAATGAAGGGACACAGAGTGAGTGCTGACCTTTTCCTCTCCTTGACCCAAAATTTACCTGCATTGTTTACCTCATCACCTGAAGCCCACTGACTTGAAGCCAGAAGCCGAAACAGCTCCAAAACAGAAAAAACAAACATAGCAGAAGTGCTACACCTGTGCTGTGTTAAAAGGGGACTGAATATGTTTTTGCACACCATAACTGGCACCTCTGGGAGTGATTAAGGACCTAACTTCCTATTTCCTACATCCTGAGGAGCAATGTAGATTTAATGGAGAGCTTAATTGCTGCCATCAAGATTTTTGGTCCATGCTATTTGCATTAGAATATCTAGAGCCAGATAGTAAACTTCCTGTGAAACCACATTTGAGGACAGAAAAGCCTCCGTAATGTCTCACATGAGACTTCAGATGTATTTCAGACAATATGTATTCTTACAGAAGATCAAACAAGCATATGTCTTGTTTATCCCACTCACTGATTCCTTTGATAATCTGATTTATCGAAGGATCTGCTCACTTTGTCCCCAATCTTTTCCTTTTTCTGCTCAAAGTATTACATTTTAGTACCAACAGTAGGGTTGGTAATAATACTACTGTCTTCTACTCTAACTTCTCTTCATTACATGGCCTATAGCTGGTCATGTTATGACTGTTCATCCTTATAAACATCCTACATCATCACTCTCTTTCAGGGTTACACTGGTCTGGATGGACGCAAGGGAGAGCCTGGTGGTGCTGGTGCCAAGGTAAAGAAGACACCTTCAAAAACATCACAAAAGCACACACATCCAGGACAAAAGTGCCGGACAAGAGATAATACAAGAGAAGAAAAAAAGTCTGCACACTAGATTATGCTCCCATAAATATTTAATTCAATTATCACCAAGGTGATGTTTTGAGAAAGGACACCTTTGTCATGACTGCAGCAACAAATGTTCCTACCGAGTGCTATATTTCACATAAAATGCCATTTCCTCTTGTATTAATGTCAGTGTCAGTCTGCTGATTAGTTTACGGTTAGAGTTTAGAGTAATTTATTGTAGTTTATGCAAGGATGTATGTCATTTACATCATTTCTCTGGATATTGTAGTAATAGAACCCCCCACCTCACACACACACACACACACACACACACACACACACACACAAAACAACAACAACAACAACAACAACAACAACAACAACAACAACAACCAAAAATTCAGTTTTGCATTGCCAATACTTTCAGCTCACTAGCCAAAACCAAATTTCAGATGTGACCTGTTAACCTCTGACCTCTGAGTCACTTCACCTCAGATGCCCCATCAAACTAATCCACCTTCTTCTGTCTCTCCTATAGGGTGAGCCTGGTGCCCACGGAGCTGCTGGAAGTCCTGGACTGGCTGTAAGTTTTTAATCGAGTTTATCATTTATGTACAAAACCTTAGTAAACCTTGCTTTAATACCAATTTTTGCCACAATTCATCATTTGCCACCACACAACTGCAGGTAAGACGCTTTGCTCAACACTTTTGTTTTCCTATGTATCTTTCCCGTTAGGGTTCTCGTGGTATGCCTGGTGAGAGAGGCCGTCCTGGCCCTGCTGGCCCTGCTGGTGCTCGTGGTGCTGATGGCAACGTTGGACCCGCTGGTCCTGCTGTGAGTATTGGCCCTTTTAAACCCTTTTTTTACTGTAACATTAATCCATTTGATGAATAGTGAACTCAAGAAGTATCTCTATGATACCTTTGCAAAATGTACATGTGTAATGATTGATATCTTAATGTATAAATAATAATGTGTCATTAAATATCAGAGGAAGGAGCAACAATGCCGCTAAATACTGATTATGTAATTGTACCCATATTAAACAAACTTTGACCTTAATGTGAGCTTTAACATATGTACACTGATGTCATAACTGCTGTTCTTCTACCCAGGGTCCCCTCGGAGCTGCTGGTCCTCCAGGTTTCCCCGGTGGCCCCGGACCCAAGGTAAGTGTAATGTCACTTCCTGTGGCATTTCCTGTCCTTTTGGCAACACACTCTCCCAGATAGTTTCATGTTTACAGTCACAAAAGGAGAAAATTCTCATTAACACACAGTATAAGCATCACCGCCACTGTCAGTGTTTGTTATCCAAATAGCTTCCTGTATACTATCCCCATGGGAATACCGCATACATGTAACAGCATCAATCAAAGACCACTCAAACAAACACACATCCCATCCTTATGATTTCATTATTTGTTTATGGATGTATTTTTGTCTTTGACAGGGAGAGATTGGACCTGCTGGAGCTACTGGCCCAAGTGGACCTCAGGGAGCTAGAGGAGAGCCCGGTGCCAATGGCGCTGTCGGCCCCGTTGGTCCCGCTGTAAGTATACAAAGATTTTATCGCTCATCCTGGAGAAAAAAATTGCAAATACATGTATTTTATGTAGCCCTTGATTTTGTCTTGATTGTTGTCTAGTTCTAAACAGCATTTATCAATTCCAAAAACTCAGTGAAATATGAATGTTGACATTTATTTTAAATCATAAATTAGTGACTTGCATTGATTTGTCTTTTGAAGCAATGCTGTTGCTATCCATGCATCCACATTTTGCTTAAGTTCTATAAATAATTTTAAAAATTACATTGCCATTTACTGCATTAACTTTGTGAGATATTATCACTTATTCCATATCATCGTGCATTGGAGTGCACTCATTTAATCTCTGAAAAGTCAAATGTAATGTTTTTTGTAACCATGGATTTTTTAGCTAGACCTTTTTGTTTGTTTTGTTTTGTTTTGTTTTGATGAGATTACCTAATTTCTTGTTTTGCCCTTTAGGGTAACCCTGGTGCTAACGGCCTGAACGGAGCCAAGGGAGCTGCTGTAAGTAACCAAGTTGTACTGTTAGAGCACATGTAGATCAAAGGTCATTAAAGGTCACACAGAAGTTACAATAGTTAGGTCTATGCCATGCTGCTCACATGACATAAATAATTAGGTTGTTTTAATCACAGAGAATGGTTTAATGTTACTGATAGCAGGATGCAGTTTTTTCTATTTCAAATGAACAATATAGTTTGTATAATAAATCACTTATTTTATTTTATTTTAACATCAGGTACATGGGGAAAGAGACTGAATAATGGCAGTGTTTCAATTTAGGCTTTACTGATTCTCACCTGTCTGTCATTATTGTTTTTTAGGGTGCCCCTGGTGTTGCTGGAGCTCCTGGCTTCCCCGGAGCAAGAGGAGGACCTGGACCCCAGGGTCCTCAGGGTGCTGCCGGACAGAGAGGTCTTGCTGTAAGTACACAATCAACACACAAACCTCCACAAAAAAAACATTCATATCCACATGTAAGCATGCAGATCTAAACACAAAAACTCACATAAATAATCGTCCACAGGTTATTGATTGTTTTATTAACTGCATCTGTTTATGTGTTTTAGGGAGATCCTGGTGTTCAGGGTATTAAGGGAGATGGCGGACCCAAGGGAGAGCCTGTAAGTTCATGTCCTGATATTTAGTTTATAAATTCACCAAACTGAATCTGAAGATATCTGACTCTTTATTACTGTTGTCCTTCAACTTCTCTGTTGTCTCCTTCAGGGTAACGCTGGACCTGCAGGACCCCCCGGACCTCAGGGTGAGGAGGGCAAGAGAGGACCCACTGGTGAGCTCGGTGCCACTGGACCTGCTGGAAACCGTGGAGCTAGAGTGAGTACCAGACCACTGTCTCTGATGTTGCACCCATTTGGATCCATGTTTTTTACATGACCTGCTAATACCTGTGTGTCTCTTACAGGGCGCCCCTGGCAGCCGTGGTATGCCTGGTAGCGAGGGAAGAACTGGCCCCATTGTAAGTGGTCAAAGAACAAATTTCACTCTACCAACATGCAATGTCACAGCAAACAAAATTAAGTTATCAGGTGAACCCCCCCCCCCTCCCTCATTTCTGTTGGACCTCTTTTGTCTCCTTCTCGTAGGGCATGCCTGGTGCCCGTGGTGCTTCTGGTGCCGCTGGACCTCGTGGACCCCCTGGAGATGCTGGCCGCGCTGGTGAGCCTGGCCCAGCTGGTCTCAGGGTGAGTCTTTTCCTCACCTCTGTATTTTACAGGAGTCTTATGTCTAGTTTAAAGGGAGAAAAGGCTTGTGGGAATGTGGAATAGCTGAGTTAGAACAGCTTGGAACAGCAGTGCTGTAATGGCTTTAGTACGAGGCCATAGTGTGATGTAAATTTGCCTTGTGTGGACAATTAAACTCAAGAATTTGATGAAAGGTAGTTGGCCAATGGGGTCAGCTGTAGCAGCACAGATTAACAACAATGCATTCATCTTAATGACCAATTTTTACTTGCTACAGGGTCTCCCAGGAAGCCCCGGAAGCTCTGGACCCCCAGGAAAGGAGGGACCTTCTGTGAGTAAATCTGATTTTTACACTAATACAGAACTTTTTTATTATCAGTCTTCCCAGATTTAACTTTAGGACTCGGACATTCCCATTGCACTCACTCTGTACTGTAAGTAAAATGATGTCCTGCTTCCTCCTCCAGGGCCCCGCTGGACAAGATGGCCGTGATGGACCTCCTGGCCCAACTGGACCTAGAGGCCAGCCCGGAAACATTGGTTTCCCCGGACCCAAAGGACCTTCTGTGAGTAGAAACAAAGCTAACATGAGCATTTGGAGCTGCATCCTCTTGTTTTTTTCAAGTTTACATGGCATGTGCTTAACCCGCTTCCTACTGCCTTTAGGGTGACGCTGGCAAGCCCGGAGATAAGGGAGCCACTGGCCCCACTGGACTGAGAGTAAGTCAAAAAATACCTTACAGTTGTTTCATACAGTAGCTCTCTGACAAAATATTTTAATATGATTTGTCAGCTCCATTGCCAGTGTTTTAACATGTCATCATGTTCTATTTAGGGAGCCCCTGGACCTGATGGTAACAATGGAGCCACCGGTGCCGTTGGACCTGCTGTAAGTATCCGCATACGTGTCGCCCCTGCGTTAATGGGAGTTTTCTGACAAATGCTTGCAAAATTTTTGACTACAATTTGTCACTAAAACCATCAGTGTTAGCTGCACTTTTTTTCTACTGATACAGCAATTGCTGTATGATTTGCAATAGTAGGAGGAATGATGATTTCCAAATAATTATTTTGATTTTCATTGAAAATCATATTAAAATGATTATGGTGTGATTTTTTTTTTCAGGGTTCTGTATCAAACAAACATGTGTTCTTAAGTCTATAGAATATAATCTGTAGGCCAGGACATGTCTACAGCATGACAATATTTGTTTTGTTTTTTTTCTTCTGTTTATGGGGGTGTTTGTGGAGTACATGTACATACACTCCTGAACAAATATGCATGTTTATTTATAAGCGCAAAGAAGAAAAGTACATGATAATTCTACAAATTACATAATTATAATATACATACACACATATATATATATATATATATATATATATATGATAACTCAGATATCAGATATGGATTATTGAAATAGTCTATAGAGGGTTGCCATATCAGATAGAACATATCTGACTTAACTCTCATTGAAAATGTTCTTTTTTCTAAATGTAATTGTTTCATTACATCTTTCAGCAAAACTAAGCAGACTCGTGCTTTTCACTGTTGCCAGTTTTGTTATACATATTTTTGACTCACATTTTGCCATTATCAAATGTAGCACCTCCTGCTTTTGAAAATTGCAGTAGGCCATACTGACATTTCGATCAAATTTCAAATAAATGTTCAGCCCTAACCATTGTGCTGTATTAATCATTGGTCTTTTTCTCGCTAAAGGGTGGTCCTGGTGAGAAGGGAGAGGCTGGCGCTACTGGAGCTCCTGGCTTCCAGGTTTGAATCCATCATCTTATTCTATTCTCTGCTCGTTATAAACAGCACAATGTCAAAAAGCATATTCAAAAACATGAAATTTCCAACTGCCAATTCAGTCTAATTTCAAATCCATGTTAGTAGCTACATGCATTACCTGCACCTCAGGTGTACTTTTTATATAGCAGTATCTGCATAAATGGCACTGTTGAGTTCATCGGTCCTGATGTTGCGGCTCTATGTTTTCAGGGTCTGCCTGGACCTGCTGGAGCTGCTGGAGAGGGTGGCAAGCCTGGAGACAGAGTAAGTAACAATGAAACACACGCTTACTTCTAACATGTTATACAGTCAAACCATTGAAATTATAGAATAAGTGTTACATTTCTAACCTACCATTCACGTTTTTATAGGGTATCCCAGGAGACCAGGGACTTGCTGGACCTGCTGGTGCCAAGGTGAGTTCAACTGTCTATGCCTTTGTGCAATTATTTTGTAGTAGCAGTTGAAGTTTTTTTCAGTTTTAGTAATATGTCAAAACCATAAAACTAGTTAGAATCTCTCTGATCGTGTCAGATTACATTTGCACGAATACAATAAAATATAACAGCTCCAAGTAGCTGGAGACAATACACTGACCTCCTCTTTGTATTCCTCCAGGGAGAGCGTGGTAACCCCGGTGCTGCCGGAGCTTCTGGACCTCAGGGACCAATTGGTGCCCGCGGACCTGCTGGAGCCCCTGGAGCCGATGGTGGCAAGGTAAGATGATGCCATATCTGTAAGAAGCAAAAGTTATGAATGAAATGTTGACCACAGAATCAGTAGCAAAGTTTATTGATATCGGATCATGCTAAATAAATTTCATACATACGCTCTTAGGCAGCATATAAGGGTTTTTTACATTCTTTTATCATTACAATCCAAACAATCCTTTAGAATCATATTATGTTGCGAGTGTTTTATGCAAAAAGGAACAATAGTTTGTGATGTTTGTTTACAGGGAGAGCCTGGCGCTGCTGGACCTGCTGGTGGTCCCGGACACCAGGGACCTGGTGGCATGCCCGGTGAGCGTGGAGCTGCTGGTGGCCCTGGAGGTAAAGGAGAGAAGGTAAGTTCAAAAAATTCCACCTGCAAATAAAGTTTTCAGCCCTCAAAATAACTCAGATTTGTTAACAAATTTTTCTTCTCTTTCTCTCTCCTATAGGGAGAGGCTGGACACAGAGGACCTGACGGCAATGCTGGCAGGGACGGTAGCCGTGTAGGTTCAACTCTCTAATTCTTCCAGAGGCACTTGATATGGAAACGTTAGTTTGACTGTAACAGCTAGAGCCTGGGGCCTCAGTGTCATCTCCTCTCTCTTTCCAGGGATTGCCTGGACCCGCTGGACCTCCTGGACCCACTGGAGCCAATGGTGATAAGGTAAGTAGGTGATGTGTGGATATTATTTACCACAAGACAAAAAAAACATAATCCATCACAGTAAAGGTGTTTAGGATGAAAACACAGGTTAATTAATGTTATGGGACTTTGTTATCGTCTAAAAAAAATGTCTGCTTTTAACATAATTCAGGATGGCTGACTGACCAGTGACCTACAGTAGAGAACCATGGAGATGGTGTTGTTGAAATCACATCACAGTTAGAAATTATCTCTTGGCAGACCAACTTCGAATCTATATTCTTGGCCGTCCCACTGCTCTGTAGGAGAACCCCCATTGTACAATTGCATTGTATCTAAAGCTAGAACCTCAACACTGCCACCCGATGGCTGTTTTATAATATTACAGTAATGGCTTAACTCCAGCATAATATGAGTTAGCTGCAGTGTAACATAATAAATGAGGCAGACAAATGCAAACATTAACATTTTTATGCATTTACATGCTACTTCAAACAGTTGAGGTTACCTTTTATATTACCTTTTTTCAGTGATGGAATGTTACTAAGTAAATTAACTGAAGTATTGTATTTAAATACAAGTTTGAAATACTTTAAGTACTTTAAAGTACTTTACTTTAGTATTTCAATTTTTTACTACTCTATACTTGTAATCCACTTTTAGAGGCAAACATTTTACTTTTTACTCCACTATACTGATTTGATTACTTTATTCTGTAGTTGCAGATTCAGTTTGATAATACAAAATATAAATTGACTAAAAAGCTATGATATGTTGCTGATATATATGATTAAGTTGCCCAGCAGGATATAAAGTTATGAATATAAGCAACACCTTTACCAGCTCCAACATTTAAGTGATAAGCACATTAATGCACCAATAATTACAAGCCAATAATGTACCATAGGCTGCATTACAATGAGTATGTTTAGTTTTGGCAGGGTACTCTATGTTGATGCTAAAATTGATGTATTTTTACCTTTTTATAATTTTGAATGCATGACTTTTACTTGTAACTGAGTATTTTTTATACAATAGTATTGTTATTTCACTTTAGTAGAATATCTGAATACTTCATCCACCACTGTTTGTGGCATTGTGGCCTATGTAGACAACTGAAGGAGGCAGAAATGCAATGAAAATAATGACACAGCATTGGCACTGCATTGCCTAAAAAAAGGAAAACTAAAGGATAATCTTTTGGAGCATTCATACCAGCTGATTAAGTTTTCAAATTCATTAGCAAAAGTAAATGGCAATTTAAACTTTTTGCCAGCACGTCTCCAGTTGTTCTGAACACTCAAAGCACTTTCACACCACATGTCCCATTCACCCATCCACACACTGGTGGCCAAGGCTACTACAGTAGGTGCCACCTGCTACTCAGCTTGACCATTCACACACTCACACTTGAGCATTTCTGGCTTCAGTATTTTGACCAAGGATACTTTGACATGTGGTCTGCAGGAGCCAGGGATTGAACCAGCAATCAGGGGTGTAAATACAGACAGTGCAGTTGCACCTGGCCTTATGAGGCGGTAGGGAGGGGGGGTGATTCAAATTACCAACTCAGAAATCTAAAAAAAGAAAGAGCCTACGCTAAATGAAAACATGAAAAGGCAAATCCCAAGTAACCATGCCATTCAAACAAAAAAGCAGCAGTAAGACACATTGTTGGTAAAATATACACCTAATCATGTGTGTGTTTGTGCTTCATAATTAGTAAGCATGCTCTAGGGCCCATCATAATAGCGTGCACTGAGGCTTATCAGATCAACCACTGACACCAATCTTTGGCTATACCTTCTAAGCCACAGCCACCCAAAAGGCAAGAGGGTGTGTTTAAAGCAATGCTGATGCCAAAAAAGTGATTTCTCTTGTGTGTATGAATACATGGATAGGTAATAATCAAAGATTGAATGGGTGGAACACACTAATGAAACACTCCCTGTTCTCTCCTCTAGGGTGAGAGTGGTGCCTTCGGACCTGCTGGCCCTGCTGGACCTCGTGGAGCCTCTGTAAGTAGCTGTGGCTGACTTCCTCCATAATAATAAATATTACCTTGAGATAATATATGGCTTTTATGTGCAGCATAAAGATGAAATCTCTCTGATCCACTTCTTGTTGTCCACAGGGAGAGCGTGGAGAAGTTGGACCTGCTGGAGCTCCCGGATTCGCTGGACCCCCTGTAAGACAGCAGCCAGTCACTTTGCAATACAATATCCTACGACAATACAATCTTAAATACAATGGCCTGGATATTGACCCATCATTATTACTCCTCCTGACTACAGGGCGCTGATGGTCAGACCGGAGCAAGAGGAGAGCGTGGACCTGCTGGAGGAAAGGGAGAAGTTGGCCCCGCTGGCCCTGCTGGACCCGCTGGACAGTCTGGACCTGCTGTTAGTACAAGTTACACCTGACACACTCTTGTATTGATAATTTAGCAACTAAGATGTGATATGAGTAGTAAAATGATCCAAATAGTATTGCTCACCACTGTGTGGACTCTGCCATCCACAGAGCGATTTCTAAAATAGTATATTTATAGTATTTGTTATAGTTCTTGTCATTGGTGTGGCCTTTTTTTACTAATATGATTTCTGGGTTTTTTTCATGTGTTTATCTAGGGTCCCGCTGGCCCTGCTGGACCTGCTGGTGCTCGTGGAGATAACGGCCCCGCTGTGAGTATTGAAACACCATAGCATCGTACTGTCATACCTGTCACACTCACTCACACCCACTCACTTCAGCCCTAAAAGCCTTAATTTGCGCTATAAAATCAAATAAAGCATCCAAGCATCCAGAGAGTGTAGTAACTGGAAATTGACCTCAAAACTCTCATAAGACGACCTAAGAGGAAATGTCAAAAATTTTATTCTGGCGACTATTGCCTTTTTTCTACCCTGATTATTTTCTACAACAAGCACTGTGAAGATGCTTTTTTGCTTGCAGCTTAAGCCCAAAACTCCTAAATTTGCTCCTTTTAGCCTTCCACAAATGGTTTCCTTGCTTCCCCTGAGGAAAGGAAAATTCAAAATAAAAGCTCTTCTTTGTTTAGCTTATGTCTCCCAGCTCAATGTAATACTGATATGAATTTTAACCATTTAAGATCTTAAAATGCTTCTTTTCCTCTCTCACTGCACTGATCTTTATTTCTCTGAAATAATAATCACTTTATAGTCAGAAGAAAAATCAGAAATTTATCTGGAGTCACAGGACATCAACAGGTTCACATAAATACAAAAAAATCAATTTTAAAAAATCATTCAACAAATACTGCAAATCACAACAAACAACGAAAAGTGGATACAGTGCAACATATTACATTCAGTTTTCTGCCCAGTGTACTTAGAAGCCACACTCTGATTTAATAAGTTGATAGACTGAGGAACAAACGAGTTCCTCGATCTGTCCAGTCAAGCCTGTGGGACTCTAAATCTTCTGTGTGGTGGCAAAAGATGATATTCTTTAAATAATGTGTGAGGAGGGTCAGACGTAATATTACCAGTCGACATTCTTACACAAAGTACACAATATGAAAAGTTGACTCAAGGTCTTTGAACAAATACACAGCAGTCTAGCCAGTTTAGCTTTAACCTGAACGGAGAGACAACTGTATCATGCACTGATCCATACTGCACAACACTCTGTATTAACAGTAATATCCAAAAGAAAACTCGATTGGCTTATAAATGAGCCTGCACAATTTCGGCATTTTGTCTCAGTCATCAAATTCAATTCTTTCTTCTGTGTATTTTATTTGTTCACAGACTTGTCTCTCTTCTGAGAATCCTATGAGCACAGCAAAGGAGCTCTTGCTGATTTAGTCTTGAAGGAATGAGGGGTTAGGAGTAACAGACCATAATTTAGTAATCTCCATATAAAATGATTCATTCTGATGAGACAAAAAAAACCTAATCTTACCTCTGATGCTCACACGCAGACACAAACACACACACACGCACGCGCACACACACACACACACACACACACACACACGCACACACACACACAAAAACACAGACTCCACACATTCTTGATAACTGCTGTATAACCTTTGATGATGTGTGTTTTCGTTGACAGGGTCTGACTGGTTTCCCTGGTGCTGCTGGCAGAGTTGGTACTGCTGGTCCCTCTGTGAGTGTTTTATTTACAATAAGTTGTTAACACGCATACATGCAGGCCTGCACTGTACACTGGATTACTTAAGTCAAATTTTCAGTTCATCTCCTCATCATGCTGCTTCCCGTATCAGTGAAACAGAGCGATCACATCTGACATTAACCCACTCTCCTCCTCCTCCACTCTCAGGGTATTGTTGGGCCCCCTGGCCCCGCTGGTCCCGCTGGTAAGGATGGTCCTCGTGGTCTTCGTGGTGATGCTGGTCCTGCTGGTCCTGCTGGAGATCAGGGTATGGTTGGCCCACCTGGTCCAGCTGGAGAGAAAGGACCCTCTGGAGAGTCTGGTCCTCCTGTAAGTAACAGCTCTTTTTCCTGTGGAAAACTGAGATTTTCTAAAACAGCAACAATTGGATAAACAAATGCCAGTTTTTATCAGAGTTTCTATCTTTATTATAGTCATCATAAAGATCCCTATATCTCCATCATCAGTGGATTGATATGCGATCTGTATGTATTTAGGGTGCTCCTGGTGCTCCTGGAACCAGTGGTCCTCTTGGACTTCAGGGATTCGTTGGTTTGCCTGGTGCTAGAGGAGATCGTGGTTCACCTGGTGGTGCTGGTGCTGTGGTGAGTAGAAATGAATGATGATAGTATTCCCCAAGATATATGTACATACAAACATACTATATCACCTATAGTATGGAGTCTTTGACAGTATTTGACCTATTGATTTTCTCTGCATCCCATCACAGGGAGAGCCTGGTAGAGTTGGACCTGCTGGTCCCGCTGGAGCCCGTGGTCCCGCTGGCAACATTGGTCTGCCCGGTATGACTGGACCCCAGGGAGAGGCTGGACGTGAGGTAAGGAATGGATAGGCCAATAGCAAACGCTGCAATGACCTGTTAGTGCTAACCAAATGTGTAGAGTATCATAATATCCCAAGTGGAAGTACTGTAATTCGACTAAGACATGATTTGTTGTCAACAGGGCAGCAACTAATGATTGTTTTCATTGTTGATTAATCTGTTGATTGTTTCTCAATTAATCAATTAGTTGTTTGGTCTATAAAATGTCAGAAAATGTTGAAAAATGTTCCCCAAAGCCCAAGATGACACAAATGTCTTTTTTCGTCCACAACCCAAAGACATTCAGTTTGAGGAGAAACAGTTCAAGAAATATTCACAGTTAAGAGGCTAGAATCAGAGACTTAAAAAAAAAATTCACTCAAACCAACTGATCTGTTATCAGATTAGTTGGCAATTAATTTAACAGTTAACAGCTGTAACTGCAAATCTCTGTTGGGCTTTTTTGATGCATCGGTGTAGATTTCAGGGGGAGATGCAGGGGACACACATCCCCTCAGTATTTGGTTTATGTGCATTTGTCCCTCCCAATGAAAAAATAAAAGTAGCCTTTTATTTTCACAGAATTAAAAACATTTACACAATATATTGATGCAGAGAATGCACACATTGGTGCATAAACATTTACCAGAATGCAGGAAATTAAGTGTTTGACGCTCAAAATTATCTTGCAGAGGATCCCCAAACCCCCTGTTTCATATATGTCCTGCAAATTTTGAAAGAAAACATACATCCTTGCCTGATTGAAATTGACTAATATATATATAATATATGTAATATATAATAGAGTATATGTTCAAAAATATGGACTCACAACAACCTGATATAAAGACACAGACTATGTAAGTTATTATTTTCTTTGCTACCTACAGGGTAACCCTGGTAACGATGGCCCCCCTGGCCGTGCCGGAGCTCCTGGATTCAAGGTAATTCCTTTTCCCTTTCATAAAGTTTGTTCATATACAGAGTACACATATACACACACTGTGCTCTGACCTGCATCTGGCTTTTTTCACTGTGTTTAGGGAGACCGTGGTGACCCCGGACCTGCTGGTTCCATGGGACTTGCTGGTGCCCCTGGACCTGCTGGACCTGCTGGAGCTTCAGGCAGACCTGGAAACCGTGGAGAGGCTGTAAGTAAAAACAGCAACCCTTTTTATAATGGAATTACTACAAGGCCATTTCCAGGAAGCAACATCTACAACCATCTGCCTTCCTCACTCATCCTTTGATTTTTGTCTATTCTCATTTCTAGGGCCCAGGAGGTCCCAGTGGAGCTGCTGGCGCCGCTGGAGCTAGAGGTGCCGCTGTAAGTATGATAACACGTATAAAAAAAGCACGCAAAATAGCGTTCGTTGACTGAAAATACAGAGATGTAATGTGTGTGTGTGTGTGTGCGTGTGTGTGTGTGTCATAGGGACCCGCTGGAGCCCGTGGTGAGAAGGGAGTTGCTGGAGATAAGGGAGAGAGAGGCATGAAGGGTCTGCGTGGACATGCTGGTCTCCAGGGAATGCCCGGACCTTCTGTGAGTGACGGCCCTCCATCACAAAGCACACAAAACATGGAAATGTGCAGCTACATGTGCAGATATTTACCTCGTCTACGATGCCTACAATAATGTCAATCAATATGCACTTTGTCTGTCCTCAGGGACCCTCCGGTGACACTGGACCTGCTGGACCAAATGGACCTGCTGGACCCAGAGTGAGTCTTTTTCGTGAACATTAATGCACCAAATGTGGAGGATGGTGTAATTTACACTGATATATCTGATGCAGAATATCCAAAAAAAGGCAAATGTTTGACTGTGTCATGTGATGACTTCTTCAGGGACCTTCTGGACCTCACGGACCCCCTGGTAAGGATGGCAGAGCTGGTGGTCATGGTACTATTGGCGCTCCTGGTGTTCGTGGACCCCCTGGATACGTTGGACCCGCTGTAAGAACATCTAGAGTCTTGTAAATCAGACAGTTTAATTCATTTATCAATGGATCCAACTGCAACTGTGATATCAATCCATTCTCTCATCCCTATCAGGGTCCCCCTGGACCTCCCGGTCTGCCCGGACCTCCCGGCCCCTCCGGTGGTGGATACGATGTCTCTGGATATGATGAGTACAGAGCTGACCAGCCTGCTCTGAGAGCCAAGGACTACGAGGTCGATGCCACCATCAAGTCCCTCAACACTCAGATCGAGAACCTGCTCACCCCTGAGGGATCCAGGAAGAACCCTGCCCGCACCTGCCGTGACATCAAGCTCAGCCACCCAGAATGGAGCAGCGGTAATGTCATCTTAATCTGCTCACACCACAGGGGCATATATTCCCCTGCTTTCAGTTTAGATGTCTTTTGTAGCTCATTAAATGCTGCCTTTCTATCAGTTTTGACTGTCTTTTTCTTGCTCTGTAGGATTCTACTGGATTGACCCCAACCAGGGATGCATGAATGATGCCATCAAGGTCTTCTGCAACTTCGACACCCGCGAGACCTGCATCGACGCCCACCCCGGAAGCATCCCCCGCAAGAACTGGTACAGAAGCACCGAGAGCAAGAAGCATGTCTTGTTCGGAGAGGTCATCAACGGCGGTACTGAGGTGAATGTCTGCAAAGAGGAGACATATTTTATTTACTTTGTCTTCTTATTTGGTTTAAAGGTATACTATGCAGAGTGTCTGTTACTGTTTGTAAAAATGTTTGCCAGCAAAAGTGAAAGTAAAAGCCAACTCCAGATTCACTCTTGTTGGCCTTTTACCTCACTAGATTTGCGCTGTTTTGCCACTGTCTCCTAGAAGCCTGTTGCTTACAGTCTGATATCTAACCCTAATCCCTAGTCCCTAACCCCGGCCTTAATCCTAAACTCCCAATGTCTCCGAGCACAAAAAAACCTGCAAAAATTGGTTTGATTTCTTTCAAAAACAAGCAGGGAAAAGGCAATAAGCAACTTTGCAAAAAATGTCCCACAAACTGCAAGAGATTGGTAGGGAAGCGGGTCATTTAAATAAAAATGCCCAGAAAAATATATTTATAATAATTATTATTCATTTTTTTAATTGTGTTACAGGAAAAATAGTATAATTCTTTTCAATTTTCAGCACTTTTTCAGGTCATTTAATCTTTTTTTTACTTTTTACTTTCAACGGGTTAAACACCACACAAGCACACGACTAGAAAATAACTAATTATTGTCACATACCAGCACATATTTTTTATCTTCAAAATACTGACTGTCATCTTTTTCCTCCATGCAGTTCACCTACAACGATGAGACCGTCAGCTCCCAGAGCATGGCCACCCAGCTTGCTTTCATGCGCCTGCTGTCCAACTCAGCCAGTCAGAACATCACCTACCACTGCAAGAACAGCGTCGCCTACATGAGCGAGGAGACAGGTGACCTGCAGATGGCTGTGGTGATTCAGGGCTCCAACGATGTGGAGCTGAGAGCCAAGGGCAACAGCCGCTTCACCTTCTCCGTGCTGGAGGACGGCTGCACTGTGAGTAGCTCTTTGGTCAATTATGATACCGTTACCACTTAATTCTTTGTCATGGGAAAGACAGAATAATGTTTGATAACTGCTACATTTAAAAGGGACACCACCTAAATTAAGAAATTCAATATGGTATTTCCATGGCCGAGGAAAGTTCAGTCGATCAGTCTATGTGTGAACATGAGCTACCCTTATAGCCAAAAATCAGAGGAGCAAGTCAAAACTGTGACGTCACAGGGTATAAATTTGGAGCTGCTCCATAGACAATGAATGGAAGCCTGATTTTGTGGACCCACAGAATGTTTATCATGTATTATCAAATCAGCTTTATTAGATTTTAGTGTTCTCATGTTTGAAACAGAAAATGTTCCCATGTAATCTATAATACCTTTTGCGATTTATTGTTTATAGTACAGTTCCAGCCTTTATACCCTATGACATCACAAATTTGAGTTTTAGCATGCTAGTTTTTGGATACGGAAGAGTTTGTTGTGTTAACTCATATTTTTGGACTGTCTTAGACCATGGGAGCAACATGTATGATTTTGAAAATTGGCTTAGTTACCATTGAGTGCAACTTTTGGTGTCACGAGACAGAGCTAATTTGTTTTACAGCTGTGTAATTCTCATTATTTCGCCACTATTCTAAAACGAGGTCTCCTTTTCTTCCATCACACCTGCAGAGACACACTGGTGAGTGGAGCAAGACAGTGATTGAGTACAGAACGAATAAACCATCTCGCCTGCCCTTCCTCGACATTGCACCTTTGGACATTGGTGGAGCTGATCAGGAGTTTGGTTTGGACATTGGCCCAGTCTGTTTCAAATAAATAGACTCATGATAAATTAACACCAAAAAAGAGAGAAAGAACGAAAAAAAACAAAATCTCTGCCCTTCTTTCTGTGTCGATTTTTTTTTTATACTGAATGCTGATTCTCTCTGCGCATCCACTTGCTTAAGATGGGCAACTATCTGAGAGGACTGAACGGACTGAACGGAGCGTTTGTGCAATGCAAATTAATACAGCAACCCAAAGGGACGCGGGAAAACACCTTGTTGTGGGACATCATGTCATCCTTTTGTAAAAAATAAAAGAAGTGTAATAAAAACGCTGAAAGTATGCATCACTTTGTGGTCTTTGTATATCTTCCAAAGAGGAGGTTTAAAACCACAATTTCCATGAAAAAAAGGTTTAAACTACCTCATGCCTGTACCTAAAGAAAATACTTTTGACAAAACCTGGGTCCACAACCGAGATGTTAAGACTTCTAATGCTTCAAGCTTTGTCCCGTATCGGAAGGTGCTCAGTTACTTGAAGCAGAGATCTATGGTGCTAATATGCAGCTGTGGAGCAAACCACTTTTCACTGTATTACTTTGTATTGACATTTGAGGAGTCTTTTATTCGTCCCCTGATGCTCCCCCAATTTAAGCAGGTGGAATGTTTCTAAACCTGATGTCTGGTTTTTGTTTTGTTTTGTTTCTTTTTTTTTTTGTTTTGTCTAGAAGGTTTTTGTTTTGGTTTTTTGTTCAGGCTTTTTTATTCTTCAAACCCCACACAGAGTGTTCATACTGACAGCACATATTTTCATCAAATTCTGAATGGTTTTTAAGCGGCCTCTCTCTCTCTCTCTCAAAAAACGAAACCACAAAGTCTATTGTACCTATTTTGTATATGTGAGATGTTTAAATAAATTGTGAAAAGTTCTGAAATAAAGCATGTCCAATGTTCCAAAACACACTACTCAGTGACTTAAGTGCTTTCATGTTTTAATGACACCATTGAAGGTTTGTCACTGTATTTTGGTTCTAGTTTAATTTAAACATCTTCCTATTGTGGAAGCACAGCCATATCTTGATTTTCCTTCCCCCTCTGTTTTGCTTTTCAACGGTACAATCAATTTTAATGTACAGTAAAAATTTCTGTTGACACTGTCCATGCCAATGTGTGATTACTAAAGTGCATTGTTTCTTGTAAATATGCCTCCTCTGATGTTGCTTTTTTTCTTGCATAATACAGCTTTTGCATCCAAATAAATTTCTGTGATTTGGATCGAGGCTTGAATTGCAGTGATAAATGCACACCAGTACTAGTTAAGATTGAATATGAGGACATGGCATTCCTGCAGAAATTACTTGTTTGGTCACCTTGTCAGAGGCGTGAGTTCAGTGTGTTCAGGGAACTGGGATATGCAAGCTTTCAGAGAATTTGGATTTCAAGTCCTCTGTTAAGGAGAAGTTTGCTTTTCTTGGTCTGATTTAGGAAAAGGATGATGGTTTGGGTTAAAATGAAAAGATTTCTTTTCAGAAAGCCTTAAAAGCAAACTTCTCCCATGTATTCAGGGGCACAGGTTTTGTTTCAACATTACTGAGGGGACAGGAGAAATGGAGTTTTGGCCTCTGCCGCTGCAAAATATTAAGCGTCAAACCCTTATTTTCTTGCAATCTGGGGGATTTTATGCACCGTTTTGTGCCTTTTCTTTCTGATTTCAAACAAATACACCCAAATACAAAAATACAAATCTGCATTTATTTATGGTGTGGACTTCTCTAATTTTATCAAAATAAAAGTCCTCCGCTACTTTCATGTTATTATTGATGGGGACAAATGTATGTTATAAATATTGAGGTGATGCGTCCACAGCTTCCCCCCCTCCGCCCCGAAATCTACACCTGTCCATATGCAATCTGTTCGGCTGAAGACAAAAGCATCAGTACATAAACGTTTGCTTGCAGCGCTTTATGTAACCACTAGAGGGAAGCACAGCATACTTTTAGTAGAATCTTTGCTCCACTTGCAATTTAACCTTAGTCTGGATACATCATCCACCAGAGACTAGACCTTTAAGAATACTGACATCGGGCCACAAAAAAAGAAGAAGAAAAAAACGTTTTTGTTTTTTTAATCTCTACATTAAATTATAAGACTAAAGTGACACTTGTTTTTCTGTATGAAATTCATTAACCCTTTCACGGTAGTCACTACTGTGGACAGCTATTGAAAAGCCATTTTCTTGTATATGCATGGGTTTTGATGCTGTGCATCACACACTGCCACCTACTGGCCAGGTGCTGTGAGTGCATCACATGTCTCAAAACCAAGATGGCAGAATGCAAGAAATGTTTTGCAGCTCAGGAATGTCTTTCCATTCCTTCCATATTAGGGGGATCCAGACAGGTAAATGACATGTGGTAACAGCAAGTAACATTGAAATAGTAAAACAGTTGTTAAGTTTTCCAAGTATTAATTTTATGTTGGGAGGAAATTATGATTGATCATCTGTCCACAAAACTGGACTTCATGCATCCCTGGTTATAGTTTGACTACAATTAATACTATTATTGCAACTTTGTTGCTCTAAATACTGTATTTGCAGTGACTGTTTGATATGTGTTGTTAGAATGTAACTTGCAGTTTTTGTAACAAAATATTTCGACAATCTTTTTCTAGAAAAAATGTAAATTGAAAAAATAGATATAGTTCAACAGAGGAGGTGTGTGGGAGGCCTAAGGTGTCAGGAGGAAGGAGCTGAATGAGGGAGGGAGGGAGTACAGGAGGGAGGAGTAAAACGGGAGAGGCTCAGGAGTCAGTGTAAGGTGTAACACTTTTGCATTGCATTAAATTAAATTAGATTTTTTTTAAATTTGTGAATACACTAGTTTACTGACATTAACAATATATCTTTAGAATTTCACATAATATATTCAAATATTTTTATTGTTATTATTGGTATATTATTAATTTGAAAACTCTAATGCATATTGTCGATCCGAGTGGACATGTGGAAAAAATGCATGTTAAAAAAAATTGACCTTAAAATAAAAAAATGTCATGCCTAAAGAGAATAAAAAAATCTTGACTTAGGGAATCATAATTCATGCATGAAATGGTTAAACAGCAGTGGTGGAAAGCCAGAAAGTGCATTTACTCATGTACTATCCTTAAGTACAATTTTACTACTTCACATTCTACCAAATACTTCCACTTCACTAAATTTCAGATGGCAATATTGTACTTTTCTTTCTTCTTTACTACATTTCTCTTACTGCTATAGTTACTTGTTATACTTTGCATATCAAGATTTTGCTTTTTTTTTTTTTATACATGATTGTCTATCAAGTGTGATGCAACCAAGCCCTACCAGACCAACCAGTTGGAGCACTATGTGTCATTGGGTTTTCCGTACTGTCATTAACAACCATCTTTATTCAGGGACATACACTATGTGGGAACAATAAATACTAAAATGATTTTCAATTCATAATAATGTTGAACCCACCTTAGTTGATATTTTACTTTAGCGGTGCAAATTTCTTAACAAATCTGCAATTAATCAACTGACATACAAACCACTGGCACATAGTAAACTTTGGCCTGCGGGGGGTTTAGGGCAGATATCCACTTTGCCCAGTTGGTGATTTAACTTGGCCCAGCAGTGTGAAATAGTCCAAACTTATTCAATCTTGACCAACTACAACTTCAAAATGCTGCTTACATGGAAAATGAATCAGTAATAATAAACCAATAATATTACACATACTTAATCACTATAGGTGCTTTTACTTTTGACACTTTAAACATTTATCTTTATTGAGTAAAAATTGAAATGTAGGATTTTTACACTGCAGTATGATTCTTCTACTTAAATAAAGGATCTGAGTGCTCATTTAACTCCGCTTCTGTCTCAGTCCAGACCTGCTGATTTATTACATCTGTTGCTTGGGCTTCCTCATTCTTTTAAATATGCATACTGAATATATGCACTGTGGAAATTTAATTATAGCTTCCATTCAGCTTTGTCTGCATGGGTGTGTGTACATCTAAAGAAATTGGTGTGATAAAAGATGCCTTTGTCTGTTCCACCCAGGTGAGGAAATACAGGTTAAACAGCTAAAAGTATTTTAAAAATGTGACGGTTGAGTGCAGAGAGGCAGACTGGCAGATTACAGTTGATGGTTTGAATTGTTCTCATGCTCTGCTGATACTGCACAATGTTTCTTAATGACAGATTGTACAGCATGTAGACCATGAAAAAGTTTTCCATTCATTTACAGAACCAAGCCTGGAAATACAGCTGCTGAGACCCTACAGTGCACCCAACAC
This sequence comes from Plectropomus leopardus, assembly GCF_008729295.1. Classification (NCBI taxonomy): domain Eukaryota; kingdom Metazoa; phylum Chordata; class Actinopteri; order Perciformes; family Serranidae; genus Plectropomus; species Plectropomus leopardus. The sequence continues at coordinate 16,511,408 of NC_056480.1, read as the reverse complement.
ACAGAGTAAACATTTATGTGAAAGGTTGCACAGATGGTGAACTCAGAGGTTTAAAAATGATTCCGCAAACACAATAAAGAGAGTCCTATAAAAGTCATAGTAAAATATGTCATAAAAAAGTTATTAAACAATGTTATAGTAGCCTATAATATGTCAAAAAAAAGGTCATGAAAAAGTATGTGCCTTTTTTCTGTGCAGCCCTCAATCATGTGCTCTGTCTTTGAAACTTTGACAATCCCCAATCTAACTTTCATAATAATAATTTCAATAATAATAATAATAATAATAATAATAATAATAAATAATGCACATATGTAAAAATGTATTACACCAGTAAATGTAATTAAATACATTTTTACATATGTGCATTATTATTATTATTATTATTATTATTATTATTATTATTATTATTATTATTATTATTATTTTAATCTAAATAGCCATTTTTTAAGTTAAAGCTCCTCTAAAGTCAGCAGACTTTATTTTCTTTTTTATTCGAGCAAGTTAATCTAAATCACTGTCCTTCTGTCCTCAACAAAATGGCCCAAATCTTCAGCTGTAATATTCTACAGCACCAGATTTTGTTACCCTTTGTCCGGGGGGTAAACACGGTTGATGCGAGTGAACTCTTGCAGCTCTAAACCAACAGGTTCAACAAGCCCCACCTGAAATATCATCACCCTATTAGAAGTGGCAAAACTTCACCGCACAGTCGGCGCTCACAGAGAGGAGGAAGTCTTCTTTCCAACAAGGCTGAAGTTTCATTTTTATCACTTCCTTGAAGTCTTCGAAGTTTCAGTTTTCAGATACATTGATTGCGACCTGCGTGAGGAAAAATAGGTGGTTTTATTGTGATACTGAGTTTTATCTTAGTAATTTTGATCTTCATCTGTCAGCGGTACGTTGATGGAGAAGGAGGCGGTGTCGCATGAGGCAGACCGGGCAGATGGTGTGCAGGGAGGAGCGCCGCTGTTAGACTGCACAGGTGCTTGTTGTCATGGAGGAGCAAAGATGGCGGTCCTGGCCTATAGCCTGGGCAAACGCGAAATAAATCAACATTTTACCATCAAAAATGCCAAATTGATATCGGTGGTAGTCGTCATTTTACTCCTCGTGTTCCACACAGCTTCGCGGTATTATGGAGGTAAGTGGTCTCCCGTTTATTAAAGTTAGAGCCAGTGAAACACTTGACACCAGCTAATGTTAGCTAGTTAGCTATAGCTCGCTGTTTGTGTCTCTGTGAAGACTTTGAAGCCGTTATCCAGTGTTGCTTTTGAAAGCGGAGACATACAGGGGAAAGCATTTATGCAGATAGATGGGTGCATAAATAGACTATTTTCACCCGCAGTAACTTAGCTGCAGGAACTTAAGTCGGCTTTGTCGGGCTAGCTTAGCTGAATGAAGCTAACACTGCATTTAGCTGTGTTTACATGCTGCTGCTGTCAGGACACGCTTGGTTACTGCTGGGGAAGCCGTGTGTAGGCTGATGCAGCTAACTATTGACACAACGAGTTGACATTTTTAGTATTATGAAGGCTAAGTCAATGCCATTTAAATCGCCATTACTTTCTATTTTGCAACGTTACATGCTACATTATCAATAAAGCCTGTCAGGAATGTGGTGTAACGCTAACGAGCTCTGGCTTTAGAGGTTTTGGATAGTATTTGAGTATACTGCTTTCTGTCTCAGGTCTTTCTTAAGTTACCAATCGCTCATGAAAGATGACACTGATTTTCAGGTGTAACAGGTTGGATGTCATTTCGCTTATCCCACACCCAGAGACTAAAGGTGACAGTGTTGGTTCAAAGCCCAGAGTTTGGTTATAAAGAAAGAGCACGACATACAACCGCCTCCCATCCGTGTTGCATAAAGTTGTCTGTCATGAAAAGAAATAGGAGCCACAGTCCTCTGTGTACACAGTGAGAGCAGCTGCTTTTCCTGGCGATGACACTACATGCCCATGTATCTCGCCAGCCCGCAGACCCTTCATGTTTGCCTGTTTCTATGGATTAATTCATTTGCTGATGGCTCCATTCATTTTGCACACAAATGAATAGCTGGAGAGATTAATGGTTGAGCTAAATTGCTGATGACTCCATTTTGTACTATTGCCCCTAGGAGAGCTCTGTATTGTATACCAGCCTTTTGACAGCACTGAATGAAAAGCCAGGGTACTATTGAGACAGCGGGTTTCAATCATAGGCACAGAGAAACTATGAGTGAAAGCAAGAGCTGTGTGTGTGGGTTGTTTTTTTTGTCTTACTGTAGGGGTTTTTGTGTCTTGCCTTCAGGCGGAGACTCATGTGAATGGCTGCTGTCCAGAGGACGTTACTTGGGGGAGAACGTATGGCAGCCTTATGGCTGCATGATGCACAAATACAAAAGCATGTAAGTCACTAACTGTGCAAGGTATATGTACAGCATGCTTGATACAAAGAAAGGTGTGTGTGTGTGTGTGTGTGTGTTTAAGGGTTGATGTTATGTTTGAGAAGATACTATCAGACTGCTCGACGTTGTGTAAATAGATCTGCTTTTAAGAACTGATATACTGTAATTAACCACCCAACACATGAATGATTGCTATCTGCAGTTGGATGTACAATTGTCAGATTCCTCACTGCCATTTCTGTCTTACAGTGAAGCCAAAACCTGCCTTGCTGGAAAGCAAGTGGTCTTTGTCGGTGATTCAAGAATCAGACAGTTATTTTACTCCTTTATCAAAATTATTGAACCTGGGCGAAGAGATGATGGGAACAAGGTAATTAAGAGAGAAAGCAGCATGTCAACCGAATGTTTGTCTTTGGAAATTGTTCAGCAGTGGTAGCATGAGTCGTGGGTGAAACACAGACGTGGTGATGGTGTATGGCATACAGTCCAACAGATGTGAGGCACAACTGCGTGCAAAAAAATGACAAGAGCAAACATTGACAGACATTCCTGTATTTACTCTCCACTCATGTGTCTATTGAGTCTATTATGAGTCTATTAACTAAAAGTATCTGATGACAAAAAAAAGTGGACATCTAATGGTTATGGAAGTCTGTCTGATTTTAAAATCATTATCTGTAAGTAGAGGCCATATACAAGGTTCCAACTAAAGACATGTTTAAAAGAGCAGACTTAAGATTTCACTCACAACAAATTGTTTATGTGGGTCTGCTTGTGTCTTCATATAAGAAACACTTATTTCCTCATACACTTCCACATTTAATTATGACTGATTGAGAATGTGGCCTTTAATTTCACTTGCTGCTCTGACGTCAGACACTTCGGCCTCAGGGAGAAATATAATATTCAGTGACCCTTTTTTCCTCCAAGTGTCTATGAGGTTGTGATTTCATTAGATATCTTGAGGCCTTAGCCTCTATAATAAACACTTACAGGAAACCTTTGAATAGAAAGAATTGACAAACATGTACTGGAACAAAAAAATTGTAAGTTAATCCTAATTTGTGTGCATAAGAAAAACAATCATCAATGAAAAATGCAGTCCTGGAATGCGAGGCAATCATGCAGCAGCCACAACTATTTTTGGTCTGATGTCAAGCAAGGAAACAGGAATACTATTCACATAACAGACTTTCTCCCTGTTCTCTCTGCATGTAATGTCTGAAGCACGAGGACATTAGCTTTGAAGATAAAAGTTCCAATGTGAATGTGGTAAGCCATTCCTGGATGTGTTTTATATATACATCATTTTTTTAGTCAATAATAACATAATATATATACTCTGATGAAACATCTTCTTCCTTTTGTGTGTAGAACTTCCTGTGGTATCCAGAGGCAAATAATTCAATGAGGGAGCGCTTAATATCATGGACACACGTGAGTATACATGACAAGGCTCCAGACTAGTTTTTTTACTATCGTATTACTAATCGTTGCACTCTGGCGCGGCTACCTTTTTCATTTAGGTGCACCCTAAAAACACCGTAACAACACATTTTAAGCTTAAGCTTTTTTGGCAGTTCCCATACACAGTTGTAATGTCTTTACACATTATGTAAATTATTTTAAATGCTGAAGGTGTTGGGTCAGGATAAGGCACTTTACAGGGTACATGGGAGACAAATGTCGGAGAGAATATCCCTGCCAATGATGTTGTATGTGGGTTAGGCCTTTCAGGGCTGGGGACAGGTGTAGCCGGAACTGCAGCATTTTTCTTAATAATAACAATCAATTGTTCTATTTGTTTTGGATTGCTGGTATGTTTAAGTTCATGATGTAGTTCAAGGAGAAATACAGGGCGTGGTGTTACACATACACACATAAATAACATACACAGAGACAGACGTACTAAATGTCAGGCACACCCGTGCAAACAGTGACAATGTTTAGTCAAGCTTGACAGGTCTTTGCATGTGCAACCCTGCATGCAATTCTGTTATTAATAGTTTTGTTGATTGAAGAAAAACTTGACACCATCACACAGTTTTGGTGTCGATTTGCTTTTCTAACTGCAACTTCTCTCACATGTTGCAGGAAGGTTCAGCAAAACCAGATGCTATCATTGTTGGAGCTGCAACAGTAAGCTGTATAATTGAGTGCTTGGCAAAGCTCGCACATTCCATGATGGATAAAAAAAAAACAAGGTGATGACTGAGTTGTATCAATCTTAATGTTATCCATTAATTCATTTACCACAGTGGTCCATCAAGTTGCACAGTGGCAGCAGCGAGACGCTTCAGCAGTACAAACTCAACCTGACAGCCATTGCTGTGCACCTGGAGAAGCTGGCAGACCACGCAGAGGTCTACTGGGTCCTGCAAGGTAAAGTCCTATAGCACCTATTATTCTCCATATCACTAGGGTTAGTGAAGTATTACTGTGTTTCCTTCAGCACTGTGATTAGTCTCTGATGTCACCGCTGACTTCATGTCTAATGAAATTACCATTAGAGCGACTCGACTGTTTAAAGCATTGATTCCAAAGTGTTCACACAGTCCAGATGGTTGGGTGCTTCAGGGTATTTTAGGTGCTTCAGTGTCATCACTAAATCCTAATTTTCCGAGTAGTATTTTTGACCAAATAGCCGACATGATGGTCAATTTCACACGTGATTGCAGAATTTTGTGAATATCATCCAATCCGTGCATGCACCCTCTAAACTAAATCTCATTTCTTGTTCATGCTGCTCAAAACAACATCACACATCTAGACCCAGTAAATGAGGAAGTGTTGAGTGAGAGCAGGAAAATGATCACCAACCAACAGCTGGAGATGTACAATGAAGCGGCGGCAGACGTGCTCAACAGCAGCAAGCGCAACGGCAGGTCCCGCGTCAAGCTGTTGGCCGCGTCCCGCCAGGCTGCACTTGAAACGATCTCCAAGTCAGAGGACGGCTTGCACATGCCTGAGGGCACCAGGAATGTGGTAGGCAGGGTTTCTGACTATTTAAGATTATTTGTCAGCAGTTATATTGTTCTCGTCAATGGTTCAGGTTCAGCTATTGTGACAGAAAAGTTCTTGTATTTAAGTGGAGATTATTACTCACATCCGTTCCACACCATGTTTAATCCTCCTGTCAGGGAGCCATGGTCCTCATGAACTCTTTGTGCAACAAGCTACTGAGGCCCATTGACGGCTCCTGCTGCCAGACGTTGCAGCCCCCAAGCCTCCTCCAGAAACTCGCAGCATGCTTCTTCCTGGGCTCAGCCTTGGTCTTCATTGTCCTCCACATCCTCGGCAACAACCGTCACCGCCGACCCGTGCCCCCGGACGTGGAGAGCTTAGAGGAGAAGAAGCCAGCGACTGCAGCTGTCCCCCTGGGACCAAAGGCGCCGTTCCAGGCCCTTTGCAGGATGGGCATCATCATGGGTTATTTTTACCTTTGTGACAGAGCAGATGTGTTCATGAAAGAGCAGAAGCTGTACACACACTCCACGTTCTTCATCCCTCTCATCTATATACTCGTCCTCGGAGTGTTCTACAATGAGAACACCAAAGAGGTGAGGAGTCACTGCTCAGTGCAGTATTTTTTATTTTTGCGAAGCATACTTGCAGCTTTTAATGACACTGTTTTGTTTCAACATAAAAATCATGTCAAGTACGTTCCAACTTGGTTTGAAAAAAAAAAGATATGCTTCTCTCAAATTTGACATTTTTCCCTGTCTACGAGACAGATTTACTGATATCATCTTGTGTGAATGTAGTTTGAAGATTGGATGAAAAGTGAGCCAGGTTTAGTTGATTGCTGCATTTTTTTGTCTAGTGTTGTGATTGCCATTTTTAAATATCTTATTTCCCTTTAAGCTCTTAGTTTAACAAACCTTTAAATTGTGTGAAAAACACAGAAATAAATCCATGAGTTTTTAAGTCACGAGGAAACACAGCAGTGAAAGTACCCAAATGTTAGATCAACCTTGCTGTTGATAATGATGCACCAAGTTTAATTTTGCAATCCTATATGTCTTTTTTTGTTTCGTTTTAACAGACCAAATTACTCAACCGAGAGCAAACAGACGAGTGGAAGGGCTGGATGCAGTTGGTCATTCTAATCTATCACATATCTGGAGCCAGCGCTGTGAGTCCTAAATCTCTCATATGCACATCAATTTAAATAAAACCTGCTTTGAAGTCGTGCACATTGATATTTGATAAAAAGGCGTACGTTACATTTTTTTTTCTGTCTTTTAGTTCGTTCCGGTGTACATGCATGTGCGGGTGCTGGTGGCAGCGTACCTTTTCCAAACTGGCTATGGACACTTTTCCTTTTTCTGGCTCAAAGGAGACTTTGGACTGTATCGAGTGTGCCAGGTGAGGATACAGTCAGTTATACTTTAACCAGGATCCTGCAATCATTCTTCACTCAATAAACACATTTTATATAAGGTGAAAGAGCATCATTATTCTGGAGTACAGTTGCTGATATTTTTTTAACTTAAGTATGAAACGCTATCATATTTATAGATAAAATAACTGCAGATATTTGGTTTGAACTATTATCAGTGTGATGCTATTATTGATTGGCCTGTATATGTTTCTGTTTCACGGTCATTCCACTCCAGGTGCTTTTCCGTCTTAACTTCCTGGTCGTGGTGCTGTGCGTCGTAATGGACAGACCATACCAGTTCTATTACTTTGTCCCGTTGGTCACTTTCTGGTTTGTCGTTATCTACGCCACGCTGGCCATGTGGCCTCAGATCCTTCAGAAGAAGGCCAACAGTAGGTGTCAGAATTGATGCAAGTCTAGAAAAACTCACTTGTGCCATACCTTTAGAAAAAGTAGTAAATATTGTAAATTAATACTTAATAGTTCTACACAAGCAGGGGTTGCATTTTGAAAAACATTTTGGCTGATGACTCTTTTTTCTGAACAGACAGTGGTTTGTGGCACTTTGGGGTCTTGGCAAAGTTTCTGGGCCTCCTGCTGTTCATCTGCCTCTTTGCCTATTCACAGGTGGGTAAATTAAAATAAAAAAATCTCACTAGTCACAATTGAAACCACACTTTAGTTTTGAGTTTTTAAAACTTTACATTAACATGGAATTATATTACAGGTTTTTATGTTGATTTCATGTGATTTATTATTTTGACAGAAATGTCTTGACACAGCACAGTGTGAGAGAAAATGTAACATAGCTTCAAGGAGTGCTGGACAGTACATCCATATTATAACTCGATTGCAATTTGAGACTTAATTGTCTTTGATTCTGGATATGGTAATATCTTAAGTGTCGTTGCTTTTCAGTTTTAAAAGCAGCATTTCAGTAAAGGGATGTAATTTTCTAAACTTAGTAGACTGTCCTTGCTTTTACCCACTTAGTCATTATATCCACATTACTGACATTTATTTATCAGAAATATGAGTGTATAATTCAGTAAGTTCATTGTTGCAATATCAATATTAAGCTTTGTGGTTAAATATCATGATAAATGATTTTCTCCATATTGCTCAGCCCTACTCTTAAGTTGTAACTGCATTTTTCAACCTGTGTGAAGCAAAATGATAAATGTACATTAAAACTGTGTATGTGTCATAACTAAATGCAATGACAGTCCCTATTTTGAGATCTACTACTCTATTAACTCATTGTTTTTATCCAGGTTCATGATGTGTTTGCAGCCCTGCTTATTTAATATTCATGTTTTGGTGTTGTGACTGCAGGGTTTCTTTGAGCGTGTCTTCTCTGTGTGGCCCATCTCCAAGCTCTTTGAGCTGAATGGAAACATCCACGAGTGGTGGTTCAGATGGAAGCTGGACCGATTTGTAAGTCAAATGCATTTTGCTCCATTTGCACCCCAATGTCAAAGTCAGTCTTTGCATTAACAGATTCTTTGAAATGTAATCCGTCGCAGTGATTTTTCAAGTGGGCTCATATTTTCTAAAGTTTGAAAGAATTGTTTTAATGTGGTAATGGTTCTTTTGCAGGTGGTGTTACATGGCATGCTATTTGCCTTCATCTATCTGGTGCTTCAGAAGCGCCAGGTGCTGTCAGAGGGCAAAGGAGAGGCTCTCTTCTCTGCCAAGATTTCCAACCTGCTCCTCTTCCTCTCTGTCGTCTCCTTCATAGTAAGACTCTTCACATTTGGGTTTCTCCAACTGCTGGGGGTTAGACTTATTTTAGATTTCTGCCATCTACTCTGTCTTTCAGGTCCCTTTCCTCTCCACGTCTTATTTCAGCTAGTAAAGAAACAGCAGCAGCTTAGGAGAGAGCTGTCACACAGGGATGGTGGAAACTTACTGTATAGACATGCCACACCTAAAAGCTGCTTTAACAACAACAATCGGTTCCCATGGTTTGGTTGACTGCATGCTTAGGAAAAGTTTTCACATATATTGTTTCAGCCATTGTCAAAAATTTGTCTGTAAAAATCCTGGAACATGTCCATCATTCCAAGTATGACCAATTTAAAATCTACTACTGTGCTTCATGATCATTGACACATCTAGTAGTACATGATGCACACAGGCGTATGGAGCTAGTTGGTGGCAGGTTGTCTAATGTGCAAATAACACAAGAGGTAGCAGTTTGCTTGTCCACAAATGCTCAGGAAGTGGGTGTTAAATAATTGAGGCTTTCAAACGACAAAATATATGGCTCAAGAAAGAGGCACAACCTAGCCACACTGGATAAAGGCTCTGCCCTGAAACTTTTGATGTTTTGTTGCACAGCAGAATAGTGGTTGCAGGGAAACAAAGTTTGCATACCTATCCACATATGGAAATGCAGCCTGCTTTAAATTGTGTGTTGTCATAGAGGTATCCAGCCAGGCTATTTTAAACTACTTCAAGAGTTGTGGCTTGGAAAAGTTTAAGAAAAGATTCACTCGTAAACATGTGAGAACCGTGTTTGTATGTTGTGAGAAAGTTTTTGTTTTTATTAAGAAAGGTCAACAGAATGGGAACGGTGTCAACTCTGTGTGGTGACAATATATTCATCTCGAATGGATAATGTAGCACCAAGGCAGAGCTCCATTTTTTTTTTGACTTCCCCAAAGCATTTGTGAATTACAGAAACTGCTTTAATTTAATCAAATTAAATCCACCACCTCCTTGTCTTTGTTACATATGAGGATTAAAACATGATATCTAACTTATCCTTTCCCACCATCACTCTAGACTTACTCAATATGGGCCAGCAGCTGCAAAACCAAAACAGAGTGCAACGAGATGCATCCTTACATCTCTGTGGTCCAGGTAAGATTTTTATGCCCCTTTCTCTGTTTTTGCTCCTTTTTTAAATCACTTTAGTCTTTATTAGCGTTATACATAGATGAGTAGAACAGACTGCAGAGAGGAGGTTACAGATTACAACTAGAAATGCAGCACTATTTTGCTTCTTAAAACTGTTGTCCTAAAACTCACATTATTGTCAATACAATTATACATTGCTGATGTCTTTATTTTTAAAACCTAATCCGTTTTCCCATTTTCTTTTGAACTCATTTTCTTTTACTCTCAGAGAAATGTCAGAATTTCTATCACAATTATTTCCTGTACTCTACTAATCACTAATCATGTTGATGTCTGGGCGGTTCCCATTCAAAGTTTTTCCTTCTCCTTTTGTTTTCGTGTGTTTGGCTTCACAGCAGCCACGTCTTTTGTTGTTTCACAGTTCATATCCTAACTGCAATTCCTTTCCAGCTGCCTTGAGATGTCGTTATCCTTGTCACATGACAGGATAATATGAGTGTAACAACAAGGGAGTTGCCTTCTTTCGTTGCTAAAGATAGCACTGCTATTATGTAGAGCCAGTCCCCACTGGGAATCTGTTTGAAGTAGTGCAGTAGCTCAAGTCTTTGAGAACGTAGTTGAGCTTATTACCAGGAAGCTGGCCAGGATTGCACATTTTACACCTCACATGTGACTCAGTGACATGTGTGTCTCTCTGTAACTTAACTGTTTACGACTCCTTGAATTCAGCCTGCTACTTCAAATGATAAGAATGTCATAATACAGTGTTTCCTTGCTCTACTTTGTCCACAGATTTTGGCTTTCATCCTCATCAGGAACATTCCTGGCTACGCCCGCTCTGTATATAGTTCATTCTTTGCATGGTTCGGAAAGATCTCCTTAGAGGTAAGACTGGCCTGGCAGTAAAGTTGCAGTGATATAATAAAATGTTCATTTATATTGTCGTTCATAAAAATCTGCTCTTTAAAAGGGCTTTACAAGGGGTATCATCAAATTCAGGTAAGATAAGGCAAGAGTAATAAAATGTGGAAGCAAACACTAATAAAATACTAGTAAAAAAAATATGACGATAAAAATGTTCCAAAATCTACTGATAATTCTTCTCAGGCGTTTTCATTAGTGCCGCCTGTAAGGATTACCAAATGGGCCTCCAGGCACAAGCTAAAGTGTAAAGGGAGCCCTGTGGCCCTTACTTACATGTACTGACCAGGAAGAGATTTAAGATAACCACAAAGAGATGCAAAGGAAGTGCAGAGAACACAAAACAACCAGAGACACAAAACGACCAAACACAAAATTACCTCAACCAGACACTAAAAAACTACAAACGGACATAAACCCACAAAAAGATGCATTGTTTCCACGAAGAGATGCCAAACAATGACACAAAAAGAGCCTAAACCACCACAAAGTGTTCATGTTGAAGAGGTGGAGGGGTCTTTTTCATATCTGTGCCCATGGGGCCATTGACTGTAAATCCGCCCCTGTTTCAGCCAACGTCACCATCAGTGAGATCTTGGTTGTTTTTTTAGCTATATCTTTTAATCGGATGAAGGGTTTTATTCATCAAATGTTAAGTTCTCAGAGAACCAAGCTGAGTCAACATTAGCTGCAAATCGGCTTGCAGTCGCCCCCGCCCCTCCCTGTGTCCACCGAAGAGCGTCTCGGGGAGACACTGATTTTTAACGAAAAAAGCTTTAGGCAGTGTTTTTACAGGTTTAAATCACAGGGTTTGTTTTGGAAAGGAGGATGCCTCTACAGACAATTTGGCTCACGATAAAATCACAAACACTGAAGATCTAGCATACAAACAAGATGAACACCTGAAATGCCCCCTCACACCCCCCACAGCTGGCTACTATTTGGAGTCAGCTGGACATCGCATGCACTTGTGGAAAACACTGACTGTGTGTGTGATGCTGTGTTGCTCCCTGAAGGAAACCTAGTGAAATTGCACATAAAATACATTCTACTGAGCAAGCTTTGTCTCCCCCAGCTGTTCATTTGCCAGTACCACATCTGGCTGGCTGCAGACACCAGGGGAATTTTGGTCCTGATTCCAGGAAACCCTTCACTTAACATCATGGTGAGCACTTTCATTTTTGTTTGTGTGGCTCATGAGATTTCCCTCATCACCAATGAACTGGCCCAGGTGGTCATCCCCAAAGACAGCGTGGCCCTGCTGAAGAGACTGGGCGCCGTCGGGCTCTTCAGTGTGCTTGTATTGCTGCTGGCCAGGAGCAGCACACACGGCGGCTGATGGACACCTCTTGATGGTTGGGGGCACAACAGACTCGCCAAGCCCCTGCTGAGGGTTGAGGTGAGGTGCAAATGTACGACAGGAGCAGGCCCGGGGTTTTAGTCTACTGGTGGCCACTGAAGACGACTCTCTGTTGTGTTGCGTGACAACACAGGGACCTATGGGAGAACTGTTGGCCATCTTCGAGCAGAGTCTGTACTTTTTGACTGCTGTGAAAGTCGCACACTGAATAAAAGAAAAATACTCAAAAAAAAAAAAACATTGCTCCTTTCAGGGCAAAGTGCAAATTGCAAAAGAGGAAAAAAAAGAACAAAACGCTCAACGTTTACATCATCTGGATTCATTGAAGAGCTGTGAGGACATTTTAAAATCTAGAGATTTATGTAAGTCCTCTCTTTCATAACCCCAATGCTTGCTGTGTGAATTTTTGCAGCGTTGCTTCTGTTTAGCCAAACCCACTACTAAGAGGTTTATTTTGTAACATACAGTACTTCTTATCATAACCTCACTCTTGAAATGATCACTTGGCACACACTCCGTCCATATGGCGATAGCAATTGAACGTGTTTTCACTCAGGTGGATCCATAATCTACATATTCAGATATCTACAACAAATCAATTGTGCTGCATTTTATTATCAACATGACTTTGTACAGTATTTCTGGTGACTTTAAAATAGATATCTCAATATGCAAAATATGGACCAACAACTGGCGCGGGTGATCATAAAACTGTCAAAGTCAAAATTTGGAGTGCAATCGTTAAAATGTCCCCTCGACATATTTTTGCTAATGTTTTTGTGAGTGACTTTAGAAATGTTTGCCTTGTGCTGAAAGGTACCGTGGTCACCTGCTGTAGCTCTGAAATTCTATGTGATATGTACAGTATTTAATGATTTAAATTAAGCTTATATTTTATACAGGTTTTTTTTTCTTTTTGGCTTTGTTTTATTTTGTACTTTTGCGCTCATGACTGCTGTTTGTGAAGGAAGTAGATAATTTTATACCCATCCCAGCATCTCATAGATGATCACTTGCCTCAGAGACGCTTTGCGGAGGTTGAGCCTTTACACCCATCTGTCCTATTATTCACTTCATAGTCTGTATATTTGTATGATAGAGTGAGAGACTTTATTTTATACAGCAGTGCTTCAGCAGCGATTTTAGTCTTCTGTCCTTTCATTTTTGCCTATTAGCTCTGGTGGGAAATGCTCTGGCTTGAATATATTATTGTACCATAGGAATAGCCGCAAGTATACATCCTCCCTCTGCTGTCAAAGCCATTGAACATTTTGGTCAATGAGTGAGTGATTTTTTTTGGACTACATGCCTTTGAACATACAGCTTCTCTCAGTGACTTATACATACAGTACATCTTCAGATGTAGCCTGTGATGACCATTTTCCTTCTGTTTGCATCTGGGCCACATCGACGTTTAAAAACAAAGTAATGCACTGACTGAGCTGAGAAGACACATTACTGTCACTTAAAGGAAAATACTGTATATTTTGTCATCTTCCAAATGGGTGATGTCTCTTTGCCTATATATCCTCACAGACAATTAAGAGATTAGCACTTTTTTTGTAAGACCTGCATTTTCTTTTCATCTTTGCAGTGAAATATGTTAAAATGGTACCAGTGCAGATACTGTCTGTACCTTTAGCACATTTTTATTGGGTAAATGAAAAGCTTTGGTATTGGCAGATTAAAAAAATGTGTGATCTGAGCTGCATTTGCTTATGAATATTGAGTTGCATATTTCATCTATCATAGGGTGGTAAAAGATGCTTTTACGATAGTTTTTTTTTTTTTTTTTTTTACACTTTTATGTGGCTTCTTCTTAAAAGAAAAACATGGGTCCACAAAGAATGAATTTCTTCTTTGCAGTGGAACAATTTGCTGTCAGCTTTCTTCAAGGCTTCTCGTGTCATTTATCGGACGATGTGCGGGTTGTGCTCTCAAACTGAATGAGCCAAGTAAATTTGTAATTTCTAATAACCAGCTCATCATATACAGATGAGAATGGCATTTACATGTTTCAATTTCCATGGATGTGTGAAGTTTACTGATCCGTTTCTTCGTCTCTTACTGATCAATAGCTATAAATCTGGTAATTGTTTCAGGCCTTAATAGATCTTTTTTGGTCGTGTAAAAGCAACAACTATTTATACCCCTGTGCAGGGCCTCTTTGAAATATGTTACATGTAAAAAAAAAAAAATTGTGATGTCTTAAAAAATGTGAAATGTATCCATATTATTTATAAATGCCTTTATTCTGTTGTACATTGTTAATATTACCTTCATAAAATGTGCTTTTGGGCTTCTTTTTTGGACAAAAATATACCTTTCATGTCATTCAGAGGTTACTAGTGTCTTGTTTATTACTGAGACAATTACTTCAAGTATTTTGAAAGAATTTATTATCATGTGACACATTACACATAGTTAATAACACATGACAACTAAAGCATTTCCATGTAAAACCCTTTTTCCTCTTAGAGGTCCATTGTGCAAAGCAAGTAGAAATACATCGTTTTTACATTTACAAACATTTCAAACTATTCTAATGTATTTTTTTATAATCAGCTATGCTCTTTTGATCTCTTTCACACTCACTCTTCAATGTGTAAGTGCATGTGGACGATAGATCTTTGTTAAGACACTTTTATGACATGCAGATTGGCACAAATGTTTAAAAAACAAAGATATACTGTAGATATGAACTCAAAGTCAGCTCTGGTACTGGTCACAAATTCAGTGCTTCCGCCACCTTTCTCTCCTCAGGAATACCATTTACCTAAAATGATTATGAAAACAGAAACCATTACTGGCAAGTATTCACATTTACATTTGATATGCTGTTAGAGCTCTTTAGCAGATGCAGAGATGAAGTGAAGTAACTCACAAACAGCGTGCTGCACCTACCTCCAACCTTCGAAATGTTGACATGACATAATTATCTCCTTTGTTAGCAGTGAACAGAGAGAGCAGCGGGTTAGTGCTAGAACTGCCATGCAGCTGAACACCATGTACACAGGAGGGCGCTCACACACTACCAGAATCGCAGAGGAAGAAAAGCTCTCATGCCCGATCTCTTGTGGATCAAAATGATTTGCTCTCAACAGTCTGTGTCTAATTCTAAAAAGACTGGATGCTTGTGTTTTTACAGTGACTTAGGAGGAGGACGGTCAAAGGTCAGACTGAGGTTGTGAGCAGCACAGCAAAATTACTGGCTCCGAATTTTTTATTGTTTGTATAGAGTCTTCTTATTATATTTAGAAAGGTTCCATAACCCCACCATGATAACTAGTTAAAGCTTAAAGGGACAATTGACTCCAAAATCAAAAATACATACTCTGACCTTAATGCTGTTCATCAATAGATTGTTTTGGTGTAAGTTGCAGTCAGTGTTGGCGATATTGGCCGTAGAGATGTCTGCCTTCTCTTGAATATAATGGATCTAGATGGCACTCAGCTTGTGGTGCTTAACAGCCCCCCCCAAAAAAAAACATTTGAAAAACTCAGCTGCTATGTCTCTTTCCAGAAATCATGACCTGGTTACTCAAGATAATCCAAAGACCTTGTTGTGAGCAGTTTTACGTAGGAACTATTTTCTCTCTGTACCTGCAAAACGTATCACTGGGCAGAAGGTAGCATGCATCTCATGCTCATGACAGCACACGGTGAAAACATAAATGGCATTTTCCTTGGGTGACCTGTAACATTAGCTAGCTCAGAAGTGCTAGCTGTGTCACAGTCAATGTCTTGATGACCTTTTGGAAAGTCTGAACTGAGTATCTGTAACAGACTTATTCAAGTTGTTTTGTGTCTTTGTTTTTTCTCAGCTGGTTATTATTATTAAAAGGATTGTGTTTCTCTGTACTGTGCTCTTCCCCTCCTGTGTTCCTGTGCTGCCTCTCCCTCATTTACCCATCTACACACCTGCCCTGCATCAGCCTCGTAAGGCCTTCTGTGCTCCAGATTTTTCTCCCATCCAATCAGCTCCCTGTTCTTCTGCCTCAACACCTTATTCCTCTCACTTGAACTTCTCTGCCCTTTTTCTCCACTTGCACTTCATCCCCTCTTCAGACAACAGTTCAGTCTTTGTTGGATCCTTGTTTTGGTCGTGCGGTCTTCTGTTTTGTTGTTTTCCTGCTCCAACCTGGAATAAAGATCTGCCTGAGTTCCAGTTGCCTGCAATCTCCTGCATTTGGGTCCAGCTGCTCCACACCTCATGAAAAGGTGAGCTAGCAGCAGATACTTGTTTCTTTCTGCACGGTGATACAGTTGTTGGGTGTTGTTTGGTAAAAAGAAAGTAGTTCGTTCTTAAAACTGCTCAAAACAAGGTCTGCCAATTATGTTGAGTAACCGGGTCATGATTTCTGCCATCTAGTTCCATTATATTGGAGAGAGGGCAGACATTTATACAGCCAATATCTCCCATACTCACACCAAACAATCTGGACCAGGGGTGTCAAACTCATTTTAGTTTGCCCAATTTGATGTCAAGTGGGCTGGACCAGTAAAACCATTCTGTATTTTACATTTTAACAAACTCTGATACAGTAAAGTGCTTGATTTAAAGTATGTGTGTAGTTTTAGATGTCCTAAACTCAAATATTTTTATTTTTATTTTTATTTTGTTTAAAGCTCCGCTATTTTCAGCTTAAAGTCATTTCAAGATGGAAATGTGCAACTTTAACTTTAACTATTTCTAAATTTATACAAATAAAATGCTTGATTTTTGTGTCTGTATATAGTCAGAGATGTCCTCAATTGGAAAATTCAGTGTCAGGAATTATCTATTTAGTTTTTATTACCAGTAACCCAATAAATCAAAGGATAATGACAATGTCCTCAAAATTTAGAGTTATTTACTGTTTAGTTTTTCAGAGATAAAATCGGTTGGGTTTGAGTATTAATAAATTCTTTAATTAATAAATTTCACACTTTGCGCAGACATCCAGAGGGTCAGATTGGACCTTTGGCAGGCTGGTTCTGACAAACAGCACTACAGGTAAGAGGAAAAATATGTATTTTTTATTTAATTGTTGCTCTGACATCTGGTCCTGTAACTGAAGCCTTTGCAAGCATCTTTATTTGATATTTATTATTATTTATTAAATAGTCGAATATAAGATGGAGTGAAGTAGATTGTTTGAAGGTTGAAGGAAATACTTACCTGATGGCCGTTGCTGTGGTATTGTAATCTGGTTTTGCAGATTCCTGAAATTAGTGATATAATGGTAAACACGCATTCACATACAAGAGAATTTAGTATCATGTGTTGTACTTAAATTAGCAGATTTTTCTGCCTTTCAAGCCCATTAGGAAAAATCATGGGACAGCTTGAACCTCCTAAGCTGAAGTCGTATTTTCTGAAGGCTTGACTGGCTTAACCATGGCATTGAAAACAAGATTAGACGATAATGGTATTGTTTTTACTTATATTTCCCCTGTATATCGGCGCCTATAAGCTTTACATCTGCGTGCCTGCTAATGAGCAAACGTCTGTTTGTTCATTCACGTGCTGCATTAACCGCACATGCATTTCCCCTCCACCCAAACCAAATAATCTTTTCGACTCACGTCTGTGTCTGCATGAGGGGCATGCTGGTGGTCTCATAGTTGTCGGGGTGGATGGGCGGCACGACCTCGCCGCTGACAGGGTTGAAGACAGGCAGGGTGGACAGGGGCCAGGAGATCTCCCGGTTCTTAGACATGCTCCGAAGCTCCTTGGTGGACTTCTGGATGGAGCTGTGGTGAACCAGCTGGATGCTGAAGAGGGAGAGAGGCAGTGAAGTTAACAAGTACTGAAGTTTGTGTTGTCACGGTAGCAGGGTGTTAATTTGTCTCATCCGAAACACATTTAAAATATGCAATCAATTTGTATCAGCTATGGCGAGTTCTGCACTCAGTCCATGCATGCACGACAGTAACACAGCCTCCACCCTTACCTAGCACTCACTTCTTTACTTCACCTGACTTATGATGCAAGATATGTTCTTCAAGATTTATGTACATTATAAGCAACTTGTTACTGCTACAGCATTAATAACCTACATCTGCCAATTGATTTTTTTTGAGCAGCCCATTTGGATGATTTGAATGTCAACACACACATGAGCACATGAATGGTTATGAGAAAGCCGTCAATGACAACATAGATGACAAAACTGCAAACCAAAGAGAGAGGGGCAGGGGACAGAAACAGACCCAAAATAAATAAAAACACAGGAGAGGTAAAACACTTACTCTGGTGTTTGCATGTTTCTTTTTTCCCTAGAAACAAAACAAAATGGATGAATTAAATTCTAATATTAATAGTTAAAAAAGACATCTACACACAAGTGAATGGATTGTTGGGTAAGGACGGTGGAAATGGTGATGGGGTGGGGTGTGTGTGCAACACTGAGTGAACGAGGGGGCACGTCTCTCCCAGCCTGTAAATGACAGAGAATGATGAAAAAGATTCACAGTGGATGAATGGCAATCGATGTCATGGCTATGCTTCAAAACATCAAAATGACGAAATCAACAAAAAGCTGTGACAAATATTCATGGGGGAACTGAATATAAATGGACCGTACAACTGGATGGTAATGATACGCTGCAATTCCAGTCCAGATTATTGCTCTTATCTAAATATCCTGCACTCAGTCCTGCCTCCTGTTTGGTTCTCATAGACTTAAGTAACAGTTTCTTTCCTCAAATGTTTGTTGGGGTGCCTGGTGCAATGTTTGCATAAAAATATAAGACCAAGCACACTTACACCCCTTCCCGCCGGCAGCACATTGTGTAGCCGAGGATGAAGAAGAGGACTAGTGCCACAGCGGAGGGAACAGCCAGTGTGATCAGGAAGTCTGAAAAGTAGTTCCGGCTCTGCAGAGACTCAGAGGGGGGGTTGTATTCCCCAAATTCAGGCAGGATCCCGGTGCCCGGGTCGGGACGGCTAATGTATACCGGGACCACTTTGTTGATGTCAACCTGAAGAAATAAGTTGCAGTTAATTTAACATTCATGAAAAAGCTGTGTCTGAACTGTGATTGTTTAAAGTTTAGTGTCTATTCATTGACAGCTTTTAGTCAAAAACATTGTTTATGGAGTACAAGGATGAGTAGTGTAAATGGGACCTTTTATACTTTTCCTTATTTTCTGTCATATATAATTAATATTCATATTAAATGTGGAAAAGTTTCAAATAATGATGTAAATGTATGTAGACGTAGTCCCTGTGATAAAAACCTCGGGGTTCAGGTTGCCTCTGATGTTTTTCTACTTTAAAAACAAACTGATGTCAGATTTCTGCTTGAGGTACTGCTACATGTTAACGTCAGGAAAACATGAAATCTTGGTTGCTGACGTTAATTTCTCTCTGATTTTAGATCATATTCCTGGTGGAACATGTCCAGTTGTAAAGATTTTGCGTTGGAAGCTTTTATTGGTGATTTTTCACATTAGAAAGTGCCACTCTACTTAGTTAGTCATTCCTCAGCTGCAAGTACATTGCTACATGTAGCTACATCGTAATATCAGGGTAACATGTAATCTTGATTGCTGATGTTGTAA
Organism: Plectropomus leopardus; assembly: GCF_008729295.1. Taxonomy (NCBI): domain Eukaryota; kingdom Metazoa; phylum Chordata; class Actinopteri; order Perciformes; family Serranidae; genus Plectropomus; species Plectropomus leopardus. The sequence goes on along the minus strand of NC_056480.1, from coordinate 16,491,941 downwards.
ATTTTTCCCAGATTTTGGATCATATTCCTGCTAAAATTTATGGTTGTGGAGATTTTGGTTTAGAGGCTTTTATTGGTGATTTGTCTCTGTTACAGTCACTGGCTGCAAGTACACTGCTACATGTAGCTGCATGCTACACTAGGGAAACATGTAATCTTGATTGCCAACGTGCAATTGGGTTTAGAAACTTTTATTTGTGATTTTTCTTGGTGGAAAAAAGCCCTTATACTTAGTTTCTGTCATTCCCCCAGCTGAAATCACAATGCAGCGATATGAGAGACCATTAAACGCTCTTCAATCGGAGCAGACTGGGCTTTTTTTGTGAGGGGGGCTTATAGAGACAGGTGCTGAAATGGATCATTTCAGACAGAGGGTGAATACAGGTGTTCCAGCACAGAAAATAAGAGGAAAGTGAAGCGTTTTTAGAACATCAAAGCATCTAAACATACAAGGACCAAGGTTTAATTTAGGGGGGTTTGGGGCTCCTCCGCCAGAAAAGCATCAAACACTTAATTTCCTGCATTCTGGGGAAATTTTAGGCATCAGTTGGTGCCTTTTCTGCATCAATCTATTGTGTAAATGTACGGCTGTAGTAAATAATAGTAGACAAGCTAATGGCACTAACGACAGATCTTAAACGTGCAACATTTTTTGGTGGCAGTAGATATCAAACAAAATCAAAATTTACCACTTTTAAGATTGAGTTTATCTGTGCTGCTGCCTGCACGTCCACAGCTCCAAAGAATAGCAACGAAGTCAGTAGCACTCACTCCGCAGCAAAATCTGGGGATCAAAACGTCCCCAGAAACACTGCACAGCACGCTAACTAGCAAAAAAACAAACAAAGAAAAACAGCTGCTCGATATGAAGCAATCTCAGTCGACTGAGGCTCTCTGACTGATGATTCAAATGTCCGACTTTAAAGGGGCAGCCCTATGTAAGTGCCTTTCAAAGTCTGAACCTAAAAATGAGAACAATATGTTCCCTTTAAAAGATGCAATTTTTAACTCAAGGAAATCTGTACAAGACAATCCTCACCAGAGAGATCTTACACCAATCAATGTGAAACTGAGCTCTGAACTTCTTGTCGCAGCTGATGACAGGCTCCATCTCCTGACTGCAGCGCAGCTGGTTATGTGGGCTTTCCACCTCCCGCAGGCACGACGAGAAGGGAACATCCGCACCGACCATCACATACACTCTGGGAGGGGGTAGACACAGTGAAATGCAAAGCATGAGAGAAGCAAAGATGGAGCCTCATTTTACATGTTTACGTTGAGGTTTGTAATAGTCAGAGGATTTCTCCTCCACTGAGCTCTCTCCTGCATGCTTTCATCTTCCAAAACATCAGCATGAATCTTTGATGCACAACTTATGGCAGTTCATGTGGGCTATTCCCCTCTGAACGAGACCAGCTGACAGTATCTGTCAGTGCTGACGGCCAAGTGTACTCATCTAATTCACAGCGAACGGTGGATCCCCGGGGCCCCACTTAAATAAAATGTCAGCATGATGTGAGTGGGCTGAAAATATAAGCAATTTGTTCAATTGGAAAGAATGTTTAAGACTGTTAAACCTCATTCTTTGTGTATATGTTATCCAGAGGAATTATACCTAAATCATAACACCAATACCGCACTTAATTTGGTTTTTAGAATACAAAATTGATGAAAAGAGATAAAGTAAGCCTTAAAAAAAAAAAAAAATTAGCTGTGAGTGGATCACCTTTCCTTCAATATAAAATTCACTCTGTATTTACATATGTTGCATTACAAGTCCGGCAAAACCTTCAACATCCTCACCCTTCTTTAAGGTTGTTGATGGGCAGGGGCACCCGGCCGCCACGGTCCAGTGCAGAGGTGATGTTGATGGCGTTGAGGCGCTCCGGCTGCCATACGTTCTTCACCGCTCCTAGGAAATCCCCCAGCACCTCGCTGGCCAGCATCTCCTCCACATTCATGTTTTTGATGTAAAATTCCGCCTGGTAGGGCAGGGGGAACTCTGTGCACACAGATGAAGAAGAGATACTAAAAACAGGGTTCCCAAATTTTCAGGGACAATATTTCAAAACTTTAATGTGACTTTCAAGGACCACAAAAAAAAAAAGTTTTTTTGAACTTGTCCCACTTACCCAATATTTTTTATATCAGAAAAACTAGTTTTAGCTAGCTGTCATACATGAAGGAAGAGATGTAATGCAGGGAGAATATGGAGAATCAAAAGTAATTTGGTAAGCAAAATGTCACATCGATGCTTATTAAAGCTTTGTTTTGTTACAACACCACAGAGGAAAAAAACTATTTACACGTTACAAAATTCCATGACTTTTCCAAAACATTTTGATGATTTTGATTAATTCTTTGACTTTTCCGGGCCTGGAAAATGCATCTGTGAAATTCTATGACTTTTCCAGGTTTTCCATGACCACGGGAAAGTTGAAGATTTGAATCATTAGTCGGATCCACTGAGATTCTTTCAAGTCAAGGCGTCATTTTGTTTGTTTTGATTTTTCAGTCCGTGTGCAGTGTACTTCTGGGGATTTTTCACTCCCCAGATTTAGCAGCAGAGTGAGCACTTCATGCTTTCACGCTGCTCTCTGGTACAGGCAGCTGCGGACCCTGACTCAGAGTGAGTCTAAGAGAGATAGAGGCAGTTGTTTGGAGGAAGACTTTGCAAAGTCAGGTCCAGCGATAGCGCTTTTTTCTGCCCTCTGTTTGAAAGTGGTAAATTTACAGCTTATAACAACTTAATCTGATACAGTCACAAGCTATTGTTTGATATCTAGTGTCAAAAAAAAAGCTTTAGTTGGCACACATTAGCTCGGAGGGCTAGCCTGGCTTGTTAACTGTATTACATGAACATAACTGTCACCCTGAACGTCTCGCCAAACCCCGTTCAAACTCCATATGGAAAAGTTGAATCGATTAGTTGAATATTTGTATTGAACAGCCAATTCAACTCAAACAACAGCTACAAATTAACATTCAGGGCATAAAAGTTAAAATTTGTATTAAAAAAGATATAATAATAATATGACAATGACTACTTATCCTAACTCGTGGCTGAGAACAGCAGAATGACTTAAGTAAATATTAAAAATAAGAGCAAGTGCAGCTGATACTGGTGTATCGATACTGCAAACAAATTAGTACTGAAACCATTTAATATTCTGAATCAATGTTTCTATACATAAATAATTTTGGCAACACTAGTAAGCTGAGAGGTAAAGAAGACAGGAGTGCAGCTACAGTTGTGTTCTGCTGACTAAGATATCATTAATACTTCATTCTTGCTGCATAGATGACACTGATTTCAGCAGTCTGTCCAGCAGACGCTGGTGTGTCTGTTCCGCTCTGTTATGACTTGGCTTCCTTCTGGGGCAGATGGCAGATGACATCACACAAAAGGGAGAGTGATGTCACGTTAGCGCCACGAACATCTGCTGAGCGTTCAACCAATTCAGTTCATATTGCGCTGCATGTACCGCGACTGGTCAACAAGCCAGTGTGCAAACATGCAGATGGGCAGATGTGAGGTGCAGTCACACAGATGAAAAGGCACGAATGCTTCCTATAGATGTGATAATTTATCACTGAAACATACTGCACCAACACAGGACTGTGTGTTTACAGAAATGTTTGCCTCAAGGAAGTCCACAACACTTCAAGTACTGAATGAATCCTCAGGATTTAATCATGGAAGTTGCAGTCTGATCTGTGTTTGCCCTAAGCTCTCATACTGGCACCTCTTACCTTCTGTAGCCATGATGTTTATGACCAAGTTGTGCCGTGCTGTCTCAAAAGTGCGTCTGTTATAGGCAGTAATCTGCAACACACAGGGGTGAAAGTTTAAGCCCAGATCAGTGCAGCTTATATGGCAGCAGTCCTCTGGACAAGGCTGAGCTAGATACACACTGCAGTATGCAGGCTCTGTACCCGACTGAGACGCCGTATAGAGGCACATGTGCGCCGCTGGGAACGCTAAGCCTTTTGGGAAAAGAATTTCTACAGTAGCTTATGGGGAGGACAAAGAAAGCATAAAAAAACATAATGGAATTTCAGTCTGAAGCACAAAGCGTAACATTTTGCTATGCTACCACTAAATGCATACAAATCAGCGATGCTCTGTAAAATCAATTCAAATGTGTTACTACTCCATTACCTTTATGCAAGCCTCAGTTAAGACTTCAAATGTGTGCTACTCCCTTACATTTAAATGAACGAAAATTATTCTTTTTATTCAATGCTTTCAAGTTCAACGCTTTTCCTTTCTCAACATATTAAACACAAGCAGAATGCCTTCATCTTCACTTTGAAAGTGGTCCAACCACCCACCTCAATGACGGAGGGCTTGCCAACATGCTCTGCAGTGGGGGAGCCATAGAGCACTCCGTCGCTGTGCTGGGTCCTCTGGATGTAGCGCAGCCAGCCGGGCCTGTCGGGGTAGCCCATCAAGTTGGTGTTGAAAGTGATCGGGTCATTGCTGGCGTCGCCTGTAGGCAGAGCTGTTTAATGAGGGGCGACCCAATGATCCGTTACGGGTCAGAACCAATTCAGTAATGTACATTTAGACCCATTAGCTGAATTGTGGATGAGCTGCCAGCTGCAGCTAAGCATTTTCTTCTAGTAATATGTAATGAAGCGACAATGCACTGCTGCATTTATACATTGTCTGCACCAACAGCTAACTGTACAAACGTTCGAATCATTTAGATAATCAAACATTTCAATGCTATTAATAATTGCAGAAAGTGTTAATATGACAGTGTTCGGGTCTGTTTGTTATTTTTTTGGGGGGGGGGGGGTCAAATGGGGGAGTCATGTCAGATAATTTTATAAGCACTGGGAATGGACTTATGTTTAGTTTTTGGTTTTGTTTTTTTAAACTTTACTCATAGTGTAGGGAGTCACTCAGGGAGGCTCACAGAAAAATACTTCTGTAAGCTTCAGAGGGAGTCAATATTACAAAAAAAGCCACACCCCAGCCACCCCCCTCATCTGATAAATAAAGAACAGTCCCTTATACCTGATTTGGGGTATGGAGGAAACTCTCCTTTGAAATACTCTCTCTCCAGAACATGGACGAACAGCACTCCTGCAGATGGATAGACGTTACGGTCTGCGTGCGATCTCGACAAGATGGTGACCACTGAAACACAGATTTCAAAACAAAACAAAATTAGCAACTGAGAGCAGAAGATTTGCTTTTTTCACTGTGTGTTTTGTTCATCATTAATGATCTGCCAGCAGCACTAATTAGAAAAGAAGAGAAGGCGTTAATCGAGGCGAAAACAAATAAAGCAAACGTTTCAGTTACTAGCAACTGCGAATCTACTTCGGGCTTTAAGAATCAATACAGCTGGCAATGATAGATTTGTCTGCTTTTCTTGCCTCCTCTTCTTCATTCTCTTAAAGGTAAAATGCATTTGCTTTACATGAGAATGACGTGTGGAAACAGCCAAGCGCGAAGGCGTAAACTCAAATTCTTAGCTGAAGGAGAGACTATGATTATGTAAATAAATAAGAGCAAGCTGCTAAACCAAAACAATGAATTTCAGGGCCAAGGAGCCGAGGTGCTGTGAGTAAAAGCAGCAGTAATGAGAGTCATTCAGACTGCACAGAGCTGTTTTCATGCCCTCCTCCCACTCTGCCTCCATTATTCTCTCTGTTTAGCCCCACTCGATTTCAAACACAAACATTTGGTCTTTATTTGTGAAGTGCATCACTGGGAAAATGACAGCCCCTCAACAAAAAGTTTACACAACGTACGACTGGAGGTGATTTGCAAAGCCCTCTCTTTGCATCTTTTACTGTTTCCCCTTCTCTTGCTCACTTCTTTTAACCTCTGAGAATTTCTTCCCTTCTCACTTTTTGCTCCCCACAGTGGGTGGGCACTCAATTTTTAATCACCATGGGAGACTGAGTGTACAAGGAGGAAGAGGGGGAGGAGGGGGGGTAGAAAGAGCAAGAGAGAGAGAGGGAGATCTGTGCTATGAAGTGCTAGAGGAGGAGGGAGAGAGCACTGTTCTCGCCTGCAGACACATAACTCCAGACACATTAAGCAGCTCCAAGAAGGCTTTGGAAAACTGTGTGTGTGCCTTCCCTGCTAGGAAAATGTCACCAATTTTCACATTTGTTTATCTCCTGCTTCATCTTCTGATTAGCATCAAACCAACATATTCTACAGCATCGTAACATGGAGCGAGTGTCTACTACTGTACTGTCAGCCCTCCCCTTGAATGCAAGCTGATTTCTGAGTAGAGTCTCCGCTTAACAGAGTAATAGAGCAGGATTTACATTTTAATCCGTGCCCATGATAAAGGAAGTCAGTATGTGATCTTTGGTTGTTAAGCATTATCTATTACCAGGGTGCACAAAGGGGTTATAGAAGATTAGGTGACACAGTAAGCTGCAGATTATTAAAGAAGTCCACATCGACAAGACCAAATTGCCTAACTGCAATCTAAGCGTGCCGATGAGCTGCTTGGGAGTGTAAAGTTATAAAACGTCCCCATATGCATGTTAAACTGGGCTACATCTGTGGCCACAAACAGAGACCGGCCATATGTCCAATGTCCCCAAGGGCTCCGTCACAGCTAGATACAATCAATAGCATTTAGCTGCCACTAAATGTGGTGTTGCTTAAAGAAACCTGAGGTTATATCCACCACATCTCTTTCCAAGAACAGATTGAGGGGAACCACCTGAGCGAGACTAATCCACGCCATAGCTCCTCTCTCTGCTACTACTGCACCCATGACATTAGGATCTAGGTTATTCAGAGGCCGAGAATAAAACCTCATTCAGTTTTGGCGCACCAGTAGCGCCTTCGGAGATGACTTGAGTCAATCTGCAAATCCCACTCTGAATGCACACGCTCGGATTCTATTACCCGAACCGTTGGGCCTCATCAATTCTTCACCAAACAAAGGACTGCAGTCACACACTCCCGGTCAAGGTCATGCACCGGCTATTCTGTTCTGCTCAGAGGCCGACTGGATGCGGTGTAAACATTTGTGGCACGTCCACAGATGAGACAGGCAGGACACAGAAACGAGCCCAGATGGCCTGGTTTCACCTAATGGTCTGAGGAATAGGAAATGACCTGTGGGATTTGAAATGTGTTTTGGCCCATTGACATTAAAGCTTTGATTCAACTACAAGCGTTTTGGCCTAACACATGCCCCTGCCTGCCTTATGTTAGCCAGGCTCGCTTACAGGATCCTATCTGGGCTGTGTGTCACCCTCACCTCTGACGGCAGTCACTTCCATTTAGAGAGCAGCCAGTGTAAGTAAAGATCACTAACTAAGCTACACTGAGGCTCCGCTAATAGCATCAGATCTGCTTATTCGTGGCGGGCTGACTTTCTGCCAGGCCTTCTCGAGATGATGGACCGCAGCGCTCTTACTGTTCGAGGGCTCAACATTTACTTTTAAAAGTGGTAGCCAGGCTAGAAACCAGGTGAACTTTTAGCTGCTGAAACAGAAATTATGGTTGCCGTTTTTACTATTGGATACTTTACAGCATTTCAATCTGAAGAGTTATCAGTTAACTTGTGAAGTTGATGTGTAGGGTGCAGGGCTGCCCCTTGAAAGTCGGAGATTCGAATCATCAGTTTCGAGACACTCAGTCAACTGAGTGCTTCAAGTCGAGCAGTTGGGTTTTTTTTAGTTTGATTTTTGTTTTATTAGCATGCTGTGCAGTGCACTTTTAGGGATGTTGGTCCTGATTTTGGCGTGGAGTGAGTGCTCTTGGTTTTCACGCTACTCTTTGTAACAAACTGCTACTGACATGCGGGCCGCGGCACAGAGTGAGAGAGAGGAGAAACCTTCTGCTTAGCGGAGGCGAACTTACAGCTCAGAGCAACCTAATACGAGTCAGTCCCTGCCTTTACTTCATATCTAGTGTCAGCAAAAAATATTGTCGCACATTTAGCTTATTTAGCATCTGACGTGCATGTCGTTGTCACACTGAACGTCCCGCGGAAGCCTTACAAAATTTTAAACTTTGCAAAAACGTTGAATATTGAACACCCAAATCCAATTTGTCTGACATAATTCTGAGTCAGTTACAGCTCCAATAGGGTGTCGCTTTTTTTTATAACTTTTTTTGTCTGTTGGCTAAATGATTAGTCAATGCCAACTGACCATTGTTTTTTTGGCTTGTGAAAGAAGCAAATCTACCATCCACTTGCATAGCACGTGCAGCACCGTTTGCACTCTCAAAAACATGGTGGCAGGTAAAGAGTAAAGGTAATGTGGGCTAAACTTCCATGTACTGGGCAGTTCGACACAAATTTGTGAGCAAGGTGGTTGTAACTTTTTTTTAAGCCAGATCTTTCTTATATTTGATGTTATTTAATAACCATTAGTAACAACTTGTAAAGGGGCAGTTAAAAATTGACTGTGGTCAAGTAGATTTTAAAATTAGAATTAGCTTCATTGGCCAAGTATGAATGCACAAAGAACTTGACTCCAGTCTTTTGTCACTCGCAATGCATGTTTGCTGTTCCCATTTTTTTATATGCTAGAAAGTGGTTGCCACTGATGGCAGCCAAAGACCAAGAATTGGTTGCCAATGGCAACCTGACAACAGTTACTGTTAAGCCCTGTGTACATAATACATCACCAATTATGGGTTAATACCAGAATGTCCACTAAGGAATAACCTGTCAGCTTTGCTGCAAGACAAATGTATAGTCCATACATGTTCATTCTGAAACAAAGACAAAGCTAAACTTTGATAATTTGGCCCAAATTCACATTAGCATTCAGGTATGCTCTATACATTGCACATCATCACAATAAACTGACAAACTGTTAGTAAATCACTGATAGGCTTTGGGGGAGGTGGAAATGCCTAACCAGATTTTCTGCTTTTCTGAGCTGACCTTGGACTGGCTGAAGTTTCAGAAGTAATGCTTCAGTTTAAAATGCCGAAGAGAGAATAAACCACCCTTGTCCCTGGAATGGTTCTTGCTAACTGAGGCCTCCAGCTAGCCGAGGCAAGGGAGGGATGTCCTTTAGTTCTGTTGAATCAGCTTTGTACATGTACGTCGGCCGGGTCAGGAGGAATGCATGTGCTTCTTTGGTGTTTAGCGGGGAAGCACAGACAACAAGGATCACTTCTGTTTGTACTGCAGCTTTGGTTTTCTGCCTGTGATGAGTTTGAGCTTCGTTGTTCTAAATACAGACCTGGAAGTGAAAGTAGTCGGTGTCACAACAGGCAGAGGGCTGTGGCGAAGGACAAGAGTTGACATGAAGCAGCCAGCTTAATCTTCTAGCACTCTATCAGGGTAAGTAAATCACTGATTTTGTCTTAAACGATTGGGTTGACTTTGAGCAGCAGTAACAGGATGTAAAACAGGAGGTAAAGACCGTTGAGTAATAGTTAATGATTTAGGATAAATTCTACTTCTAGCAAGGGAAGGGTTTAGACAAAATTGAAATTCAGAAAACTGCTGTAGTATATGCGCCAAGTCTGTGGGACAGCAGACAACTGAAAACAATCATGCCAGTATTAATGGGGAGCCAGTTGAGCGTGTCACTGTGTTATGACAGGGGGGAGGGGACAGCGGGTCAACACATGAAGTGCACCACTGCACACACCCACTCACCATCTCTGTACAGGGCTGTTCTCTGCTTCAAGCCCACGGATCGCTCCACATGGACATTTCTCTCATGTAAAGAGGTGTGTTTGGCATCATAGGCATGCATAATGTAAACTACTGCATTGGTAAAAAACATGAATATAACAAGTGTGTCTTTAAAGGGTGCTCTGAACTATACATTTGGTTTGTTGCCAGTTTATTAGGTATACTTTGCTTAAACTGAGGCAATCGAATACAACAGTTGTGCATGTAGATTTAACTGTGTTTGTACTGAGATTCACGCCCCAAATTTAACTTAATGAAATTTAGTTGCAAACAAATTCAAGTTTTTGTCATTTTTCTATTATGTTTTCATCGTTGTATATATTTTACATATTAGATTGCGCCATATTTGCACTTTACTGTCAGCTTGTGTTATATTTCGCACATTACTGTTATCTGTTTTTTATATCTGCTATATATAAGGCTTTTCTCTTGTGTTTTTAGTCCTGGTATATTGCACTATTTGTATCTGCACTCCTGTCTTACTGCATTAGTTTTAAATTTTTGTGTACCTACTAAACTGGCAACAGAGTATAAGCAAACATTCACTACAGGGATATGCAGCTGTAACAAAACACAACAGTTGTAATATCATCATATATACCTTTAACTTTGTTATTTTAGCAACGTTACAATGATCATATATTGATATTTCTCAGTAGTCTCTTTACAGGAAATATGTGTACACCTATAAAAAAATGCAAATATTTCAGAGACAAAAAATAAAAAGGATAAAGGTGCAAGTACTTAGTGCGACCTCTCTCTGCACTTGGCATGTCTTGAACTCTCTTGAGCAGACAATATGAGATTTACAGTAAAAACCAGGTTGCATTGAAGACATGTCCAAAGCTTAACATTGATTGTTAGAGCTCAACCTTTTGTTACAGTAGTACGATTACATGTTAGGTGTTCATCCCTTTCTTTGCATTATGTGTGTGTATATATATATATAAATATATATAGTGCATATATATGGCAATACACTATAATGTAATTAAGTGAAGTAGCTATTTAATTAGGCATTCATAACACATCTGGTCTAAATATAAACACAGGCCTGCGTCAGGGGAATTGGGCTATTTCAATTAAGGCTGAATGAATGACAAGAAATATAACTAGCAAGACAACGTACAACGCTATTATACTCCTCGTTGGACACGCAAGGCACTGTATAAATCCATTTTTTACGTTGAGTGTGTATACCATATAACGGTATAGCTGTCTATTGTTAGCCATTTTCCATGTCTCCTCCTCAGCCTCTTGGAAAAAATGAGCACAGTAGCTAAACAGCAGCATGCTAACTAGCCAGCTAACTAGCATGGATACCGCATCAAAGGCAAACGGATAAAAATTTACGGATATTTCCGAGTTTAATCGATACGTACCCGTACCGAGCCATACCGCGACAGTTTTAGCGGACATGGTGCCCATCATCTTCGTAAATCTTACATGTAAACTTCTGTTTTTTGATCTAATCGCCACTGGGTTTGACAGCCATAATAATAAGCATCCTGCAGCATTCCTTCCTCCGCCTCCTTCCTTCACTGGAAACAGCACGACTCCTCATTGGCTCCACATCTGGATGGAAAAAGATGGTTGTCTCGTAAAAGAAAAAAAAGGGGCAATAACCGAAAAGTGAATGAGAAAAGAAGCGACACGCCTTCAGTTAATGTTTCTGTGGGATGTTGGTTAGACGGGGATTTAGATTTTGGCAGCCTATATTAAAGTCAAGGAGTGGCTGCTGCAGGACTGCTTCTGTGTTGAGCTGTCTCCTTGTTATTATCTATGACATATGTCTTTTTATTATCACTGTGTAACTCTCTTAAAGTATAGTTTCTCTTTTCTATTTGAAAGAGGGTTGCTAAATTTCTCTGCTCTATGAGTGGGGGGAGTCCGTGTACTTTTTGGTCTTTCCTTTCAGAAACAGACATGAAAACAACAAAAACAAATAATTATTTAATTGTCATTTAAAAATTCAAAAAATCTTAATAATTGTATTATTTATTTATTCATTCATTCATTTATTTAAATTGGTTGTTGGAAAAAAAAGGATAAATGTATAATTGCATGGGTACCAAAATAAAATTAGGGTAGTTAGCAGGAGAAGAAAAGGCTGTGAATTAAACTTATTATTATAACTAGCACCGTAATAGCTTTCGAAGTATATTCTGACATCATTTCAAACTTTTTAATCAAGGTCTATCATCTGCAGAAATTTCTGCACATTTTTCACCTGTCTTTTTTTATTACTATTCATATTCGTTTCTAAAGCCCAAGATGACATCCTCAAATGTCTTGTTTTATACTGCTTCTCTCGCTAAACTTATTTGATTTTGGTGCCCTTGCCTTAACAATGTAATCTCTACTTAAGTGGTATTTCTATTCCATATTTTCATTTTCTGACCCTAAAAAAAATAAACATGACTTGTTATTCATTTTTTGCATTTTTGGAAGTAACTATTTATTGTTTGTTTGTTTTTTTTCATTTGTTTTTCTGTTTGACCAAAAAGTACACTGACCAAGTGGCTTATTTGATTTCGTTTTGATCTATCAACTTGATGATTTTTTGATTAAATGCAGATCAGGAAATGTATACACATCCTCTAACTCACATGCACAAACACACACCATCACCTCACCAGAGCATGACCTCCTAAGCCCAGCTGTTAGAGGGCAGAGACATGTTTAAGAAGTCTGCTCCAGTCTGTCCAGACCCCCTGCAGAGACCGTCCTAGCAGACAGATGGTCATGTTTTAGCCCCTTGGCTCCAAGTCACAACCGCTAAAGGGCTGTGGGATCCTGAATTCACCCCTCGTGCTCCCTTGATATCAGCTACCACTAAGAGAGCACTTTGATCCTGCAAAAAAAAGGATCCTAATTCTGGCTAACACTGACTGTGGTCACTGCATGGCTCTTGTTTGATAAAGGCATATTTGAAACCGGATTCGTGGCTTCCTCTCTGTGGTGATAAGCATGATGCTATCCATGCTCTGTGCTCTGCAGTTGCAAGGCTGTTCTGTTCTCTCACCCTCCCTTTCATTCCCTTAAGATTATTTTTAGAGTTGCTTAGCAACATCTTCACATAGCTGGCGTTTGGACTGAATGTATCAACAAACACTATAGGTGAATGCATTCGCTGAGATGCATGAAAACACGGAAAACACAGCACTTGGCAAGAGGTTAAGATAGTGCCCAAATGTGTGAGATATCTTATGAAATAAATGTGCACTGATTTGGATTGATTTTAGTCTAATTCTGTTTCCATATAGGCTGCTGTACGTTTCAATTTACACTGATATTGTCCTGAATTTTCTTGTTTTGAGCTGCGGGGCAAGATGCAACATACCCCATCTCCTTGAAGTGAAAGTTGTTGCCAAATGGGGACAAACTGTAACTCATGTCACAGTTGCCTTATTGCAAACATTCCCTTTAGAGATGCTTGTATTGAAAAATGTGAAGGGTATTGAGTAAAAATGGAACAACAGTAGCTGCTGTATGAAAAAGAACAAATGTGCTGCTTTGACTCAGTCCTGAAATGGTTGCATACAATTTACGTAACTATTTACCTTGCCAAAATATGCGATTTACATTATTATTATAATACTAGTCACAAATTTGACAGGTTGTGACTGTGTACATATATAAATGACATTTACCATACGAGATTTGAGAAGGATATAAAGTCATAAATATCAAATTCAAATATATGCATGCTTTAAGCTGTTAATCGCATTACCTCTTGAATCAATTATGATTTAATTAAGACTCAATTTATAAGATAACTTGTATTGTGTGATTATGAAATATGCACGTTAGCAACAATACCATGGATTATAGAACATACAAATCAATTGTATGACTCAGGGCTGTTTGATAAGACAATCACACATTTGGATATTGACCAAGCTTTCTTTTGTAGTGATTTTTCACATAAAGTTAGTCCTGTGCTTTAGGCCTGTGTGACCCAGCCAGCTAGAATTAATGCACTCTAATCTTCTTTATTATAAGACTGTTAAATATTAAGGCAAACAGATTAATTAGGAAAGAGACTGTAAACATTAGAAACCATATGCACTGAGCATGTGAGTGTTTGAGATAGTGTTTGCTGCATTGAGCAGCTAACTTTGATAATCAGATGTTGTTATTTCTTACATGTGGCTAAATTAAGTCTGCTTAAGACATTTTTCACCCTCCTAACTGTGGCCCTCAGTGGCACGTTTATATAGGCCCAAGGGTGTATAGGTTTTGTTTCGACATTGGGGAGGACCAAGGGCTGGCATGAAAAGATTGGTTTGTTTGCAATTTTTTATGTTCAGTATGTAATGTCATAACTTAATTAAATTTGGCTGAATAATCTGGATGAAATACTGAACTTTGTATAAAAAATTGTTGAAGCTCTCTAAGGCACCTCTCAACCTTTAAAGACACAACATAGTTTAGTTCACTGGTTCCCAACTGCTGGGTTGCGGGTCCATTCTCAATGGACAGCAAGTGACTCATGACCAAGTCAAGTTTGTAAAAAATGCCCTTTATTACTACATCCATGCTTGACTGGTAAAATTGAGGAAAGAGTAAATCAGGGATACTCAGCTTGCTTTGCTTGGGGGCCACTTTTGCAGAATGACAGTAGGTCAGGGGTCTAGCAACCCCATACATGTTGAAGGACTTTTCTAGGATTTAAGGACATTTCTAGGATTATAGTACATGTCTAGGATATTAGACTTTTATAAGATTTTAGGACATTTCATGGATTTTAGATTGCTTCATGGATTTTAGGACATATCTAGGACTTCAGGATGTTTTTAGTACATTAGGATGTTTCTTGGACTTTTGGAACACTCTAGGATTTTAGGATGTTTCTAGGATTTTAGGGCATAAGGGGCTTAACTTGAACCTCTGTTAGGGGTTGTGGGGGATCCTCCACTGGTATATATTTGATAAACAAGTTCTATTTTTGATGCTGTTTTATGCACTCTGGCACCTTAAATGTTCCAAAAGTACAAAAACAATTCCCAATGTGAATCACCTCATTTTTTATTGTTAATTAGATAATAGTTGAGGGACCACCCGGCACCCGGCATTAAATTGGCCCGCGTATTAAATTGAGTATCACTGGAATAAATGATTTATTCAGTATTTTTTGTTTCGCAGCACACTATGACTTTCAGTACATTAACACCAAAATCAAACTTTACCTCATTTTTTCTGGCTCTACCTTCTTTAAAAACTCCTCTAGGCCCTCTGGTGGTCTTTATTTTGAGACACCCTAATTTGAACACCCGTCGCGTATCTTGAGTGGTCCTTGACCCCATCTACCCCACCCAAAGCCCATTGATGAACAATAAGCAGCGAGTAAAGTTACAGTTGCTGTGTGCTGGTATTTATGCCAGACTGCAGCTCACTGAAACCCCCTCCGCGCAGCAGATTATCGGACCAAACCATTGCCGCAGTTCAGGTTTTAGCACCTGTCACATGAGGCTTTACATCTGCAAATCGCCGGCTACCATTACAGCTAAGTGTGTTTACTTTGCCATACTGCAGACGTATATCGGACCAGCCCTTGCAAATGCTGCCAGAGTGCAGCTCTCAGTGAGATGAGCTGCCAAATTGCACCGACACCCCCACAGCGCGACTGGCAGCATCACCCACTGCCTGCAATGGCGTTGTAGCGGCTCCAGTGTGTCCAAACGTTTCTGTAGTGGCGATTCCGTCCCGGACAATTTACGAGCGTGGGATAGAAATGTGCTTTTCGAAAGGTTTTGCAACAACGGCATCCATATTTTTCCACGAGTTTAGCCTCGGGATCACAGTTTGTTTGTATCAGGCGTCAAACGAAGCCGGAGCCATGAATGTAAGTCTGACTCTTTTGTTTTTGTAACATTGAGGCAACATCGCTGTGGTCTGTGGCTAACAGTTAACTTAGTCTTTTCGGTAATCACAGAGGAAGGTCAGTCGTTAATATGTTAGCTGTTGCATCTGCACGGGAGGTAAAATGCACATAAATAAATGTTTAGCAGTGTCAGAATGGGGAAACCTGAGCTGTCATGTTGTGTGCGGTGTGGCTGATGTGCCTGTTTGTCTGATCTCACTGACACAATGTTAAAGCCATCTTTCATCTTTCACCTCCAACTTTATTCGTCTCCGTGCGATATCATCTAGAGCAGCACAGGATGTTGCTCAAGTTGATTTTTTTTGTTGCACAAGGATTGCACATAGGTGTTACCATCAAGAGTTCGGCATGGTGAATAATGAATATTGAGCCAGGACATTTAGGTTTCAGCCACTGCTGCTGCTGCTGCTGATGATGATGCATCCATACCATTCAGCACAACTGAGATTAATGGATTCTCTGTGCCCCATATGGATGTTTTTTGTGTCATATTTTATCTTCCTCTTTGTGGAATGCATTTCAAACAGTATTAAATATTAATGGATTTAGGTATGGAATATTTAACTACCATACAAGCCTGTTCCCCTGTTCCAGTGCAGTGTTATTATAATGGTGAGTAAACTGTCAGTCTGTCAGTTAATGAAATGTTTTATATTTTTGGTCCAGGGATGGTATCAACACATTTTTGCTGCATTCAACAGCATCCTCTCTCTGTGCAGTTACAGTAAAGGTTGCAACTACCATGCAATGCTTTGTTTAAGAGCTGGCATGTAAGAACCGGCATAATTTCAGTGATGGTTTAGAGAGCTGTGGGATGTGGCAGCGTACAAGGGTCACAGCTTGCAATAGAAAACAGAGGGAGTGGGAGAGAGAAAAGAGGAGAGGAAAACAATAATATTTCCTGCAGCATAGCAGCAGTTTAAACATAAAAAGCTCATACACGGATATTGATTTAAGAAGGTTAACAGTGCCAGCAGAGCTGAAAAGACAACATAATCAGGGTGCCTTTAGAGTCCAATAGGCTTTCATAAATAGTATTCTTGTACTAAGAGCTTTTATATCATACACCAGCATGTTTGGCTCCCATGTTACTGAATAGTGTTATGGGTGGAGGTTGAAAATGACCCTTTTTTAAGCTTTTTAATCATCATCTTTGGTGAAAAAGTGTCATTGTGTTTATATTTAAATAGTAATCTCTCTTGAAATAACATTATAATGCAATGTTACATCATTTTTCTATCTTTGTAACGTCTCTTTTTATCTCTGTAGGTGTGAATGGGCCTAAAGGAACTGTAACATCAGGTGGATCCGACAAGGCAGCGTTGCGGTAGGTCAAACTAGACTTCTCACTCCCATATTCTAAAGAGGCTACGGCGATGCTGACATCTCCTCTGAATCCAAAGACATCATCATGCTGAAGACGGAGGCCTCGGGGGAGAGGACCAGCCTCCGGAGTGCCTCCCCCCACCGCAATGCCTACCGGGCTGAGTTTCAGGCACTTAAGAGGGCTTTTGACCAGCCTCGGATAGATGGAGAATCCAAGCCCAAAGACCTAGAACGGGTGAAACAGCCAAGGGGCCGCCAGTATGGCAGCCATGTCAGTCGCATTAAGGACATGTTCATGCAGATGGGCTCAGAAAA
This sequence comes from Plectropomus leopardus, assembly GCF_008729295.1. NCBI lineage: Eukaryota > Metazoa > Chordata > Actinopteri > Perciformes > Serranidae > Plectropomus > Plectropomus leopardus. Next base: position 16,474,758 of record NC_056480.1, on the reverse strand, counting down.
AGTGACGGCTAAGGCCAGGGGTTGTGATGATTCCTCGCCGCAAAAGCTGGTCAAGCCCACCAACTTCATCAACAAGGCCGATGGATCAGTGATAAGACTGCAGCACTCCTCCTCATCTGACAGGGTCGGAGGCGCTGGAGCAAAGTTCTCTGAAACCAGGAAGCTGTTTGAGCAACAGTCACGTGACCAGTCCCAGTCACCAGTCTTTCCATACGGACGTGATAAACGGGGTTCCCATGAGCACCTAGACGACTGGCGAGGTGCAAGGTCTAATCGAGGCAGTACGGACTCCTTGGACTCACTTTGCTCTAGAACAGAGGCGTCCTCGCCAACTGTCAGTCAACTTAGTGCTGTTTTCGAAAATGCTGACCACCACAACCAAGGTGCCTCCTACAAAGGAGTCAGCAGACGGGCCCTCTACTCACCAGATGGATTCCAACGTCATGGAGGTGATGTCAGTGAGGATGATTCAAGACAATCTCCAGTGCGTGGAAACTATCGGAGCAGGATAGGGGGAAAGTTTCCGACATCCTCGTCTTCTGAGGACCTTCTCAGTCCCAGTCCTGGGACAGAGACTTCGGAGCCGAAACCAGTACCACAAGAGGAAGAAGCCCAAGATAAAACAGACAAGGCTGAGACTACTGGTGGAGATAGACGGCATCTCCCTGGGGTCACCACCAACGGAGGCCAGGTCAATGGTTCATGTGAAGAAGAGGATAAACCTTCAGAAACAAAAAAACATATTGAGGATCTAGGTGTGTCCAAAGCTTCAGAACCTACGGATGATGCTGTGATTACTGACAAAGCTTTTGACGATGCAACCCCTGAGCCATTACCGACCCCGACTACACCAGCTGGGGAAAGCCAGGAGGATGGAGATGGTTCAAGAGATGACAAGTCCTCTGAATCTCCAAAGGACCAGGTGGAAGAACCTGATGAGGAATACGTTGGGAATGAGCGGGTGATTTTTAATGCAGACGGGGACGCCTGTTACCAGGGTTGGGGGGAAAGCTGCACAGATCCTGAGGATGACCTCTACGGAGACGATGAGGATATTGTCTACGACCCGGGTTCTGATCTGACAGAGATTCCTGGTCTGCCACAGGAAAACAAAGATGACATCCCTCCAAAGAGGAAGATTCGTTTCAGCACTGCCCCAATTACAGTAAGTTGGGTACTGAACAAAACTGTTGTGGAAGCCTTAATTGTGTAAACACACTGAGCACAATCCAACATAAAAGCCCTTGTGCAGCTCTTATCAAAAGTAGGTTAAAACAACAGAGGGCTAATATTGTATTCAGAGCTTCCATTTTATGGGCTTATATTTATAGTTACTGTTGAACTACTCATTGTGGTTAGCTTTGTTGTTTTCACATACATTTTTATGAGCTCACATGATCAGGATAAAACAATCTGACATCTTTAACCTCATAAAAAAACCTTTTATAGAGTACTTTTACATTTTGTTCCTTTAATGCAGTCCGTGATGTGATAGATGAAATATCAAATTGTGTTGCTATTTTGTGATGCAGAGCTTGAGGGTCAAAGCATCGCCCTCTGGGAAATTGACGTCTGCATGAGCAGAACATCTGTGCATGTGTTAGTCATGCTGGTTCTGCACCCACACAGTTTTCACACATGATACTGTGTTTGTTTTTTTCAAACAGTCCCATCTCTGTCTTTTAAGTGAAGAAGCCATTTATTGAGCAATTTGATGAGGATAGTTTGTGTTTGTTTGTGCATTTCAGTGGCAGAGTCTAACGAATCTGTGCTGTATGTACAGAATATGGTGGACCGTTATGTGTCCGTCATGCTCAGTGATCTCTGTAGATTCATGGTTATAACCAGGGCTCCCACACAGGTTCATGGACAAAATTTCAAAACCTTTTCATGACTTTTCAAGGACCCAAACATGCAGTTTAATTTTTAAAAGAGGTGGGGCATAGCATAGGTATGGAAACTTTGCAATTCATGACCCTACATATTAACCCCTTTAGTACCTGGATCGACATCAGTTTAGTTGACACCTTTAACAAGCATTTAAACCTCTGGTACCTGAGAAAATTGGTTTGATTTTTTTTGAGCACACGGGAAAAGTGCAATTGCCAACTTGGCAAGAAATGTCCTGGAAATGGTTTTTTAAAAAAATTGTAAAAGGCGAAAAGCAGTTGACTTGGATTAGCTGCAGGGAGATTATTAAATTTTTATCAAAAAAGAGGAATAAACGTCCAGAAAACTATAGTCATAATTATTTTATACTTGTATGCTACAGAAAAATGTATTTATTTGATTTTTAGAACAAATGAGAAAAGAGATACTGGAGCACTTTTAGCACTTTCTTAGGGCAATTTTCCAATTTCCTTTTTTTCTTTTTCTGTTTTTTGCCTATTTTCAGGGAATTAAAAAAAAACCATTTTACTAACTACTTGCTAATTTTTTAAGCCATGTCTTGTTAAGGTGCTCATTGCCTTCTTCCCTTATTTTTGGAAAAAACACAGCAGTTTTCTCAGGTTTTAAATGGTTAAATCACACAGTTATATCTTTATTTTTTCATATTTAAAGGTATCAGTTTCAAGCTCTATTCAAACATAATTCTTACTATCTTGCGTCCATGAAGGGAAAAACTGACTGTTTGGATTTTGGATTTTATTAATTTCCCAGACCTGGAAAATGAGATTGTGGAATTCTGACTGTCCCAGGATTTCCATGGCTGCAGGGACCCTCTGTAACACGCATTTCTACTATCCAACCCACTGGGCTTTTACAACGGCTTGAAAGGTCATAATTACTCCACAAAAAGCTTTTACTTTTAGAAAATAAGGTCATTGTTCCTGGTGAAGATGCAGCCCTAATGCTCAGTTTGCAGAGTTTCTTTTTCTGGTAGCCTCTTTTTTAGAATGAATTGAAATTGCTTTACCATAGTATTTGTTACATCATCTTTCGTGAAGTATTTTGATACTGTTTTCAGTGCTGAGTTGGACACAATGCGGCCAGTGTTTGTGGATTGGGAAGATGGATTTGGAAGATTATGAGAAATATTTTTCAGTCTTTATCCTCAAGCATTTTGAATCAATACGCTTAACATTTGCAGTAGTAAACAACATGTTTTAGTCGCCCTTTTCCTTTTGATCCTTATTATAGTTTGTCAATGAAATCTAGTTTTGTTTTTTGAGATTCTCAGCCTGTTTACATGCAAACGGTACGTGTGCAAGTGTTTTTACATGTAAAGTTCAATGGCACCAAAGTAGTAATTTAGAGAGTGAGATTTATGTAGATTGGGAGCTAACACAAACATTCCACAAGTTGAGGATCAATCCTATTAACATGCTGTAATGAACCAGAACAATTAGCCCAGTTATTCTGAGGAGAAAACGTGATGCTGGCTCACTAATTACCCTGCGCTGTCTCTGCAGTGTGTGTCCTTTTGCATCTCTCTCCTTTCCGCCCTCTCAGGACTCATCACACGTGCATGAAAACACAAAAGCTCACACTTCCACAAGATTGTTAATTCTTACATGTTCTGGCTTAAACATGAAATCAAATATCATATAAATCTATGTTTTGCGTAATATACTTAATATTTTATTTTGATTAAATAGTGAAAGTGAGCGCTACAAAGATTGTTGTCCCATTTAGGGCGAACAGGTGGGGAATATGTTCCTCTGTTGTTGTCTGTCAATTCAAGGCTTCTGTTTTCTCTGAAAAGGACAGACGCTCGTTCATCATATGGAATATTCAAGAGAGGCACTGCCCCCCCTTCACACAGACGCACAAGCATAATTAGACATGGACCCCTCCCACTTCTCCATCACACACCCCCCTCCTCTAAGCACACGAGGAACAAACAGGGTTCTGTCTTTTGTTCGTCCATATAGTGAAAGAGACAAAGCTATTTTTTCAGCCCTCAGCCCCGCACGAGTCCAGCTTGACCCCTGTGGGAGGAGACTGCAAAAAAGGCCTTGAAAAAAACTGCCGTATTATAATCTAATACTTTGCGTTCCCTCCCCTTCATGTAATATTTCATGGTCCTGCCCCGTAAAGCGGATAAATAATTTCAACATCCCAGCTTTGAAAACTTAATTAATTTTAGAAATCATCATGGCAGCCACAGGAAGAAGATGACACACAACCAGCTTTCGGCAACATTCTGTAAACATGCACTGACTTGTGTTTTAGAATAGCAGATCCAAATGCTCAAAGAAGCCTGTTATTGTGTTGGCTTCACCAGAGCTGCAACGATTATAGACCAAAGAACTAATCAGTTACATGAGAAAATTATCAATAGATAAATTTTCAATAAAATAAATCGTTAGTTGCAGCCCTAGACTTTGCTCGTACTGACTGCAGTAGTCTAGTTTTTAGACATGCTAGGGGCAAAGCTCTGTGGATAGTAGTTTCGGCTGGTCTGGCAACAATTGGATGGATTGTTACAGTCATGGTCCCCAGAGGATGAACTAAAATGACTGATAATGCTTTTCATCTATCACCACCATGGAGTTGACATTTTTGGTTTTAAGTGGAGTGTTTCTTTAAAGCTGGCCTCAGACTAAAAAGAGTTTTAGGGCAATGTATCCCTGATTTAACCCTCTCAAGAGGAGAGATCAGGTCTTTGACCTTGGTTGGTAAAGACGTTAGGCCCAAATTATATGGTAATGTGAGGTTTATGGATCCAGTATTTCACCCTCAGAACTGTTCGCAGACTCATTGTGGCCACCTGATAATTTCAAATATTTTTGATATTTAGGATTTAAATCTGGGTGACACATAAGATTACACCAGCTGATGGTGTTGTCAAGCAGCAGTTGCTAACATTGGCATTATTACATTGGCATATTAAGTTTGACAGTTAAAATCGCACCTCCAGTTCTCGCCGAAGAATAGAAACTAAGAATACAACATATTTTCTTTGTCAGATTCGTTTAGCTTTTGTTTTTGTCTTTGTAAAGCATTGTTAACATATAGCTTATAGTTGCAACTCTTCAGTCTCCGCTTTGTTTACATTTGCTTTACCAGGAGATGACATAAGATCGTGCATTCATGCTTCCCTGGCTTGATTGTAATCAATTCAATTCAATTCAATTTTATTTATAAAGCCCATTATCACAAAACACAGTTTGCCTCAGAGGGCTTTACAGCATAGGACATCCCTCTGTCTGTAGACCCTCACATCGCCGAAGGAAAAACTCACAAAAAAAAAACCCTGTAAAGGAGGAAAAAAATGGACGAATCCTCAGGAAGAGCTGCTGAGGAGGGATCCCTCTTCCAGGACGGACAGACGTGCAGTAATGTCCTGTATAGTGTGATGCCCCATTATTTTCAAATCTTGTTGTGTGTGTGTGTTTGACATTTGAGAGGAGCACATCTGTGAAGTTTGTCCTTTTGTGTGTGATGCATCCCCGTTGGGATTTTAAAACTCTAGTCTGAAGTGGCTTTGGTTGGGTGTTTTGACAACTATTAGATTCTCATGACACTTGGTTCAGACTTAATCCTAATGGCTATGGTAATTGATTGATTTTCCTCTGGTGCCACCACGAGGTTCCCTCTCGTGGCTTTGAGTGAAACTGCGATTCTTGTTCGAAACAGGCCTACTGCTTCAGTTCCGATATTGCTGCTTGCGGCTTTCTCGAGAACTGCTCATCCAAAACACCCAAATGCTCGACAATGTTCCTTCTTTAGGTCCTGGACATACACCTGCCCTGAGTTGCATAAGCTCACACATACATTTTATGGCTTCAATGAAGTCAAAGCAAGGCTATTTCCTGGAACAAAAGTATTCATTCCTAAAGTTACATCACTGATGCTTGAAATGTTTGAGTTTGCTACAATGTAACATCTCTAGTATCTCTTTTCTCATTTGTTCTTGAATGTACTGTAGCATGCAAAAGAGAGCGAGCTGTTCCCGGCATGCTGTGCAGCAGTGTAATAGTTAATAGTGATCCCCTCTCAATACTCTCCACAGTGTGTACATAGCGCACTATAAATATACAATATAAGCTCATAGATCTCAAGAGCACTCTGCACTGCAATACCTTAGATTCTCACCAATATACCCACCAAGCGGGAAGTCGATTGGGTGAATGGTTATTGAGAAAACTGAAGTACAAATAGAAAGACAGCAACTCCTTCCATTTTAGTTAGATGTCACAAAAACTATTGTATAGATTACCATGACTTTCACCATCATGCTATCACCCGGGCAAAATTTCCATTCGTCAGTTGTTCAGTTTGTTCATGATTGTGTGTCTGTCTCATCAGCATTAGCCACACTTTGTGCGTATTTGCAAATGTTAGCATGCTAACAGCTAAACTATGATGGTGAACATGGCAAACATTGTACTTAACAATGTTGGAAATGTTATCGTGAGCATGGTGTCGTGCTGATGTTAGCATGTAGCTTAACATATAGCCGTGCCTACAGTACTTAAACAGCCCATTTCTTCGCCGCTCTCGTGACTGAAAAAACTCTTGTTAATACACATACAAGTTTTTTTTTTCCATTGATTACTTCCGCATCCTTTCACTCAGCTGTAACATCCTGACTGACCCAGTGAGAAGTGACTGCTGTGAGCTGCCCCGAGGCGAAGGCAGCCTGCTCTCCCGAAGGCACTGACCTACAGAAGAGAATCAGATCTCATGTTCATTCAAGCAACCGGTTTTATCGGTGACATTTGAACCTCTAGTTTGGTTGTACAGCCTGACGCTTATAAATTGATGGAGTAGTATCGAAGTAGGTTCAATCTGCTATCACACTCTTGATGTCCTGTTGTCAAAGTTTGTTCTGTGCAGCTCATATGACATTGAGAATCCGATGTTTGATCTGAAGGTATGACATACATCTCAGCCAGTGTTCAGTTCCCCTGTGTGGTTCGCTCACGGTAGAAAAAAAAAAAAAATCAGCCTTGATCGCAAACAAATCCCAAAAGCTTTTAGCCATCTTACACTTGTTGCCGATTTCTTTGCACGCAGTCTGTTTTCTTTCTCTCTTTTGTTGAGCCGCACCCCAGGAGTTTGACAGAAGAAGGCTTCTCCCTCTCCATGCACTCTGCTGTGTCAGTCTCCTCTTGTTTTCCTCTCTCCCTCTCTACGTGAATGGCATTTATATCAACCTTTTAGTGGTACTTTTTGTGCCTGAAGTGCAACAGCATTTTCAACAGTTGAGACATGGTGATATCATAATGGAATTAAGCAGATGTGATGAGTGGAGCAGCAGTTCACCAGCCACTGAAGTGGCTCTGTAATCAGCCCCTCCACTTCACATGCTGTCTGTAACTGTATCAAAAAGACTTGCGTTTTGTCCATTAGATTCTGCTGCTCCACTGTTAGTGGAATGCTGACTAGCATGGATTTGAGCTCAGAGCGTTAATCGATATGATAGATGTGTGTTGCTTCTTTTCTCTGTACAGTTGTATGAACCTGTGTATCTTATAAATACTCTTTCAAGAGTATTTTGTTTTTGGAGATTTTGTTTTCTGAATTTAAAAGGATTAGGGGTCAACACACGGCTAGATGAATGAGATCACTTAGATGACTAATTTGCCTCAAACCAGGGGTGGCACAGACTCCCCCACAGAATAAATTAAGAAGAATATTTCACCTTAGGTTTGATGTTTTGTACATGTTCTCCCCCACAGAAAAAATTAAGAATAAATTTTATATATATATATATATCTGCTGATACAGATGACTTGCCGATATTATCGTGCATCCATAATTTTCTCATATAAACTCTGAACAATGTGCCTTTTACACGTGCAGCACACATCAGGAGATTATTTCTGTTAGTTGCTTCTCACTTATTGGAAACACTGTTTGGTTTAGGCAAGGCATGGTGCTTGGGTAGAGTGTGCAGTAGACAGGACATGAGGACATGACAGGTTATTACAAAACAGTCACGTTGCCTGTTTGTAATTTGGCCATAAACAGGCTGATTTTCTTGCTGTTTTTTTAATTTGTCTGACAATTTCGGCATTGGTCCGTTTTAAGTTGCAGAATCTTTTTGTCTCTTCATTTGGACATTTGCATTACCATCTTTGTGTAAATTACCCCTCTTATTCACCCTTATATGTATTTTCTTTAGGTTTTTTGCGAGCCACATGATAGAAACTTCATCCACTTGCTCACATGAATTCTCTGGATATTACCTGCTCCATTCAGGCATGGGCTCATTCAAATATTACGCGGACTTTGCACCAGGGAACTGGCAGGATAAAGTCTAGTCTAAAGTTGGATGTCCAGCTCAACTGATTCAGACATTTGTGTTTTCACATACAGCTCATCCAGGTAATGTCTAGATACTTTTAGGTGTGCATTGGCTATAGACTATTTGGAGTTACAAATAGTATTTATTCATATTAATTCATATTATAATTGCTGTTTTTTTGACATTCATTTATTAAACTGAATGAACACTGTAACTATAGATAATATACAGTGTATCATTTGCTGATATTGCTTTACTGTGCCCTCGGGTCTGGCTCAAGTTTCTAAACCTGCCCCTGCCTCACACTGATATCGTCATGCTTGAAGATAAGATCCCACTGCAAACACTTTGTTGCAAAAACAACCTACACACACTTTGCTTGTGTACATTTGTTGTATGCAGATTTGCAACTTGTGCTGTAGTACATCAAACCAATTCCGAGACTCATCTTGTACTTTACTGGAGCATGAAAGAACATAAAGACAAAGTCGCTGATGCTTAAAAACAGAGAAAATGCCAACTAGCACCCTCCCAGTGCTGTTCCACAGACCTGCTAGACGGTTAATTCTTTTGAACATTTGGGAGCTCATTTGATTTCCATTAATACAGTACATGACAACAGAGACTCTGAGCTTTCTGTCTGGATGTAACTACCGGCCTGTCCTCCCCGCTGAACATGACTGTACTAAATCCATGCATCAACAGTAAACATCTGTGTGAGTCTAACATCATCCTTATCTGGAGCATCACCTAATACAGTCTTGTGCTTCACAAGCTGGAATGAGATGGCTTCCAGCCAGGAACTTTCTGACCGTGTTTTTGATGGAAAGGATTACTCTACTTAAGGGCTGTCTGTCTCTCTGGCTGATGGTATATGTGTCAACAGCATTGCTCGAATTTTGGAACCAATACTGACATGGATGTTGGCAATGTCATTTGTAAAAAGTATTTGAGGCCTGCAGCAGCATCAGTCCAGCTAAGCCACCTTCAGTATAGTCTAGTGTTGCAGTGGATGCCTTTTCAGCTAAAATCCATTTTGCAGACAATGTCTGTTTTGGGTGTTCAGGTATTCAAGTGTAAGCTTTACCGACTCCTATTGGGGTAGGGTTAAGTGTAAGGGCTACATGGCCCTCCAATCATTGTCAAGATGGTTGAACAATCTACAAGAGACCCACAAGTGTATTTTCTTCCGTAGTAAAGATTTAAAAATTACAATAACCATTGTATTATTTAAGGTTAATGTGTTTTCAATCAAGTGGCAACCTCTTTGGCTCAAAAATTTAACAAACGCAAAGTGCCAAAATCTGCACTTCTTTGATTGGCTACTTGAGGCTGGGTCCAGAGGTGAGGAAATCTCCTCAGACCCCCATGTTAAAATGCCCAACTTTACAGCAGAAATGAACATGTTTACAGCCTGCAAAAAATGGTTTGGTCTCTATCACTAATTTCAACATTCATGACAACTGTGGGTGGGGTGGGGTGAATTTTTATAAAGCTTGCTAGTTTACATTTTATTAAGGCTTTAAGATACATATATTTTAGGGCAAGGCCACTTAAGTGACAGGCTGTTTGCGAGGCATCGCTGCAGTTTGTGAGTCAGATCCACCTTGCACTCCTCCACAGCTCCAACCTCTCATCCAAACATGGTCACTTCTGGCTCCAAGAAAAAGATTGCAGCAGTCGAAATGCTGAACTTGAAACTTGAAGTTTAAAAAAAAAGCAGTCTATAAAGCTATGGGTGACATCACCGTAGCCACGTGGTGTATAATGGTCCCTTTCTTTATAACGTGCATACAAAAAACATTGTTATTGCTAATTTGTGTATGATAGTCCCCCTTTGATGGTATATGACAACTGAAATTTAAGTCCTAAGTTGCTACAATAATATTAGTTGCCGCTAATATCACTTGGGTAGACGGCAGGGTAGGAGCGCGGGTTGTTACTGACACTCCTAGTGGCCTGGTAATGAAGCAGTATTCTTTTTTATTAATTTGCTTGATCTTTTGAAGGCATGACATGTAAGTTGTGAGCAAATTGTGAGTGTCCATGCTCTTCTGTCTCTTTAGATAAGTGGCAGATTTGATAATATTTTTTTATTTTTGCCGTCTGTTAACACAAATGTCATTGGCAACTACTGATGACCTATCAGAGTATCAGAGTAAGGGTCGTCCAATTTGATAGGGAAAACTTCAGCCACTACTCCCTCTGGCACTCAAAAACAGGGTAAGGGCTAAAAATAAGACATGGAAAAGGGCCAAAGTGTGCACCCAGAGTTAAAGTGAACACAGATTAACTGCTGCTATATGTTAATTTGTCATTATTTGCATTACAGAACTTTTAGTATCTATGTATCTTTTTATTGCGCCATTCTTTAGCACCCAATCACCTCCCCTCTGCCCTGATTTCTGGTGCTTTCCCTCTGCGAGCTGAGTGAAGCTGGCTGTCAGCTCCCTAATTATGCAATCTGTGGCTGGGCATAATGGGAGAGAGCAGGGTTTTTGTTGGGAGAGAGTTCCGACACTCTGCCACAGCAGCGATATAACAGCTGACATTTTGGTTAGACCAGCAAAAAACAGCAGCTGAGCTCATTCAGAATGACAGTCGGGTATTTTGTTTAAGCTCCTTTTGGGGAGGCTAAATCGAAAATCTCGAACAGCTAGACTTCTTACAAATCATGTAGTGGTGGAGAAACTTGTGTGATGGCTTTATATGTTATTATGTAGATATTTGAGCTAAAAGCTAAAGTAAACAATCCAGCAGGATTCTTAGGTGTCATAAATTAAAACTCAGCTGTCGTGAAATGCTGTTTTTTTGTGAAGTAGCTCAGCTGTGAACGCACATCATCATGACTCCAATGATTTTTCCCTCCTCTCTTATCTCTGACAGGTACAACTACTCCAAACTCGGGTGTTGGATATGTGCGTGTAGCTTAGTCACTCCATTATTAATGCAGTGGTGTTTTTGTTTGCTTGTTTCGGTGCCACCCGATCCTCCCCGGGGGATGCATTTTTAATGATCCAGGAAAGGCGAGACGTGCCTTGCGGTTTTTAAGGCTGGTCACTTGCCACACAGTGGACTGTGTCATGAACCATCATCCAGCCCCCTCCTACCCAATCTGGTCCCTTGCTAACGATATCATCAGCATGCTGCCATTTTTTAAATTGCAGTAAAAAAAACTGCACAGAACAAAGCGCCTGAGTAACACAATGTTCTCAGTGTGTGCTAAGCCGGCACTGAGGACAGTTCAGGCTGCTGCACTGTCACCATGTCCTTGTTTTTAGTGACTTAGGAGCACTATTAATTAACCCCCTGAAATCTGGAATGACATCAGTTTTTTTGTGCCTTTTAAAAGCTATTTAACCCTCGAAGCATAAACTAATCGATTTGATTTCTTCTAAAACATGAAGAAAAAGGCAATGAGCAAATTTCGCAAGAAATGTCCTGCACATTACAAGTTAGTAAAAGGTGGCAAGAAAATTACCTGAAAATTAATCTAAAAAAATAGGGAAATTTTAAAATTGAAGCAAAAAAAAGTCTAGAAAACTCCATATATAATAAAAACCATTTTCTCTTTTCTTTTTTTTTTTGTTTGGGGGGGGTTCCTTTTTTTAACTTTTCTTTTTTGTGGTTACTTTCAGGTAATTTTCTTATTATTTTTGTCTCCTCAAGTTGCTCATTGCTTTCTGCCTGTGTTTTACAAAGAAGTCAAACCACTTTGCTTTGGTTCCAAAGGGTTAAGGTGAACTGTTTGAGTTTAAAGTTATTTAAATACTGGACTGATTTCTGTCTTGTGGTCTGTGCCACATGCTGAATAATTCCAGATCACACAGAGTGGTCATTATGCCGTTTAGAAATCTGAATAACTGTGGTCCCACACTCTGCCGAGTCATTGATGCAGCATAATGAAGTGCATAGCATAGCAAGTGGGCATTGGAGCATCAATACTGTAACAAGCAACATGTTGTTGTTGTGTTTCTTGTGATCCCGGCCTCCCACTCACTGTATATGACCAAGACATAAAATAAAGCAGGGCATTGTCTGCAGCCATTCAGTCGCACTTGTTTACTATTCTCTGCCCCCTGTTTAAAGCCGGCCCCTCACTCCCTCTCCCTCACTCTCGGTGTGTCGCGTCCTGTAGTTTGTTGGTGGGAGTCATGGCACCCAGTGGTATTGGGCCATAAACAGCGGACTGGAACACAAACAAGTCGGCTGCAGAAACAGCAGCTGAAAAAGCTCTGGAATTAAATCCTCATTACTTTTAAACAGGGTTCCCACAGTCATGAAAAACCTGGAAAAGCTATGAAGCTAGTAAAAATCATTGAAAGTTTTGGAAAAATCATGGAAATGTGTAATAAATTAAATTACAGTAATGTAACATAACAGTTAATTTATTTTGTTTAGCTGATGGCATAAGGTAGCTCTATTATGCATTGACATGTGACAATATTTTGGTTGTTTTTTTTTTATTTGTTCATCACAAAAATTCCTTTATTTTTTTTTTATGACTTTACCTTCATGTCTACCCACAAGTCATGCTTTAAGGGAACTTTAAATGGCTTTATTTTGTCTTTATTTTACTATTTATTTCTATTCATTTGATTTTTTTGTTTGTTTTTTTCTTAAAAATTCACAAAAAATGACTGCTAAAGAAACAGAAATTATCAATTGATTTTCAAATTTCCGACAGTCTTTAAACATATCATGTGGGACACTTAATTTATATTTGAACAGTTTGAATTTTAGACGTTTGAAAAAAAAAACACGCAGGTTGGGCAAGGGAAAAAAAAATATTTGGGTCCTTGAAAATTCATGGAAAAGTTTTGTCCTTGAAAATGTGTGGGAACCTTGTTTAAAAATGTTGATATCATCACTGTATGAACAGTTATGTTCATCTATTCTGTATGCAGAAGCTACTTCGGCTAAAAAAAGAAATGCTGACTTGTAAGATTTGCTCAAAAGTCAGTGTCACTTCCTCAGACGAGGGGTGATGCGTGTCAAGATGACAGAAGGGTTCGCTTTGAATCGACTGTAAAATCTATATGTTCTCACAAGTGTATATGTAGAACGGGGTACTGAGTGTTTGTTTCTCTCTTTTCATACTCACTCCTTCACATCTTTGCCCTTTTTATATCTGTCAGTCTCGGTCTGCTCTCGCAAGACATGAATTAATTTCCATCATCAGCAACTGTCTCGTCCCCTCAGCATCGAGACACTTTCTTCAGCACCTGTCAGCCCTCCGGCACGGTGTTGTGTGAGTGGGTGGTGGCCACAGGTACAAGTAATGGAATGCAAATGTGCTGAGCTGTCGCAGCAGAGCAGACTGCATGTGTGTGTGTGTGTGTGTGTGTGTGTGCCAGGCTGTAGTTAATCCGCTGCAGGGTTTGTTGGGCTCGTGCCACAGCAGTAGGAACATTTCTCCTGGGCTTTCCAGCCTCTTATTGCCCTCGGCAGCGTCCACTGTCTGGAAGGCGCAGAGCAGGCGACAGCACTGGCACCGACGCACCAAAGGCCCTGGTTTAATACCATCAGAGGCGGTTGGCCGGGCATGGGCGCCATGCCGTGACATCTTAGGCAGGGACTCAAACAACCCTGAAGCGAATTACCCCAAGCATCACCCGCTCCTCAGTTTTTCTCTCTCTTTTTTTCATTTTCTTTTCTTTATTTTGTTCTTATTGCCTGTTTCACTCTTCAATAGCCTCACTGTCTGCTGCTGCTCTAACCCATGAATCATATGAGTCACTCTGTTTCTCTCTCTGTGGATATTGCCTCCTCTGTAAACTGGATTCTTCCTTTTTATTTACTCCTCCTCCATTTTCTCATCATCTTAAAGCTTCCTGCATCTTTTCTTGTGTCCTCTCATTTGTCTTTCTTTTTTGTACCAGTCCACTATCTGCATCCGTCATCTTACTTCCCCTTTTCTCTTTTTTGTCTTTAATTGTTTTTTGTTTGTTTGTTTTTTTACCCAGAGTCTTATCCAGCCTCACCCAACCTCATGTTCTGATTCTCCTGCTTCTTCTCCTCCCTTTGGCTTGGACCCTTGGTTAATCCACACTCCTCTGTCCCTCAGGATGTCCAGACAGACTGACAGACATTATTTGGCTGAGCAGTTGTCATCTATAACCACGGGCAGTGAGATGAATCTTGACTCAGGATACCAGTTTGACATGTGCATGTATGCATGCATGCTTGTACAGACACATACCTGCAATAACACTTCAAAGGCTGCACACACGCACTCAAAGCCTGCAAAGTGTTAGAACTCACATACTTGATGTGCATTTGTAGCATACATACTCAAGCCCCCATATAGAAATACAGTTAGAAAGAGAGGCATTCGCACTGAGGGAGATGGCTCAGCTTTAGTGGCTGAAGGCGTCCACAGGCATCTGCAGTCCGAGCAGCTGCAGCAGCATCCATAAATGACAGTAAAACTGCATTTCAGAAGAGTCAAACCAAACTCCCTCGATCCTCCCGCGAGGCCTGGAGGTCAGACAACAACACTGGCAATGTGTGGATGAGCAAGCAGAACTGCTGTCTGCACTGAAGTATCAGTATCTCCAATGTAAGGGGTGTGATTACTGACAAAACATAAAAATGTGTGTGTGTGTTCGGTGTCAGAGGCATCGATCGGTGTGTTGTATGGATGAAAGATGAGGATGAGCAGAGAAAGAAGAGAGATATTGGTTCATACAGTGAGGAATGACCAGTTTTAGAATGTATCTTCATTCAAGTGCATATTTAAGGTACTTGTGCTTTACTTAAGTCTGTTGTTGTCATTCCACTTTATACTTTTACTACACTAAATTTCAGTGGGAAATATTGTACGTTTTACTTAACCACATTTACCTGGAAGCTTTAGTTACCAGTTGAATGAAGATTTTTGCATAAAAAGGATAAGAAAAGTTTATAAAATATGATGTTTTGTTATAGATTAAACTATTCAACAGTTAATACAAGAACAGCTGAAAAAATTAGCACATTAATCAGTTAGCAGCTATTTTTGATAAGTATGTCGTTTTAGAATTTATTTGAATAATTTTAAGTTTTGGTTTTTTTTTTAAATGGCATTGCTTCTTTTACCTTTGATACTTAAAGTACATGTATTCAAATGTACTTTATTACTTCCACTTCAGTAACATTTTTAATGCCGGGCTTATTTTCACAGTCTGTTGTGAGTATTTTTACTTGAGTAAAGGATCTGAATACTTTGTCCATCACTGGAGATGACCCAGGAGAGGAATCCCTGATCAGACTTTACAGTGTGTATGTTAGATCTCAGTGAAGGAGGTGTGCCTGCCTGTGTGCTCTGTGTGTGTGTGTGTGTGTGTGTGTGTGTGTGTGTGTGTGTGTGTGTGTGTGTGTGTGTGTGTGTGTGTGTGTGTGTGTGTGTGTGTGTGTGTGTGTGTGTGTGTGTGTAAGACGATTGCATCGACTGGCTCCCATCTTAAGAGGATGTACAGAAGTTTTAGATTAAGCATTAAAATTAGGTAGCACGATGTACTCAGCATGAACCATTACTCCAGAGTCCATAAAACAATTTCAAACCCTTTTTTATGATTTTAAATATATGTGGCCAACCATCTGAAAAAAATAAGGCACTTTTATGTGAATCCTAAAATCTTGACTTTTGGTGGTGACACAAGCTTTTTTTCACCTAAAGGAGCGTATTAAGCTTGAGAGAAAGTGCAGGCAGTGTAGAGGAATATATTTACATGTAAATGGTTGTGTGTTGTGTTTAATCCCTCAAAAGCCTTTTCCAGTTCTATTTCAGGGGGGCACCACATGGGGAGACGGCCCATTATACTTCCATATTCAGTGGTTGTCCTTGTGCACTGCCTCTTCAATAAAAACTGGATTTCAGTTGAGCATAATGACCTGCCTCAGCACACACAAACTGTACTTGAAAGTGGAAATTTGTAGGTGTTTGTCATCTTGACATGATGAGGATATAGATTTCACACAGTTATTAATGCAGATAAGGCTGAAGTGCTCTGACATTGCTGCTCCCAGGGATCCGTTTATTGGATTATGTGGGTCAAACATATTGATACGCATCATATTAAGGTTGGTGGAGCTGTCAAGATTTATTTTGTCTCTCAAGTCTGTCCCTGAATACAGAGAGTGTAGGGTCTGTTGGCTCTGTCAAGTTTTGCACCGTGTGTGTTTCCCTCAAACTGTACATTCTGTAAAAGCCGATGATAACTTTTTCAGAGCAAGTTGGGCTTAAAGAAATACTTAACATTTGTATATCAATTGTGAATAAAACTTTGTTTTTCTCGCATGCCTCTGTTGAACAAAGAATTAAAAATGTGGAAAAATCTTGATGAATGAAAGTCATAGGTGATAGTGTTCAACAACACAACTATGACAAAACATCAGAGTACAAACTCTCACACAACTCATGCAGTTTAATTCAAGTCACAAAAGTCAGTACTTCCCAGTCAGCACTTTTTTCGACAGGGATTTTAAAGAAAACTAAAACTTTATCCACGTTCTCTTCAAAGCCAGATTTACCTCACTGAACACTGAAGCTGTTGTTCTACCACCACCTCAACCAATTAGTGTTCTGTTTTCATTGTGTGACTGTGTGTGAATCTGAAATAACCCTTCAAAACACCAAAGTCACACAAATTTAGTTTTACTGTCATTAAACGCAGACCACTATGACTTCAATACATCGATAACGTTTTTGTTTTTATATTCCTTGTTCAGCAGAGGCATGCAAAAAAGTTTTACTCACAAAATCGATGTAACATGGGGTGAGTAACTGATGGACAAATGGTCATTTCGATGTATGTTGATGTATTCCTGTAAAAAGACTAACAATCAGAGAGAATGTTGTGAGCTTAATGTTCAGTTTAGCGTGCTGACACACTCACAGTGACAAAACTAACATATTGATGTTTTGCAGGTTCAATGTTTACCATGATCACCATCTTATTTTAGAGCAGTTGCATGCTAATATTTAATGACTAATACCAAACACTCGGCACGGTCATTGTAGAGGTCAAAGTTATTTGAGGTCATTCTTTTGGCACCCTTAGGGTTGTCAAATTTCCCAACAATCTGTCTGGTAGATACTTTAGCTTGTACTAAAGTGGTGAACTGACCAGCTCACAGACTGACTGACCAACCCTGCCATAATGAGAACCATGCAGCCGGCATGGCTAAAGAATTTCCATGAAGGTCAGAATTAATTTACTGGCAGTTTAAATGTCAGTGTTGTTTGACTATAGACGATATACATGTGTGGTTGGCGACGATCTGCAGGCCTGGTCCTGTACTTTTTTGCCATTTTTCAGCTCCTTGTAGTAAAACACACAGCAGGATCCTACCATGATGCCAAGGTTGAACACACATTACTGTACCATCTCACATACTCTCTCGCTCTCTCTTCTTTGTCCTTATCGCATCTCTGTTACTCAGGTCAAAAAGCGTTTTTGGCAGAAAAAATCCAATTATTGTCAGAGAACAAGAATATTTTACATCCTATCTGAGAAGAGAAATATAAAAACGTAGCTTGACTTATAATGAAACCTTTAAAAAGACATCAGTTGAATCAGTTTTTAGTCTGTACTGGTTGACCTTCACATTTCAGCAAGCTCCTCTTCCTCTTAATATCCGTTTTAAGCCAGGGTAATTTTTGAGCTGTGATCTGTCTTTGGGTGCCGTAATATGTGCCGAACTGACTGAAAATGGCCTCTCCTCTCTGGAGATATATACCAATAGTTTATGTTTAGAGCCAGATAACCGTCAGGTTTATCTTGTGGGTAAATGCTTTCCATTTGATGGTGCAGTCTGTCTCTCTATTTCTCTTTCACTCCCCTTCTGCCTACCTATTCTTATTTCCCCTGTGCATGCTCTTTTATTTATCTTGTCACCCCCTCTCTCAGTCACCGATGCTCTATTGTCCATCCTTTGTCTCCTCAGTTCATCTGTCTCAGAATTCTTTTTTTTTCTTTTTTTTTGAATTCCTTCTCCTGCCCTTTTCTTATCTATCTCCATCGCTATTTCTACTCTGACTCTTCTTTGCTTGCCTTCTCTCATGGATCCACCCTCATCTGTCCTCATCTCCCTCATATGACCTCTCTCCCTCTCTCAAGTGACTGGCCACATGCTAATGTGTTTGTAGATAGTGCACAGTGACTGAGAGAGGCCATTAGAGAGTGTACTTACTGCCAATAGTAGCATCCCATCCAGGACGTCCCGGACAGTGCGAGTGCTGCTGTTAGCATTCGTCAGCAGAGTGTGTCTGTGCATTGGTATTTATTATGTAGATGTGTGTGTGTGTGTGTTTGTGTGTTTGTGTGTGTGTGTTTGTGTGTGTGTGTGTGTGTGTGTGTGTGTGTGTGTGTGTGTGTGTGTGTGTGTACTTGTACGTGCTACATAGCAAGGACGACATCTCATTTTTGAGCTACGGAGTGAGGACATTTTTAAGAAAGTAAGGACATTTTGGCTGTTCCTCACCTGTTCAAAGGCCTGTCTGAAGGTTAGGACTTGGATTTAGGTTAGCAAGGTTTATGTTCAGGTTAGAGTTACGTCTAAATTAGGTTTGGGTAAAGGTTGTGGTTGGGCATTAGTGATGGCTAACTCTTTTAAACCTAAGCAAATTGGCTCAGCAGCTATTTTTGATGAATATGTTGTTTTAGAATTTATTTTTAATTAATTTAAGTTTGGGTTGTTTTTGGTCTTTTTTTTCAAAAACATGGAAAGAAGGCAATAAATGACTTGAAGACAAGTAAGAACTTAAAATTAGCAAGAATTTTTTAAAAAAGTGACAAAACAATTACTTTAAGCAACAAAAAAATAAATAAAGAAAAGTAATAAATAAGAAAACAAGGAAATGAACTGAAACATAGCAAAAAGGACATAAATCTTTAACATAATTTTAAATATAAAGATAATTGATCATTTTTTATAACTCCCTTTTCTACCTTCCTCTCTCTCTCTTTCTAGCAAATTTTTCATGATATTTTCTTGTCACCTTTTGCTAATTTCTTGCGATTTGCAGGATTTTTTTATTTACTTATTGCCTTTTTACCATTCTTCGAAAGAAATCAATCCAGTTTCCTCAGGTTTTAAATATTTAAATGCTTGTGAAAGGCATTTGAAGGCAGCACAAGAAAACCGATGTTGATCCAGGTTTTAAAGGGTTAAGGGGGGGCGTTAGGATAAGGGGCTAGAGAATGCATAATGTCAATGAAAAGATAGACAAAGAAGATGGCCAAGACAGGAGTATTTTTTTTAATGTATTTGCTAATGCTGTGCACTACATTATATATATGTGTATGTGGGTGTGTGTGGATGTGTGTGCATGATTGCGTGTGTGTGTGTGTGTGTGTGTGTGTGTGTGTGTGTGTGTGTATGCAAGCATTAATAATGCAGGGCTGTTGATCACACTGAATGATTGATGACAGGGAGGTCATGGATAAAGCTCACGCAGGCTCACACAGAGGAAAGAATACAAGCCAACCCTGGCAGCATCACGCTACATCAGTGTGCCCAAGCTGTGTGTACAACCAGTGCAGTGTCTCTTAAGCAGAGTGCCCTGTATTTATTTAATGTAGTTCTGTCTCAATCATTTGGTAAGATAATCGTCAAACCCATGCCACATTGCCTACAACAAGAAAAATGTGTAATCTAAAAAGACAAATATTTTGAGTGGTAACAGTCATTCATTTTTTTGATCGCCCTCATTATCCTTAACTTTCCTGGTTCCACAAATGTTAAATGTTGACAACTGAAGCCAGCATTGATTATTGACAAGCAAAATTCTAGTTTTAGGCTATAATCAATACATGTGATGTGACATGATGCCTTATTGATCTCTACTGGGACATTTCCTCTTTCACGCAATTCAAAGAGGTCAGGGCCCTGTGACAGGCAGGGACTTGCTCGGTGCTAAGATTAAGGACTTCACTGTTTTGAATTTGGCATTATGTTACAAAAAGATTCATCCCCTGTACAATTGTCATAAACTGAGGAATTAGCTATAGAAATCGAAGCTGGCCAAAAAAGACTGTAGACGTTTTTATTTCTGCAGATTTTCTGCAGAAAATAAGATCTGTGGCAAACAAACGTTTAAAATACTTGCACTTCATAAATAAGCACCACTTTTTGGATTTTTGAAGCATAAATGCAAGAAGTAAGAAGCTAACGTAAAGCTATATACAAACTTCAGTACTGTTTCATAACAACAACCACAACAATCTTAAAGCGGTGTTCAGCCCAGCTTAGCCTGATGATGTTCTGTAGTCTCATTTAGCCACTTGTTAACAACCGCCTTTTTTAAGACAAGAAAAAGCCTCAAAGTTCACAAGTGGGGTATTTACTGAATAATTTTGTGCCGCAGAACAAAACCTGAAATTCTCTTAGGCTAGTGTAAACCACAGACCTAATTTCAGGCTTTTAACCAAAAGCACATTCAGAAACTCATTGACTTTCAGGAGCCATCTTCAAGTGGCCAGTAGAGGAACTGCAGGTTTTAGCACTTCTATATCGGCTTCATGTTTCAGGCCTGAAGGTTATCTGCTGGTGACCAAAAGCAGGGTGGATATAGTAAAATAACTTGTGCACATTGAGCATTGTGAATAACTTTGATGACTGAAGTCTTCAAGCCACCCGACATCCTTGCTTGTAGGGGACAGCACCATGTGGCGAATGACACTTGCTTCTCAAATTTTAATAATAGCAGCTGCCATCAGTGTAGGTGAGCAGGTGTATGTGTGACTGGGAAACAGACAGCCAGGACGAAGCTCATGCATACCCTCGCACCCTTTTATGCGGCACCAACAGCCAGCGTTCTGCAGAATGCCACACTACAGACGTGACAACAGCATGCATGTTCAAGTCTGCTTGTGCACAGCTCTCTCACGTCCTCCCCCTTCTCTTTGGTGCAGAGAGCAGTGGGAGCACTTGGCCCGGGATGAGATGTAAAGTGACGGTTGACTCTTGCTGTGGAGCAGAGGCTCCAACGAGAATAGCACAGCTTAGAGGACGAAGGGCTCCCTATCCCCCATCACCACATCATGTTTCTACAGTTTTCTGTTGATTAATGGGCTGAATTGTGGTCGAGTCGTGGCTTGGTTATAAGGGCCTTCACTTACCACGGTGTTGTCAACTTTGTTTTGTAGCTAAAGCATCAGTTGGGGTCATAAAACCTCTTATTTACTTCCAGCCATTCATAAACTTGGAAAGTCACTGTTGTCATCAGAGTGCCTTGCCACATGTGTAGGTACAATATGTCCTTCATTAAACTGTATGAAACATCCAGTGTCACACCACTGAGGTGGTGACACTATTTCCATCTCTCTATTGTGAACCAACTGCTATATTTGATTCAGTATGCCCACGTCCTTTAACTCCTTGCATTCCCTCTCCAGGTGTTCAACACCTACTCCAATGAAGACTATGACCGTCGTAATGAAGAGGTGGATCCTGTGGCGTCCTCCGCAGAGTACGAGCTGGAGAAGAGGGTGGAGAAACTGGAGCTCTTCCCCGTGGAGCTGGAGAAAGGTGGGAAAGAAAATCTTAGAACATCGAAACAAACGAGGAGGTGGTTCCTGTCAGTTATACTCAGTAGACAGAATCGCCCACATATGGGATGTCGCTTTTTTTAAGGTGTGATATTTCTATTTCTGTGGTTCTATCCAGGTTGTTTTCTTTTTCATTTTTATAATCACTCTCCCTATTGTGACTTAAAAACATATTCATTGTTTTTCAGCAATGTTTCAGTGCAGAAGTTCACTACAAATCTTCGTACATCACATTCAAAGAATTGTAGTGCACAGTGTGTCCTAGTTCCCCAGCATGAGCTAAAAAAAGGGGACTTGTCTTTCTCTGTTGAGGTTTTCCTGTGTTGAAATCCAATACTGTCAAGGACCTTAAATAGAATGACTCTACATCACAGTATTTCACCATCCACTCCACCACTCCACATTACGTAACCCTAACAATTTGTGAATAATTAATGCAGGATGGAGATGGACGGATGCTACACGGGAAGAGAATTTCCTATACTGGGCATTTCCTATTCATGTGAAGGCCACCATGCCTATAGTAAATGTCTCCTCCCTTTCTCCATTTATAAATCAGTTGTTGTCATGTTTGTGTGTATTTATCCATCCAATATATGTCCCCTATGTCTGAGACGAGACAAGACCGAGTCAAAATGTTTTGAGTCTGAGGCAAGATCAGTCTTGGTCTCGAGATCCTCTAAAGGGACTGATCTTAAGTCGATCTTAAGTGACTAAATTTACATGCACACTAATATTCCACTATCACTCCAAAAATGTCAATATTCTGACTTTAAAACAGATCCTGTAAACAGCATTTTCCATTTGAATGTACCGAATTAGGCTTTTTGCCGAATGAAGCATTTTCCAATTAAGACTTGTGAAATATAACAGTATCATTCGGGTTTAAGAAGCATTTTCTTGACGTGTATACAGCACTTTAAGAATACGCATCTCAGTTGGGGTTTTTTACACAGTTTGCGACACACAGCTTCTTGCCTCTTACGATCAGCTCTGTGCGTTGTCATTGATTTGATATACACAAAACCAACATTTTGCAGGCCTGTGATTGAGATGCATTCCCAAAATAAGAGCCCACTTTTGCGATCGGAATAAGAAACACACCTATGTTTAAACATTATTAAATGCATAGCTATCAGTTATCAGTTTTTTTGAACGTGCTCAAATATTGCAACACAAAGCTTTTTGAGAAGATAGTTGAAGGAATGGGAAAGGAAGGCTGTGTTTGTAGAGTCGCAAAAGTTCACCACCGGTAGGAAACCTTTTTGGAAAAATCCTATTTTGGTGCAAAAAAGTAAAAAAGCAGCTTCAGCCGCTCCACTTTTCTGTGTTTTTACCTCATATACAGCTGCATGTTAATGGGAATAACAGTGGAATAGTCAAAGTCTTTAGCCATGTGAACAGCTTAGTAGGACTATTGCCTTTTTCAGAATAAGGGCCAAAAACTGAATATTCTATGCATGGAAACGTAGTCAATGAGGGGGATCTGTTCAATTCAGTGCTATGTTAGCATCTAATTAAAATGCTTTTGTTCACATTTAATGCAGTTGTATTTTTCACAATGGATTTTTTTTGCAGGTATTTGTTTGTTACATTTTTTACAAAGTTAGGAGAGTGATGTTTAAGTCAAGTCAAATTTTGCCTTACATATTAAAAGAAGGATCCCAGTCACAACCACACAGTGAGGCGTACAGCTTATTTCTGCTAATGTACCGATACTATCAGCTGATACCTAAATCCTACGTATAAGTATCAGGACTAAAAAAGAAATCTTGGTACATCCTGAATCGTTAAGTTGGAAAATGGAGACCCCTAACCCGTCACATTAATAGAGACACAAACATTAACCCTTTGAACTGTGTGGTGTGTATGTTTCCAGATGAAGATGGCCTGGGGATCAGTATCATCGGGATGGGTGTCGGTGCTGACGCAGGCCTGGAGAAACTGGGCATCTTCGTCAAAACTGTCATTGAGGGCGGAGCTGCTGAGAGAGACAGCAGGTGAGATCTGCTTTCCTAATTGGACATCACACACATTACTGAGCGATAAATGAGTCTGAAGACACTATAAGCAGATCACGACGTGAAAGTTCAGCGTGTCCAGCACCAAAAAAATGCTCTTTTTGTACAATAATGCACACAACAATTAATCAGCTATTTTGTTTCCGTTCACCCACCAACACCTTCTCACCCTCTCACACACACACACACACACACTCTGTCCCTGTCAGATTTAGCAGCAGGGGTTTGGATTACGTCCACTGGGAGAGGCGCAGTCTGGGGCATGAAGTCTCATACAGAGCTCTCTGTGTGTGTCTGTGTGTGTGTGTGTCTGTGTGTGTGTGTGTGTGTGTGTGTGTCTGTGTCTGTGTGTGTGTGTGTGTGTGTGTGTGTGTGTGTGACAGAGGCATCACATTTATGTTTCTTGTTTTCTGTATGAGTTTGCAAAAGTTATTCTGTGGAAAATGAGATTGTTTGGTGTAGGCTTCCATATTCACTGTGTCTCTATCTTTGTCCCTAGATGATGTGTGTGTGTTGTTGCGAGGGAGAATCTGTGTGTGTGTTGTTGCAAGGGAGAATCTGTGTGTGCGTTGTGTGTATTTGTGCATTATAAAGCGTGAACTGTGCCGAGTAAGCACTCAGCCATCATAAGAGGAGGAGATGACAGCTTCCCAGCAGGCGAGCTGTGGTTTCCTGCCTCTAAACTGTCAGCTTCTACCTATCCTGTTTGTGTGTGTGTGTGTGTGTGTGTGTGTGTGTGTGTGTAGTTCAGGGTCCTCATAAACAGATTAAAAGACAGATAGGCACTTCCATTTCATGCAGTAAGTACTGTAAGCGTCCAATACACACTGGGAACCCAAGTACACTGGGGTTGTTTGCGGTAGATGTGTTTCCTTCGGGGATTAATTCTCTCTTTTACACAGCAGCCAGGGCTGCCACATTCAGGAACACTTGAGAATGAGATTAGTTAAAATGTAGCGAGCAGAGAGACGGCAGAGAGGAGTAGTGCGTGAGGGAAAAGAAACAGCTCGTTCAAAAGCGAGAAAAGATGACAGTTGCACTGACTCCAAAACGTCTCATTCCCTTCAGTGACTATGAGGAGTTGAAAAGATCAGAGGGAGGCTATGCTAAAGCTCAAGTTCAATTCAGTTCTAAGCCTGCAGATCTGATCCTTTTTCTAATTCATTTAAGCTGAACAAAGCTTACTGGTTCTCACTTCTCTACAATCTATCCAAAGTAAGTCTTGAGAAACTATGCTTGCTTAATTTTTGTAGTCACACTAGCAGTATGGTAATGTCGGTCAGTCAGTTGGTCCATGCCTTAAGTCCAGGCTGCCATGAAATGTCACACCATGACATTTATGTAGGGGTGTCCCGGCGGCCCAGTGGTTAATGAGATATGATATAGCTGTAACGTCTCTGATTCCATTTCTGCTTGAGACCTTTGTCGCATGTTTGGAACTATACTTTCACCTATCCCCAAATCCTAAAAAATATATTTGATCAAAGATTTGTGGTAAAAGGACAGTTTAACCCAAAATCAAAAATACTGATTTTATCAGTCAAGACTGTTTGAGTTGAGTTATTGGCCATAGAGATGTCTAACTTCTTTCAAATTTAATGAACAGCAGTGTGTCTTTTTAGAAATCATGACCCAGTTACTCAAGATAAACCACACACCTGTGAGTAGTTTTAAGTAAGTACTATTTTCTTTCTACCACATTACACCGACCAACTGTATCACTGTGCGGAAGAAAGGGTGCATCTACTCACGGACGGCAGTCGTGTGCTTGACATCTCAAGATGTAAACATTAATGGCGTCCTCTGAGCTAGCAGTAGATGCATGGTTCCTTCTGCGCAGCTATACAGTTGGCAGGTGTAATGTGGTAGGACAAAAAAAATAGTCCTACATGAAACTGCTCCATTATAGTTCCATTATATTGGAGAGAAGGCAGACATCCCTACAGCTGATATCTCCAACAGTCTGCAACTCACATCTGTAGCCCTATTTACCAGTCTATCTGCTTTTGGTCAGAGGAAAAGTATGTATTTTTGATTTTTGGGTAAGCTGTCTTTAAATAATGACTAAATGCATAAATTCGGACAATTGTTTGATATTTTGATTAGACAAAACCGTTGCCTTGTAAAGTACGTCTCCCGTGTGAGAACATATTTGCATTATTTAACCTGCTCACTAAGTGCAAGTTTGTTTAACAAAACCAGATTAAACCGTTGTAGAACAGCTTTCCAAAGTGTGTCAAAGTTTGCGTATTTTATTGTGTTTTACACTCGTGTTGCTCTCAGTGATGTCCAGCATTCAGACTGACTGTGAAAACACTCCATTTACAGTTCAGCCAGTTTCAACTTTGATCCCATTTGCTGCTGACCTTTCCATAAACAGAGCAGGAGATGGAGGCGAAATGATACCTCTTTACATTTTTGATAGTATTTTGATAGTGGAGGTCAGTTTAATGTCGCGCTTAAACATTATATGACAAAATCATCCTGTATTGTGAATCTGCAGCTCTGCCTGTGTCCCTGTGATTGCTTCCACAATAAACCTTGATCATAATATGAGAGAAAATAAACCAAATACTCAAGATATTAGTAATAAATACTGGATAACTTGTGCACATTTATTGGCCCTGTGAGTGCTATCTCACTCTCACACACACTCACGGGAGGAGTCACTGGCCACAATGTAATTTCCTTCCATCATTACCCTTTGCAGCTATAGGGCTCTCTCTCGCTTGCTGAGTCGGACTTAATGGTCTGACACACACGCATACACACTCATGGGCAGACAGATAGATGGGCTTGGCTGTGGCTCACTGTATTGTCTGGCGTAGATGACCTCAGGTGTGTGTACCGGGGTGAAATGGAGGTTATGAGATAAAGGTATGTGTATGTGTGTTTGGTTCATTCGTATGAATCTTACTTTGTTGTCTTCTCCTTTTTTTCGCTGGCTTTTCTCAGCAGCTTTAAATCAACCAGCCTTTGCCACCTTAAGCCAAATTGAGACATTAGATGTTGTGATGGTCAAAAAGGCGTCTGAGCTGTTGACTGGCAGATGACAAGCTCGCTTTCTGTCTACCTGTGCATCCATATGACAGCTCTGGTGGATGTGTTGGGTGTCACGGTCATATTGAATCCTGCTCTGCAGCTGCTGTGTGCTGTGACAGACTGAGGACGGAGCTGTGAGGACATTGGTTACTGCAGTTGTTGGTGCTGCTATCAGAGGACATTGCTTGATTTAGATCTTGACTTTGCAGGAAAATTTGTTCAAAACTTCATCTGCAATTTGCCGTAAGGAAACAGTATTGAGTTAACTCATTTCAGGGACTAAAGAAAGGATATCTCAGCCTCTGCTGCACTGACTGTGACCACTCTTTAATTAATGTCTCTCTTGTGAGTCCCTCAAGTTTAAGGAAGAGTAATTCTAAATTACTTCAGTACTCTTTTATATGGAGGGATGGCTCGCAACAATTTTTTAATGCTGTTATCCCGAGATCACAAGGTTTTATTTTTGTTATCTCATTTTTTTGTGATAGCAGGTTAATCAGCCTGTGCTCATTCCCAGGGTGTCACATACCGGCACTTTTTCAAGCCCCACCGCGTCCCATCAACAAAAAATGCAGCCTTTGGCATTTTTATAAAATGCAATCAAGTAAACCCAGCCGTGGCAATACTTAACGCTGAGAATAACTGACGCATTATAAAGAGCAAGAAAGTCAGTCTAGGGTAAGACGGAGGGGAGGTGGATGGGTCAAACAAAACTGGACTTTTATCCAGCAGACCAAAGTGTGTGTCCCAGGTGAAAAAAACCCTCAATGTTGTTTTAATGTAACGTTATATCACTTACCTACCTACATTCCATGTGAAACCAAAAGTCAATGTGGTCTTAATTTAATATTACACAATTTATACACATCCGTCATGTTAATATGTCAACTGCATGACAAATTAAACATTACATGCTCGTTTTAACCCAAAACTTGATCTTTTTTTTTCTAAACCTATACAAATAGTTCCATTGCTGAAACTTAACTGCAGCCATTTCACAACATCAATAGCATGTTACAGTGTGTTACAGCCGGGCAGCCTGTGCATTGCTATTAGATTCAGAGGGCTGTGACTATTCATCTGTATTTGATGACAAATTGTCACTTTTGCGATGATTTTTATAAAAACAAAAGGCAGATATCTCAAGATAACATTTTTAATTTTTTTTATCTAGATCACAAAATAATTTAATGAGTGTCTGGTTCATTTGATCACACCTAATTTCAGCCTTCAAGTCCACTGTCATGACTGTCAGGGAGGATACTCCCATAATGACGAGCATTGACCTGCATGTTATCTATAACAGAGAGACAATGTAATTTCTGCATGTGTTTAGACCTTGATTGAAGTACAGTCTGATACAGTGATCAATAATGGGACTCCTTGATCTGACATTTTCGGCTTAAATCAGTTGCATCAGTTGTGAAGACGCCATGCACATGCTGGCACGGCATTCCTGATCTCTGTTAAACATTACAAGTAGCCTAATAAGAGGAAACGACTTTTTGCTGTCTTGTGATAACCACTTAATGATCTAATTATTTCGAGATAACAAAGCTCATTTTCTTGAGATAACAAAATGATTAACTTGTGATCTCGAGATAACAGCATTAAAAAAAGCATGGCCACTTTCCACTTCCATACTTTCAACAATAATGTCCCTTGTAGCCCTTCAGTTGTTGTTCTATCATGCATATGAAGAAAAATCGAGGCTTCCCTTGGTCAGTGGCATGGAGGTAAACATTAGCACCAAATACTGCAGAGTCAGCTTGTTTAAATGTATTCTGGATATATTTAGAAATTGTGGATGAGGCAGAGTTTGTGTCTGAAGGTTCAGGGTAAATGGAAGCTGTAATGGTGCGTGTTAAGTGATCTCTGTAGAACTGGATACAACCCTCATGAAACGGTTTCTCATTATCCTCTCACTTAGCCTGAGTGTGATCACTCACCAGTCTCCAGAGTAGTTGTGCTGGTTTGATTTCACCATTTTATATCATAAAAACGCAATTATTGGACAGGATCTTAGTGTTTTGAAATTGTCTGTGTTCACAGATATTGAAGAGATTGAGATTATTACTTGGACCAAATAGAAGAAGGGCTCCTGCAGTGGAGACCAAAGTTGTTTGTTGTGGAAGAAAATTATATATATGCTGTACTGAAGTATTAGAATAATCTGCTATTTTGTTGAAAATAACATGAGCTATTTTTTTTGTTTGTTTTATTCATGCGTTGAAGAAATTATTCAAAGCTAAGATTCAGAATCCTTCTTAGTCTGGTTTTTATGCAGATTTCCAAGTGGGTTTTCACTGAATATTTAGCGGAGATGTCTCTTTTAAGTGGTTTGCTCACTATTCCCCTGTCATGAAAAGTAGATCATCAAGAGTTTCACTCTAGATCGAGAACTTAGCTGACCTCTCATCGTATTCAGAGCAGAGCAGAAATCTCGGCTGTGTTTTGGCTCAGGGCTCAGGGCTAGCTGGCCTCCATGTCCTCGTTAGCCCTCCTAGTTTGTTTTGAGCCTCATCTCTTCTGTCTCTTGGTTAGGCAATAGTCTGGAGCTATTGCAGTGGAAATTTGTGACCGCAAGAAAGTCTGGCACGATTGCAGTGGTGGAAACAATGTGAAAATGCATGATAGGTCGGTTTGTTTGTCCCTTTTGTTGAAGTTTTTCTGCATAAGTCATAATGTGTCATAATGTAGACCAGCCAGGGACATTGTGTGTGATTGTGTGACAGAATCAGCCAGTTTCAGCTCACATGCACACACAGATCCTGAACATAGAGTGACACACCAGAATCACCAGTCAATCAAAGATAGTAGCACTTACATAAATGACTGCAGCACAAAGTGTTGAAGAGGCTTTCATCTGTCTGTGTGTCAGGATCAAGGTGAACGACCAGATCGTGGAGGTGGATGGGACCAGCCTGGTGGGCGTCACCCAGAGCTTTGCTGCCTCCGTCCTCAGGAACACATCAGGAGTTGTCAGGTACGACCTACAAACACGCACGCCTAACAAAGAGCTGATCACAGCAAAGTTTTAGTCCCGTAATACGTCTCACGATGCTAAGTATCCATTTACATTTCAGAGCTCCACGCTCAGTTTTGTTTTTTGGGTTTTTTTTGCCAAGATCAGATCTTTCTGCCAAGACTGACTCATATTTATGTTTATTTTTGATTTTTGTGACCCATATCTGACATCATGTGAACAGATCTCTGCCCTGAAAGGCCTCACAAGTAACCAGTAACGTCACAGACATGCATGTTAGAGCAACAACAAAAAGGTCACAATTTGCGAGACAGGCATTTGAGAAAACAAAGTAATGACATAGAGGTGCAAGCGTTCATCTCTCAAACATGTGGTGCGGATGACAATTCGTTGTGTGTTGATAATGAGGGTAAGAAAACAAGAAAACCCAGAAGCCATAGCTTATAGCTCTATTAGTAGCTATTGCTGCATTTTCTGTAGAGAGAGAGGTGTGGTTACGGCCGGGGGAAGAGTCAGGAGTGCGATGTGGAGGGTTTCAGGGTGCAACAAACTCCTCCAAAATCTTTGAATGTCCAGGCCCATATTACAATATCTCAATGTGTCTGTATCTGTCACTGTATGGTGATCTGTGCCTGCACAGTGAAGTGTGATGGGAAAAGACCATGGACATAACAGTCACATGGCCAGTGATCGGCTAAGTATTCAGCTTAGGTATCAGCTGAGTATATGGTATTATCAATTTAGGACCATGTGGCTTAGATCTGATTGGAAAAAATCATATTTCTGTGTCTATACTTCTCTGAAAAAAATGTTCTGTGTCATATGAGAGCAGAAATATTGGATTTGGGCCGTATTTGATTATAATGTGAACATAGCCTTAGCTGTGATCATTTGAACATGGACTTTATGGAAACAGGACGGAGTGATGTCAGCGACTCCATTACTATGAAAAGAGCAAAATTTAATTAAAAAAACTATCAGGACAAGGTCAGTTACATTGGTCACAAGGTCAATTATGGTATGCGACCAACCGTTTAAATATAAAATAAGGTGTTAATATTCAGTGGTTAATTTAATTTTTTAAATATTTATTTTATTTTATTTTTTTATTGCATACACACATGAGATTTGTATGTTTTCACTTGCTGATGAGGATCTTTGGATTACCATAAGATTACAGAAGTGTGTCAAGCAGCTATCAGCCCCAAGAACCAGACGTACCCTCATACAGCATCAGACATAATTACTGACAAAGTGAAGCCTCCGAATAAGTCCTTTTTAAATTCAGCAATGATCAATGAGGACAGTCTCTGCTTTTCATTACTGCTGCATGGTACATTCTGACTGCTGCTCGTCCTGCTGTCATGGCACAGAACTTGTAAAAAACATCCGCTTAAGCAGCCATGCTCGGTGAGATTTTGTTTTTGCAGGCCCCTCAGCGACATTACCATATCTGAGATCGTTGAAGATGTGGGAACACAATATGTGACAAAAGTCTGGTGTGTTTGACAGTCGAGTGGTTTCTGGCAGGGGTCCGCTTAGAGCAGTGGGGAACAGACAACACACACACGCACGCACACACACACTCGGCATGGCAGGAAAGCTTTGATTTGGAAAGCCAGTGCTGTCCTTGGCAATGTTGTTAGCTTGCCATCTTTCACTTTCCGTTGATTTTTGCTTGTTTTTGTTTTTCTCGGTATGGTTTATTGTTGTCTTTTCTATTTCTGTTTTACCATCATCTGCGATTCTGCGCCTGTCCTCCTCTCTGACTCCTTTACTTTCTCTTATCTCATGTGCTCTTTTCACCTCCCTTTGCACTCCCAGGGAGCCTTGTTTACTTTATCATGCTTGAGTTTGTCTCAGTTAATTGATCCACCCACCCATCCACCCACCCATCCATCCATCCATCCATCCATCCATCCATCCATCCATCCATCCATCCATCCATCCATCCATCCACACATCACACTTGGTAAGACAGCCGTTAAACTGTTTTGAAATAATCATAGACTGTATAAAACAAAAAGTGTAGCTACCAAGTTGTCACCCATTGGTGTGTTGACACCCATTTAGAAGCCTCAAGTTCAGCATTTCGCATTTCATTTGTTTTGGTGCAGAAAGTATCTATATTTGGACGTGAGGGTGGAGATGTAGAGGAGAGAGGGGTGGATCTGACCCATAAGCCCCTTTTACACAGCCCGTTTAAGGCGGGAATATTGTGTTGTTATGCTGCAGGGCGGTTCTGTATAAAAAGCACGATTGCCGAATGAGGGGACAGAGTTGTCTCGCCTTTGAGCCAATAGAGGTAGTAACAGCATGGAATTGAGGTCTTTGTATAAGAGACAACTGGCTGTTAACTCAAAAAGGAAGAACAGCGGCAATAAATGTTTGCAAATTGGGAAAACGCTGAGATTTAGAAGCTGCTTACTCTCTGAGCAGAGGACAAGATCAGTCACCATGTAACAGAGGGTAAATGATAGTTATTGCAATGTTGTGCCACTGTTATTTTTTAGAAAGGGCTTCCGATGCGTGTGTTATATGTCACATGAGTGGCCGACGCTGTTATGTTACATGTCATGCCTGTCATGCCTCTTTTGCCTCTGCAGTACCAGCATGCTATTTAAATTCACGCACTGTAGCAGCATGCTGCTGCCATTGTTTGGTTCTGTGTAAAACTGCAATGGTGGTGTATAAAAGGGACTTTGTTGCAGGCGGCCCTATAGCGTGATCTCTATGGACAAAGTGCAATAGCCTGTGGTGGTGCCTTGCAGAAAGCCTGTCATTTAAAGCAGCCACACTCTTAAATATGCTTCATTTTAAGTCTTAATAAAATGTAAACAGGTGAGTTATAAAAACACCCCCCCCCCCGTACAGTTGGCATGAAGGGAGAAATTAGCCATAGAGACCAAAAGCATTTTTTTCTACCTGGCTGTAAACATTTACTTTTGCTGTAAAGTTAGGATTTACTATACTGTTTTGGAGCAAGCCTCAAGTGACCATTCGATGAACTGCAATTTTTGGCACTTCCATATTGGCTTCATTTTTCAGCCCTGAAGGTTGCTGCTTGGAATTAATCCAAAGCTTCAGTGTGCTTTTCATCCTGGTCGCCATGTTCGCTCTGGGAGCTGTGGAAGGATGGATTTGTGTGTGTAGGGTACAGTGCCCGGGGAAAAGCTGGTGGCTGAACAAAGACATGTCCAACAGTATAAGAACAGACTGCGGGCTGTACGGATGCTGTTTGCTGAACTAATATTGACAATGGGGGTTTTCCACGTACCAGGATGTGGCACTTTAGGTGAGGCAGCCTTGAAAAGGTCCATCTATCATTTGCTCATCTATCTAACAAGTACAAATAGATCAAAGTGAGAAGTGCAGAAAGCTTTCTAGTCTAATCTTTCTCCCAGGGATCTCAAAACATACTGAATTACAGTACTTCTAACATGTAGGAAATATTAATGTTGTGAATTATGTAGCGTATGAAAAATACACCACTGTGACAATCTCATAGCAAATTGTAATGATAATTACACCCACTGCTATTTCTCAAGGAATTATCAGACCTATTTTCACTCTTCTCTCCCTCTCTGCTCTCTCACTATTTCAGTCTTCCTCCATCATGTCTCACCCACTCACTCCTCCTCCTCCTCCTCGGTAAATCCTTCTCTCTCTGTCTGATCACCAGAGGTTTTATGGCCAACTGTCCTAGATTTGCCATTTTAGCTATATTTAACCTTGACTTCCAGCAGCATATCCTCCAGGTTTTATTCAGAAGTTCCCTACAGAGTGACAGTATGAAACACATTTTTATAGGCCCTGTCATATAGATCACTTGAGGGAAAAACACAAGAGAAATATGCACGTGTTAAGATAATAAGAATAATAGACTGCATGGCTTTGTCGCACTCATGGACAAAGCTGGATTTGGACCGAATTATAGCCCAGCATGGTTTGATGCACCTTTTTTAGACCATAAAGGGATTGAGTCTAATTGTGTACAAAGTGAAAGCATTGGTCCTCATGCAGCATCATTCTTTTAAATTTCTATCTCTAATATTTTCTATTAATGTTCCAGTTAGAGGTCAGCTCTTACCGAGGTGTGCTGAATAACACTTGATCATAAGTCACCTATTATCATAAGTAACGCCCCCTAAACACTATATGAGGGCAGGTTTTGGGCCGTGTGCAAAGATGGTACATGGCCAAGACTGGAGACATGACACTGAAAAAAAGTGAAAGAAAAGGAATTCTGCAGGAGTGAAATTAACATAGGCCTACTGTCGTATAGACTTAAAGTAAATATGATTTCTTAGAAATGTATTGCAGTATTAAAGTAAAAGTACACATGCAAAAAGGTTTAAATAAATTTAATACATCGAAATAATTAAAATAAAAGGAAAAGCAGCACGTCCTCGTACATACAGTATATATGAGAAGCTGGAACCATGCAATGATTTTGCATGAAAAATGACTTGCACATTATTAGAAATAGTTTCCTATTTCTTTTCTAATTAATAGACTAATTGTGTCAGCTGCATCTGTTTACATGGATTGTGAGCAAAAATCTTAATTTGTAAAGTAGTTATGTTGGAGTAAAAAGTACAATATTTGCTACTGAAGTGTAGTGAAGTAGAAGTGGAAAATGTGGAGTGAGATTAAAATACTCAAGAAAAGTTAATGTTCCTCAGAGTTGTACTTAAATTCAGTGCTTGAGTAAATGTATTTAGTTCTGTCCCACCACTGGTCAGCAGAGGGATACACAGCCACTGAAATCACAGTTAGTGGTATCAGTGCACTAAGTATAGTATTTATCTTAACCCTGAAATTTAATAATAGAATTCCTATAATTACTCTAAAACATGATGTAAATTTGATTATATGATATTCATGTATTTGTAAGATATTCATCAGATGTAAAATGTATTAAACCTTGCCCTGGGCAACAATAACAATTTGTGGCAGGTAAAAAGAAGGTTGTTGCCTTATCTTGGTAAGAGTGCTCTCAACCACTCGTAAAATTTTCTCTTACCTAAGAGAAGTGTAAAAAATAAGAAAATGATGGTGATTCCCAAAAATCAATACAAATAAAATAAGAGCAGATTGTGGATACAAGCAAAAATAAGAGAACATTTTTTTGTATATTGTTTCTTGCATCTATAAGATACACTTTTTTATTTTGTTCAGTCAGCTTCCATATTGTTCCTTATGTCAAAATGCATCTTCTGTTATGGGTTTTCTACCTCTTGAGCAAAAGCAAAAGCCACACCCCTTTCCTGTTTTTTCCTGTTCATGAAGCACCAATGTCAAAAGTATTTTATTTGCATTTTTCTACTGCCTAGACAGCCCAGTTTTATGAAAACACTTTTTTTTTTTTTACATCTTTCCAGCAGTGAAACTATAACCCCGTGAAACATAGAGCAAAATCACTTTTTCACAACATTCATCATAATTACATATTTATCATAATGTTATAGGTTTAGTATAATTTATAAGCACTTTTTTGTATGTTGTTGGGTTTTTCTTTGTTTGCTTTGTTTTTTTTTTCTTTTTTTTTAATTTACAATTTCCAGGTAATTTTCTTTTTTACCACGTCCTTGCACATTTTTGGATAATTTCTTTTTGTGTTGCTTATTGCCTTCTTTCTATGTTTGTGAAAGAAATCAAGCCAATTTGCTCAGGTTTCAATGCTTTAACTCAGCCTATCATGATGCACCCAATAACTGACAGTAAGAACAATAGAAAAATACAAAATTAACAAAAAGAGGAAACCTCTACATGTCATATCTGTGATGTGTGAACCTGTGCTGACATCCTTAAGTGCCTGTCAACCCAATGGGGAGGATATGTGTCCTGCTCCACGTCTGCCACCATCATTTTTGTCAAATTTCCTCCCTGCATTTCTTTTTCACTCGACCCTTCAAACTCCTGCACCATACTGTATGTTTAACAAGAGCCACGTCTGTTTTAATGGGAGTAAATGTGATCAGTTGTGAGGGTTTCTGCAGTTGAGTTGAAGCAGCACTGTGTGTGGCAGCCCCAGAACAGTGGGAGGTAAGGAAGAACCAAGTCAGACTCCCCATGCGTGAGGAGAAAGGCTGTTTCCAGGTCAGCTGCTGCTCAGACCTCCCCGCTGTCCAAAGGCAGCAGTTCCAGTACAGTACTTAGCTTAGCCACTCTCCCTTTTGCTTTTTCTCTTTTTTTAACTTTCTATCTCTGTCCTGCCCTTCAGTTGTTCCTTCACATGTAGATCAAATACGCCTCTCTGCTGGAGCGTAAGGCCTTTTCTACATCGCCTTTAGAAATATATGAAAGAGCTCTCGGGAACTGAATTCACTTGATTAGGCCCTATCTCGAATCCTCTCTCTCTCTCTCTCTCTCTCTCTCTCTCTCTCTCTCTCTCTCTCTCTCCTTCTGTCTGTTTCCCTGCCTCACTCTAACACACTCACTTGTCTAACGCACTAACTGGTAGATGTACAGTAAACAGGAACCTGTCACACAGAATCACACACTCACACAGTCATAGGGTTCTTACTGGGTTGGAGGTTCCTGGAAATTCTTGTACATCGCTGCTTGCTTTAGTTTTGAAAGGAATAAACTGATGATGTTGGGAGTTACAATAGATGGAAGAGAAAATCTGTCTGCTCCCCCTGTTTCTTTAGATGATGATGATCTGATGATGTGTGATAGAATAAAATGATAAAGTGTTGACATTCCTCTACAGAAACTCTTTTCTGGTGCCATAATGCCATAATCTCTATAAACAAGGAATAAGACTTTGATTTTTTGGATTTGGGAAGTGTTATCTATTTGTAGTCAGTTTATAGTCAGAGAAATATTGAACAATCATGTTTGAATGATGGTACAGTTTGTGTAAAGAGGCACAACGCATTGCCAAAAATGTGATCTCGGAACCCATCAGCTATTGTTTGACAAGGAGACTGCTTTATGTTTGCCTTTTGAATATTGTTCTACATTCATATGCAGATATTTGCTCATAGAGATAAGTTGAAATGACCAGTGCACAGACGAGGAAGTCCTTGCCTAGATATTTGCTAACTGCACTAGATCAGCCCAAAATATTGACCCCCAGAGGCTTTATCGTTGTCAGACGATAGCCGATGAGTTCTAAATTTGAACTTCACAACTCAGGAACAGAGGGAGAGACTTTTGGTCGATCCTGAATTGGTGACACTCATTTTGGGTGCCCACATTGAAACTGTGGAGGTTGTAGAGATCCTCTGTGCTGCTGGGAGGTTAATGGGTATGAAGCATTTGTGTTTTTGTATTTATAGCTTCTTTCAGCTATATTGCTGTATCTACATATATTTCAAGCAGTGTAATGTCTGTTGTCATGGCTAAATATGAGCTTGGACATACATGGATGTAAAGTGTAACTTGATTGGTTGGTGGAGGCGTATAACCCTGAGGCGATAATTCTACTTTCAAACATCATTAGTGCTTTTTCTCCTTTTCTTTCTCACTTCGTCAACATGTTAATGTGATATGTATTGTTGTTAGGTCCCGTGTGTGACTGCTGTAGTCAGTAGTCAGTACCTCGGAGGCACAGCCTGTGGCTTTCTCCATTTAGTTCCTTGCTCGGCTAATAACAGGCTGCCTGGCTGAGCCGACTGTCTTCTCATATTATTATGTGTGTCGCGTCTCCCAGCCCTGCCCTGATACGTCAGCAGATATTGTTGTCATTGCTATGTGGCTGTGGGCCTGTGCTGCTTTCATACAGAGACCACTGTGGTCATTTCACAGTACAAATACACACCATCATGAGAAAAAGATGCCAGAAATTGTAGCCAAAATGTTTTAAATATATTAACATGTTCCTCAAAAAGACACAGCTATTAGGTATGATTTGTAATGAATGTATACTTCAATTAAAAATCTTTTTTTTAAATTATGGTGATAAAAAAAATCATTAAGACATTGTCTGTTCCATTTCTAAACTTTTTTTGTAATTTTTATTTGCACAGTAAAATCACAGATTAAAACAGATTGTACAGGTGAGATAAAAACCCCATGAAGGGTTATAAATATGTCTCAAAACATAATGTAACATTTATCCTTAAATTAAGATGAAGAAATGTCATTCATTTTGAGCCTAAAGACATTAAAAATAGTTTTAAATTGTTCTTAAATATTTGCAGACAGGGAGATATATTTACGAGGTGTTTTACTGTAAACAAATAAGGCTTAAACAAATGGGAGACGTATGAATATGTGACATTTTTAATGCTAGCATTTATCAGTTTACATATCCCAGATGCCCTTTCACTTCCTATTTTTAACCCTTTGCTAGAAAAGCAAATTTTCTGAAAAACAAAAGAGTGAAAATGATGACACGCATTGTAAATGCAGCCTAGAGGCTTATAATTAGGGTTTTTCCGCAACCAGACCTAAAACATCATTGGTTATTCATGATTTAAAAATGCTCACATAAATGTCAGTTTTCCATATTGTGCAGCAACTGTTGTGTAATCACAGACTCTGTTTGGCTGTGCGTGTCTTGGCAGGGCTTTCTTTAACTGTGTGTGTTGTTGCAGGTTTGTGATTGGCCGAGAGCGTCCGGGCCAGCAGAGTGAGGTGGCCACGCTCATCCAGCAGACCCTGGAGCAAGAGAGGAGGCAGAGAGAGCTGCTGGAGCAGCAGTACGCCCACTATGACGCTGATGATGACGAGGTAACCACACACAATGACCACACACAACCCTGGCCACTGTACAGCACGCTGCAGTTGTGCTCTTTAATAAAAGGAACATCATCTCATGCAGATAAAGCTCATTATATCTACATTTGTTTGAAGTTCATCCGCTGTCAGTGCACAGATCTTATACATGATTCTATATTGGAAAATTGAGGCTTCTGCTTGTCACTTAATGTAAATCAGCTCCCTTCTCATGACAGCTGACTTGAAGTTTTAGCTTATTAACGCCATAAAACTGACTGACAGTGGGCTTTGATGCTGGCACACAAAACACTCGTCTCTCACAGACACACACACACTAAGAGGATGCCATGTGAGCTTCAGTCCTAGAAAGCATCACTCAGCGTTTCCCCTCTCTGCTGCTTACTCACAGCACGTTTAATCCACCAGACACTGAGCTCATGGCCCCGCAACTCATGTTATCTGCGTATGTGTGTGTCCCGGTGACACACGTGCACACTGTATACGCACATGTAATCACACGCTAAAGTAATATAAATCAATGCATGGTGTGCTCTCGCTAACACACACAGGAACAGCTGCACTCATGCGTGGATTTACATGCAGACACACACTCACACACTCACTCGGGCATCTCTCTTCTCTCGACTCTTTCACTGTCTTCATCAGTGTTGTTTGAAGTATTTCATTTCCTGGTGGATTGAGAGCCTTCATGCATGAGAAACTCCTCGCCAGGCCCCCAGAAAGTGATCCCAGTGCTCCCATATTAAGGCTTCATACACATGTAACACTGTCAGCTCTTATTAAAACTCATACAGGGAGTTGAGAATTCAGCCGTTAACCAAGGCATCACTGTGCTCTGCAGAGTGTGAGTTAAAGGTCCAGTGTGTAGGATTTAGGGGGATATAATGAACTTATAGCTCAGAAAAAAAACTGGCTCTAGATACGGACCTTTGCGTTATTTGCGTTACTCGACAAGAGGGTCGGAAAAACAGGGTTGTTCATTTTTTTGTTTTGTTTTGTTTTTTAAGGGAAACTGCATTCCTCAGTGTTTTTACCTGTTTAAATCATCCGGTCTTGTTTGTTTTGAAGAGACATCTGCGGAAAATTCAGCTCCCACTAAAAACCTCTTGACAGTGGCCTGACATCGACATCGGAGCGACAGCATCGGAGAAACTCTAATTTGTACTGTGAAACTGCTTTATTCACTGTTTTTACCAGTTTTAATCACCTAAAATCACCTGTTTTTGGAGAGAAAGAGACCTCTGTGGACAATTTGGGCCCCGCTAAAAACCTAATGAATGTCTGGATCATAAGAAAGTTAGCACACATCCGCATATGCTTGGTGAGCAGCCCATCTGCAATGTGTCAAACGGTTTTGGAGAAAAATGGATCTGTCATGTCAAACTAAAAACATTGAAGGAAGTCTGACCAGAAGTTTCAGGTGATTGCAATTTGTAGTCCTTACCGCAAGATTCCACTAAATCCCCCTAAATCTTACACACCGCCCTTTTAAATTCATAAGAAATCCTGCCATCTGTCATCATTTCAGATATAGAGTACATAATAAAAACCAAAATAAACTTAGCAGACGAACTTATTTTAATAAGCACCTGTGTCACAGATCCCCGGAAGGACACATGGAAATAAGGATGGGGATTGTATTAAAATTGTCAATCTATACATAGATAACTATTAACTATAAAAACACACTTTAAATATGCTACTGTCAAGCACCAAGCCATCCATAAATCCCTACGTAACTGCCGATAGGGTAAACAGTTACAAAACCATTACAAAGATCTATGGGGCAATAAAAGGAACTCATCAATATTAATATCTCTATAAATATTAGAACGAGTTCTCACTTGGGGGCGTAGGGGGGTTATTTCTCACTCTGAGTGCAGCTTGGGTTGATCTGACAGACTGTTCTTTATTAGTGCTGAGGCTCTTTTCCCAAGAGAGACGGATGCTCCTCCAGTTATAGATATCACACACGAGCACGCACACATGTCGGTGCATTGGTGTGTTTGATTATATTTAATCTAACACACATGTATGCCCATCTGTCAGCAGTTAAATTTGAACACACACACGGGAAAAGCATGGAAATACACACAAACACACACACGCGGTAGAAAATATGTAAGTCAAACAAGTCCCATGTTCACTTTTATGGCTTCTTTTTTATGTGGTTTTAAATTAAACTAATTGCGGTTTGAACTGTTATTTGGATATATATATGATATTTTATGAACAGCAATAGCCCACAGAGTATTCACTCATGAAAATAATTATTAGTTGAAGCCGCTGACATAGATAGCTTTTTTTTCTACAGTTACAGTAGAAACAAATATAAAGATATAGATTACAAAACAGTCAACAGTCAACCAAAAGTAACACATCAATCAAGGAATATAATAATGATAATAATAATAATAACAATATAATCCTCATCATCAACATTATTATTCATTATTATTATTATTATTTATTATTATTATTATTATTATTATTATTTATTATTATATTATTGTTTTATTATTATTATTATATAATTAATCACTTTATTTGTATGGCAGTTACAGTAACAAAGTTTTTTTTTAAAGTGCATGAAAACACAACAAATAAAATATACAGTTACAATAATTAAAACAATATTAAAAGCTAAGAAAAATAGTTTGCACTGAGGCAAAAAAACAGAACAAAGGGAAATCTCAGATCTATCTCAGATCATGTCCAGGGAGTCAGAAGGTCAGTTATATAACTTGAAGCTAAACCGAAACTATCTAAAAATCAAGTTAACAGGCAACCAATGGAGGGTGGCAAGAATTTGTGAATGACAGATCCATTCATGTTAGCACTATGACACAATAACACACACACCACTTTCACATCATTGGTGGTGTGAGCAAGAAAACACAGTGTATTGACTTTTTAGCACTGCATTCATGAAATTTGGGTTTCAGTTTCTTGAACAATGGATTTTGGCTGATGTAAGGCGTTCATTTTAGTAGTGCATCCCATAATGTTTATTTTCAAATGTGGAGGGCAGTAGAAGCTGACCTCTGAGGACCATGGGAGGTCAAATCCTAGATGGCCACCAGTCCACTGCGTACAATGTTCAAATACATTTAATTTGGTATTAAACAGTGTAGAAAAAACATTTAGGTTGCTATTTCCAACTAATTTGGGGATACCCATTAATTTGGTGACAAGTCTGAGATCGCCAAAGCTCAATAAAATCAAATAATACAATGGTGCCTAGATAAGAAATGTGGTAAAAATCAGGACCTGTTTCCTTCTTTATAACAGGTGGTGCAGATACAGGAAAGAGACATTTAATCAGGGCGTTACAGAATGAGGCATCAAGGTTACTATTGACATTGTGTGGTCACCCTGTGGACATTTATGTATTAACTGTTCCGACTTGCATTGCTGCACACAATTCACATGCTTCAGCTACTCACAATGCATTTGGCACAGACATGAAATAACTTTACACACCTTGTGTAAAGAAAAGACCAATAGTTTATGTACGAGATACAGCAATCTGCAAATTGTAGTTGTTAATCTTATATATTCGTTGCAGATCACGGCAGATCAAACAGAGTGGTGATATTTTTTCTCATTCGGTATTGTTAATGTGGTTGCCTCTGGAGATTTTTAGCAGTTGCCTCCAAGAAAAGGGAAGACACTGTATGTTGAGGATTTAGGCGTTAACCTGTGGTGTAACGTATTTGAACTTGTCGAGTTAAAGCGTATTGTTTGGCAGAAAGATGCTGTGTTTGCAGAGTAATTAAATAGACCGAGGACACATTCAAAAGGAGCGACATTGTAAGCAGCTGATTTGTTGAAGAAGCATGATGCTGTTAAAGGCAGTTTATTTTTTAACATTTTCCAATGAATTCTCAAATTAGTGGTAATAACCTGGAACATTTATCAAATACATTGTCCAGAATATGTAGAAACAGATGCTTAGGAATTTGAACATCAGAAGAAAACAGGGAAACTTGAGTTGATGCATGACTATTATACTACTGTGAAAAAATACATGTTCAGCTTAATAGTTGTTTTCGACATTTTAATGCAGAAATGTTACATTTTATATCTTTAAATTTAAAATTACTAAAATATGAAGTACAACTTCAAATAATCAAATCAAAACATTAGGTTTAAAAGAATATTTCATATACAATACAGTTTTCAAAGCTGTGCACAGTGGCTCACGTGCACTCTTCCTCCAAAGGATCAGTCACAGCTCTTCTCTCCAGTGAGTGACAGTCATTATGCAAACATCACACTCATATAAGACATTCATAAAGCAGATCATCACATGCTGAGCACCCTCTAAACAACGGCAACGTTTCTCCCTAAATTGTCTCCTCCTCTCCTGATTCTTCATGCATGTGGTGGGAGGTGATGCATTTATCATATGCAAATTGTTGTTTGACTGCCCTGCCATGTGTTCAATGG
Organism: Plectropomus leopardus; assembly: GCF_008729295.1. Lineage (NCBI taxonomy): Eukaryota > Metazoa > Chordata > Actinopteri > Perciformes > Serranidae > Plectropomus > Plectropomus leopardus. Next base: position 16,431,828 of record NC_056480.1, on the reverse strand, counting down.
TTAACTCCACCTTCAGCAAATGGGACCTTAATGTAGGATGCTGGTACCATGGCAACAAGCAAGCCTATTATGGAAATGGAACTCTATGTCGGCCATGCATGCAAACAAATCAGGCCCGAGCTGCGTTATCTGGCTGGGAGATAGATGAAGGGATGTGCAGGAAACGAGATGAGGAGAAGATATAGGCCAAGATGATGAGAGAAGAGATGAGATTGTGTGTGTGTGTGTGTGTGTGTGTGTGTGTGTGTGTGGGTGTGTGTGTGTGTGTGTGTGTGTGTGTGTGTAATACATGCAGAATGACGGAAGGATAGATTTATAATAGACCAGTCAAGATAGAAATAAAGACAAAGTAATACAGTATCAAGACAGTAGTGACAGGATTTATGGAAGTGCAAAATAGATAATCCATTCATTGTCTTTACTTTAAAGCAATTAATTTCTGCTTGTCTTTCATAAATATTTCTATGTTGATGATAAAACGTATAATCAGCTTGACTGACAGTAAGAGAAAAAGCTAGATAGGATAAGAGACAGATGTTTTTCACTAACAGTAATAGCTCCGTTGGAAATATGAGGCTCTGTTGGTCATCAGCCAAAGAGTAAATCAGCCGATCCATTTAGATCCAATGCCTAATGGCCAATGCCAACATTCATTAAACAGTATCATAAGAATCAGAGAAAAGAAAAACTGCGTGGAATACATGCAGCATAATGGCCTACATTAGAGTAAATCCACAAAACATTGACAAATGGAGACTTTTATCCAGCTTTTTTTTTTTTTTTTTTAAACCCTAGAGTTTGCAAACATCTAGAATTAGCTCCATTAGGTAGAGACACTATTACAGGCTCAAACCTTAAGAGTTTTGACCAGTAACCACCTTACGCATAAGGCGAGATGGTGACTAATGTCTAAAAATAATAAAAAGTGACATCAAATTTTGTCAGTACAACTTATCTCTTGGCTTGTATTTATAGAAATGACACTCATGGCCAACCAGGCTGTCAAACCAGTTTATTTTTGACAAACTTTTGGCCAACTAAGTGGGTTACCTAAATCTTACATAAGTGATAGCATTAAAATAGGATTAGGCTACTTATGCAAAATGGAAAGTGGAAAAAAAAGGATGGCATGAGGTAAAAACGGGTAGGTGTTTCTGGAAGTGCTTGACACGCAATGTGATGCACTCTGACTGGTGTAGCTTTGAGGAGAGATGGGAGAGAAAGAACAGAGAGAGAAGAGAGAGAGAGAGAGAGCGGTAACACATGGATGCTGCCGTTTGACAGCTGGATATCTGATTGAATGGTTTCTCTGTTCAGGCTGTTTTGCAGCCTGTTCACTCTGTATGGACGCACAAACACTGGTAGCTTTGCTAGTGGGTACACAAAAGCAGGCTTTTTGATTTCTTGTCTGATTTCTTGTCTGAGACGGTGGGTCTGCCTGGATCAAATGACAGCTGTCACTGGCAGACTTTATCAGCTGTAGCTAAGAAGCAAGCAGTTAAAGGGAATACTTTAAATGACCATGTGCATATCAGTTATTCACCCCTTGTCACATTTTTGTAAAGAAAACTTTTTCTCACATCCAAAATCCAAAAACGGTAAACATGTATGATGAAGGAAACGGGGCCACGTTTAACAAGAGCAAAATTACATTATTATTAAAAATACAAACACATGCATTTGCACTAAAACTCACTGTCTCACACACCGACGACTCTGCTGAATACAATCGACGAGCAGAGTTCAAACTCACACACTTGCCCAGGTGTGGTGCTCATATGCGAAGGTGTTTTAAATAGTAGGGTTTTAGCGAAAATACATGTTTGTGAAGTATATAACCAGATAAATGAGACTTGAATTTCGCTGGAAGAGTTGTGTAAGACATTTTTCACATTTTTAGTTAAACGCGGACCCCAATGACTTCAATTTATCAACAATTTTTTTCTGCTTTTGAGGCGTGAAAGAAAAGCAACATTTTTCTTTCAAAAATTCAACATTTCAAGGGTTGGTGAATGTATATAAATATGATCACATTGTAGGTAAAGTAATTCTTTACGCCCACGTTAGCTAACTTAATGAGTTGGTTAACTGTTTTCAGCAGATTCATTTTGAAACAAGAATCTTGTGAAAAGGTCGTATATGCACTTGATTGTTCCATGTATGATATTGTGCTAAAAGACTGAGGCTATAGGTAGCCCTACTTTGTGCTTTAAATGTATTGCCATTACACACAGTCAGAGATAGAAAATTATTTAACATTTATCACTGTTCTGATGTTATTTCCAGGATCCTTAAAGACTCTTATGACCATTTGATTGAACAAACGATGCACCATAAAAAAAATGTTTTTTTCAAATTGTGCCACTTTTTTTTTTATCTAAAGATATCCAGAAATGAATAAATAAATTTATATAATGTGAGACATTTCTTTTTTTAATTATCAATCATGTTTATTCCCAATAAATTGTATTACTATAGAAAAATAATTCACCTCCATATTTTGTTCATAGTTTACAAAAAGAACAGGAACACGTGTCATATCTCGCTGGCTTAATAGGAAATATATGATAAAGTAGATGCCACTCACATCTGTCCATTGCTGTTTGTGTGAAGTGTATCTGCAGAAAAGCGAATTACACAACTGACATAGCATTTCCTGTTACAGCAGACAGGAGAGTACGCCACAGATGATGAGGAGACGGGGACAACGGTGGCCGGCGAGGACAAGAGCATTGAGGTGTTTGACTTGCCAGAGTCAGAGGACATCTTGTCACCCTCGGAGTTAGACGCCACTAAACTCTACCAGAAGTTCAGAGAGGTAAACTCCGATACTTTCTCATCTATAGTTCCATCCCGACTGAAGATAATGGGAGCCCACCACATTTTTCTCTGTCAGTGCTTTGAAGAATACATTTAAAAGAATAAATACACCCACGCAGCCACTAGAATAACTTAGCCACAGAAAAAAGGTAATTCAATTAAACAACAAAAGATAGCAACACAATGGACTGAGCGCTCCTGCTTTACTTGGCAGAGTTATATTCTTTTGTTAAGATCTAGGATCCGCTTACTCTCCCTAATTCCTAATCTGGATGATTAGAGGCGTGAATACAAAAGCGATGTAAGACCTATGCTCATTACATCTGTAATTACCAGTGTTTCGTTAAAACCCACAGATGAGGAGAGAGTGCTAACACTTTAAACCTGTATTAGTATCGATTTGTTTCCTGATCTTGGCAACTCTTCACACGACCAGCCTCTGAGAATAGAGACACGTTTTGTTGAACTTTTGCTATCTTCGCTCTCAATGAACTCACCTTAAAAGACCGCAGCTATAAAATGGAAAATGAAATTACTCTCTGTTTTGTTTCTGCTTTTTTTTTATGCTGCTGAGAAGCTGCTAATATTGATTGAGCACTCCTGCGCAGTTTTTGGCACCACCTCAGCCTTTCTGTAGACAGCCACAATAGCTGTGTGACAGATTTAACAAATGACTTTAGCTGCACCGCAGGCACCTCAGGGGATATAGAGTGAAACTAAAAATGCAATCCCTGTTCACACGATGTATACATTTGTTCTGTTCTCTCATTTTTGCTGTGTCTTGACCTGTGGCTCCCAGCTTTTACCTTTTCCGTTTAAAGGGCCCATTTCTCACCTTTTGTTTCTTTGCTGCCTTTTACACATTAGAGCAAAAAAGAGGCCAGGCAGCAGGAAAGTAAGCCTTTAAAAAAAATATAATACAAAGATGCGATAATGGCATACTCTTATAGTTTGACGCACTTTTTTTTTCTTTAACCCTCTTATCTTTAGCACTCTTTAAACCTGTCTTTCAAAAACATGAAAGAAATGACCCAAAAAAACAAAAAAAAGTCACAAGAAAAGTATTAAAACAAAACAACCAAGGCAAGCAAGAACTGAAGAAAATGTTTTTATAAAAATAAAATGATTTGTAATATAAATTTAAAGATGTAATTATGATAATTCTTTCCTAGCTTTTAAAAGAAATTGCAATTTGCATTTCCTACCAAGTTGCTGAATGCCCTTTTCCCGTGTTTTTGAAAGAAATTGCAGCATTTTTCTCTGGGATCAAAGGTTTTAAATACTTAATAATATGCTTAATACTTTAAAGGCATCTGAAAGCAGCACAAGGAAAGTAACGTCACTCCAGGTTTCAAAGGGTTAATGTCCTCCTTTAAAATATTATATCCTACCAGGCTACTGTGCAGTCCATTTACTGTTTGATGGTGTTTTGAACTCTGCTTTGGAGCCAAGAGAAATTATTAATGCCTCAGTCAACACAGACATATTGACTGATTTGCTTACACTCTTCTAGGTACACACACATTCACTCACACACACCACTAAATGCTTTCTTTAATCCCAGTCTTAGTTAGCTCACTTCAGGAAGACATGGGGACCCACCCACATTAAGATTATGAATGTATGCTCCTAAAAACTTGGTCTTATAATCAGCAGATTTAAAATAAAAGTAAGATGGTATTAACATAATCAGGATCATGACACGCACTGAGTTTAATATGGTATTCATGTTGAGCACAGGTTTTCCAAGCATTTAACCAAATTTTACATTTGGGCTTTGAAGCAATTTCATGAGTCATTGATTAATCTCCATAGCCCTGCTGCACAGCCGAACATTGATGAAACTTCTAATCAGGACACTAAGATAAGCAAAAACAAAAAAACAAATGTGCCCTACTGAGCTGTGAGGAAATGTGTTTAATAATGCCATCGAATCTAGAATACTTCCTTTTTATAAAATAGCTATAACAACGTTGTATGCGTCATATAGCTTCAATTAAGTGTTGGAACAAGCAGATGCACACTGTTTTATTGTTATGTAGGGAGGAGAATAATGTTCTATGAATTTATAAAGTGTTTTTTGAAGGATAGATTTACATTTTTCATGTCTGTCAAGCCCATGTGCATATTGACTGAAACAGTTTTTGCATGCTCTAATCCTTCCTCCTGTTTAAACTGCAGGTAGGAATCACCAGAAGCCCCAGGATACGATATTTTTATAACTGTTTTTCACCTACAAATTATGTCTCCAGGAGAAAACTTTGTCAGCTGCTGTTGTCAAGTGTTTTTCTTTTACACATTCTCAGTCTGTTCATCTCACTTCAGTCATTTTAATTGCAGCAAAATGTATCTAGTGATGTGATAAAGCAATAGAGAACTCCAGTAATGACTCCTAAAACCTGGAAATACTTATTTCAGCACCTCCGGTTCCCTCGTCTCAAAGTCAATGAGTTTTTCTTTTTGTCAGAGGCCTTAAATAAGATCAGTGGTTAACACTATCTGAAGAGATTTTCAGGTTTTGTTCTACAACATTAAATATGTCAGCAAATACTCTACTGTGAACTTTGAAACTTTTATGTGTCTAATAAAAGTGGTTGCTAACAGGTGGCTAAACGAGACTACAGAACGTCATCTCAAGCCTAAACGCACCAATCACAGCTTTACAGCTTTGTAGTGGTGGTGATGTAAACCGTAGTGTGGTTCATTAAAGCCCAGCAATAGCTTTTTACTTGTGGCAACTGAGTTTAGGCCTCAAAAATCCTGATAGTGGTGTTAATTTGTGAAGATGATCTCGCTGGATAAAACGTGTGAGTGTCATAAACGTTTGTTTACCACAGAGTTTGTTCTCTGCAATGATCCTAAATCCAATAGGAAAAACCCAACTGCTTTTTAACGGGGCAACCAGGGCAACTTCAGCTTCCAGGTTCATCATTGGGGCACTCTGTTGGTTTTATTATTCTAGAAGATTACAAAAAGTTTAATTTGTATTTGCAATTTTAATAATCCATATAATAAAAAAATGAATACTTGGCATGTGTATACTGATACAATAATGCCATGTCAAATATTGAAATACTATAATTTTTTTTCCCCTGCACTTCAGGTTCACACTGGGCATAAAAAGATGCTCTCCGAACATTCTTCTAGTGGAAATGACGAGGGACAGTCAGTCCTTGTTCTGATCTAAATTTAATATGAGGCTTCATCAGTCTGAGCATATTAAATCGAGTGGGTATCTTCCAAAGTTACTGTATTTTTAGGACAGATTCTCTCTTTTTGTTTCCCCTGACAGCGTTTCTTTGCTGAGCTGCAGTAGAGGGATATTAACACAAAGCACGAGTTTGATACTAAAAAGACTGAAACTTCAAATGCCAACTTTTTTTTTCATTCAACCTGTATTGAAATCTAAAGGAATCATTTAGGGCATGCTCTAGTGTACAATAGAGAGCTCCAGGGATGATGTGTTTCTGTTGGCTGACACAGAAGTTAGTGTTACCCTGGTTCCCTCTTATAAAAAGCCTGAGGGATTTTTCCATTGGATTTTGGATTACTGTAGAAAATAAACTCTGTGGCCAACAACTTTATGATACTTTTGTTCAGCAAAATAATCTTCATGTATTTACTCCACTTTTATGAATTTTGAAACCTAAATGCAATCGCCCAAAGTAAAAAGCTAACATTTGGCTATAAACAAACTGCACTAACTTCACATGACTCAACGTTGCCACCACAATAAGGCTGTAAAGCCGTGTTCGGTGTGATGACGCACTGTAGTCTCATTTAGCTTCTTGTATGCAACCGTCTTTTTAAAGACAAATAAAAGCTAAAAATTCACGATTGGAGTATTTACTGATGTATTTTCTGTCAAACGTGATAGTTTCTCAAGCTTGTGTTCACCACAGACCTTATTTCAGGCTTCTTACAAAATCCCATCCAAAAAACCCATTGACTTAGAGATGTGGGAAGTGGAGGTGTTGAAATACTAATTCATTTCTGGATTTTAGGACTAATTCCCAGGGCACTCCATGATGTTGAGAATACAAATGAAACAAAATAAAAACCCACGGAAATTGATTGATGAGATATTTAACAACAGGACACAATTAGAACAGTAACATTCATGGGCAGAATAGCTAGTAATCATAACTTTCAATTGACTTTCAATTTCGATTGAGGTATAATTGTGTTACATGTTAATGTGTTTTGTAATTGCTCCAAACATGTGCAGCACAAAAAGCAGATTTCCCAAATTTAGTGCTACCATCCAGGATTTCAAGCAGTAGCCAATCACTTGAACGTGTTGAACAAAGACTGTAGGACCAGTTTAATAAAGGCGTGATATATGAAGGCTTGTTCCCATTAAGAATTTTATAATAAATAATAAATAAAAAGAAACCAGAGATGTCTATGATTTGTCAAACTCGGACTCTTGAAGCCTCACAATAGCATGCAATAAACGTTCAAATGCATTTTTGCACAGAACGAGCACTGTTTTTTTTTTCCCCCAACAACTCTTACATTGAAGATGAAATTGATGAAAACCACCAAAACCTATTGTACAAAATGCACATACAAGTGCAGAAATTGTGTGAAGTCAGCCTTTACAGTGAAAGACAAATCAAGTTTCCAATGGTAAAAGAAAGTATGGTCAATGTCAGTATTGTTACACTTCAAACTTTCCCATAGCTCCTAATGTTCCCTCTCCCGCTTTTCTCTATTTCTGCTTCACTTACTAGAGTTCTCATTTGCTCCCATTTCCATATCTCTTGTTCCATATCCACTTCTTGCTCTCCATCTCATCTTCTCTTTTATGTCTGCTCTCTCATTATCTCTCTCTCTGTCTGCCTGTAAATGACTGCTCATCTCCACTTCCATCCATAACTCCTTTGTCGCCCTCTCTCACTTTCCAGCCCCATCCATCTGACACGTTTCAGGATTCAGAGAATACATAAGCCTTTTTGTCTTAAAATTTTAACAGTTTTACACGCGACATTAAGAAAAATGTATGAATTTTTAAATGGGTTATGTAAAATTATTTTTCAAAACTCTCTACCAGCTATGTGTGTATCTCCATCTCTATCTTTCCCTTCACTCTCCTCTGAGAGTGTGTGTCAGTGCTGGTGCTGGGATGCTGTCAGGGCAGGACAGGGTCGGCTGCCTCAGTCCGTCACACTGTATCGACAGCAGAGAGAGCCTGTGCAGCCATGCATTTGATTATCTGACCGCCCTCTCTTTTCTCTTTCCCATCTTCTCTCTTTTCTCCGCCTCTGCTCCCAACAGCTCCAGATCAAACACACAGTGACCGAGGCCGAGATCCAGAAGCTCAAAAACAAGGTAAGAGATTAAATCTGTCAGTGCGCGGGCTAGTTGTGGGTGCATGTGACAGAAGTTTGTCGGGAGTTCAAACAATTTGTAAATGGATCTGGGACTAGTGTCAGGACAACAGGGGGGCAGGGGTTTAGGATTAGATTTTCTTCTTTAGAAATAAGAGGCTGATTATTTTACTAAAGCAAGCTATTAAGTAATCTAATCAAGGTTCTTGCAGGAGGCTGCAGTAGCTGCTTTTGCAAATGTTAACAAATCAAGAAAGTGAGAGCACCTGGTAGAGATTCTGTAATTTTTTTCAGCAATATAAAAGCCTGTGCACTTTTGTGTATATGTACCTATACACACATCTGAAGTACATAATTGATATTCTCTGTTAAATGTTAATGGCCTAATCTGATGAATTCCCAAATTAATGTGCTGAGAGTTAATATGATAAATTAATCAGAGAAGTGGTGCCTAAAAAGCTTTTTTTTAGTAGTAAGAGTGAATACACTTTTACATAGAAATAAATTAATGCAATTTGTTCTATTAATACAGACTTTGCTCTAAAAGGACTCCGTGTGAAGCATTTCTCTCTGACCAGCTTTATATTATAATTACAGAGTCCCTGCAGATCCTTAAAAAGTCTTAAAAAGGCATTGAATTCACAAATCTAAAAATTGAATATTGAAATGTCTTCAATGAATCTGTGTAAAGTCTTAAAAAATGTCGAGGAATGGAAAGCATGATTTCATGAATCGTTTCATTTTGTAGCACTTTTGCATTTTAAATCCTCAAAATATCTGGTCACATTTTTTTCCATTTACAAAAATTTGCTGAATGCCTCTGGCATTAATGTCATGCAGATGAGGATAGTGGAAAATTCAGTGAAAATTGGCCAGTTGCATCTGAAACCGGTACAAGGAAATGCATATGAGGCTCAGTGTATTTAATACAGAGATTTTCAAACTCAGCACAAAAGGAATCAAGACAGTTGAATCCCACATGCAGAGAGAGAAACATAAAAACACCAAGAAAACCCGCCAGCAAATACCAGGTATTTCCTAGTTCCTTTCTTCCCTTGTCTCTGCCATGCCTAGAAGGTTTTATATTTTTTCAGCATTTAAAGTAAATCATCTATGGATAGAAACAAATATATATTTTGGCTAAATCGCCCCCGTCATTGATGTTGGTTCATATTTCGTGTTTATATATTTATTTATTGAATATTTACATCAATTTTATTTTTATTTAATTTTGGCAATTGTATAATTGGTCTTAAATTTAATTCCAAGTGGTATTAAAAAGTCTTAAGCCAAACTTACTGTAAACTGCAGAAGCCTGATGTCATTCCTAATTTTGCAAATCTGAGGTTGTTTTTTCACATGACATGCTATGACATGAAAGACAAAATGAATGCTTTGGTTGTAGGGACAAACTATAAACTGGTAAGATATGAAATATATTGTTCCAAAACAAAATATCGTTTTTGAAAATGGAAAAAAAAAACATGGTCTAGAATCCTCACTCAGTAAAATTAACCCCCCTATTAAAAGTCAACTGAAGTTGTCTTTGTCTTCTTCCAGTTGGCGTCAGTGGAGAGGGAGAAGCAGCGCTGGGAGAAGGAGAAGAGCCAGCTGAAGGCCAGCATCGAGGAGAACAAGGAGAGGATGCTGAAGCTGGAGAGCTACTGGATCGAAGCGCAGACCCTTTGTCACACGGTCAACGAACACCTGAAGGAGGCGCAGGCTCAGTACCAAGCTCTAGAGAAGAAGTACAACAAAGCCAAGAAACTCATCAAAGACTTCCAGCAGAAGTGAGTGAACCTGGATTAAATTTGGCTACCTAATCTGTGATGGAGGAATGAGGGAGGAATATTTTCTGAACACAGAAGATTGTATCAAAATGTTTCAAACCTTTTTTTATGTCCAGAAATCCCAGTTAGATGAAGAGTTTGACCACCATTTGACCCAAATTAAGGTGCATTTGTTATTGTTATTTTGTTTGAAAATGCATGATTATCAGGGTTCCCACAGTCATGGAAAACCTGGAAAAGTCATGGAATTAATAATGATAAGACTAGGCCAAAGCGTCTTAACTCCAGGTCCACTCACAAGCTTTTTCCAGAGCTTTCAATCACATCTCAAAGTCTTTCTCAGCAGATGGTTTGCTCATTTTATTTCTCCTGGAGAATGGGACTTTGGTCATGTGATAACTGATGGTCATGTATGTAGGGGGAGATCATGATCATGATGCATCTTATTTATTTATTTTTATCTGATGTGAACGACCTCATCCTAGATTTTGATCCCAGGGAGCTCTCCCTGAACTGACGGCTGATGCTTCTTAAGTCTCTCTCCTTTTTTGTTCTGCTTCAGGTCATACCAGGTCAGACTGTTACTTTGGTTGTCACAGTTTAATGAAGCATAATGCAGTTATAAAGACTTCAGTTAACTCATTTACTTCTTTTTTACCAGCTCTGTCTCCTTGGCTTGTTGTGAGGCATCATTTACACGTTTATTATAACTCATACACTGGAAACATTTCCTAAATGAGGTCTCTGCACCCACCCTGCCATTAAATGTACGCTTTAATAAATAACTTTAGATGACTTCCTTCATTATTCCTTTTTACAGCCTCTCTTGCCTCAGTGAACAGAAAAGAGACTGTGTTTCCGTCTGTGAGGCAGAGTAGCTCTTTTTATAGCCAAAGTCTTATCCCATTTCAACAGCAAGAGCCGAGTCTCCATTCTCATGCAACGCGGCGCTCCTGCTTTTCAGTGCGTTGATCTCTTTGGTCAGTCCCATCACAACCTCTACTGCTCAGCTCCAGTCTGACTGCCTCTAATTGGCTCTGGCCCTGCAGGCCAAATGAAAGCTAACTGATGAAACAAACTCTCCATGCTGATCTGTAGCCGAGGACTGAGCTGCGGAGGAGGGACGGCGAGCTTACAGACCAAGGGCAAAGCAGGCATGAGGAAACGGCTGGATTTTGTATTATTAGGGATGGAAATGTGTGTGAGTGTCTTTTAGTTGTAGATGTGTGTTTTTGTGTGTTCACTCTAAGCAGCAGGGTCACACTGAAGTCACACTGACATCCTAAAACAGCCTTATCACCACAGAGAGGCAGGCACCGTCACACATGGTTTAACACACACACACACACACGTAAATGTATCTCATTTTCCTGTGGTAGCACACACCTACTCAACACATTACGATCTCCCCCTCCTGTCGTCTCTTCAGAGAGGTGGAGTTTATCCAGAAGGAGGATGCGGAGAGGAGGCGGCTGGAGGAGGCTGAGAAAGCTCACCTGGCTGAGATCCAGGGACTGCAAGTCAGGGTAAACCACATCTTCTAAAGCTCACTCCAATAATCTCTCACCTCCATCTGTCCATGTATGCTGCTTTGTGTTTTAGTTGTTCTGTCTGTGTCTGCACAATTCTGCATATTAGCCCCCAAAATACACAGAAATCCCTGATGGGAAAATAAGCTCATGAGCGCTGCCATTCTTCTTCTGTGCTTAATGATCAAGTTTGGGTTACAATTATTTATGCAGTGCCTTTCTTTTATAGCAAAGGCTGTAAATGATTAAAGGCTCACCAAACTCACGTCAGAGATTAGTGGCGACAGACTGACCGTTACACTGCCTCACATTGCCTATATCACAACTAAAAACTACTGGTATTATTTCCTATCACTTGCATGATAGGAAATAATACCAGTAGGAGGAGCTAGTGTGTATCAAAGATATATAACAAAAGATGAGACACTGCAAGCCGTGCCGATGGCATGATATGGTCTACATTTCTGCTCTCCTAAGCGGGCACGGTCTCTCCTCCCCTAATCCCCCCACCTCATTTGTAAGTGTTGTGAGCATTGTGTTGATGGATGAAAGCAGATTACAAACAATACATTATATACAGTACATTGTAAATGTTCGCCTATTTTGCAGCTTGTTTTTATCTGATAGCTTAATATGTATGCAGCAGAAGATCACAGTCTAATATTGCTCTCTTTTCCCCCTGCAAAAACAGTTACATGATAACAATAATGGTGTTATTAAGCAAAGATAGACAAGTTTTGGTTGGAAAACAATGAAGACAGCACTGCAGTGAAACCAGACCGATAGTTAAGCACAACAGAGAGAAGGGATTCTGAGATTGACAGATCACGATCAAAGTTCATTTTCTGTGAAAACTGGTTCCAGTATTTACTTGGTGACTTTGGGATAAAAGAGTGTTCATAATCTGCGCTCACTTTCACTTTTACGATTGAAATTAATGGAATCAGGACTGCCGCTGGTCTCCTCAAAGGGCGGGGCAATGATGAAACCCCTGCAACACAGATACAGGAAATGAATCTAAAGTGAGTTCTCTGTGGTCTCTGCTTGTATTCTTCATTCAGAAAGGGAAACCGGAGGACTAACAGGACAGATCCAAGGTGCTTGTTCGCCAGTTTGCACATTAACAACAGAACCTGATGTTGAAAAAACAAAGCAAATTTATTATCATTTGCTAGCAAACAAATACACAAACAATCACATGCTGTTTGTTAAGAGCTCAGTGGCTAAAAATATAATCTCATCTAATACAACAGGTTAGTTTTGATCTCACTCTCTCTTGACTTTAACCATTCATTTACTTTACTCACTGTCATTTTTCTTCTCGTGCACTGTGCTGAACTGCCGATCAGAGTGATTTCATTGATTGATGGGCTCCGCTTGCTCTGATGTCGATTCAATATACTGAGTCGGGCAAATAACAAGCAATAAACGCTGACTAGTGCAAACAGTGTGAGACACATTAGAAAACTCGGCGACAGATGCTTACGCACGGCCCGATGTTGACCAATGGATGACCGTTTGCTTGGTGTGTCAGGGCTCCAAGAAATATAAAATCCAAATCCAGTAATCAACATGTTTAAAAAGCTCAACAACAGAACTCCATCCCAACTGCTTTTTCACTGCAAGGCTTAAAAGTGCCTCTTCTGCCACACAAAAAGCTTTTCTCCTCCTTGGACAGTGACAGCAGATGGACTCGAGGTATCTAGGGGCCTGTGGTCGGTTCCATTGTCAAACTCTGTATTGATTTTCTGCTTTCCTAGTCTTAAAACATGACAGTTGTGTTGTTTTCTGCTCAAGTCTCAGGCCATGCCCTGCAGATGAATGGCCAGTCAACCCGACTGTCCCCTTCTATTATTCTGCACAGTGAGCACTCATTCTCTGACTGCACTGCATTGTACAGGCTGAATAGGGAAGTGTGGCACAAGCAGGAGTGGTGGGAAAGAGTATAATGTGGAATTTAAGCCAACAGCAAGACAGAATCAGTTATGGTTAAACTAAACTGATGGTACTTCACTTGTGCTTTTCATTTGCAGTCGGACAACACCTTTCTGAGGCTAAATTATTTTCAAACTGAATCAAAAGATACATTATGTGCTCCTCATCGTGTGGGCCGTGTTTTAGCGCTTTAAAGCTACTGTTTTGACAGGTAAACGCCTCTGGCTGATTAACATTGATCGGTTCCTCTCTCTACAGATTGCAGCATTAGAGTCCGAGCTAATGCAGCTGATGAAGCAGAACGGCATCCAGGTCAACAACAACAACAGCAACACTTGTGAGAGGCTCAGCGCTCAGCAGCACAGCCCCAAAAGGGCTGCAGCACAAGCCAGAGGTGTGTTTGTGAGGGGACTGCTCTCTGCCAGGATCATTATTATGATATTGATTTGAAGGAATTTTTCCACATTTCAGGAAATATTCACTTTCTTGCTGAGAGAAGAATGACATCACTCTCATTTCTGTTTAGTAAATACGGAACTCAAGCCAGCAGTTGGTTAACTTAGTTTAGCATAAAGACTGGAAAGAGGGGGAAACAGCTAAAGCAATAACAAAAAAAAGTAAAATAGATCATTTAAAAAATATCGGGGAACCAGTTGCTTCTTGCATCAAATGGATAATAAAAAAAATCCCATGTAAATAAGACAAACACAGCTGTTTTATCGTTCAGTAAAAAACAAAATAAACTCTCCACTGCTCCTGAAAGCCATGGCTGTGTTTGCCACCTAGCAGGAAATATTTGCAGGTAGGTATCTGTCCTGTTTGCTTGTTTACCGTCTGTTTATGAAAACACATCTGTTCTGCCTGCAAAGTTCCTGTTTGATGCATGTCTGCAAACTGTGTGATAGTCCTGTCATTGTGAGGTGAAGGGAAAAAATGCAAAGTGATATTGCTTGACTGACCAATATTGTGTGACAGGCCACATATAGTCTATTCTGACAGCCAGGCCAAGGGCCATTTAAAATTTGTTTAAGGGCCACCATTGACCCTTGAGCCAGACTTTACCTGGTGTAACAAAAACCACCAACCAGCACCTCTAAGAAACACATTACATCTCATTTGTTTAATCTTTTTTGTTTTGAAAGAAAGAAATTAAAGCTCTGGTTGTCCTGGTTGGTTTTAGAGGGGCTTATGTAGAACAATTTCTTCTTCCAAAGAAAAAGGTCAATCCAGACAATATACTTGTTTGAATAAAGTATCATCAAAGTACCTAGGTATTTACTTTGTCTCTAAGATGACCTGAGATGTACCTCAACAACATTGCTGTTACCTTTTTTTAGCCCCTGTATTTTACTGACTCCTTTTGCACTGTGAAGGACATTTAAAAGTGTGTCTCCTATTGCTCACACACACACACGCACACACACACACACACACACACACACACAGTGAGACTTGGATTTCCATCACGCACATCCTCCTCTCCTCCCCTTGCCTTAAACTTCAAACCCACTTTCACCTCTGACTCTATTTTTTCACTTAGGACCTCTGCAAACAAAAACACGTAATCCCTTTCGAGCACATCTGTGTGCTTTTGTTCTCCTCAGGTCTTTTTAAGCTCTGCTCGCTTTATTTCACCGGCCGCATCCGTCAGAACAATGTGTGCACACAGAAGTGCCACATCTGATACTGTACAGTGCAGACGGGATAACAGAGTGATTGGCTCCGCACTGATCCGAGTGATGCAGCATATTATGCAATATTAAAAAGGAGGGATTGAGAGAGACGGCTGGAACGGGATATAAAGGAGAGACGGAGCATGTGGGAGGAGACAAGAGAATCTGCTGAAACGATCAGTTAAATTTAAATGATTTCAGTTTTTGTCTCATCTGACAGCGTCTCCCTGTGCACTCAGGGAACCAGCAGAGAGATGATAATTGCCTGCCTAATTGATGGTGTTACTTTTGAGAGAAGACTTGATATTTTAACTGTGTTGATGTTTTTTTAATCAACGTATTTAATAGGGGTGTCAGCACTGGAACCGCACCAAATTAAGTGCCTCTTAATAAGACTAAAACAAAAGAAAACATGCATATAATTGATGGACAAATTCTTTTGGTAAATAAATGGATTACACAGTATATTCCTTTCACCTTGTCAAGCTAAATTGAAGTTGTTTCTACGAGGGGTCTTCAGGGTGGATACAGATTAATAGTACTTAATGAAACCAATATTTGGAACCGATGTGCATTTACAATGAAAATAAAAAATGAATTTGGAATATAACTCCAACACAACATTTTATTTAAATGCCTTTAATCAAAACTGAAATTTTCAACATCATATACAGGAAGTTCCCATAAAAAAAAGCTCCTTGAGGTTTTACAAAGTAAAAGTTCCTTTCATGCTGACACTTATTTGCAGGTATTGCTTCTCTGGTGCTGGTTGATTGCAAAACACACGCTTTTTCATTAATGAATTTTATTGGTGATCATGAGAATAGAACGGTGTTATAGATTATCAGCAAAATGCCAAATATTGGCCCCAATAATTGGCCAGACTGATAATCTGTCGACCCCTAGTTTTTACTCTCTTCTTTTCTTTGTTTGTGTGATTTTAGACCTGAGGGAGGGCTCTCCCAATTCGCCCAGCAAGAAGAAGAGCTACAGGGGAGTCGCCCGAGACAGCATCAGCTCCACAGAGGGAGAGGTTTGTAATAAAACACACACATCTGCACATTTTTCTTTTTTTTTCAGTCATTTCTTATTTAACAACATCTGTTTATATATCAACCAGATGTGTATTTTAATCACATTATTCTCATTAGGCTATACTTTCACCACTGGGTGTTTAATTAGTTTGTGTGTTTGTGTGTGTTTGTGTGTGTGTGTGTGTGTGTGTGTGTGTGTCTCATCCCCTTGTGTGTCTTTAACCCCTGTCCATTCCACTTTATTCCTTTAATGGATTAATTGCTACGTGTTGCTCTGCGGCACTAATTGAGTCTGTGGCGCTGTCACAACTTATTGTCTCTCCCAGTGTGATAATAACGGTCACAGTCTTTCTTTCTTTTTTTTTCTGGATGAAAGGCTCTCGTCTGACTAATGCTGTCACTTAACTCAGCCAGAGCAGGAATGAGTTTAGATTGGATAAACAACTTTGAGAACTGGATCAGAATTGGCAGGAACACAGAAACCAGGCAGTACGAGGCTTTCAGGGGAAAAGAGGGAGAGGAATTAGAAATGAAAGTATGTCAAGTGACTTCTTTCAGATTAGTCTGCAGCTCTGGCTGTTCAGATCACTTTTCCTTTGATTGCACTTTATTCTTCCTTTTTTTTCCATGACTGCTTTGAGCTTTTGCTTTCAATTTTTTTTTGCAATTCTTTCTCTCTGCACTTCCTCTCTCTCATCTTCTGGCACTCCCTCTTATATCCTTCCTCACATTTCTCTTTCACATCTCCTCCATTTGCTTCATCTTTCTTTCTCCTTTTGTCCCATTATGTCTGTCCTCAGGTCTCGGAGGGTCACGGCAGTCCAGCTCACAGTCGATCTGGTTCGATTCGTAGCGTGGCCTCTTGTGATGGAGGAGCTGCAGTCCTCAGGGCCCTCGGCAGTGCAGAAAGCTCCCCCAGACGAACACTGCAGCCATCGTCCATTGGCGGTTAATACTCCTGCTGCTGCACCCTCACGCATCCCATAATAAAAGATCTATTGCTCACCTTTACATTGGGGGGGGGGGGCACAGATTAAAGCATTTAAGTCTATAGATTATCAAGGGCAGCTTTGTCTTAGGGCACACTGTATTCATTTTAGCTGCTGTATATTCTAAGTTTACTATTTTATTAACCCTTTGAAACCTGGAGCGACATCACTTTTCTTGTGCTGCCTTTAGGCTCCTAAGACAAATATTTAAACTTTTTAACTCTGAGCAAATTGTTGCTCAATTTTCTACAAATTGCAAGAAATCATTAGATTTACAAAAAAATTTTTTAAAAAGCTAGAGAAAATGTCAAGGGAAAAAAGAACAAAGCAAAGGAAAAACTATATTTATAGAGCTACATATTTTACATTATGTTGAAGAATTATTAGAATTTTAAAGCATTTCTCTCAGGTGATTTTCCCTTTTTTTCTCCTTTTTATTTAATTTCTACTTTTTTCCAATTTCTTGCTGACTTTTGGGTAATTTCTTCTTTCATTGCTCATTCACTTCTTTCCATGCTTTAGAGAGAAATCAAGCCAATTTGCTCAGTTTTCAAAGGGCTAAAGGCCAGAATCCAGTATGGCAAACAGACTCGAAAAGACAGAGGAATAGATTTGGAACGTAGTTAAACTCAGACAAATCATTAATTTCCAAAAGGTAGCAATAAGGGGGTAATCCCACATGTGAAAAATGTCCCTTTAGCATTCATAGACCAAAAAGTACATTTTTAAGACGTAACAAAGCCTTTTATAATGCCTGTAGTATAAGGCATGAATAGTCATCAAATGAATCAGCTGGTGTGCTAAAGAAAATCTTCATCACATGAAGTAATCTCATTGTGGCTTGTTTGTGATCGCAGGTTCTCCTGCAAAGTCGAGCCCTTCTCACAGTGTGGAGGAACGCAGACAGGCTCTGGATCCAGGGTAAGACAACAAACAGTGGAGCGTCATGTTTTTGTTTTTAGTCTTACACATACCAACTAACGTATGCGGCTGGAAAAAGGTGATTGATTAGCCATACTCTGTCATGGTGGACAGTTTTAAGGCCCAGTTTATGGTCACCGAGTAAATCATAACACTCTATTTCATGTATTGACTGGATTTTGTTTTGCCAGTGATTGAAGTAACTTAATTTATGATCTTTGTCAAATTGTTTTAACTGTGGGATGGTAATTGTTTTCATCTCTCTCTCTCTCTCTCTCTCTCTTTCTCTGTCTCTCTCTCTGTCTGTCTCTCGCTGTCTCTATCTCTCTCTCTCTCAGCTCCACAGAGCCGTCAGCAGAGGACAGTCCAGAGAAGCTCAGGGCCAAGGTACATGAGGTTTGGCTGTTACACATTTGGCAAATAGTGATTCACTTTACAGATACTTTACAGTTGAGGACATTAAAGGACACTTTGTTTTACCCCCTGCAATGTAATTATGGCTCCAGTCAGCTGGCTTTTTGTCAGACCTCTATACTTCTATATAGCTTGATGACAAGTTTTCTTATGGTATTGATGTGTTGTGTTATTTCTGTCAAACAGACGTCCCTTACATGGCCCCACTTCTTCTCCTATTCATATTACTTGGTATTGTATTCTTTTGTGTTTTGTTTAATTATACCTCAATCCACAGAAATGGAAATGAGTGGGTACTTTAATAGGTAAACATGGTTTAGTGATAAAGGGGGTAATTGTACTGCAATCATAGAAATGCATAATTGCATTTTTAATTGCAAGAAAATCAATGAGTATCCCTACATGATCCTTAACATCTCTTATAATCTAAACCATATCTTCAGTAACACTGTAAAAAATGTCCATTTTAGCAATCCTATGATCTGTTTAAGTATTAGGTTTTAATTCTGGGGGAAAGTCTGTTCCCAAGTTTTCCTCTGGCACATCAGTTACTTTGATAATGCATCCTCAATCAGTTAAATGTCCTACTGATACAATAAGATTAAAGTTGTTAACATGGGCATTTCTTGCAGTGCAGGAACTTGCATGAAAACTGTTTCTAATCCTGTGTAATATCAGATGTGCTCACTGTAGGATTAAAAAGGAGATTAATTTTGATCCTGCACCAGTCCAGTCCTTTTTCTCTCTCCCAGGACGCGCTCTCAGCTTGAATGCACATCAGAAGACAAATCAATGCAGAATGTATTCGCATTAATAGTTATGTGGAGCTTTTAACTGAGGATGCATCCCAGAAAACTGAAAGTCTAAATATGTAAGATTACTTTCACTTTAACCTAAGACAGCGCTGAGATTCAAAGAACTCCTTAAGCTATAGTATACAGCTAAATGTAAGATGGAGCTTTAACTTAAAATCTTTTATAATTGTAGCGGTGAGGACTGCAAATTACATCCGGCTGAAACTTACTCTGGTTAAAATTTATTTAGGAGTCATTGATTGGGAGGTTTTAATTTGGAAAATTATCCCCAGAGGTCCCTTGCTCGTAGAAAAATGTTGCACCTAATGGACAAGAATATATATACAGTACATGGTTCAATGTAAGTTAACAAAAACACAATAACCCTTATTTTCAGGTCATTATACACTGATGCAAACATACTATTTATATCAAATTCTGCAGACAGAAAAGGAGGCCCAGCTGTTGCCCAATAAAACAACTACTGCTCTCATTATTAGGGGTCCAAGCAATGCTCACTGCTGGAGCCCTATTGTTTTTGCTCAGATTCTTCCTGTTTTGGTTCTTGTTCTTGTTCTTCTTCGCATTCTTTGCCTTCTGCTCTGCTAAAAGGCTTAGGGCAGCAAAAACCGCAAGACAAAAACTTGGCAAAATTGGCTGGCTGGTTGCAGATTCCACTCACTACTCAGGCACAAAAATGACCCTCACTGACCTCAAGGTGGTGCTGTAATAATAAACTTAACATTACTGCAAGTATCTCAGAAACAGCTGGGCTTAGGGTCAAAATTCTTTCATTATATCAGTCTTTCAAATCCTCTGCACCTTTGAGACTTATGCTTCAAAAATGTCATTTTGCAACTTTTTCTTAATTTTCTCTTAATCATCTTGAGTGTTTGTTCTCCTCCTGACAGTCCGTATCTCTCAGTAGCAGCTTGTCTCTGCATGTTTGAGCACATATCTTAATACTGTCATTCCATAAATGTCCACTCTCTGGCACACACACAAGGACACACAGAGGGAGGTTTTTATATTGGATAACATCCAGCTACATCATTTCCAATCAATAATAACATTCACAGTTTGTGCTATAATGGAACATCTTAAAAGTGAGGGATGTGCACAACCGTGACGACTTGCAGACTAACACCCTTAATATATTAGACTAATGTACTTTTTATTGACTGTCAAATATTAGGAAGAAGCACATCAATCATAACAGTATGTGCTCAGAGGAAAAGTCTTTATTTTTTCTGATTCATTCACTCCTCATCCTGTCTTTCTGTTCTAAGACATAGAAATAGAGGAGCACTCCATCTAATCAACTAAATTCATCCTCGGAGCCAGTTGGCTCTCATCACTGATCTTATAAGTGCGTTGTTGATTTCTCAGGGACCCACTTTGAACGATGATCTGAGCGCCAGCAGCAGCAGCTCGGTGGAGATCAGCGGCCTGCTGAGTGAAGCCAAGACGTCGGGGCGCTCACACATACTGGCACTCTCTTCAGATGAGGTACACATACAGGCCTAAAGTATTTTCATTTTTTATGTATTTTATGTATCATCAAACAAATAACATACATGAGACTGACTTCACCTCATCAAAAGTGACAGATCCCTAAAAACAACCTTACATGATCTGCAACCTGAAACAAGTGAACTTACAGAGCCCAACTGGGCGATGATCTGTTTCAAAATACATATATTTAAATGCAAACAACAGCAGAAACACAAAAATATGACTTGCATTTTTGTCTGTGCCTCCATTTGTTATCTTTATAGGCATAAAGACAGAAAAAACAGCTTCTTTGGTATTCCTTTGGCAGAAAACAAGCTGAAAATCAATGCACCAATTTGGGCTCATTGTATTCAAATACAGGTCTGGGCCGCTGTAGTGTAAGCCATATTGTTTTTTCCCCTGTTAACAAGCTCCGTCATCTTCTGTTGTTTTCAATGCTGCCGTGTTCAGAGTCTGGATATGATAGATGATGAGGTGAGACCTTTGTTTTACTGCATGCATGTCTTTATGTGCCTGTCGAGTATTTGTCTGTGTTTTACTCCCACACATTATTCATGGTGAAGATTGATTTTCCCACAGATTAATAGGTGTCACCACAGAATATATTTGTCACTTAGGATGTCTTGAGTGTGTCATTGATTTCATCTCAACTTATCAAAAATATTCAATATTCTATGCAAGATACACTTTAGTGCATGGTTCAGTGCTGTAAGAGTTTGAAATTTTAGATCTCGTCTGTGTCTTTCTTTTTACCCCATCTGTGTCTCTTCCTCAGATCTTAGATGAGGGACAGTTTCCAAAGCAGTGTCAGTGGCAGAACCGCAGCATCACAGAGTGGACCTCCCAGCAAGTGGCCCGCTGGCTCATGGGCCTCAACTTAGAACAACACATCCCAGAATTCACTGCCAAAAACATAGATGGAGAACAGCTGCTACAGCTTGAAAGTGCTGAGCTCAAGGTAAGTGTGAAGTTTTTCATACATGTATAGTATAAGAGCCAACAGATATATCAGTGTACATGTCAATAAGTAAAAGAAATGGCAGTGTAGCTATGCCACACATATGTTTAGAAAAAGTGCTGCCATGACATAGTTTGTCCTTGAGAGAGCAATGACAAGTTTTTTTTTCAACTGTAAAATGTCACAAAACAAACGTAAGGGATCCTTTTAGAAATGTTTATTTAGGATGTTTAAATATCAGCAGACACGTTGTTAACAGATTATTTAAACTCTCAGATATCAATTTTACTCAAAAATCCAGTGTACTACGGGCAATTAATATAAATACAAATAGAAAAGCAAAGTCCATCCCATTCTGTTGGACTAAAAGACCAGAAAACATATTTACAGTTGTCAATGGGGAGAGAGGAATAATTTTTTGATCCCGTTTGAACTGTAATGTGTATTACACATTTGTCAATTTAAAAGATAATTTCGCAAGTCAAGAAAGTTGCAGTATGTCGTGAAACTGTTGAAGTATAAAGTTGCGTCGTCATAGCTTTCTGTCTTGCTGAAAGCTACAACACCTGTGAGTACAATGTGTGTTTCATACTGGGATCTAGTCACATGAGCAATCGGTTTTGCTCATTCTTTCGCTTCCCGACTGATAAAAAGACCAAGAGTCATTGGATGAAACACATCAGGTAAGTTAACGTTACATTTCTGTGTGGATTATAGTTATGTTACCTAACTAGCGAGCTGGTGTTGGTATGTATTCAGTGCGAGAGAAGAGATGTAGTTCACTGAGCAGTTTCACCAAAAAACAGTACTATGATAAACCAACAACAAACTGTGACTTTGTTGACTTAGACAATAATGTTAAAACTGGCAAACATCATATGTGTAATTCATGCCACAAGTCAAACAGCATAAACAAATTATTTGTCTCACATTGTTGCCTACTTTACATGTTGTTTCCAAAATAAGATCCCAGTGGTGGACATCAGAAAGGGAGGGATTTTGCCTCTTAAAGTAAAAGCTGTAATACCAAACTGTGAAAATATAAGTTAAAAGTCATAGTCCTGGATTGAAAATGGTGCATAAGTAAAATTAAGAAAGTATTATCAGGAACATGTATTTAAAGTAGTAAATGTTAAAAACACCAAAAACTTAAGATTATTTTAAAAATCAGAAAAACACCCCAAAACGCAAAATTATATATAAAAAAAAAAAAAGTAGAAAAAGACTTCATTGTTTATAAAAAATAGGCAATTAATTTTCTGTCAATCGACTGACTGATTTAACAACTAATTGTTTCAGCTGTACTTGTATAAACTTTGGTAATTTAATTTATAATAAAACATTATATTTTGTAAAGTCTTTGTATGTTTTTATCAAACATCATAAATTGTAAAGTAATTAAAGCTGTCAGATGAATGTAGTGAAGTAAAAAGTACAATATTTCCCTCTGAGATGTAGTGGAGTGAAAGTATGAAGTGGCATGGGAAGAAAATGCTCAAAGTATAAGTACCTAAAATTCATACTTAAGTACTGTACTTGAGTAGATATACTTAGTAACAATTCAGCACTGCTCATAGGTAGCCCAAAGGAGGAAAGATGCTAATGCAAGTTAATTTGTTTCAGGCCCTCGGAGTCACTTCTTCCCAGGACCGTGCCTTGATCAAGAAAAAGATCAAAGACCTTAAAGTTCTGACGGAGAAGGCCAAGAGGAACCAAGAGAAAGTGGAGAAACAGCGCGAAAAGCTACGGAAGAGAGAGCTGGAGCAGCAGCAGAAAGAGGCGCGCAAAGAAAGCGCAACAGAGTGACGCGAATCATTAGATCACCTCCTGCTTTACTGTAGCACCACACCAAGTAGCATCTCGAGGAACAGAACGTCAGCAGGTCCCATAAATGAACCCTGAGGGACACCTGCTCAGTAGTTCAATAGTTCTCAGTGGTGGAGCTACATGCCCAACTGTCAGAGATCGTTGAGTGACTTTTTCTCACCAAGCAAATTAAACCAAAACGAGCAGTTGGATGATAGGAACATGCCCCGTTCATTTGCCTCATTTTACACCCATCCTGTGTTTTTTGCCATTTAAAATTTTACTCAGTTCTATTTATTTTGCTGTTTATTGCTGTAAATTAGGTTTATTTATTCATATCCAGAGTAAGTCTGTGAAAAGTTCATCTCATCCTCATCCCATATCATCTTCAGAGCCGTTGCCCATCACAGCACCCGTAGACATGACGACCGTGTACATGTACAGTGATAAATACAAATATGTCTGATGTGCCATTTTGATAGACTTATGCACATCCTGTTCAGATAAGTAGATCAGTGAAATCACTCTATTGCTTTGACGAAGCACATACAGGTCAGGCCTGTGTGGCGGAATATGTGAGGCAGTACTCGCATCCCACCACTGGGTGTCCCCATGCTGCTTACTCATACTACTGAAGGAAGCAACACTTGAACTTTCCAATAGGAATTGAAGCGGGAACCAAGTTTCACTGGGAGAAACAAACTCTCGGTACTTGCAAGAACACTGGAAGTGCAAACACTGTAAATTGAACCTCGGCACTGGCTCGTCCAATGTTCCTTACAGTATACATGTACCATACTAAAGCAGTTCACAAAGTAAGAAATGACGACAAGGACAAACTCTAACTCATTGGACTGGTTCTAATGGAGACTTCAGGTACAATATAATCATAAAAATTTGTAACTTACCAAACCTGTACGACAAAAACAAACAAAAAAGCGTTAAAATGAAACTTCCTGCTTATATGCATAATGTTGCTTTGACACCGCTTGTAATCTGCTTTTGACCTCTTTTTATATTCTCTCTCAATAACAAAGTAATACCCCGCCGCTGCCTTTAGAAATTCTAGAGAAGTAGAATTTTTCTGAACTCTACCCGCTTCTATGTGAGAGTTGAAACACATACAGCAGACTTGTAATTGTTCTTTTTTTCTATCATAAAAATTATAGGTCACCATACTTTGGGATACTCTGAATAATATTTAGGAATGCTGCCATATAGACGAGTCATCTCTGTGATCAAGGACCGATGCAGTGAGTCCAGAAGTTGTCTTAAAAGAATTTCGCACCTGATGTTAAACTGGAAATTGCACCTGATAGATGCAATATATTCATAATTTTTCCTATAAAACTGGTCAAAACATTTTGATTTACTTGTTAGATAAAATAATATATACCTTTGAAATTATTTTGACATATGTACTTTATGCAATTCTTGTTTTAGGATTATGACGCTCACTGAGAGACATGTTCCCTGTGTTACTTCTTTAGCATTCCCAAGAATCATTCCGTAGGTTTACAGCAAATATAGAGACACCAGTGTCACCGTGATTAAAAGAAAAAAAAAGCAAAAATGAAGGCAGCTTTAGTTATTCCCTTTTGTCTCAAGGGCCCTGCCTGGTGACCTGTTAACAGGTTTTAAGTACAAGAAGAATAGTAGGAGTTACAGATACCTCCATGCAATGCCACAGTAATACAGGAGATCTGTTAATGTTATTATTTATTTATTTCTGTATTTAATGAAGCAACTGACTACTGTTTAATTTAACTTTTACAAAATAAGAGTATTATTAACACCTAACAATGATTTATCCAGAATTGTATGAGTACTTCCTATTGCCAAAACATAATTAAACATGTTCATTAAAAGTGATTTTCAAATGGTTGTTATCAAATGAAGGATTTAAAAGTTTGGAAATGCAAAACGCAGTAATACTCCCCCATCGTGCTCATGTTTTTTTTCCTCTAATACAACCATAGTGCTGCTCCAGTGCAACTCCAATAAACCGCTCATGATGTATTCTTATGGAATATTTTGTAACACTTGAACCTTTCTGTGAATACCCCCTACCCCCATCTCTGTTAAGTCAGTCTGCCGACTGCACTCTTTTGTATGTATAGTAAAACACTGAGAGCAATACGCTGCAAGAATCCTAAAGAAGCCTTGTTTTCTATCAAGTCAGTATGTGTGCACAGTTTGTCCGAGGGCTGAGGAGGATAAAAAGGTCACACCTGAGGCCAAAATGTGATCTTTTCTATGTGCTTGACTGAGCTTGCCTAGGCATGATGAAACCAACGTATAGATAAGATTCCTGGTGCTCCTGGCAGGCGTTTGAGTCATGGAAGTGTTTGTCTTTCATGTATGTAGAGAGCAAAAGATAATCACCACAAACTGCTAGCCATGCTTTCCACTCTTTTAAAAGCTGTGCTTATTCTCCTTCTCCTCTTCTTTTTTTGTCATACCTTGCTCTCTTTTTCGCATTCTGAAAAGTTTGAAAGGGCAGCTACCTGTCACACTGAATAAAATGTGCGGTCACTGTCCATAGTCTGCTTTTGTTTCTTTTTTTCCCACCATTTGTCTTACTTTCTCCACATAGTTCAAATTGTCATTTCTTAAAGGGACACCTCAAAATAAAAAAATACATATTTTTCCTCTTACCTGTAGTGCTGTTTATCAATCTAGATTGTTTTTGTGTGAATTGTCGAGTGTTGGAGATATTAGCTGAGCGATGTCTGCCTTCTTTTGACTAAAACTGAACTAGATGGCACTTGGCTTTTGCTGCTCAAACACCAGAGAAATCCTCAGCAGCAATGCCCTTTTCCAGAAATCATGACCCAGTTACTCAAGATAATCCACAGACCTTATTGTGAGCAGTTTCATGTAGGAAGTATTTCCTTTCCAAACTGCACCTGCCAAGCATATCACTGCACAGAAAGAAGTGTGCATGTACTCATGGACGAGAATGTAGTTTTAGTGACAGCGAGAGATGTTAACATTAATGGAAATCACCTTGGCTAAGCTGGAGTGTTAGCTAGCTCAGTGGTGCTAGGTGAGCTAGCAGTAGATCATGCCTCTTTCTACGTAGTGATATGCTTGCTTGGTTAAAAATGAAATAGTTACTACATGAAACTGCTTACAACAAAGTTTATGGATTAACTTGAGTAAGCAGGTCATGAATTTTGTAAAGAGGCATTGCTGTTGAGTTTTTAAAATGTATTTTTTTGGCGCTTCAAACACCACAACCTAAATTCAGTCTATTCCTATTATATTGGAGAGGCAGACATCTCTCCTGCCGATATCTCCAACACTGCAACTCACACCAGAACAACATGTACTGATAAACAGCACTACAGGTAAGAGGTATTTTTGATTTGGGGGTGAACTGTCCCTTTAAGTAGAGATATAAATCTGTCCAATGTAGCAAAACGGTGTGCAAAATTCATGTTATGACTGTGTATGATTCACATTAAGATAAAATAGAAAAGAAGAAGCACCTTTCTCTCCAAAACTTTTGCCAGCCCTGTGCTGTGTTTACGTGTCTTATTATCTTTACCATGTGACCGTCCACTGCCTGATGCCTTTCTCTCAGTGGACATCTCAGCAGACTGGCTGGCCTGGACTCAGCCACTGTCAGCTGTAGCTCTCCAGTCCCTCCCTCTCTCCTTTCTATTTATATTCGGCCTAATTTCGCTCCAGGGCTATTTTTCTCTCGCTGACGACTCCCTCCTGTCACTTGTTGCCCCTCTTCATTTCCCTCTTTTTTCCTCATGCACCTCCCTTATCTGATGGCCGGGGCTCCTCGAGGCCTCCAAGTGTGGATATGATTGACACCTTCATTATCACCATTTGTGCGTTTCTTTCCATTCTCCTCCATGCTGTGTGGAGAACATTAGTGCCGGAGCCAGCTGGTGTGGCAGTACCATACAAGGCGAGAGGCCGTACTTTTAGGGAACTCATGGAGGAGTTGAGCCCCAGACAAGTGGCTGAGAAACAACTGAAGCGTCAGTTCCTGGAGGCCCTGCAGGCCAACAACGCCCAGGAGGTCCTGCGGATTCTGCACACCAGGAAACTAGATATTGACACAGTGCTGGAGGTGGAGGACCCCAGCATGATGCTGGCCTCATATAAACAAGGTACGCAGGAGATAGGATGAGATCCACATTTCACCAGCAGCAATAAAATCAAGAATCATGATATACTGGTTGTAATGTTTGCCACACTATAAGTAAGTACAAGTACCCAGAGTAAAGATTATGAGAGATCATAAATGTTCACAAAGCATTAATCAAGATAAATAGATCGTTAACACTTCCTGAATGTCGCAGTTGAAAGGTTAGGTGTGTAGTTCATTCACTAGTTTGTAAGAAGAAAAAAAAATACCTTGATGTCAATGGTTCTAACTGGACCCCACCCTTTACAAACCAGTAAGAGATGCACAGAGGAAACAGCAAAAACAGAAATCTGTCACATGAAATAACCATGCACACAATTTTAAATGTGACAGAACAAAATGTGTAAAAAGGACCCAGAGATGACTCCAAGACATATGTTTTGCAAGTCACAAGAAAGTCTCAAGTCTTATTTTGCATTCTCAACTTTCAAGTCCTAAACGTTACGTTTCAAGTACTAAACATATCATACATTCTTTACTTAAAATCAATGCAGTTTTGACAATACAGCTATAAGGAATCAGATATTCATGAATCTTGAATGCTTTTTAAAAAAGTTACTAGTCCCAGTTTTTCTATCTTTTTACAACTTCAAATGTCGAAGGAAGTTGCAAGTTATTCCATCTCTAAATTTTGACTCATGTTGTGCATACTGCATTTATTTTTTTCATGACCTCCAGCACTGCATGGTTTTTCTATGCAAATCAAGTTTTTTCTTTCCTACTGGCATAACGTAGCATTGGTTCTTTGTGGTTGTCCTCTGCAACTTGATTGGGTACTGCTGGATTCGTTCAAACAAAGTGGATCTGGGGAATTTTTGTCACCTTGCTGGGAATAAATAGTGTTTATCTTAGTCTTTTCAAGAAATAAAGAAAACATTGAACTGATTCGTGGAACACTTTTTAAATAACATACTCTAAAATCTTGGGGGAGTATTTTCAAGTCAAGTCTTTTTTTGATTTTGTCAAGTCAACTTTAAAGTCGTCAAAGTTGTCACTCGAGTCCGACTCGAGGCCAAGGCATGAGACTCAGGTCCACACCTCTAGCAGGACTCCATCACTCACTGAGGTCCTGAAAAAGATGGTTTACAGGGCCTTAGACAAACTTAAATGTTTGTCCTTTTTTTCTGCAGGTTATTGGCTCCCAGGTTATAAACTGGAGAAGTCCTGGGCGATGGGTATTCATGTATGTGTGATGTACAATGCTGTGGAAACAGCACTGGTTCTCCTTCAGGAAGGTGCAGCCATCAACCGGATGCCCAATGGGAAGACGCCACTCCATGTGGCCTGTGAGGCCTCAAACAGCGACTGCGTCGCCCTGCTTTTAGCTCACAGGGCAAAAGTCAACAGCCTGTCGCTGAGCGGACACACAGCGCTACACTACTGCATCACCAAGGAGTCTGTGAACTGTGCCAAGCAGCTAATCCTCAGAGGTCAGGAGGGAAGGTTGCATGGGTAGATGGATGTATTAGTATATGAATGAAAGTGAAAATACATCCAAAAGGCAGGGTTACTAATATGGCACTATTCAGACACAAGGCAATTCAAAGTGCTGTGCAGAAGCATAGAAATACTTTAAAGGTCCCATATTATGCTCATTTCAGATTCATACTTTCATACTTGTATTGTATTTGGATTATTTCTATAAGAACATGTTTACATGCTTTAATGTTCAAAAAACACTTAATTTTCCTCATACTGTCTGTGGTGGAACGCCTGTATTCACCCTCTGTCTGAAACGTTCCATCTTAGTGCCTGTCTCTTTAAATCCTCATCCCGAAAAAACCCAGTCTGCTCTGATTCGTCAGCATTTTCAGGTCTTTTACATATGCACTTGCACTGTCATTGCAACTGGGTAATGATTGTAGTGGCACTGTAGCTGCAGTTTTTACTTTGACAAAAACTAGTTTTGACGTCAAAACGTCATGGAAGCTGTGACAGCTCGTTTAAAGGCACTGTTTCTGAGAACAGACTGTGCGTTATCTTTGGACTGAGTGTTTTAAAATGTTCATAGTATTTATATAGCACCTATATCTGCTAATAAAATAAGACAGAAATTCAACTTTTTGCAGTGTAAATGTAAGATGTTAAGAATTAGAAAAAAAAATCCATCAAAAATGTTATGTATCTAGTTTACTGGAAAGATTGGAGTGACCTCAGGTGTTCAGGAAGCAAAACTACAAAACATTGTTTTTTTTCCTCATGGAGGTGCAAAAGTCAATGAGCCTGGCAATAACAATGAGGAGGAGACGCCTTTACACACTGCAGCCAGATTTGGCATCCCAGAGCTGGTGGCTCTCTACTTGGCCCATGGAGCATCTGTGAATGCAGTCAACTCTCTTCAGGAGACCCCACTGATAACTGCGTGCTTCTGGGCTTTTGATACCAAAGAGCAAGTCTACAGCCAAGATCACCATCTTGTCTGTCGCCTCCTGCTGGACCACCATGCAGGTGAGTTTTTTGGACTTTTGTGAATTATTATCATTGTTATGTAACATTGTCATAAAGCTTTGTTTTCTACAACATTTACTTTTTGTTCCAGATCCCAACCTCCAAGAAGAGGACAATAAAACAGCTCTTCACAAGGCAGCCTGGAACTGTGATCACGTCCTGATGCAGATACTGTTGGAGGCTGGAGCAGACTCACGAGCTATGGACATCAATGGCTGTGCCCCCATTCAATATCTCCTCAAAGTGACTGATGTCAGGCCTATGGCCATACCTGAGCTCTGCTATCAGCTGCTACTCAACCACAACGCAGCACGAATCTACCCACCCCAGTTCCACAAGGTGAGAGATATGAACTGATGTTACTAGATAATATTTCACACACTATAGCCTCAATCATGAAAGATTTAAGTGCATCTGTTGGGAGAAATGGTGTATAATGTTAATAACTATATTTTCTTTAGTGTATAATCTCCTGAAAACAAGAACTGTTGTTTTTCATTGCCTTAGAATTAGCCGTTTATATCTACATAGAGAGCAGATCCTCATCCACAGAGATGATCATGTTATTTGTACAGTAGCCCAGAACAGACAAACCAAACACTGGCTCTTTATAGGGCCATTCATGTTTTTGTTTCTGCTGCTGTAGTTGTTTTTTATGCTTGGCACACTAGAGTTTTAGTTAGTGGCAATCTGCAACCTCACCACTAGATGGCACTAAATCCTACACACTAGAAACCAAAACTACAATACCAATAACAAATTATAAGATACATCCTTGCAAGTATCTTGTACTGTGTTATGTCATGTCATGTTGTGATATTATTTTTGTGCAGGTGTTGCAGACCTGCAATGACTACCCCAGAGCAGTGGAAGTCATGGTCAACTCTTACGAACATTTAAAGTCCACAAAGAAGTGGAGAGCTGCCATTCCTGATGACTGCTATGAGGTAATAAAAAGATCTGTACACAAACAGTGGTCAGTGTAGAATCAAGTAAGTAGTAAGAATGTCCCTATCCACTTTGTTTGAAATTTAAAAAAAAACAAATCAAGTAGGCTGGTGCCCGAGAGGCTGTAAAAAGAGAAAACAAGTCACCTAGATAGTTTTTTAAAAACAATTCACTGTCTTGGAAAGATATAAGATAACATAATCTATTTCTCTTTGCTTCTTCAGCGACATAAAGACTTCTACGACTCTTTGTTCGCTGTTTGCACCAACACTCCTCGCAGCCTGTTTCACCTGACCAGATGTGCCATCAGGGCAGCCCTGGGTCAATCCTGCTATAGAGGTGTAAGACAGCTGCCTCTGCCACATCCCATGAAGAAATATTTACTACTGGAACCTGAGGGGGTACTGTACTGATAAGGACACTTTTTATCTTTTTCTTTTTTTTTTTTCATAAAATCCAACTGTTGTGTGGGACAATACTCAGCCTGTCAACCTGAATATTTTCAGAGAAACATTCACTTTCTGTCTGCAGAGAGTGGGAAATGCTGCTAGTTGGAGTTGGTACTAACAATTTTTGCTTAACATTCCTAGAGGCCTTTGTCTGGAACATAAATCCCTCTGTGTGTTTGAAAAAAGATACAGAAAAAAACTACATGAAAGTTGTCTTTGCTAGAGTTAAGCTATAATCACATGACTTCCTATAACGTCATAGATAGTGTGTTAACCATCGGGATACAGGAAATCTCCTCTCCCCCTTATATATAAATACATGTGCATATGTCCCCTATAAAAATTGGCAGGGGACTTTTACTTTGACAGATTTAAGGACATTTACACAATGAATTGAAACAAAATGGTGACAGCATGCAAACACAAATTGGTGCATAAAAATCACCAGAATGGAGGAAATGATGTGTTTGACACTCGATTTTTATTTTGTGCAGGACCTCAAACCCCTTCTTTATATGTGTCAACCCCCACTATTGTAACAAAATCTTCGCCCTTGAAACTGATTTATAAGGCAGTTTAAGGCTGGTAGGTATGGAAATATTGACTATTTAAACAGAAATATACAAACATTTGAGGGGCAGGTGATAAAATAGCAATTTACTGAGGAAAATTGCTGTGCTAATTACAAAAATAATAATCATTCATTGTGATTGACAAGTGAGAATATTTGCCTGCTGTGTCTTTTACCTTCCCCAGAGGCCTTTATGTCTCTTTAAACTGACATAAGTGTCAGGAAAGACAATAAACCTTTTACTTGTCTCTCTATCACAGTGCTGTCTCATACTTCAGAGGATCCAGATCTACCTGGCAACCTGCCTTCACACTCACCCTTAGGCTCATGCTGTTGTGATGCCTCACTATTTGCAGAGCAAACACTTGACAAAGCCCTCCACAACAAGTGCTTTTTTTCCCCAGTGGACTGCACATGAAGCAATGTACACAACTACATGCAACACTTTTTTGTTGGCCCAAAATATAATAAAGTTTTGCAAGAATGTCCACCTTAAAGAGACAGTTCAACCTAAACTCAAAAATACATATTTTTCCTCATACCTGTAGTGCTATTTATCAGTCAAGATTCTTTTGGTGTTAGTTGCCAAGTGTTGGAGATATCGGCTGTAGAGATGTTTGCCTTCTCTCTCTCTCAAAAAAAAAAGAGAATTAGATGGCACTCAGCTTGTGGTGCTCAAAACATTACAAAATAAATAAATAAATACATTGAAAAAGTCAGCAGCAGTGTCTCTTTCCAGAAATCATGACCTGGTTACTCAAGAAAATTCACAGACCTTATTGTGAGCAGTTCCGTGTAGAAACTATTTTCTCTCTGTACCTGCAAAATGTATCACAGGGCAGAAGGTAGCATGCATCTATTCATGGACAAAAAGCTCATGCTCATGACAGCACACGGTGAAAACATAAATGGCATTTTCCTTGGGTGACCTGTAACATTAGCTAGCTCAGAAGTGCTAGCTGTGTCACAGTCAATGTCTTGATGACCTTTTGGAAAGTCTGAACTGAGTATCTGTAACAGACTTATTCAAGTTGTTTTGTGTCTTTGTTTTTTCTCAGCTGGTTATTATTATTAAAAGGACTGTGTTTCTCTGTACTGTGCTCTTCCCCTCCTGTGTTCCTGTGCTGCCTCTCCCTCATTTACCCATCTACACACCTGCCCTGCATCAGCCTCGTAAGGCCTTCTGTGCTCCAGATTTTTCTCCCATCCAATCAGCTCCCTGTTCTTCTGCCTCAACACCTTATTCCTCTCACTTGAACTTCTCTGCCCTTTCTCTCTACTTGCACTTCATCCCCTCTTCAGACAACAGTTCAGTCTTTGTTGGATCCTTGTTTTGGTCGTGCGGTCTTCTGTTTTGTTGTTTTCCTGCTGCAACCTGGAATAAAGATCTACCTGAGTTCCAGTTGCCTGCAATCTCCTGCATTTGGGTCCAGCTGCTCCACACCTCATGAAAAGGTGAGCTAGCAGCAGATACTTGTTTCTTTCTGCACGGTGATACAGTTGTTGGGTGTTGTTTGGTAGAAAGAAAATAGTTCCTTCTTAAAACTGCTTAAAACAAGGTCTGCCAATTATGTTGAGTGACCGGGTCATGATTTCTGCCATCTAGTTCCATTATATTGGAGAGAGGGCAGACATTTATACAGCCAATATCTCCCATACTCACACCAAACAATCTGGACCAGGGGTGTCAAACTCATTTTAGTTTGGGGGCCACATACAGCCTGATTTGCTGTATAGTGGGTTAGACAAGTAAACCTGTTGCATATCTTACAGTTTAACAAACTTTGACACGGTAAAATGCTTGATTTACAGTATGTGTAACAAAAAGATTTCCCATCAACTGTAGCACTGCACAGAAGGAAGGATGTTATATTTGACCTGGTTTCCATTCTGACTTTTGTAAGGTTGGTCCCCCCAAACAGAAAACCACTAAACCACTTTGAAAAGTCGTCAGTATATTTTATCCAGGTGTTTCATGTAATTTGACATAGGGATATAATGCCAGTGTACAGAGCAGTGGATCTCAACCGTTTTCCTTAAGGGGCCCAATTTCTGTCATTGAGTAAACTGACGACCCCTGACTGACTGATTTTATCGCTATTTCATTTTATGTTCAATACATAATAATACAAAACAACCGATATGAATGATTTGGATCAATTTTGAGCAGAATATGTCCTGTGAATATTGCATCAAAGATGGGTATTGATATTTTCAGTAACTTATATAATTTTCTGCCTGCAGTGTTTGTAATTTTTTTGAACAACCATGCTAACCAACGTCAATGTTTTGTTCTTCCTGACTCCTGGCTTTTGATGTGTTAACTCTTTGGTTGTTTTAACTGCACACTTTTCTGATGCTGGATGAGGCTGTTGGGCAGTGGAGGCTTACATAGCTTGTATTCAGGTCTTTGTGCCCTTACCCTGTCTAGGATAATAATCTAAATTTAAATGATAACAATTTCATTCATTTTTTTCAGAGAAATGAATGAAATGTTAATATTTAACCTACTACATGTATATTCAAAGTTTTATAACACCCCTTTAAATAAAAAAAAAGGCCTTTAAGGCTTTGGCGATCACTAGTGGGGGTTGGGACACACAGGTTGGGAACTAGTACAATAGAGAGGTAGCGTGCAAGACTGAGGCCTTGAGAGAGAGAGGAGTTGCTAAGCTGTTGTTCAGTGTTGTTGTTGTTACTGTTATTTTAAAGAGGGAAAGGAAAGTAAGCTTTTTCTTCATCTCCAATCACTGCACACATATAGTTTGGATGGTTTGTCTTGCAAACATGTCAAAGAATGGTTATGGGAATGTCTTTTGGTGCACTTTATTTAGAAATATTTCCAGTTTCCACATTCTTTGAACCACCCCAGTACATGGGGTCAGTGTCATATATATATAAATGGCAAATAATTTAATGCCACTTTAATCTATAAATGTAGAATTCAAGTGGGATGTGGAGGGGGGGGGGGCAATATCAATATATAGAACATGTATATTTGTCCCCCCGAATAAAAACATAAAATGACTTTTTTTTGGCAAAATTAAATACATTTACACCATAAATCGATGCAGAAAAGGCACAAATTGTTGCATAAAAAAACAATATCACCAGAATGCAGAAAATTAAGGGTCTGATGCTCAAAATTTTCTGGTGGAGGCCCCAAAACCCTGTTTTTTATGTCTCCCCCACTGCTCACTGTTGACATAAAACCCACCCCCTTACTAGGATCAGTGACCTCACCCTCTTACAACAGCTGTTTGTACCTGTGGTGTGCTGTTGGTGTAATCATTATGAACCTTATGGCAGTCCATAGATCATACACATAAACAGGTGTGGTTGAGCAGACTTCTCCTGGAGAGGGAACATTGTCTGGATGACTACAGGGTCAGACGTGACTCCCTGAGCCCTTAAAATAGACTAGTAAAAGTCAGGCAGAGAGAGATTATATTCTTAAATCATGCATTGTAACAATGGGAAGAGGAAAATGGGTTTCAGATTTAACTAAACTTGATGCTGCAGCAGTTCTGACATTGCAGTGATCTATTTTTTTATTCTGTTATCTTTGACAACTGGCTTATATAAGGCTGTATTTGTATTGCTGCCATGCCAATTGTGCCTGAATGACCTGGAAAACAGACCTGAGAGAGACAAGTGGAGAGAAGTTACAGGACCATAACAGAGCACGACATGTGGGCACACTAATGAAGGGGCGCAACAGAGCAGTACAGCCAGTTCTCAAACCCCTATTGGCAGCTGGCCAAGAAAACCCAGTGGACTGTGTCTGCAATGGTGACAGACAAATAGAGCGAAATTTCCTAAAACAAGCTGTGGGGAGAGAGGAGGGAGTCAGCAGGGACAATGAGGGAGACAACAACTTCCAGAGATGTTACAGAGAGCAGTGGCACATGCTATCATGTCCTTAACCCGCTTTACACAGCTTCGTTTCCTAATTGAAATTCAGGGTTCAGTTAATAAACACACGATGAGCTGCAAAAGGCACAAGCAATGACATGTTGTGTGATATTTTTATTTTCTACATTCACTGGTCCTTTTAGTGGCGAACCACACCTTCAGTACAGTCACACATGGCCTTTGAGAGTGAAGGTTATACAGTATAAAATGCAAACATATCTTTTAGGGCCCAGACAGTTCACAAATCATAAAAATCTAAGATGAGTGAGTTCAGATTTGAATCGACAAGATCTGAAGGCATGTCTAAATGCGACAAGAACTACAGTGTACTGAAATATGACTGGTTTGTAATGAAAACCTGGAACATATGAACTAGATTCAGATAAGGCAATATCTGTTAGATCACTACTATAGCGTTAAAATTTACCATAGACCTCCACACCCTCTAAAGTAGGTCACTTAAATATATAACACATGCATCGTTACAAAACACTTAGGGTGAATTTTATCAAATGGCTCTGCTGTTCTACACAGTTATTCTTAAACACTGAAAACTTTCTTGGAAAAAGTTTTTAAACTGTGTTTTAGCTCCTACAACAATTAACCGCACACCAGTTTCAACAGGGGAGAGTTACTATTGTGATGGTTCCCCTCTCCATTTTACAATTAAAATATAATTAATCACAGTTCAATCATACATCTGAACTTTAAATATGTCACAATGCTTTCTTTTAGCTAATCTTCTCCATAAAGGCACACTGTCATTTTTTGCTCTATGAAACAGCCATCAATAATAATCCACAATAATCCAACTCTACAAATGAGCTCAGCTTGTATGGGTTGAAAGCTAAGGTAGGTAGCTTACTGACATACATTAAAAACATCTCATTTCATTGCCATCTCATATTTAAGAAGCTGAAACACTGAAATTTTACACTGACGTCATCAAAACAAAAATATAATTTTAGGCCACGCATAACCAGTGCAAATTCTTCTTGTAGCTGAAATGCTGTCGTAAAAAAACTAAACTGCAATAAAATGCAGAAGTTGTTTGTGAAGCAATGCTGCATGTACTAAAGGACTAAAATGCCTACATGAACAAAAGAGGAGGAACAGACTTTGTTCCTCTTGTGTTTATGCTGTGTTGAACACGTTCCTATTCTGTTTAACTTAAGTGGCCCTGCTGCAGTTGGTTCTGTCTTGGGATTTCGAGGCATTGATACACATTTAACCTAAAAACAACATTATTGAACTGACCAAAGACCATTGGCCAGTCTTAAGATTGTCAAACAAAATACTCTTACATTAACACAAACAGCATGCTTACTTTAAAGTGTAACCATGTTATTATAACTAAAAAAAGTGAGTGTAATGAGTGAGGCAAAAGGAGATTAATACTTGACTTGTTCCATTGCCATTAGCAGCCTGTAATCATTGTGTAGTAAAATGAAATTAAATTGCTTAGAGACTGGTAGGAATAGTTCAGCTCAGTTACTTCTGTGCATTAATCTGGTTCTTGTCAAAAACAATGTGCATTTTCCTCCGTTTAACAAAGGAATCCACATACGCAGGTCCAGGTCCAGCAGCATGCTGAAAGCCTCTGGTGCCTTCTCCCACTTACAGTACAAGCTTATCCATTTCTTCCAACATGGATTCTTTTCTTTTTTCTTTTTTCAAACTATTTTAGAGTGTCCTCCCTCAGTCCACCATCACACAGTCCTCTTGGAATTGCCCAGTTTCTTTGGATCCTTGCTGGGCATGCACCAGTCGTCAGCTTCTATGCTTGTCTGGTAATGCCGTAAGGCCGACTTGTTGAAAACAGGAAGTCTTTCCACTGACTCTGAGGACAAGGCCTGTGACACAGAGCAGAGGGGAACTTAATAGTCTGCATCCTTATAACACAGATATGCAAGCATGAATGAGAGAAAGAGCCAGGTCATTTCTCATTAGGCTTTCCTACAAAGTTCCTGTTGTCCTTGATTAAAATTCTGTCCACTGCTTGAAGGGACATTTTACCCCCAAATCAAAAATACATATTATTTTTCTCTTACCTGTAGCGCTATTTATCAGTTTAGCTGTTGCCGAATGTTGGAAATAGCTGTTCTGAACTTTACCCTTCAACCATATCACCACACAGAGGGGAGCATGTGTATGCTAGCTCACCTAGCACCACTGAGCTCGCTAACTTTACAGTGCAACACTTATATCTTGTGCTGTCACGATTACGAGCTTCTCGTCCATAAGAAAATGCATTCTTCCTTCCTTCTTCTTTCTGCTCAGTGGTGATATGGTTGGAGAAAATGAAAATAGTCCCTACATGAAACTGCTCACAAAAAGGTCTGTGGATTATCTTGACTAAACAAGTAGTGAAAAGAGACATTGTTGTTGAGTTTTTCATTCTTTTTTTTGGGCATTTTGAACAGCACAAACTGAGTGCCATCTAGTCTTCCATTATATTGGAGAGAAGGCAGACATCTCTATAGCCGATATCTCCAACAATCTGTAGCTCACACCAAAACATTGATAAATAACACTACAGATAAGAGGAAAAATGTTTATTTTTGGATATTGTGGTGAACTGTCCCTTTAAGTAGAGACAATGGTTATGCTTTGCCTGCATTTCATAGTTGCGCTACATCTGCCACCACTCAGTCAATACAGTATGTGTAGTTGACTGTTATATGTGAACTCTATACCTACTTGGCTTTCAATGTTATTTTTGTCAGTGTGTGTGAGGTAGTGTAGTTCTCACCTTCAAGTATATGACAGCTGAAGTGCCGTAGCCCTCCATAGAGTAGAGCTGCAGGTCTCCCTGGAAATACTTGGCATACAGACGGGAAATGGGTAGGCCATAGCCAAATCCAGCCTGCAGAAAACAAGGTTACAATATCAATACACATTAGTACATCTGGATCAGCTGCTGAAACATTACAACATTTAAAACATATAGTGGATACTGTGGCGGATTTGTGCTGCAAACAGGTCTTCTGTTTCTCTTGTGGTTACATTTTAATCCAGTGTGATGTTGCTGACTGCATTCCTCTTTGTAATAAGCTAATTTGCAACCATGCTCAGTTGTGTGAGTCTAAGAGATTTACCATTAAGTTGACTTTAATCCCAGTTTAAAATGTAAAAGCAAGCTTGTAGTCTTGTAGTGTACTGTGTACTGACGAAGACACTCATCAACCCTGACAGCAGGTTTAGTCTCACCAGTGGTGCATTGCGAGCGTTGTCTACATGGACTGGACTGGGAGCCGTGGAGTACATGTAGCTGAACAGGCGCTCGATCTTCCTAAGAGGGACTCCACCTCCTCTGTCAGACATCTAAAAATAAAGAGGAGCAATGTTAGATCTACAAGGGTCCTCACATTGTTCTAGCAGCAGTGAACTCATCAGCTCTTCAGCATTTGCCATTTGAATGGAATCTAAACAGTGTCATGCTTTGTGAATTAAGTCATTGGGGTTAATTTTGTTTATAAACTAACAAGGTCCACATGCCATGCATACAGTATAGTTGATGGCAGTGCATGGCACAACACCTGGCTGTTAGGATAATCATAACACTGGTCTCTCCTTGCTTCTGGGTGCATAAAAGTGTCAAACTCATGGCCAGTCTCAGTGCTCTAATCTACCTTTATAGTGAGGTCCTCAGTTCCCAGTGAGACTTGGACTTTGATCGGGGGCAATGTTGGGCTTGTCTCATGGGTCTCTACTGTAGCTCTCATGGCATTCTGACAAAGAAGCGGATTAGAAAAGGAGTTAGCAGACAAGTGGTGACAAATAATACATGTCTGATTTTCAGGCCTGTTGGGTACTGTACCTTGAAAAGCTCAAACAGCATATGGTAGAGATGGGATGGCACATAGACAATGTGGAGGGGCTGGTCTGGATTTTTGGCTGTGAAAATTTGGATAATATTAATCAAGTGTGAAAAAAAAGACATTTTTCCTATGTGTGGAAATATGTTAAAATTATAACAAATCTAGAGCTGACACCCTGAATGAAAAGTACCCCAGTGAGTGAATGCAGATCTCTAAGAAAACTGTGTGCTCTACAAAATCACATATTAATTCTGACCTGACAAGATAAACCTTTTCAGCATCAGTGAAAAAAAAACAGTAGAGCCAATCTTGCCAAATTAAACCAGGAAAAAGACAACTCCATTAATCATTTTGATTTCTATCATCTAGAACATATCTGCCAAGAACAAGCTGGCCAAGTATGCATAGTTTGTATTCAAAGCCCTGTTACATGTTCAAAATGATATTCTGCAACAGGGATTAGGTACATGGATTTGATTAAAGAACATATTGTAGCAATAACTACCACATTTATTCTACTAATGTATACAGTATATTAGCTTTTTTGGCTGGACCAAAGCATGCAAGGCCAGCCCTTTGAATGCAAAATCTGTCCATGAGTGAGTGAGTGAGTGAGTGATGAAGTTACACCATTGGTCGGAGTGAGTGATGACATAAGTGTTGGTGTTTCCCCATTGGCTGTTGCTCTTTCAAAACAAATAGCCTATGACAAAGCTGTGGATGCTGACAGTGTTGTATTACTGTGTTCATGATTTTCTGTAACCAATGTAGCATGGAGGAATTAACAAGCTAACTAGTGAGCTACCAGTTAGCTTGTTAGCTAACTAAATTTTAACAAGCACATTGCTATTGTCAGATGAGTGACAACTTTGTTTGACTCATTTTCTGTAACCACTGTAACGTTAGCATTATAGCATGTTGGAATTAGCAAGCTGGATAGCTGACTAGCCAGATGTGGTCCAAATGGCAGTTTTGGACGGAGAAAAGAGAGGATATCAATTTGTTTGAGGAACAGCTGTGTCTGTATGATACACAAGGCTTAAAATCATATTTGTAAGGTTAATGATTATGTGTTACAATGCCCCAGTAGGTTTCACCACCATTATGGGGAGGACGTGGAAGTAAGACGTCAGAACAGGTGGTGCCACTTTAGTATCAACCCATAAGTAGAGGCTGACCAATTATTGGTTTGGCATCCATAAAACATTTTATTGTTATCTAGAGAACTTGGCTCTGATTGTGGTCGATGGCTGTGCAGCCTCCACCAGTCACACAGTAACGTGCATCCACAGCTGCAGAGAGGAGAGTTGTGTTAAATGATCAGTGGGTACAGCTCAAGAGAAAGCAGCTCCTGCTGCCACTTCCTGTTTCAAAATAAAAACCATCTAGCATTTCATTCATGATCCAGCCATATACTAGGTTTTGACTTTACTATATTATGCATGTACATTAATCACACTACTCGTGATTTTTAATGTTATCCAACCCCAGATGTATGAGTAATAAGAATGCGCATGAGAAAAAATAAAAACAAAAAACCTTTTCTTGGCCTGTGTCCATTTTGGTTGTCACATTATCTGTAGATAATGTTTTTTTCTGAGGAATGTCTGACTCTTGTTCTTGGAAGGCCAAGCTCCCAGGGCACAGACTCAGGGCTTTACTTAAACTAACAAAGGTCAATCCTAGAGGGTTTAGTTCAATTTTAAGAGCAAACCAATACAACTATCCTCTCATACAAAATATCTAGAGCAGAAAATATCCAGGGTGAAAATAAGAAAGATCCAGTATAGGCAAGAGTAATTAAAAAATGTGGATAAAAAAGAAAATAGTTTTTTGTAAGACTTACAATTAACTTCTGTGATCTCCATATCAGGAGAGGTCAGGTAATACTGCTCACACAGCATCTTCGCAGTCTCATATGCATCTAGAAGGTGAAACAAAAGGAAAAGACATCTGTTGGTACTTCTCACTGTGAGAAATGAAGAACAATACTAGAGGACATTATGTTTACAGTGAGCCAGTTTGCACAATATTGGAAATGTGGATCTATTATAGGCATGCACATCATGATGACATGTTTTCACTTTCCCCTCTATATATTGACTCTAAAAATACCAGATGATTAAAGGTCAAGCAGTCATGAGTCTGTACAAACACAGAGTGGTGGACAATAGATAACAAATCCAGAGTGTGTGTGTAAAGACACATATTTGAGCTGAGGAAGATCATTCATTACCTTTAACAACCTCCACAACATCACATGTGGGGTCAATGCTGCCGATATGTTTGGGGTGGGCTGGGTTCACGCTGCCATTGAAGATCAATGCTATAGGCAACAAAGCAAAAAATATGCATGACTCAAAATATGTGTCGACCCAATTCTTATCCATAGATGTTGTACATTTGTGAAAATTTACTTTATTATAAAGTTGAGTAATTTCCACATATACACTCTTGTATCATTTGGTGCAGTAAAACTGCTGTATTGACTATGCGGTACTTTTGTACAGCGTTGAATCTTAAAAATTAGATCAGACAAAAAAAAAGTACAAAATGTACAGTAAGTTCTAAAGGCTAGCTCTAAAACATCATGAGTGTTTTGGCTCTGTTCTTTTTGCATGAGCTTCGAGTGTGAGCAACTGTGTTGATTAACTCACAGTCAATCACCGAGTGCTATACTGACTGTGCTGGTTCATGAGCATGCGTGTGGAGATGCGGCTCATGTAGAAGCGGTCCAGGAAGTACTGAACGTTCTGGTTCGTGACGGGGTCCACGCCAAAGGCCTCCTTGTACTCCACCACACCCTGAGCCATGGTGGGCACGACATTGTTGTGCCGATTACGGACGTTGACCAGAGTCTGTGTAAAGCTGGGAGGGCAAAGACATGATGGACATGTGAGTATATGAAGGTGGGTAGTACAGCAGGTTTATCAGGATATATACATAGCAGTGTGAATGGTTTGGGGCACACAACGGTGGTCAAAAGCAGTATAATTGAGTTGTCACTTATGGTACCTGATAAAGAGTCTACATCCATGTAGCAATTAATGAAAAACTGTATGTGCTGAGTAAACAGGTTGACTGCTCCATGTTGAAAGAATGACGTTATGTGGCTGCATGAACAGGTTCCTCTTTTGGGTGGACCATGTCTCAGTGAAGCAGGAGAGCATTTACTTAAAGGTGCAGTGTGTAGCATGTAGTTTTGTTTATCCGTGAGGATGAAGGCTGAATACCCCACCTATCAGCCCTCCCTTTCTAAGCATGCAGAGAACCTCTGATTGCCTTGAGGTCAGGGGTTTCCATTATCCAGCAATTACATTTTTTTGACTGGGAAAATCTACTGAAGTCCAACTTACTTACTTGTTTCGGGGTAAATGACCATTATTCAACAACATCAAACACCCTACTTGCTGTTGGTGATATTGTATGTCAGTTGTAGGGAATATTACAATATAAATTGTGTGTTTACTGTTTAATTATAGGAAGATAGCAGGTGTTTATTGATCTTTTAGGTGGCGAGATCTCCAGACTGATCTGGAGTGCACAGCTGACACAAGTATGTGGTTTGTTTACAGGTAACATTTGACCAGAATTTCTCCCATTTGTCCAGGACATTCAAATCCTTGGGGACATGTGGACGGGCGCCAGACCCTGCTTCTTGTAATGTAAAAATACAAAAGGCCTCTTCTGGTCCCAGTGAGGTGGGCTAAGTGGAAGAGGACCCACTCCCTATGTAGATAAGAAGGGCTCATTCAAAGGTCAGAAAAACAAAAAATCTTCACTTCAGGTACACAAATGAAAACATAACTATGACTATAACATTCCATTTCTGCCAATAGATCCCCCTAAATCCTACATACTGGACTTCACATGGAGCCGAACAACAAGGTACGTGAGTGTGATCACACTTTGGACTGATCCTATCTTTGCAGTGTGAGGTTGAAAATAGGCAGTTAACAAATGTTTACAGGATTACTGGATTAGTGTTGGCAGTTACTGGAGAATTAACAAACTGGTTTGGTAACAGCTCCAAAACAACTAGACAGAGACATTCTTAGGGTACACACAGGTAGAATGTATGTACTGGTAAGTGTCTGTACAATACTTACTTTGACAGGACATCCTTATCATCTGGATCCTTTTCTAAAAAATCTACAATCTCCATCAAACTCTGTGAATACCTGGTGGACACAAAAGGATGGATTTTGAAAGAAAATACAGAAAGACATTCAACTCTGGTTAATTTGCCGGTTATCAGTTGAAAAAAAGACCCAGAATTATGAAAAAAACATCTATCTGGTGATAACATTTATGTAAAAGCAGTAAAAACTACGAAGCAAGCAAGCAGTGAACGTCTCTTGAATGAGAAAGGTCTTTTAACAACTGTGTAACTGGGCATAGAGAATGTCCACATGATAAGAATTACACTGTCCTCTTATCACAGACTTTATCTGTAGGCCAGTGGATGCCGAAAACTGAAGTGCTGAGCTCTGTGAGTCTCAGCAGAGAAACTGGGTGAAGGGTGAGCAGCAGAGCAGTTGGCTATGATTTCTACAGGCTCCATTTGTCCCTCAACTGACCTTCAGCGCTCACATTTTGGATAAAGTCCCATCATGAAAACAGATGTACATCCTGAAATAGACTATTTTACGACCTATGTTTTCACAAGCTTGCTAGGAAATATCAAGGCACGACTTCTCTGTCCACGTCG
The DNA here is from genome assembly GCF_008729295.1 of Plectropomus leopardus. Classification (NCBI taxonomy): domain Eukaryota; kingdom Metazoa; phylum Chordata; class Actinopteri; order Perciformes; family Serranidae; genus Plectropomus; species Plectropomus leopardus. The sequence continues at coordinate 16,387,283 of NC_056480.1, read as the reverse complement.
ACAACATTAACAAGGGACGGATCAACTTTTTTTGTTGGAAAACCAAAGATCCCTGTGGTAGAGAGAAGAGAAAGCCACAGTGCAGGACACACACAGCCAAATATAGACACTACTGTGGCTCTTTTGAGAAGAGTGGGGGTGGGGTAAAAACCTTTTTATTAACATGTCTTAACCTGACTTGTGCGCAAAACATATTTAAAATGCTTGGGTGAAGTCTGTGGCAGAATACTGTGTCTTTTTAACATGATCCTATCTGGAAGTAGCTGCTATGTTGGAAAAACAAGTGAAAATGATTACAGCTATTGTAGTTACAGCCGAAGACATACAACAGACATAATTATCCTATATAAACACTTGGCTGCACCCTCCATGTTTATGACCTTTCACTCTCTACAAATTGTACCTTGAAATGGGCGTGTGCAAACAGATTCATAAATACTGGTATTACTCTACCTGTGCAAGGTCCCAGCAGCTTAAGGCAAGTTAGATTTAAGATTTTGTAAAACATTTTTATTGGCATTTGGATTTAAATTTAAGAACAATTTTACAATAACCAAAACTGAAGAAGGCCCATTTTGCCCAAATGTTTATTATAACATAAAACATTACTTTTTCGACCATTTAAAAAAAAGTTTGATTATCTACATCAATTCTTGGGGGAAAAAAAAGAGCGGCACACATTGAAGATCAATATAATATATTATGATAATCTCTTGTGTTTTTTTTTTACTCAGCATGTGAGATGTTACTGCCTGGATACCCAAAATGATGCATGTAAGACCAGGAACTTGGTTTTAAACAAAAAATATGATCAAGTGTGTTCAAATGTGTTTAAATGCCTTTTAAGATTTTTCAAGGATCCAAGAGAACCCTGCTATGTGAGACTAGTAATCATAAACAAATGCTGCAATTGTCAATTGTTAATTATTTTACAACATAAAATTGCAATTTATACAGAATCTATAGGAAAAACACACCAACATTACAACAACAAGTGAGTTAGCCTAGCCAGTTCAAATAAAGTACGCTCCAAGATTAATGGCATCTCGCCAGCGAGCGCTCTTCCCTCACAGCGGGCTGAGGGAGGATTTGATGAATGTTTAAACAGTAGAGACAGTTGCAAAACCTCACATGACCTCTGACAACATCAGTGTTTTCATCAGATTCCAGCTGTAAGCCAGTGACTACTTGAACACTAGAGTTTCAAATTCAAAGGCTGAAATAAAAAGGGAGTATGCTTTGAGACACAAGGGAGAGGACTTAAATAACCCAGACACTACAGTTTTCATTTAATTACCCCCTGCTGATCCAGTCCCTGTATGACCTTGTATAACTCTGGAACCCAGCAGCAAAGACAACAGAAATACTCACGTTCCTTTCTTCTCTCTTGCTCTGATTTTTTTGCAGAGGTGCAGTAAGACTTTTTTATTTAGTTATTGCCACAGATTGGTAACACTGATTTTAGTATAACATTTTGTATAGAAACATATGCAGTGCAGTCTCGAGATCCTACCAGCTGATGAGGAGCTTTAAGGATGGAGTGCCGAGGAGCTTGTCAGGGAGGAAATCGATTTCCTTCATGATGTTGGCCAATCTGACAGGAAGCTCCTGCCGCAGGAACACAAAGGAGGTCTTCTCACATGCATTGGCCGAGCCTGCGGTCACATGAGGAGACAGAGACGGGAAAAAAAAATACTGAGCCAGCATCTAACTTTTGACTCCATCCTGTCAAAAAAACAGCCTTTCCTAAACTTTTAATATTTGGAGGAAATCTGTCCAGGATTTTTTTTTTTTGGTACATGGTCTTTCCTTAGAGGAGGAACCTGTTGTGCAAGGTATCTGCTGTTTGTGCTGAGGCCGCAGTAATGTGAGAGATTATGTCAATGCAGAGATCAACCACATCAGCTTTTTTTGTTTCTTCCGTGGGTCATTGCAGGATTCAATTGTGTCCATAATAACACTCGTCCTCAAACACAATAAAAGACTTAACAAAGATCAGAACCTGTAGTTGCATATCTGCATGTGTACTGCACAAGTAATAGCTGCTGTTGTCATAGAGCTGCGACGATCAATCGCTTACCTGTTTAGTTGTTGACCATTAAATTTATTGTTAACTAATTTGATAATCAATGAATCAATTAAAGTATTTTTTTAAAGAAAAAGGTCAAAATGCTTGGATTCTGACTTTTTAAATGTGAATAAATTTTATTTTCTTTACTCTCTAAGAGACACTATATAACTTAAGAAACATAAAAACCTGCAGTTACACATCTGCATGTGTACTTAATAGTTGTTGACCATTAATTTCTTCACCAACTAATTTTACAATCACTGAATTGGTCAAAATTCTCTGATTCAGGCTTTTTGTATGTGATTTTTTTTCTATTTTCTTTACACCCCAAGAGACGCGATATAACTTAATAAACATCAGAACCTGCAGTTACATGTCTGCATGTGTACTTATCTAGTAATAGCTGCAATTTTGCATAAACCTGCAACTATCAAACACTTAGTTATCTACTATTAAATAATCAACAACTAATTTGATAATCAATTAATCGGTTAAAGTGAACCGTGTTCAATGTGAATATTTTCCATTATCTTTACTTCCCAAACTGAGTATCTTTGCGTAGTGGACAAAACAAGAATTATGGAGACATCATCTTGTGCTTTGGGAAACACTAATCGACTTTTTGTTCAGTATTGTTTGACATTTTCTAGCCAAAACAACTAATCGATTAGTCGAGAATACAATCAACAGATTGATCCATAATGAAAACAGTCGTTAGTTGCAGCCTTTGTGACCAGCTGTCTCCACAGTCAAAGACTTTAACATACGTTGCGCAACTGCCATGTGAGTGTGTGAAAGTGGCCTTTCAGTTAACATATAGTGCCAAAATCAATCATTCTCGAGACACTTACCAAAGTCAATGAACTGCTTCATCGACAAGGGAGAGGGGGAAAACTTGGCAAACCTCTCCACATGTTTCGGTATCCCAGCGATGGAGCTACTTTTCAGCAAAAACTGAGCGAACTTCATTTTTTCTGTCCTGCACAGACCCCAGCTGTAAGTGTATCGGGGACAAACTGCCCTTTCTGTCTTCAGCTCGCTCCAGTTTGACGACCGTTGGCTAGCAAAGCTAAAGCTTGGCGACGTGCAACAACAACAAAATCCTTGGTTACACAGACATATTCAGAGAGATGCTGGTTATGAGTTCCCCATCGGTGTTTTTCTTGCGCAGCTCTCTCGCATCTCGGCAAACTGTTGTGGAGTGTCCTTCAACTGCAACTTCAACAGCGAGCGGAGACTGGTGTTGTTGGGCGGGGCGGAGGAGGGATTGACGTCGAAAGCGACCAATGAGCGCCGAGATTTTCCTGGCACCGCAGGATGTGCTGGAGGAAGTGTTGATGCAAAGGAATGAATAAGTGGTTGTTTTTATCTGATACTAATGATAATTTATTTACAAAAAAATCAAGGCATGGGATTTATAACTACAAAAACAACAAACAAGCAAACAAAACACTTCTTAACACACAAGGCGTACAGGTAAGAAAGATGAATTATCTAAAATAATTAGTATTTGGGAGTACATTAATTAAATTAGGCTAACATAATAAATGTAATTGTAATCAGTTGCAGAGAAAAAAATATGTAATTAAATAACATTTACTAATTAAAATGTTGGTGATTACAAAGGGGTTACATGATAATATTGTCACATCATTGTAAGTAATTTAAGGAAAAAGAAAATCAAAGGAGGGCAAGGATGTATGTTAATGCGGGAAGGAGTCTATACTTGATCTTACATTGCTTTCAAATATTATTGCTCCAATATGTGACTGGAAAGTCCATGGTTAGTGACCATTATCTAGTGTTATGTAAAAACAAAACCCCACCGAAAAAAAACCCAAACAACAAAAAAAAAATGTTCATGCATCAGTGACTGGTGCGGACACTAGACAGGGGTGAAGAGTGGAGAGTGATGAATATTTGAATCAGAATAATGGCAATTCAGCAAACTCTGGGTAATAAAAAAGAGATGGTAAAATCAAAAGGAAAGGTAATAATTGTATAGAAGCTGTAAAAGGCAGAAATACGTAATTTAAATTAATACAGAGAGATAATAATTTTCAGCGTATCACCTACAGTCCAAAAAAAGCTCAGGCAGTAAAAAGGACAATAAGGGGAAAAAACATACTGGCGAAAGTTTTGGGGCACAGAATCACAGAGATGAGCAAAAATATAAAAATAGGCTATAGAAGTCTTAAGGAATCACTTTTTTTCTAATCTTGTTCGCCTTTTTTGTTCGATTTCTCCTTTTTCTCCTTTTGGTTTGCCGTGTTTTTTTTTTTAAAAAAAATTAATTCATTCATCTCTTCTCAAGTTTTTTCTTAGGTCTCAAAGGGTTAAACATTGAAAAGCAAAGGGAGAGTTTTGTATGGACGCACATCAATCGATAGTGGCAGCAGCACTGAGACCAGGTGATGGCAGTAATGAGCAGCCTGCCGCGAAACCCGGAAGAAGACGTAGAAGAAGAAGTAGAAGAAGCGGAAGCGGAAGAAGGAGACGAAACACAGAGGGCGGGAGTTGTTTGTAAACGCTGGATTCAAATGGTGCTGCAAAATAATAAAATCTTTTTTTCAACGTTACAGCATCATCCACCGACGAGCTACCCGAAATACTTGATCATTTTAAGTTTTTGAACACTTAACGAAAGTAGTCAGCTTACAAAGGGACATTTTTAAACCGCATGTGTCGTCATTAGACAGATTTTGACCAGCAGTTTGCGGCTGCTGCTGAAGTTTTTAGCTACTAGCATGTTGACTGAAACTCAACAAGCGAACAAACCAGGAGCATCTTTAGAGTTAATTGTTTAAAAAAAAAAATCACAGAAGGTCTTTTAAATAACAGTAACATCTGGCAAGTGTCCACGGTTATTTGTTTGTTAATTTTTGCTAAGTTACTTAAACGCACTTCTCCAAATGTCCAGAAGATGGCGGCGTTGCAAAAGCCATGAGACAATGACGGTGCGTGTCAAAGGAGGTGGGATTTCCTCTCCTCCTCCTCCTCCTCCTCCTCAACATCATCCTACTCCTCCTAGGGATGTATCGGTGTGCGGTGCACCTGCTTTATGTGTTATCTGGGTCATCGGCCGCTGAAATGCTTTGTTTTTGCCGGTGTCATCAATAGCCACGCGAAAAGGTTTAAACGACCTATTCGGTGGTTCCCGAGAGGCCTCGACTCTGTGATTTAGGTGGAGGATGTGTTGATTTTTTTTCTTCTTTCGGGGTGCAGCAGTGAGACAGCATCTTTGCCGGGTGACACATCATTATCAGTACGAGTGGACAAGGTACGAGTGAAACAACAACACCACATTTTAATGTTACTGGCGATAAAATAATCACTCTTTTTGGAAGCTATTCGTGACTAAAATGCACCACAATACTTATGTCAAGGCCTTTAACGCACTGACGTGAGTACAAATGCTGTCAAATGTGTGTTTAGCTAACGTTGGTTAGCTGCGAGTGTAATGTCCATCAGTTAAACAAACGCATCAGGGGTTTGTTTTTCTTCTTGTTTATATATTTAACTATCCGACTTGTGTTTTCTGGCATGTTTATACCGCGTGTGTATCAGCAACCTACATGCCATTTGCTATTTTCCAATTATTGTTCCATATAGCGTTAGCAGACGTTTTTAAGATAACAGGGTCAAGTGTCGTGTGTTCATTTTTGCTGTGTCTGATGGATGAGACACAAGCTTATTACCCAGCAAATCATCTGACAGGGTGCAGACTGCTATAAATAGGTAGCCCACCTTTCTGTAATAATAACTCAGAGCACTGTCAGTGAGGCTTTTCAAGATCCCAAGCCTGTAAGGCTACATTTAGTCAGTTTATAAGCCCTTTGAAACCTGGGCAAATAGGCTTGATTTCTCTCAAAAACATAAGAAGAAGGTGATGAGCAACTGAAGAAGAAATGACCCCCAAAATAGCAAGAAATTTGTAGAAACTACAAGTCGATTCCTTGAAAAGTACAATAATTTTGTAAAAATAATTTTAAATATATGATGCTAATTATAAATATCACTCTCTGGGCATTAGTTTATTTAAAAAATAATATTCCAAAAAATACTAATTTCTTTCAATTTGTGGGACATTTCGTGCAGAGTTGCTCTTTACATTTTTTCCCATAATTTTGCAAGAAGTCAAACCAATTTGCTAAGGGGTTAAAATTTTGAATTTAAAACTTGTGAAAGGTGTCCCAATGCAGCACAAAAAACATGTCGATCCAAGTTTCAAAGGGTTAAATAAGCTGTATGTTTGCCATACCTGGATGGTGTCAATAAAGGTTTTTGGTTTGTGAACCTTTCCCATGAATCAGATTAATATACATTGTCCTCTAAGGTTTGGTGATTTCTTATCTTCTATTTTTTTTTAATAATTCTGTTGATTTGACTATGGGATTGAACTGGAGAAGTGGCTACCTAAATATAGCCTTCACACACCAGACTAATTCTACAGAAATAGGTACAAGTCTTACACTAATGTGGAAACTCCTCTCGGCTCAGTATGGTCTGGTATTGACGGCTGTTTTGCCAATATCAAGTCCTTAATGGCTGCTGGGCCTGCAAGGTTTTGGATCTACTGAATGTGTAGCTGCCACACCCAGTGGGTTTTCTAAAGCATCACTTGCTGGATAAGCCGATACTATACTGTATCTTGTTATAATGAAACCAGAGCATATTGTGCCATTGCGACACATGGCTCATTCCTGATCGTTGCTCTCACTTGAAGCCCCGTAGGACACCATGTCGGACAAAAGTGACCTAAAAGCGGAGCTGGAGCGCAAGAAGCAGCGCCTCGCCCAAATCAGGCAGGAAAAAAAGATAAAGGAGGAGGAGAGGAAGAAGAAAGAGGTAAGGAAGAAAGTGAGTAATATCCACACGACCGGCACTCATACTGTTTCGCACTCTGGTGTGTATTGTTCGTGTGTTCGATTGCTTTTTGTCAGGCCGTGACACATAAAAGGCTGAGGTTGTGTGTGTCCATGCGTGCATACAATCATCTATGTGTGTGCAAAAGGTTGGTGTTGGAATTTTTGATCAAAATGTGCATGCACGTGCATGTGACAGTTTGACCTTAAGTCATGATGACAAAACTGACATTTTTTCTATGTATCCTGAGCAGTCAGAGAGCCAGCAGAAGAAAGAGGCCACTGCAGAGGATTCGGATTTGGACCGTAAGCGTAGAGAGACTGAGGCCCTGCTACAGAGCATTGGCATCTCACCGGAGCCTCCACTAGGTACGTCAAACTCTTACACTCTGAGCAATTAATCCTTAAAGGGATACTTTGCCAATTTTCAACCATTTTTTTTTATCATAACAATCTGGAAATGAACTATGGTAAACTTCTCTCCATATTACCAGCTCCCAGATCTCCTTACTCATCTCTTAGATCAAATCATGTCATCCAGTGGATTTTCGCTGGCTCCAGGGCTGTTGCTCGAACTACAGATTGTACTTCCACATTTTCATGCGCCCGCTGTCACGGACACAAAACATCTAGAAGCAGATTGAGAGAAATAGCTGCCACTCTCGCTTCTTCTCTCAAACTCTGGCCAAACTGTAAAACTAAGCAGTTCTGATCAAATATGAACCAAGATTCTGTTACAGTGTTGCATATTTCTTCGTCATCCGCTAGTTGGAGCATTTATCGGTCTGGTGCCGCGTCATGCACTCACGTAGTTCTCTAACTCTTGAGCAAAACTGAAGGCCACGGCCCTTTTCTTCTGTTTTCTCTGGTCATGCAGCACAAACTTCAAAGTATTTGTGTACTTCTACTGCCTAGCAGTGCAGTTTTATGAAAGGACCATATTTCCAGCAGTGAAATACTTCATTAAAGGTTCTTTCACTGTTCTCCTCTGATAGTGTTGCAAATGGTTTAGCTAATTGTGGCAATGCTCACTGTAAGGTCACCTAGATGGTTCCAAGTTTACACAAAACTTCACTAAATACTGCCAAAAAAAGCTCTGACGGACCCTTTAAATGTTATTTAGCAAACCTAAGATGCACACAATACAATATGTATAATTTGCTGAGATTTATTGGTCTAATTCTGCCTGACTGATAATGAAATGATCACATAACTATGTACTTATCTATGTTTTCGTGACTTTGCATGATAAAGTGTTACAGGTCACACAGTATTTTATTAGGTTTCCTCAGATAACTCTGTATTTTTATCCTAAATTGGTTCCATTATTTGCTCTGGACATTGTGGTTAGACTGTGCTGAACATTTTTCATTGTTACTTTCATGTGTCACTCATCAGGTCCCTTTCATCATCTTTTTCTACACAACTGTGTACCTCGTGTACCATATCTTATATTAGGCTATTTTTACACTTTTAAACTTTTAAAGCATGAGCAAATTGGTTTTGATTTTTTTTCAACAACATGGGGAAAAAGACAATGAGCAACTTGATAAGAAATGATCAACAAATTGTTAGAAATTAGAAGATTTAGAAAATTATTTTTGATAAGCTAGGGAAAACTAATTCTAATTATCCTAATTACATATTTAAAATTTTGTTACAAAATTACTGTTATTTTTAAGCATTTTTCTCTAGGGCATTTCCTTGTTTGTTTATTGTTTTTAACTTTCTTTTTTATTTAATTTTATTTATGTATGCATGTATTTATTTATTTTAATAATTTTCAGGTGATTGTCCTGTACTTTTTTTTTACTAATATCTTGCCTAATTTTTCTTTTTTAATTTCTCACTGGCTTCTTCTCATGTTGTTGCCAGAAAACCCATTTGCTCAGATTTCAAAGGGTTAAAAAATACCTACCCTTTCTCATAGACAAATCGGATCGAGTACTGCAGGTTTAGTCCCCGGTGTTTCTGTCACTGTCAGCAAGCTTTTGGAAGCACTGTTCTCTAGTGGTCTAAAATCTAAACACCCTCAACACCTCAAAACAGGGTCACTGCTTTGCCCGTTATCGTTACTGTGGTTATTTATAACGCATCTTCAAACGAAGCCGAGTACAAATATAACACAACATCAGCAGTGCATTTGATGCCCAGACCTCCCTCCCTATTCTTTTCAACATTTATGTCACTTTGTCACATTTCATGCCAATGTTTTTGAGCACTCAATTTATTTGCAGCCTTTAATGTTAGGTTCGTGTTATTGTCATTATTTAGTCCCGACCCCTGTGTCCCCCTCCAAATCAGTGAGCACGCCCAGTGAGACGGGGAGCCAGGATTCAGCTGATGGAGGAGCGGCAGGCAGGTAGGCCAAAATCACGCACTTCATATCCACACTCAGTATCAGAAATAGTTCTCGGTTCAGGAGTCTTATTGAGGAAATGATTGACATATCTTTTTGCACTTGGAGGTTTTGCTCACTCTTGTGCACCGGGCATGCTTTTTGAGAGATTACCAATAAACAGTGCGGGGTGCCCGAGTTTTAAACTTGAAGCAATCACATAGCCTGAAAGAGAATATAATGTGAAGGTTTTTTGGGCTGTTAATATTTTGTCACTTTTGACACATACTCTGTCTCTTTTTTTGTCAATGGCACAACAGGTTTAGGTAAGAATGAGTGTCCCCAGTGGTGACGTTGTTAGGTTTTCAATGTGGTATCTGTTGCTTGTCATGGCGTCCGGTGTTTTGATGACCACTGTACAGCTTGTTGCTTCTCAGAACTAGTCTTGAGAAGTTTAAGGTCGAGGTAAGTCTCCGCTGCAGACATTCCTGCAAAGTTGTTAGTTTGAAAATACTGAGATGTAAATTACTGCACAAGTAAGGACCACATTGGTAAACTTTCAGAAAGCACCCTTAGTGAGCCAGATAATGGAATATGTTTAAAATATGGAGCCTGATGAGCATGAAACATACATTTTCTGTACAGTAGCTGATATGAGCATGTGACAAAAAATACATTTTTCCCCTTTTGTCACTGCTCTGCATTCACAGTGCTTACTAGCTCATGTGTCATACATGCTCCTGCATTTATTTATACGCTTATACATCCATGACACTAAACTGGTGGACCAGTGATTTACCTTTTAGTTCTACACATGGCTCCCTTCTCTGTTGAATTAGACTTGCAGTTGAGAAGAGAGTGGTCATCAAGCGCTTTTCCATTTGCTTTTTAATGGCAGCTGACTGTAGAGTTCAGTGTGTGGGTGATGCCCTCTGGGGTCATTAGTGATGTGTTGTTCTGGTATAGCCAGGGGTGGAATTGGGGATTAAGAACGTGTGGAAGTTCCTAGCAGGAATAAATTCTCTTATGTAAGACTTTTTTGTTTCTTTTTAGCTTTTACCAATTGGATTTTACAAATCGGTGAGTTAGTCCCACCACCTGGAATGAGATTTGTTTCCCCCCAAATCCACCCTGGATAATGGCATGCCATTTTGAGCTTCTCCATTTGTGGCTGTGTATGTGTGTCCCTTCTTAGGTCAGGTTTCTCTAAAAACAAGTCCCAAGCACAGAGCTCAAGGTAAGCATTTTCACGTCAAACCCAGGAATCCCCCCCTCCCCTCCTTTCTTTAGCTGAATTTACCCTCATGTGAACAAAGAGAGTCACCTGCAGTGTTCTCAGCGATCTCAGCAATGTGTTTCCATCACAATTTTTAAGATCGAAACAGCGCAGTGCCCCTCTATCCTCTATGTCTCCCTGCTCTCCTCTGGCAACTTCCTGCGTGAAGCCCGACTGTCTCCCTTAATACCAGCTCGAAAGATTTCTGTTTGCATGAGTTGAGCCACAGAAGTTGTTTCAGCCTTTCGAAGAGTTGACAATCTGCTGCTTAAAGTGTCATTGCTGTTACTGCAAAACAGCCGGTCTGTCAGGCTAAAGAAATGTCTTGCCACTCTCACCTGGCGCTGTGTGGCACAAACTGAAGGTCTGATGGGCGTGTTCACTGGCCTTAAAGGGTATCATCAAAAAGTGTAGTGATGTTGGAAACGTTATCCTTTCATAGTTCGTAGATTTCAACCAAGTTGCCATAAAACCCTCCAGGTTTCAGCTGCTGTTTGATTTCCCTGTAAGCAAGAGATTCTTACCTCCTGTGGTTGTTTAAGAATTAAATGGAGCTGGTAGATTATAGTTACAATATTGAAGTATGCAAATTCACTGAATGAGCTCAGTAGTTTCACTCATTGACAATGCATGGCAAGCATTCTGTCATGTACGCTGATCAGGCTAAATCTTTATAAATACACTTTAATCTGATTTTCATACGCTGAACATGATGTGAATATGATGTATGTTGTGTTGTAGGTGTGATTTGTAATCATGTTGCTGGATGCATTGTTCATGGCTTTCATGCATCATTTAGCACTAATTTGCATATGAAACATCAAGATGCAGAATGTCACACAAATATGGATTAATAATGTCATACATGTTGCTAAAAGAGGATGCTTAAGATGATAAAAAAAAAAGATTTCTGCAGAGCTTTTCTGCATTTAAAAGTCATCGGGTCAAAATTGTTTTCCCACTGAAAACAATGAAACCCTGACCACCTTGGAGGTGTGCAAGAAAAACAAATTTTTCTTCACTAATTCAAGGTGAAATGGGGTGATTCATTGATATACAAATGGTCAGTTTGTGAGTGAAGTATTCCTTTAAGTTGCTCTTTAGATAAGTGTTTTGTGGATGAGAGTGTATGCGCATACATGTGGTAATGTATGTTTTATGTGTCACTGACGTGTGTGTCAATGTTAGTGTGTTTGTTTTACTTTGTCTATTTGTAAACATGCATGTCCTCTTGCCCCCTCTGTTGGTGACATCAGGACGCTGCAGTGGGACACAGACCCCTCTGTGCTGCAGCTGCAGGCTGACTCTGAGCTCGGGTATGTTTTCCTTCTCTCCTCTAGCTCACTGTCTGACAAAAAAATACTGTAATGCACCTTATTTGGCATTTTATGGCACTAAAATTCTGTTGAAAGAGTGAAATACTCTATCTTCTGGATATTGAGCTAGTTATTGCTACAGACAAAAGTTTTCCCATGTTATCCATTGCTTAAAAATTGAAACAAATACAAGACAAACTGGGTTTATGCACAGTGTAACTATGCTAACAGGAACATCTTGTCTCTGTTAACCAGGCGCAGGATGCAGAGGCTGGGGGCCTCTAAGATCACACAGGTAGACTTCCTTCCCAAAGAGGTGGTCTCTTACTGCAAGGAAACACAGACGCCACTCAATGCCCACCTGTCTGAAGGTGAGTATTTGTATGCGTGTGCATGTGCATTAGTATGGAAGCTCATTTCTGCCGGTGTGAAGGAAAAAGAGATCCCCAAGTCATTATATTATTTCAAAATAATGTAATAACTCAGAATAATGAGAAACATTCTGGAAATCAGTTTTTATGCAAAAAATGAGAAAAAAAATCTCAAAATCATGACTAATTATTTCAAAGTAATGACTTTCTGTCTTACAATAATAAACTTTCTCAAAAATAATGACTTAGCATTTAAAATGAATATGGAACTTTCTCAACATAATGACTTAGCATCTCAAGTTAATAAGGAATTTTCTCAAAATTATAACTTTGTATCTCTTAATAATAACTTTTCTCAAAAATAATGACTTAGTATCTCAAGTACAAGTACAAAACAAGTTAGTGTTTTGACAAAGTTTCTCATTATTCTGAGAAAAGCCATTATTTGGAGAAAGCTTCTTATAATTTTGAGATACTAAGTTGTTGTTTCAAGTTTCTCATAATGACTTGCAAGATTCATTTTTTTTCTCATTACTCTGGCAGAAATGGGCTTTCATACACAACTGACTTCTTTTGACAATCCATACCATAGTCTAAGATCAAGCTGTTTCAGAGTCCATGGGGCACCAAAGTTCAAAAGGGGCAACAGAAGGTTTCAGGTTGCTGTGATTGTTGTCGTTGTGTGACTGGATCTGATACACCTCCTGTGAGCCAGTTCACAGCCTGTGAACCTGGAATAATTTAAAGGTTGACAGATGAAAATTACCCAAGATGATTCCTGATGAATGCTGGAGCATCACTGTGTGTGTGTGTGTGTGTATGTGTGTTTACATATTTGTTACTATAATGGACAGTTTAGTATTCTTGAGTATGAGCTGTCATGATTTGATCAGTGAAGAAATGGTACACAAAAAAATGCGTTTTTGTCCATGAGTGTGTTTGCATGGAAGGTCATGTGCGCACACGTGGAAATGTATATGTGCATATTTGTGTCTCTGCAAGTGGGCGTGCGCATGTGTGCTGAGCTGCAGTTACTAAACACATCCATATGGTGAAAAGTGAGGTGAGTCCTGCACTGGATTTGGCATAATGTTGGTGGTTGTAATTCAAGGCATATAGATTTGAGTGTTTTTGTATTGGACGGGGAAAGACAATGGAGATTTGGAGAGATGACAGTTGCAGCTGTTCTACTTAATTGAACTTAAAGCCTTTGCTCTTATCCAGATGCTGATTTTCCATTCAGAAATGTCATCTTCACGTGTAGGAATGCACATACAGATACTACTCCACTTACTCACTCTCCATCCAAACTGGCTGTCAGACATGTATATAACCGACACACACACACACACACACTCACACACTCACACACTCACTCTCTATCGTCTTCTCTATCTTCCCTTTTTTTACTTGCCAAGACAGCTGGCAGCCATGTGACTGTGAAGGGGTTGTACTTCCTGCTTCCTGTCATTATAATAGATGGTCTGGTGTGGATTCCTCTGCTCTCCTCCACCAACAAACCACCACGCACATACACAAACGTCTTTCCTGATCAGCATCCAAACGGTCCGCCTTAACTCCCCCCATTTCCTTGACGGACCCAGGAATAGATCATTTATTCAACAAGTGCACAAGGCACTGACTCACATATGTGTGCTGCTGGGAGACATGCCCATGCACACACATGTGCGCACACACGCACACACACAAAATAATCTGAATCAAGTTTTTGAGTAAGTTTGCTTGCACATATGAGGACTACTGTTGCTGCAGGCTGTCAGTTTACCTGTGAAACAACATATAAACACAAACAAACAACTGTTTTTAACTGTACAAGGCAATTTGATAGAGAGATTAACATCCAAACAAATAAACACACAGCGCGGGTTAAGTAGTCTGTGTATACATACAAACAAATGTCGGCCTATTTAGGTTTGTTTGTTTTTAGCATTTTCAGCAGCATTTTCTGGAGGTCCCTCTGTCTGAGTGTGTGTGTGGTGTGTGTGGTTGTGTGAACATCTGGGAGCCAGAGCAGAGCTGTGGTGGTCTACAGGGAGGTGACCCTGGCCTTAGGAGACCCTTCCTTTGCAGACTACCACAAAGTTTGTGTGTCTGGAGAAAGAGAAAAAAAGAGGCTGATGGTAGCACCTGCCTGCACTTCTGGCTGTATGTTTATTCAGGCCAGTTCTTTTTGTTGATTACTGGACTAAACACGCACACAACACACATCTCATTTTCAGGTTGCATTCATAATTATTCAGGCCAAGACTTGAACTTTTCTGTTTTTCTTTCCATCGTCCATGTCTACTGAAGTCGGTTTCAGATTTCTATTGAATCTTGGAGTTATTTATGACTGGAGGTACTAGGCTTGGGCGGTATCAAGGTATAATGCTATAACAGGATATTTAGGAATCCTGAAGACGTGATTTTCAGTACCATCTCAATTCATTCATTCATTTATTTAACTGATAAGGAAATGCTGTATTGAGGAGATGAACAAACCAGTGCGGACTATTTGCCTCAAGAAACTAGCCAAAGAGGTTAACACATCAAACCTCCATTCAGTCTGCCACCGCCACCCCACATCGTCTCCATTCAGCCGACTGATGTGTCGATATCTGCCACAGAAACAAGTGTAATTGGGACCTCCAGCGAGAATCCATGAATGAGGGGTGTTTATTTCCTATCTAGCCATTATTATATGTAGGCTTGGGTGGTATCTGATTTTTTTAATACCTTCATACTTGGAATTTTACCCCGGCACCGCTTACCAGCGAGTTCACTATGTTCTACAGTCAAGCCATTTTCAGTCCACTCAATACACAATACACTCACGAGATGTCAACAAAAGGTAATCTTCTTACACACACTTTTCCTCATTCTCTTTTACCAAAACTAAGACTTCTGTGTCGCGTAACGGGTCGTTTTTTATTTTGCAGCCCAAGTTACAAGGTTAAAGCAGCCACAAATTACATGAGATTTCAAAGTACCCTGGTAAACCGTACTACCATGATACAGCACAATTTAAACCCAGCAAGACTTGTCTAAGCAGGCTAACTGCATATTAGACACACAGCATTGTAGGCTAAACAATGTCATTTTTGATACAATGATTTCAGCAGCTCAGCCTCTATGTTTCTTTTTTACACAAATACTGCCATATACTGTATACCGTGGTGTATGAAAAAAAAATAGATACCTCCCAAGCATAAGTATTTAAAAGTATTGGATATTAATCCTCGACTTGGTAAAACATGCAAAACATAAAATACCGTAAGGTTAGACATCTGGGTTCTCTTCAAGATTATATATAGCTAACAGTCTCTTTCAGCTTCAAAAGCAGGCATGTCTGCTGCATTTGGGTGTGTGTTTGTGTTATATGTACGTTTTTGTAGGTCATCAGTGTGTATGTAGATGTAGCTGAGAGAGCCAGTGAGCTGACCTTGAGGCTCCTGGAGTTTTTCACAGATGTTGTGGTTTCAAAGGCTCCACTTTAATGGCTGAATGAGGATTGACTTAACACGGATTTATTAATGCTCTGTGGTTTCAGTTTGAAATTTGATATGCATGTATGCAAAGTTATTTAATATTAAAAAGTTCCTTTCTTTCTCTAAATAATTTAAACTCACCTTGAAAATTATTTATCCAATAGCAATTCATAAATAATGCAAGTAACTGAAATACATAATTTCACTGTATTTTTTTTTTTACTCTTCTACAGTTTGACTACTCACACCTAAGGATTTCTTTCTTTCTTATACATTCATAGTCTCTCTTTTCCTTTCTTCCAACCTTCCCTCTCTGCCCTCAGGGTCTTCACAGGGCCAAACTGTTCTGTAAGACAACTATTGCTACCTCTGTGTTATGTTAAAACATATATCATACAGAGAGGGAAGAGAGATTTAGCGGGGGAGAAAGCCAGCTGGCTGCTTTGGAGGAATGAACGGAAGAGTAAATCTGTTGTCTTAATGATGGTGGTGTGTCTCAGGGCTGTCTCCATTGAGAGACCTGCAGTTGGTTGGATTTTTATGTCTGTTTTTAACACTATGTCCGTCTGTTACGTTTGGCAAACTGCTCCTGGTCTGATTGATTGGCCCTTCATCTCTGACCTGTCAAATAGAAAAGGGAAATTCCAAGAGTGAATATTTTTTTTTTTATCACAATTTTCACATTGGAAAAAGACAACAACTTTTAACGTTTTAGTTTAAGTAGCAGGTGGTACCTTGTGCGGTAGCCTCGGCCACTAGTGTACGAATATGTGTGTGAATAAGACAAGTAGTGTAAAAGCGCTTTAAGTGGTTGGAAGACGAGAAAGGTGCTGAACAAGTGCGAGTTGTTTAGTGTTTCTAAGTGGTATTTTTGTTGGTGCTGCTGTTGCAAAGACAACCAGATTGCTTTGTGTTTTCCTCAGATAGCCTAAAAAGCTGAACAACTGCCAGCAACACATTAACATTAATATAGCAGGCAGGTTTTGTTACTCACTTATCTAGCAGGGAGACTGCCAACTGAGTGTTGATTTGGAACCCGATCAAGTCCCAGATCTCTCCAGCAAGTGAACGCCTGTCTGAGGTTCACTCTTGTTTTACCCTGGTTTTCATCAGTCACCCTCTTCACTTTCTTAGCCTCCTCCTTCAAAGTTTCTCTTTTTCTTTTGCTGGGTAGAGTTTCCACAGTTACTCTAGTTGTTGCACCATTCACCATTTCCACCGTTGGGGATATAGAACTCCCATTGACACACTTTGGCACTCTGGGACAGCTAACGATAGCTACCGGGATAAAAAAAAAAAACTTCCACCTATTTCGGTTGCACTATGGTTCAAATTTCCTTGCGCCGTAAATCAACTCTTAGTTTTCCAGGGAGATTTTACCCATGCAAGGCTTAAAGGAGACCAATCTCATTATTCTATACCCGTTACATTGTGCAATGAACAGTTACTTCATAATTAATGTCCAAACAGAAAACTTGTTTATAATCCGCCTCAATGAAAAATTCACACTCGATTAAAGTTCACATTGGGCCAGATGATGCTGTTTATATTCCATATATGATCTTTATGACTATATTCATTGTTCTCTCCATTAAATGTTAGGGCCTTAATTTAATAGATGATCATTAATGTAGAGGTTGTTTCACATTAACTCTATAAAATGAACATGAAGTGAGTGTGTGTGTGCGTGAAAGGACGGACAAATGTAGTCTCAGCATAATCACTTAAAATAATTGACAGATGACTCTGGGATTCTCTCATGGCTTTTTCTCCTCATGAACTACTGACCTCCTCAGCTCTACATCTCTGCCCTTATGTTTAAGGTGACTGGTTGCGTGTGTGTGACATGAGTGTGCTTTGTAGGAGTGTGTGTGTTAGAGACAGAATACAGCTTTATCAAATAGATCCGTGCGTGTTCAAGAGTTTCTGTTGCTCCCATGGAGTTTGTGTGTGACTCTCATTTAAACCAGTTAATGATATGGCTTTTCATTTCCGTGACCAATTCCCTTCCTATAATCATGATGTGTAGCTGTCTATGTACGTTCTCTTTTCCCATTGGCTGTTCACTGAACTGTCTGTCCTGAGCGTCCATTGTGTCAGGCAATCAGATTAGCCCCAGCCACGGTTGGCTCCAACTATTACTGCTGTCCTAATAGGTATGAATGGACATGCTTGTCGTGAGGGATGGGCGCTTTGTCTGTCGACATAGCAGGGAAACATAGTAAGGTCTAATGTGATAGTAACCTAACCTACGGAGGTCAAGCAAAGTGTGTGTTGGGTAGTCGCTGTTTCATGCTCTTGTCTTGTGCCTAATCATGTTGACACGTTCTTGAGAAAGATAAGTAGCTGGTATTGCGAATTGACTATGTGCTTTTTACCCCAAACAATATCTATCATATACATAAATAAACCCTGAAACTAACTCTGTTTTTGTTCATTGGCACTCTCAGATTTATTCTTCAGAATAATCTTTCCTATTATTATTATTATTATTATTTTTTAATATTAGTAATCAAATGTAAAGTCATGGCCAGCAGCATTAAGGGGAGACACAGGGGACCATAATACTATGGATAGTGATCTATTGATAGTATTATGATTCTTATTTTAATGCGTTGTGAAACAGAGAAAGCTACACATCCCACATTTGAAGCTGAATGCACAATATGTCTATCATTTAAGGGGAGTAACATTTCCACATTAATTTTTCTAAAAATGACCAGACCCATGTTATATATCCACTGAGATTCTTCAAGTCGAGCCGTTATTTATTTGTTTTGTTTGTGTTGTGTTCATTCATTGTGCAACATAAGAAAAATACTTCCAACTTATTGCTTATGTTTTGTAAATTTTCACTTTATCAGTACTGAAAAAATATTGGTTTAAGATATCGGCAGAAATCAGCATGTTGGCCAAATTTATTTTAAAGCCAATATCAGCCGACACTGATGACATGCCGATAGTATCGAGCATCCCCAATGCTAATAGTAAGTTAACAAGTTAACATTACCTTAGCAATGTGCCATTTTCATTAGAGTGAAATGACGTATTGTAATAAAAGTGACTAAACCTAACGTAAATAAAACTCTAATACAGTAACTCAATGGTGAGCATAATTTCTGCCTGACGGGGCGTACCCACCAAACGCGATAAAAATTATTTCATCGCGCCTCAAATGAAATCGCGTCGCGCCGGACGCTCCAGTTTTGACGCTCGTACAAAAACCCCAAAATGGGACTCGACGCGCGACGAAATCGCGCCGCGCGTCGAGCCCGCCCAAACAACAACATTTCTTCCGCCATTTCATTCTTCATTTCATTTCATTCTCTCGATCGCTGCACTGCACCTGCTCTGGAGAAGTTCCCAGCGTCGTCTGCGGGCTAGGCGCCGACGTCGGTTCTGGGTGCATGCTACCCTACGGAGGCGGCGTGAGCTCGGCGAGTTCCACCGTCTCCTGCAACAAGGGACAGGAACTGTCGTACAGCTCTGGGTGAGCGGTGACGGCGACGATAAGCTGCTCCTCCATTGTTTCTGGCGGTTTGATTAGATTTTGCGAGGGAACACCAGGACGTCCATACGTCAGCACGTTGATGACGATCTCAACGCTGATAGGCTGTCGCGGCGCGTCTTCACGCGACGCCGCCGCAAAAGTTCAATTATTTCAACTCGAGCGTTGGACGCAAGGCGTTGGACGCGACGCGAATTTCGCGTCCAACGCGCCGCGCAATCGCGTCCATCGCGTCGCCCGGCAAAATGAGGCGTCAAATCGCGTCTTTGCATTGACTTTGTATGTAATCTTGAGGCGCGATCATTTTTAATCGCGTTTGGTGGGTACGCACCGTCAGTCAAAAAAATTTCATCAACAATGGTGGCTCTTCAACAGTGAAGGCAATGACTTCACAACATCATCAAAGTCAATCTTTTGTTATTGCTTTGATATAGAGACCCCTGACGGCAGAAATTAGATGCTATGCGTTTAACAGCAGATCAGTGACTGTGTGAAATGTGAAGAACTAGTAGTGATGAAGCCACAGAGAACTACCAGCATTTTTAGTGTCTTTGAGCTATTTCACACAGAAAAGTTAAGGCTGTCTTTGAATATATATATTTTTGTTAAAGATAATTTTTTGGGGATTTTATTGCCTTTAATGGACAGGACAATTTAAGCGTAAAAGGGGGAGAGAGAGGGGGGCAACATGCAGCAAAGGGTCGAGGCTGGAATCGAACCCGCGGCCACTGTGGTGAGGATACAACCTCTGTATATGGAGCGCCGCTTCATCCACTGAGCCAGCAGGCGCCCTGTCTTTAATTATTTTAATACGATCAGTATCATCATGTAGTAAAAAACTTAGCTTTTAACAGGGTTTGGCTCATTAAGTTTAAGTTGAGCTGGACCCAAGTTTTTGTTCTAGAGCGCTATGTAGTGAAGTCTTAGATATATAACATGAAAACAATTCCCTTTGCTTAACGGAAATTGTGCTGTATTTTGTCTCAAGGTTCTAAAGTAAAACATGTAATTATCACTGTTAAACACAGACACAGTTCAAGTATTTCAGCATTTTCATTGAAACTCTGAACCCTTTCTCATGTCTACTGTTAAACCACAGCAGTTGAAAATGTTCCACCTCCGTTTTCCTCATGTCTGACAATATTTCGGAAAGCCAAGTTTTGAACGCTTTTTGGAGGAGGGGTGAGATTTCACGTAGTTTCAGCAGAATTTGGGAACCTTTCTGCCCCTCTCTTTGTTTCTCTCTGCATCCCTCCTCTGGTCTGGTCAAAAATGTTTGGCCATGAACAGAGTGAATGTCAGTGTTCTGCTTTCTACTGATATGAATCTGAAGATTGCTATCAGTGTGTATGGATCAGTGAGTATGCTTTCTTGAGATGTTGGCAAAAGCAGAAAAAGTCAACGGGATTGTGGGCATTTTGTGCATGTGCTTGTGCACGTGTGCAGGTTGGCACGGGTGCAGTGTGAGCCTGACCCAGTTTGTCTACAATTGGTTTCGCTCAGTGGAGCCTTAAAAGATCCATAATAGGCCTCAGTGGAAAGGTAGCCAGAGAAATAGAGAGAAAATGAGAGTAAGGGGAAAGAAAAAAAATCTTTGGTCACAAGAGAATAAACAGAGGAGTGGAGGAGGAAGAACTAGAGAGAAACAAACAGAGAAGCAGTGGAGGCCGCTGAGAGATGTTGCAGCCTGATATTACAGCTGTAATTGTTTGCAGTGAACCACAAGTAGGCCTTCAGAAATACAACTCTGTGTGTGTTTGGGTATAATTTGATGTTGCAACTTTGGAAAACCCCCATCTTAAGGTTAAAAGTTCACGGGGTCAAGAGTGTGTGTTAATGTCCGTGCGTCCTTATGCAAAAGTATGTGTGCATGTGTGTTTCTCTCTCTCCCCCTCAAGTATTTTCTGGCCCATTAGTTTTCAGGGTCTGTACAGCTTGAGTATATAGTTGGTCAGTAATTCACTCCTTAAGTATATTTACTGCTGTAAGTGGCTTTCTTTTGACGTGTGGTGGACTGGTAATGGCCTCTAATTGCAAGAGAAAACCCATTTGCAAGCATTAATCTGAAAAGACGCACACACACACACATATATAAAATAATATATATAAAATATATAAAATATATATATATATATATATATATATATATTTTATGTGTGTGTACTCGCACATGTAAGTGTACGCAGTCATAAATGTAAACATGCATGTGTAGACCAACATATATGGGAATGAACAAGCATGCACCACTTGAAATGTACACAGAAGCACACGTGCACACTGAAAAGCGGCCACACACATGCACAAATGTCACCTGAGCTCTACATAATCCCATAATGGAGCAGTTAAGAAACCAAACTGCAAATTTATGAAATGATCCTGACCATTGGCAGCAGATTGGTCCAATTAGGCTGTTTACTTTTGCGTATTTTTCCACAAACTTCTAAATATATTAAATATGGTTCAACAGGTTCTGAACTGGTCGGTATTTATCAACAGTTGTATACAAAATGTCCTTCAGGATTTAATCCAGTAGGGCTGGGTTTTTAATTGGCCCCAAAAGCATTGGAATCCGTCTGAATCTCATTAGTACATGAGTTTAAAAGTTTAATTCACAAGGTTATTCAAGTGTTTGTGTTGCACATATGAGTTTGTCTGATGTGCTGCAAAACGCGCTGTTCAACGGAATGAAAAGATGCTGATTTTTTTCATGTGATTTTGCAATGATACCATAACAGCATAGAGGAAAATTTTCTAATTTAACGGTCATATATATCGTACAGTAGATAGGTTTAGGATTGCATTGGCATGAGATTTTCGAGGTAGCAGCCTCAGAAAATTTTATGGCTTCACGGTCTCATGGTATCACAGTATCACGATATATGATATTCATAATTAATGTTATCAGTTACAATGACCATTAAATTAATGAAAATACATTTTCTTTGGTAGAATAAACATAATTGAAACTTGAAACCACATTTACAAAAAAGTAAGTATGTGTTAAAAGTCAGGCAAAGGACATGTGTGTATGTCTGGTTGCATTTTTTTTTACCAAGGAAAGTACATGATGACCATTTATTTTCATGCCACGGTTTACCGGCTTCATGATATACTGCTGCAACCCTAAATACATTGCATTATATTATATAACATAAATATTATCATTAACATTGTGATATTGATCTCAACCAAAGATCCAGTTCTAGTCATTACACTTAACAGAGCCTTATTATTATATTCTTTGATATGTTAAAAGTCATACAAAAAATCAGTTGTAAAATGTAATAAAAGCAATAAAGCAAGGAAGATAAATGTTAGAGCCTGGATTATGTTATTTCCAATCTGTATCTCAAGCGCAGTAAAATTAGAGCTAGGTATAAACATTTTTGTAACTTTTTAAAACATTGAACCAAGTGTAGAAAAATGTTGAAAGTTGACTTGTCATATTTGATTGTTTTTTTAATCAGAAATGTACTGATTTAATTAAAACTTTTTTCTTCTAATTGTAGTTTATTTTATTTAAGCCAAATTCCTGCACAGCTGCTTCTGTTTAGGCAACATTTAACATTTAAGAAGTTCTTGGCTTCCTTTGTTAAATGAAAAAAAAAAAAAAAAAACGTGTTTTGTAGAAAAATATTTTTATATTACCGAAAGTAATGTATCGCTTTTGCATCAGTATCAAAATTCAGATAATGTGTTGGCACTATTCGCAAAAAACGATACCCACCATAAGAAACGTGGAGCTATTCAAGTTTCAAGTTTAATCGATAAACAACTCGGAGACAGTGCTGGACCTAGCAGACTCAGCATCCGAGGCAAGCTTCCCCTGGTGTCCCCGCCCCCCACTAGTTGTTTGTGATAATTGCAAACAAGAGCCAGAGCCAATGAAAAATCAAGAAAAATAAACAACTTAGCTAACAGACAATGATAAATAAAAAAACAAAAGAATACTGTTTGTGTAAATTTGAAAAAAGATCAATCATCGGTCAGAGATCTTGTACACCGAGCTGACAGAATTTGAGGAGGTGCACTGAAGTCGTGAGAGCATAGTGAGTGACAGTTTTAGTCAGGGGTGCTCGAGTCAACAATGCAGTAAATAGCAACCACATGTAAAATAAAGGGTTGTGTAAACAGCTTAATGACACTATTTTCGCATTGGCAGTTGTCATATTTGTTGTGCTCATGTAAAGTTATGCTTGAATGTGGAATACAGTTTCTCCTTCAAGACATCACAAGGAGGGAAAGTATTACTGTGTTGGGCTGAGACTCATAGTTTGAGGTCCTTTAAGTTCCCTCAGTCAATTTATCCTGTGTCTTTCTTTGGCATTTTCTACAATCCAGTGAAGCAACGATGCATCCATATAAAAACAGTGAATGTAATACTCTCCCAGTCTATACTAAACCGACATGACTGAGGGGTTTGTGGGCAGTCGTCAAGGTCCTGGAGGGAGGAATGTGGTTTGCATGAGTGTGTGCTTTGCATGGTTAGGTACTTATATGTTTCTGTCTGTGTGTGTGCATATATAGGATGTGTATGCAGCCACATATGGAAGTGCTTGTCTCATACATTGTTGTTGTTCCAGCCAGGCGGCTACAACAGAGTGAACAGACCAGAGGGTGTGTGTGTGTGCGTGTGTGCGTGTGTGCGTGTGTGTGTGTGTGTGTGTGTGTGTGTGTGTGTGTGAGTGTGAGAGAGAGAGAGAGTGTGTTTTCTAAAGGCAAAATTCAAGGCAAATAGAGAATAACCACAGTGAGTGTACCCAGAGGACTCTGAACAAAATGTACTCAGTTGTTTTACTTTGATTTTTTTTCTGCTGAAAGTCCATTTTAGAATTGTCTCTTTTTATGTTTGGTGACTTCTGGACATGTGGAAGAGTGATTGCCTTGAGGTAGCAGCTTCTAGAGATACTGTTCAAACCCGGTGTGAATGTGCTGTGCGTGCATGCTCACACACAAACTTCAGAGCAGGCTCGGGTCGTGCTATTATGATCTCCCCTCGTCTTTCCCCCGCAGACACACATAATCGGCCAACGCTTCTCACTTTCTCTCCTCATGAAACAACTCTGAGTTTTGCTTTCATCGTCATCGGGCTCAAAAGGGCGCAGCCTTCACTCCCGTTTCACTCCCGAAATTGGTGCAGGGTCCCAAGCGGTTTTTGTCAAAATGGCCATGGCAGTCGAATCCTAGAAAAACTCTTGATATTAGAGAAAAATAATGTCTTTCACAGTGCGCAAAGTATTCCAAGTGAGTCACAGATGATTGCAATTTTCCCCTATGACCACCGTATAATAAGGTACATGAACCCCTTCTTCATCTCCCTCCCTCCGGCTTTCTCTCTCTCTTTGGCAAAATGGCCATCATCCAAAATAATATTTGCCATCTGATGAGTGCCTGAGATGAGTAGGAATACAGTTTCACATGTCCTCTTTTCTCTCTTTTCAAGTGTTCCCTTTTTCGCTTGCATTTTGTTGAACTTGACTTTTTGACATGACGTTGCCCCACCCTTCCCCCTTCCTTGTTGCATTTTTTATACGTGTGTAAAACAACAGTGTGTCTTGAACGTTTGCCTGGGTGGTCTCTCTTGTACTCCGAGATCCCTCTGACTCTCCAGGGATTTTCATTTGAGAGGGTTAGCGGTTCACTGCCACAGCTAGCCTGCAGCTCATAGCCCTGCTTCACTGTAGATGTTTCAATTTGATGTTTGTTAACCCTTTGTTTGGCATGTTTGTGCTTTTTCACTGTGTTATGCTCTCAGTTTTAAAAACATTGCACTTTTTAACAGACCACACATTTAAAACCAGGCTGTCAATGTAACACATAAATCCCAAATATTATTTGTTAAGTCAAAAATAATTCTAGGTTATAAGTTTGTTTGCAATTGTTCTTCAGTCAGCCCTGATAATCAGATTCAACAGGCTTTCAAATCAGCTCATTTTTTTTCTTGTTGTGTCAAACTTTGAATTTCCACATCATTATCACAGTTTATAACTTGACAGTTGATGAAATGAAATTTGATAAGCATGCTGGTTTTCTGTTTGGCCGCAGGACGGCATGCTGTTCTGCAACTCTCCAGCAGGGAGCACTCTTGGCACATAAACTTCATTACTCCCTCAAAGTCTCACCAACTAGAAGTGTCGGTGATTTTTATTAGATTCGAGTGTCAGCTAAAATTAAATTATGTTATTATAAAATAACAGTTTTACAATTAATTTTAAATGTGTTGGCTTTTAAAATCTTAATTTGATTGACAAAATGCCATTGAATTGAAGGGCAGTGCTTTCTTTGACTCAGAATGTTGGTTCTAATATTCATTTAACAATGTTGCTGAATTGCTGAATACTTTTGTCTATTTTAGCGAAATCCAGAGGAATTCAATCGAAAGCATCAACCTTTAGCAGGCCTGTAAAAGCAGTTTGTCTCTTCTGTCCGCCCGTCCCTCATTAAAACTAAATGAAACACCATCGTCGTCCAAGTGGCAAACACAGACCTCCAATCACCATTTGAGCCACACACACTCTCACAAACACACAGCTCTATTTCTGAGTGACACAAATCCCAGCTCAGATGACGCGTTGAAAAGTGAGTCGATGCCACAGTGGTGATTTTATGTAAGACTTTTTCTTTCTGTTGGTTTTTCTCTCTCTCTCTTTCTCTCTGACTGGGTTTTTGACAGTTTGGAAAGTTTGAAGTCATGGGTTTTAATCAGGGTCTTGCGGCCGCGCTCAGAGCATGGCGTGGCGTGGCATGATGGCTCAGTTTAAAGATGTGGGTCTGGGTCAGGGCCAAGCCTGGGTGGCACTGCTAGACTACCCCCTAAGAGAGAAGGGGGGTGAAACAGACGGAGAGAAAAAGATGGGGAGAGAACCAACTCAGACTGCGCCCGCAGCACACAGCAGAGTTGGCCGCAGACCCCCAAAGACCTGAATGGGCTGCATTAACGAAAGCTGATTATGTGAGGGCGTGCATGTGTGCATACGGAGTAGACTCTTGTGTAGATGTGAACACATACACAATGTTTGATCAGTGCGAGGAAGTGTGGCGAAGAGATGAATTAATCTAAATCATCCTGCGGATTTTAGCCTCACCAGTTTTACATCAGGTCCTGCTGTTAATGTGTGTGTGTGCGTGTGTGTGTGTATGTGGCGAATATTTTTACCCCCACTGTGGTAATCATGACTTGATGAACCATGATGAATTTTAAGCATTATTTTATATTAGAAAACAAATAGAACTACAAAAAAAGAATAGCAATCTGACATAAAGGGATTTAGAGGATTATCAGGGCCCAGCATTTCAAGCTTTTTCACTTTGTTCTCTGTCTAAATAAAATCATGAGCTGTAGTGACTCTGTGGGCAAGAAACAGATTTAACAGGCAGTTACTTAGCATTTGATTTACTTTGTAGGAGGCTGAAATGAAGATGTGTCTCTGGATTACAATTTACTTGCAGAAGTTGCAACTGTGGGCTCACACCTTGAGTTCATGTCACATTTTACACTCTCTACAGTCTGTCCTGACTTTCTACAGATCAGTGAGAATCTCGCCCTCTCACCTCTCAGCAAACGATCTGTTCAACTTTACTGCACGGCTGGCTCTAACCCATCAATTTGCTGTCCAACCTGCTGAACAGAGGTCCCCAAAATGTTGGCAGTGTTATTCTGTGTTCAGAAAGAGAGTTTTGCACAAGTGCAGCTGAGTATTAATAAAACGTAACAAAAACTGTCTGTCTTTGGTTGCCTGTATAGTGCACTAAAACACAAAGTGGGCCATGAGCTTATTTCATACGGCTGAAAACACTTTCATAAATGGGGAAAATAGGCAATGAGCAACTTGGCAAGAAATGTCCCGCAAATTTCAAGAAATTAATAAATGGTGACGAGAACAATCACCTGACAAAACGAGACAGTAAAATAAAATTATTAGCTTATACTTATTAAAGCTTAAACTTATTAAAAAAATAGATACAATTGTAATAGAAAACTATATTTACATTTATTATAATTCTGTGTTTAAAATTATGTTACATAGATATAATATTTTAGTTTTTTTACTTTCTTTCAGGTGATTTCCTTGTTTATTTTTGTTTTTTACTTTTCTGTTTTTGCTACCTTTATATATATATATATATATATATATATATATATATATATATATATATATATATATATATATATATATATATATATATATATATATATATATATATATACATATATATATATACATATATATATACACACATTGTAAATTTAATTAATTAGTTGCTTTTTGGGACATTTCTTGTAAAGTTGCTCATTGCTTTTATTTTGTATGTTCTCATAAGGAATCAGGGCAGTTTGTTCAGGTTTCAAAGGGTTAATGTTCCAAAGCAGAGGAGTCAGTTTGTTGAGCTAAATGGTGTGAGAGCCTATAAGGATTAAAAGGTGCGGAAATACTATATTTCCCCAGTGTGACTGTGCTTTATTTAAATATACACAAGAAAACAGTATTGTCACCTTTAGTCATACAAGATCCAAAGATCTCTCGTGACTGCACACATTTAGAGCAAACAAACAAAAACATTCAGTAATTATAGCATGGCAATCAGATCATCTCAATTTCCCAGCAAAGACACGAGCAAAACAGTGGTCCTCTTACCTCCATCACTGACTCTAGCCAAAATGTTTTCATATTATACCATTTCTAAAAAGATTTCATCCATTTTTTAAGATCTTGAGAGGATGCACTTTTCCATAATCTGAGGATAATTTGGGCAGCTGTAACAACTCCCAGCTTTATCCCTACAAAACATATATATTGGACAACTGTTTGACCTGATACAGATACTGTCTAACCTTACCATTTCCCTACATATTCTACTTTCTCCCAAAATAGGTTAACAGGTTTACTCTCCCAAATTGCATGTAAAAGTGTTTCTATTCCTGTCTATTTCCATCACAAACCACTGGAGTTAACAGCAGGAGTAAAATATATTTTTTTTTTTTAAATTCCCAGTATTTTATAATATTTTTAAGCACCGCTCAGATCACACCCTGTGTCCTAAGCCAAATGATCCTACGTAAGTGTTTTACGTAGATGTCTTTTTGAAAATGTTCACATTAAAAATAATCTCCTGTGTGGCAAGACAAATTTCCCGTAGGCCTGTCATATCACATTTGATTTATCTCAGAATTGCGTCATTTTATTTGTGACCCCTATCATTATTTCAGTCGTATAAAACCATTGTGGTTATATAAATCTTTTTTTTTGGTGCTTGGATAACAAGGATTATATTACTGGAGGTGGGGTGAATAAAAGTGAGAGAATTCCCCTGATGCCTCAGGTCATTTGTAATATATGAAGAGGTGAAGTGGATGTAGTGTGATTATGTACGTGTTGTGTCTGTCTTTAACAATAACGGTTGTTCTCAGTGAAATAAATGCATGTGTGTTGTGTGTGTGTGTGTGTGTGTGTGTGTGTGTGTGTGTGTGTGTGTGTGTCGTGCAATGGCCACATTAGAGGGGCCTTTCAAGTCATGTCGGCCTCCTCCTACTCCTCAGCATAGTGCTTGTGTTGTGGTCTGCTCAACAGCCAACCTCCCAGAACCCCTGCGAACTCTGTGTGTGTGTGTGTGTGTTTGTGTCTGTCTGTAATGTTTTAGGGTTAATCCCAGTGCGTGGGATCCCCCAAAAATCCTGCTGGATTTCTCTTTTGTGTTCCTCTTCCTGTCTTTCGCCGCCTCTTCTCCATCATATCGGTATCTCTTTTTCTTTGTGATTTATACAATAGAGATCTATAAAAAATTATGAGTTCTGTCAACTTTGATTGTGCGTGACTCAGCTTAGCAGTCACCTCCATACTGTTATAATAAGTCTGCGGCTCTGCCCCCATAATGTAGTCGATGACAAACTTGGGGGCCTGGTCTCATCCTCCCCTCCACACACACGCGCAGCTCTTTGATAACTATGCCAATCGCTCCAAGCATGTGCTAACACATTTCAGCACACTAGCACTTACTGTGGATTGGGTTCAGAATAAAAGGTTAGCGGACTCTTTGATCCTTACCAAACAGAACACATGCTAACACATTACTGCCCTGACACGCCATGCCTATTGTGCTTTATGTATTAGCCGAGGGGCAGCAGAAGACAGTGTGTACATCTTTTATACGCCGTCAGTGTCTGTAAAACTTCTCTCCACATGCTCGATAGTAGCTGCCTACTGTGAAATAATACAAGATGTTTAAGCTAATGAAACTCTCAGCGGTGTGTCAGCCTTCATTAAGACTATGTTTTCTTTATTCCAAAAACAAATCAGCCCATTACTCTCACTTGAACTATTTCACTCTTCTGTTGGTTCATGAAAGCAGTAATGGTGCTCATACTGGCTAACCAGAGCATGTTAATAAGGTGTTAACTACCCTCAATACAGTAGCTAGTTGCATTGTTTTTTCTTTGCTATATCCTTGTTTGTCTGAAGAGGGTGAAAAGTGGTCTGTCTTCAGAGGAGCTCTGTGTAGACGCAGTAAAAACTGCGTAAGAATATTTTGTTAAAGTATAAGCACATATAAGAGTGTTGCTTTATGTTTTTAATGTTTTTGCTCTGGAGGTGATAGCAAATGTTGCAGAGTAACATAAACAAGAAGAATAGTGTTTTGCTGGATACGATGTTTGAGATGCAATGCAAAAAAAGATGTAAGAACAAAGAAGTGAAAAAAAAGGTAATTTTTTTTTTTTACTTGATAACACAAGTCAGAGTATTTGCATTACAAAGTACTATAGTGATTCCAGAGCTCTCCTCTTCTTAAGTTTAAGACCTGTAGATGTTGCTGCAGAAAATCTAATGAAATCCTTTTCTATGTTTAATGCCATGAAGACTCAGTCAGCTGTAGGCAGTAACTGATGTAACACTGAATTTTATAATGATATTGACAAAGAAACGTTATAGCCGATATCCAGTCTGCTTAATCTAGGGCAATATATTGGTATCATAGCGATAATTTGACACGAGACGAGGTAACATCTTAGGTTTTGTATATTTTAATATTGTAAGTGTTGTCTTTACTTGGTTTTACAATATTCCCCTACACTATTGTTGCAATATCAATGTTTTTCATTTCAAATATTGTGATATTTGATTTTTTTCCATATCGTCCAGCCCTAACTCAGACAGATAAGTTTTGCTATGGATGGGTTCATTCCAAAAGTATAGACTAATATATTGAATTATCGTTCTAGCCCTAACTGGCAGCACATTGGTGTTATTGGCATTAGTTTCTAGCATAGTACTTATGAAGAGACTGACGGAGCATATGAAAGGCTATGTTGTTACTTCCATCCTTTTTTGCAGCGAGTAATATTTCTGTGCTTCCAAACAATTTCACAAATTCAGGCGTGTGTACATCCCTCTATTTGTGTGTCTGTATGTGTGTGTGTGTGTGCGCGCATATGCATTTACAAACACCTTTACACATTTGTGTGTGGGTGTGCATAGTTGTGTTTTTATCTTCACACTATGAATCTGTGTGTCTACGTACCTGCTGGGTTGTTCTGAATTGACTGAGCACGGTCAGCATGAGTAAGCAGCCAGGAGAAGATTGAGGCAGCCAGATGCGGCGGCCTTGGGCTACCGAGGATATCATTACCCCGGGCGTGTAGCCGGCCAAAACGGGAGCCCCCAAGCGGAGTTTCATCAAGGTGGACCCCCGTCTGCGGTGAGGGGGAGGATACCAGTTAACCTGTTGTCCTGCAGTGAGGAGCGGTATTAAGCGGCAGGTGGAAAGAGAAAGCATCCCGTGACTGGAAAGAGGTGGAAACAAGAAAGTGTGCAGATACTTACAGGGTAGCAGGCAGACACACTCAAACTGTGGAAGATTGTCTCTTTTGATTTCCTCTCCCTGCTTCTTCTGCAACTCAACAGGAAACCCTGTAGTGCCTCTGCATGCGTTTGCACGTACATTTTACATAAAGTTTTATATTATCGTTGCCAACCCATGAGTCCTACTTTCCAGTATCATTTACCGCATATAGCTTTTGCTTTACTTACACACACAGAAATGTATCTCAGAAAATTTCCATTCAAAGGAAATAGCCGGGATATTTTTGGTGCGCGACTCTGACAGAACAACTTGATGCATGGCCGCTGGCAACGACATCAGCAGTATCTTCATACGGGAATTGGACCGTCTCCCCTCAGTGAGGTAACCCATAGGCCATGAATCACGCTGCCTTGCTCCAGAGTCCTGTGGTCCTCGGGGGTTGACAGTTTGACCGCTCCTCAATGTGGTCTCTCTCCTGTACTCACGCTCCTCCCATCCCCATCACCACACATTCCAACCACCGGACTGGTCACGTAAGGTCAAGAAAATAGAAGAGAATAGAACAGGAAAGAGAATCAGTTTGTCATGTGTCTTCCCTATGCTGCTTAGCAGAACCCTGATTGCTTGTTGAAGCATTTGCAAATTAATGGCTGCATTTTGTGAAAGGGAATGGCTGATGTGACTGATAGATGACAAAAAACACAGTAGTGGAGGGAAATTAAGCATCACATCTGAAGCATGAAGGGAGAGACAAAAAAAGGGTATTGCTGTGCGTCTCTGTTTGCATGTCTGTTTTGGCAGCTCACACATGGAGCTAGTCTGGCAGTCTGCCTGTCTGATCCTCTCTGGTCTCTGCTCCATACTGGTGGGTCACTGGTGTTTGGATCACTCCAGCTAGCTGTTAACCACCGACTTGGACTGAGCCTCGCCGCCATGTGTTTGATTTAGCTTAGTCATTTATTACATACACACAGTATGAAAATTAAAGTCATATATCAAGCACTTTAACTTGGGAGTAAAAAAGAAAAAAGAAAACAAAAAGACAGGGTGAGAGAAACATCTTTTGGGAAGCCGAAAATAAGGAATAAAATAACGGCAGATATTATCGCAATCATCAAAGTAAAACCACTGAAGTGTTCCTGCAGTTATATTCGTATTTGTACCTTTTTAGAGAGCAGCAGTGGGTTCATCATAAGCTTAGGCAAGTGATGAATGGACAGTTCATCCGGTGCAAGAGCGGCCCTTGAGCAAGTGGTTTTAACAGTGCCCCAGGCCACACTCCAGCTGAGTTAAACACACCCTGATGTGTGTATGTGTGTGAGTGTGTGAGAGAGAGAGACGCGACACGTCTGAGGGTGCGATGTAGTCACTTCCTCCCGCTGGACTGAGCGACTGTTGTAAGCTTGACCCTGCGCCAGTTAACCCCTCGCCACCCCTGGCACTGCAGGCGAGGGCCCTGGGTGTGTGTGTTTGAGAGAGACAGAGAGAGACAGATTGTGTGTGTAGCGTGTGTGTTGGCAGACCGCAGGTGTCTGGTCACGGTGTCAGGGTGTTAAGAGGTCTACCGAGAGGCCCCCCAACTCTCGGCATCTGTTTCGGAGGGAGGGAGTGGCAGAAAAGAGGAGAGGATGGCGAGGGTTACGAACACATACCCTGAGGGGTGTGAGGGCTTTTTTGGGGGGAGGCAGTAGCTGACAAGCAGGTGCCTATGTTGACAGTAACCCTTCATAGTTGAACCCCACCTCCTCCCAAACACACACACACACACACACACACTCACACACTCACAATAAATCCTGAAGAGGCAAGCGTAATTGCAGAGCCTGATTGGAGGGAATGCAGAGGGAATCCCCTTTTACACACATCACTAGATCTTCTTGCTTAGGGTCAAAGGTGAAAGAAAAAAAGGAGAGCGCACGCAACTCTGACATTTCCTGCTGTCTGTGGTTGTGCACAAACTCCACACATGCGGACCATGTGAACACATGTAACACGGATATGGGCACAAGCTAGTCTACTGTCGTATTTCTTTCCAATACAATGTATACTTTATATATATGTGCAACAGTAGTAGAAACTCTGCAGCATTTATGCTTCACATTGTTGTGTTTTCTAGAAAAATACAAGTGCGTGTGTTTGTAAATGAAACCCATTTGGTCCAAATGTTAGTTAGTCAGGTGTACCGGTGCATGTCTGGGAAAGATTATTTTGCTAAGAAGGGGGGAAGCAGTGCACAGCGGGAGGTTGAGGAAAATTGGAACAGCTGTTGATTAACATGACTTCTCTCTCTCTCTCTCTCTCTCTCTCTCTTTTTTTTTTTTACTCTCTTTCAGTAGAGGAGGAAGAGGAAGATGAGGAGATGATGGAGGCAAAGCCAGGTCCTGAGTCGGAGCAGCAGGATGAAGATGACAACAGGGAAACCAAAGACGGTACAAATTACAGGGCAACATATCAATATTAGGGGCTTGGGTAGCATTTACAATTGAACCAGTCCCAGTAAAAGAACTGGTTGGTACTGGTACCTTTTTGTGGTACTTAATCTGTCTGTAGACTTTTAACAAAAAAATACATTTTTTTACACAAACTGTAATCAACAAGGACTTCTGTCCCTCTTCTCTTTCCTAGTTACACATAGAGCTAACACTGTTTGTCTGCTTGTGTGTGTGTGTGCATGCGTCTGTGTCTGCTTGTCTCTCTTGCTCTCTGTGTAGACAAAACTGAAAAATATGTGGAATAAGTAGGCCATGTGATTTAAAAACACAATCACAAACAGCAATGATACAAGGCTATTTCTAAAATAAAATAGAAAAAACAACAGACCAGATAGAAGAAAACTATCAGTGCTGAAGTGATAGTTGTTGCTCTCTGGGAAGGCGATGGAGCTCCATGGCTGGCTTCCGGACTTCAGGGCACTTCACAGGGCTTTCCCGTCCTTTTTCTTAACCCGGCATTCTCACCCAAGTGCTCTCTTACGAAATTAAATTTGGCACCGGTTGATTTAATGTCAGGAGGTACTTAGAAGTACCGACATAATATGGTAGGTACGCTTAAAAGTGTCGAGGTACCCAACCCTATGGATATTATGTCAATAACCTCTTAGATGTGACGTAACCTTCTGAATTTACCAGGCTGTTCTGGCTGTTCTAATCTTTGCCTTTACTTACTCAGTCATTAAAGTCACATTACTGATGACTATTTATCAAAAATCTCATTGTGTAAATATTTTGTGAAAGCGCCAATAGTTAACCCCTCAGTATTGTCACAATATTTGTATTGAGGTATTTGGTCAAAAGCATCATGATATTTGATAATCTCTGAATCACCCAGACGTAGTGTAAGTTTCCTTCTGCAAAAATTAACATATGTGGCAGTTATCGCCCCAAATTACTGCAAGCACAGAACTTTCCATTCTTTATCATCCACTCTCCTTCCTTACTTGACTTCTCACACGTTATTGGTCAAACTGTCATGAAACCCAGTCACATTATGTGTGACACCCTCTGCCAGCCAGTGGGTGTATCAGATGGACAGATGGGGGTAGGTTACTGTGGGGGTTAAGGCGGGTCCACCATATCAGCTCCATGGCATGTGAGGGTCAGCACTGATTAAAAACCTGTCACTTGACCCCCCTGACCACACTTCAAAGTGGAGAGGAATGGAAGAGTGTGTGTGTGTGCATGCGGATGGTTGATGTAGTAAAAAATGGAAAAAAAGGCGGGTAAAAACACAACACGTGGACACAGACATATTCATATTCAGAAACACGCGCACACAATCCCACTGTGTGAGTCAACCACACACACACACACACACACACACACACACACACACACACAGACAGATTCATGCATACACGCACTCATAAACACACAGTCATCCGTCTCCTCTCCATCCTGGCCTATTAGAAGGTCTGGCCTTTGATCTCTGCCACTCGATTCACTGGGTCTTTTCTGACAACTCGTAAGAAATACAAAGGGATGGGGGGGATCAAAGTCAAGAGGCAGGGTAAAGGTCGATATATGTGTGTCTCTGCGTGCTTGTGTGTGTAAAAATTGCATGTGTGCTTGGGGACAGTGACTTCAAAAACCGGACGCCGTGCTGTGCAGCCATTACGTTCAAAGGGAGGCGGGACGCTCAGAGGGCTTTGTTTTCCTCTTGTTTATGAAGTTCTTACTGTAGGGTTTTATTAGGAAAGATGCATTAGGAACTGTTTGTAGTTTATTATGTCCTGAATGTGATTCTGGTTTTGATAGAGTTGAAGTGAATGTTAATCTGACATCAGAAGCAGATGATACACCTTTTCTTTTCTTTTTTTTTTTCAGACAAAGGTAGACATGATAGTAATGTGTACCGTAAAGTAAAATACAATAGGTATCTCTACCATTGTTATAATGAAAAGTAGAATGTCACAGTGTCAGTTGAACAGAATAAAAAGCGGTTTCTTTGTTTAAAGGGATAGTTTGGGATATTTGCAGTGCGGCTATATAAGATACTTATGTGTAGTCAATGTATAACATACAGTGGCTGGCAGTAGGCACGCTCCTGGTTTGCAGAAACAGACGGGCATTTGATATCATAATGTATTTTAGCCACCTTAAAAAAGGCCAACTTAAAAATGTAGCATCAGTCTAAGCAGACACTGTATTAAGAGTATTTTTGTGGTTTACCTCAGCGCCACAGAGCCTTTTCTTTTGGCACTACATTTCTCATCTGCTGCCGGACAGGTGTTTGGATTAGAAAGTTCTGTTAGTGGCTGTTATGTGATCTGAATAAAACTAAACTTCACGTTAAAAACACTCAATACAGTGTCCACTTAGACGAATATTGTATTTTTTACTGGCAGCTACTGTATGTAATACACTGACTATGCAGAGTATTTCATACACCCACTTCAAAAATCCTGAACTATCCCTTTAAGCAGTGATCGGGAGAAAATATTGTTTGGGCAGCTATTTCAAATCAGAAATGTACCTCTGTTTAGCAGGTAACATTAATTACTATTTACTTAATTTTAAAAAATTAAAAATGCTGTATTTAACTGCATTATTATTTAATATGAATAAAAAGAATTGAGAAATGTCTAAGCACAGTTTATATTTTAAATATAGAAAAAGGAAATGCTGAAACCTCATAGATTGATTAGATTTTTTTTTAGTTGTCTTATTTATTATAAAAAAGCTTTTGCCAGAATAAAGTACTCTTAAGTCAGTTCATTACTTGTACTCTCTAGCTCCTCTGTCAGGGGGGATTTGCTGAACCTAATCCCAGCTGACACTGGGTGAGACATATACAGACAGACAACTACATGCATTCACATTATGGACAATTTTAGAGCTGCCAATTGGCTAAACCAAACCTGCATGTTTCTGGACTGCATGAGGAGGCCAGCGCAACCATAGTAAACCCATGCAGGCCTAGGGGCATCGTCTAAACTCCTCACAGAAAGACTTACAGCCGAACCGGAACATCTTGGTGTGAGGCAACAGTGCTAATCACTGCACCTGGGTGCAGCTCTTATAATTATAATAAATGTGGAAAGAAATTTTAAGAGTCCTCTTGGGCTTTAGGAAAGTGTGATTGGCATTGTTCACTGTTGTCTGATGTTTTATAGAACAAACAATGTGCAGTATGTGCAATTTTTTTACCTACAAAGTGATACTAGTTACAGTAAACTTCCAGCTTAAGTCTATACCCCTTTTTAAATATGCCCCTCCAAGTGGCTGCTCTTAATGTAACCCAGTTTTGAACAGATTATGGAAAGTTGCATTTTCCTAGTATGCACCTTGGGCGTGGAAATATCTGCAAAAAGATCTAAAATTAGAAACTTGTGTATTCACGGATGGATTCCAGGGCATCATAAAGAATGTGCTGATGGGGGCATGTGGTTGTTTTTTGTGTGAGGCAACTGTGTGAGAAGTTGTTCTTCTATTTTACTGTAATTTTTTGTATATCATGTTATATTTTGATATGTTGTGATTTTGCATGACGGCTACGTTAGCCAGATCTCTCTTTTAAAAGAGATTTTTCATCTCAGTGGGATATCCTTTAAAGGTAAAATTTGAAAAAAATGTATGCACAAAAGTTTTTCTTACATGTCTTTATGCTTATGTTCCTTCCACCAGGCTCATTTCCAGTTCTGCGGGAGCTGACTGAGGAGGAGAGGCAGCAGATCCTGCACTCCTCTGAGTTTCAGAGTTTCTTCGACTGCAGCATCCGGGTGATGGAGAGAGCTCTGGCTGAAGACAGCAACATCTTCTTCGACTACAGTGGCCGAGACCTGGAGGACAAAGAGGGGTGAGCAGGGAGGAAACGAGAGGGGGCAGGAGGAAGGAGTCTGTGTTTGGATGTGAGAGCACATGTGAGTGTTTACTTACATGCCTCAAACTAAGAAATGTGCAAAGACTGACTCATGCCCACTGTGTCACTCTAGGGGCCTGGTAGCTCCTTTGTTCTTCAAAATACATGTCTGTCTGCTGAGGTCACGCTCCCAGGGGGTTAAAAACTCCTGTGAACTGACAACCATCATGTCTTGAAGAGCATTGTCTTGCCATCTGAAGAGTTGGCTCCAAATGGAGGTTATCAGAGCATTGGTTGAACTTATAAGAGTCATAAGTGCAAAGCTGTTTTAGTATGCTGCTCTGCTATTATAGAAGAATGCAGCTCACTTCAACTTTGACCACTTGAGCCACAGAGAAGCATCAAGCCTGTGGTCAAATAGAGATTATGTCTAAAACAGGCCATGGCCCAGTGCTAAACATCAGTCCTGTTCTCTTTTTTTACATGGAATGGCTATTTATGAAATTGTAACAACATAACCTACATATCACTACCTTGTTTCATTACTGTTCATTCTCGTGGACAAAGTCTATCATTTGCACTTATAGTGTTTGGATAATTTGTTGTAATTAGCACTAAAATAGGAGTCTGTTTGCAGAAGAAGGTCTGGTAACTTTTCTCTGACTGAGTTGACATTAATGAATAGACACAAACATAAAAAAATCAAATAAATTGTCGTGATGCAACATTTCGAAGTGGCCGATGATGCAACAGTCTGCACAGGATATAGTTTGGCCACAGGCTACATGCTGGCTGAAGGTACTGACTCATTAGCAAGAACAGCCAGTCAGACCGCTCTCTTCAGCGATGTCAGTTTAACAGCTGAATCAGCTGATGGCTGCTGTTATGGGCAGACTAGAGCCAAGACATCTCAAAAATTTAATGCAACACGGATGGCCAACTGTCGACTTCAGAGGCCTTTTGTGTACATAACATGATGTTATTTAAATAACCGAGCTTCATTAACAAATACTTTGTTTCTTTCTTTTTTTTTAAATACACAAAGACATCACTTGTTTTTTTTCTAAAATGTCTGTTACCAAGCTGCACTTTGGTCTTAAAAGACTAACTTTGTCTTTATTGTATAGTCATACAGTTTTGGTATATTTATATTTTGGATAAATTCTTTGTTATTTATTACTTATTAATGATCACTGTTGGTTGTTACCACAGTAACAACTACTTTTTTGTGAGGTCCTCATGAAACACAAAACAAGGCAAGACAATTATCATCTAGATAAATGTCATGATACATGGCACAAATTCCACATTAAGAAATCTATTAAGTATATTACAGCTCTGAATCAAATTTTCTTTATTTCTGACTTTTAAAACAATATTGAAAGAAATTGCTGATTAGTGATCCTAGGTTCTTCATTGAGTGCTTATCTTTTTCTGGAGCACAAGTTTCTTGTGTTGTAGTTGAACACACACACACACACACACACACACACACACACACACACACACACACATATATATATATGTTTTTTAAACAAACAAAAGTTACCAATTAATAATGATGAACATATACAGCAGACTTACACTATCCCACATAAATTATATAATAATGTTTTTATTATTTGCAGAACTCAAACCTGAATCTCATAATAAACCAACCCCTGGTCCAAGCGTCTATCCCTACAGCTACACCTCTCTGATAATACTATTCATATATAATCAACAACAACACCGAACAGGAATGTGAAAAGAAAAAAGAAAAAACGATAACATCATTATCACCATTATCGTCTTTTACATTCCCCTTCCTCATTTCTATACTATCAGAGTTTAATTTTTTTGATTTCTACCTTCAGTCCACGAATCAGTGGTTAGTATCAGCTGTTAAAAGCCCCAACAGAAATACATTAAAGTTAAAAAGCTTCTCCACTTCCTCCGTCCTTATCATGGCCAGTACAATTGAATATCTAGATTGGAGGTTCTTTAACAGACAAATGATCACAAATGAGACAGAAGGCTTTTTTCCCTCTGCAGGTTATCTCACATTATCTCTGCTGTTTTTTTTCCTCAGAGACTTAGGCAGCGGCTCCAGTCTGTCCTTCAGTAGACTCTTCTACGATGAACACTGGTCTAAACATCGTGTGATCACCTGCCTTGACTGGTCCCCTCAGGTGAGGCCCGCAGCCTTGTGTAACTCATTTTGAATTTAAATGATGCATAAAAAAGCATCACTACCTAAAGTTGCAGTTTAATCCCTTTCCATCTTCTTTCTTTCCTTCTTTCTCTCTCTCGCTCGCTCTCTCTCTCCTTCTCGTAGTATCCTGAGTTGCTGGTTGCCTCCTATAACAATAATGAAGATGCTCCTCATGAACCAGATGGTGTTGCTCTAGTATGGAACATCAAATTTAAGAAGGCCACACCAGAGTACATCTTTCACTGTCAGGTATTTATCTCACACATATTTCCATAACGATAGTATATGATGGCAGTCATGATTGTAGGTTACTGTGAGGAAGAAGTTAGTGTTGCTCTTAGTGTTATTTCCTGTGTTTTGTGGGTTGTTAGTTGCAAACATGAACCTACAAACGACTGCCACAGAGCTACATGTTGAAAAATAGAATAAAACATCTTCCATGTTCCTCTCACCCCTTTTTTGGCTCTTAGAATTTCACACTGAAAAGCACCATTATACACTCTTCTTTTTTTAACATTTTTTTGTGATTTAGGTTTTTATTTATTAAAATGAAAACAATACTATTACCTGTAGTTATACAAAATCCAAAGGCCTGTGGGAAATGTACTTATAACAGCCAAAATAAACATGTAGCAATTATAGCCATACAGTTGGATCGTCTCAGTGTCCCAAAAATGCTGAGACGAAAAAAGTCCCATGACCTCTTCAAGGCCAAAATAAAATAAAATAAAATAAAATAAATGAATTAAAGCATGTAGCAGTCCCATAAAATCAGTAAACAAATCATCCAAACAAAGTCAGGCCTCAGGAGCCCGACATACCCATTTCTCCCAGAGCTGAACAAAAATGTCCATACTTAGGTGGAAAGAGAATGTAACCTTTTCCATCACGGAAATCTCCATTGTCACATCTATCCAGTTATTTATGGTACACATGGTATTTATGGTACCTTTTTTCCATACCTTACCATCAGCCAGTCCATCCAGTAATCTACAGCCTGTTCATCTTCTTTACCCTATGATGACAGCACCTTTGTGACTGAAAAATAAAGAGTGAAGGCTCCACATGTGTTCATTTGACCCTCCAGATTGGATTATAGCTGAGCACTGCCACTGGAGGCCAGTTTAATGGTGGAAACTTGGGTTTTGGTGGGAAAGAAAGTCATTGATGGGTGGGATGCTAATAGGAGGTGACACTAAGAAAACGGTAGAAGGACGGAGGGAGGAGAGAGGGGATAGAAGGATTGGGTGTGAGGGCTTCATGGCTCCCACCAGACAGGCGAGGCCATAGAGAGATGTCTTGGTAGTAAAATTATGTGGCCTACCACTTCCTAATCCAATGCTGCCACATGTGTGTTCGCCCACCCACAGTGATGCCGCATCTAATGTCAGCAGTGCTGTGTTTCCCAATAACTGACAAGTCTTCCTCATACACGTCACTGTGAATGTGAACCACACCTGTAGAAGTATTTATGTCAAAGGCATCAACTCACTGCTCAGAAATAATGCTAGAAATATGCATGCTTTCTCTGACATTGAAGCTTTATTTTAGCAAATCGATTTTTTCCCTTTTTTTTCAAACTCACAGAAACACATATTACAGCAGACCGCACGCTGCGTGCAAATATTTTTGATATGAAGCTTGCCATATAAGTCTAGCTCCATAATGGATTTTTAAAGCACTCCGGTCTTTCACTGCATCATAATTTATGCCGCTGCTGAAACGCATGTGGTCTTACGGATAGATTACAGTGATGTATCCTGTAGCCGTAGGATTCAGTAGTTTTTCCATGTGGCTCTCTGAATATGTATATGTATCTGACTTTTTTCATGGTTTCTGAGCATGCTGATCTGTGAATCATCAGGGCTGAGTATTAGATGTTTGGGAACAAGGATGTTTGGGAACAAGGATGTTTGGGAACAAGGATATTTGTGCGAGAAGCTGATAAAATGCTCAGCTTATCGAAAGGGGGCAATCAACTGTAAATGTGCACAACAGAGGTGAACTGTGGGAATGTGATCCCTGAAGGACAATGACCTCCGTTTGCATTGAAAACTTAGCATGCATTTGCATTGAAAAAAATAGTTATCTGTAACAGAACAGAGTGTTGTCATCAGTGTTTGTTTTTGACTCTCAAACTCATACAAGCCACTTCAACAAACACACTCAATGTGTCCACATTAACCGAGTGTTTACTGGAAAAAGATGTGCATTAGATGAAGTGATATCAGATGGAGAAAAGACAGAAGAAAAACTGAGAGAGAACAGAAACTCCCAAGTGGTCCCACTTTCCTACCGCCCCCCTGTTAGTCAGTGAGTTAGTGTGGCCTGGGGCTGCGCCAGGGTCTTTTCATAAGGGGAGAAAGAAAAGTGAATGACAGAAAAAACAGAAAGAAAGATACCATGGAGAACAAATGAGCAACAACTTAGAGATGGAGTACTCATATAAAGAATTGAGCATAAATGGAGATAAAATAGATTGGAAAGAGAAAGAAAGAAGAGGTTGCAACTCATTTGGAATCCACCATGACTTCCCCTGTCACTGTTGGATTTGGATGAAAGGAGGACAGGAGTGGTTAGATGAGAGGAGAGCGGTGTAGAGACATTTTTTCTTGCTCTTTCTTTCAGTGGGGCCTTTTGCAAACAGAGTCGCGACTCCGTAGTTAGGCGCGGATCAGATGGCTCTTAATGTGCGAGCATGTACTGCCGTTTAACCCCCGAAAACCACAGGGTCGTGTGTCTCTTCCCCTCTCTTTCTTCTATTTTTCTTTTCACCTTCCACCTTGAATACTGTCTGTGTGTATGCATGTGTTTGTGCGAGTGTCGTACACACATGTAAAGCAGTGGCGTGTGTGTGTGTGTGTGTGTGTGTGTGTGTGTGTGTGTGTGTGTGTGGAGGATAGAAAAGAATGACAGTGCTGGGTCGGTATTGGAGGGTTGGGGTTTGTGGTTGAGGTCTGCTTCAGCAGGGGCTTTATTGTATAAGGCTATGGCTTATGGAAGGCTTCATGTTTCAGATGGGGTTTTGGTGAGGTCAAGCTTCTATATTTCTTGTCTGGCTGTGTGCAGTTTGGTAAATGGGCTTAGCAATGCAAAAACTATCCTTTTTAACCTCTTATTCAGGGCTTAAATGTATTTGCCCAAACAAGGGAACATTTTCTCATTGGGGTTTGATAATCTCAGTTGTTTCCATTTTGGTTATAGTCAGTCAGTTTTTCTGGACTTTTTGGAGCAGTATTTTCTTAAACTATTATGAAGACCTTGTTTATTTGTGCTGGACACTACAT
Source organism: Plectropomus leopardus (assembly GCF_008729295.1). Classification (NCBI taxonomy): domain Eukaryota; kingdom Metazoa; phylum Chordata; class Actinopteri; order Perciformes; family Serranidae; genus Plectropomus; species Plectropomus leopardus. Next base: position 16,344,476 of record NC_056480.1, on the reverse strand, counting down.
AATAATTTCTCAATCGGGTGTTTTGCACATTGCACATTGCAGTTGGGATGTAAACATTTAAAAGCTGGTGCTGGTTTTATTTTTGGAAGACTCTCTGTTTATTTGACTGTCTTTAGGCAGGTTCAATCTGGAGATTGTGCACTAGCATTTTTGGCAGCATGCAGAAGTGTTGTAATATTGCATTCTAGTGCAATCTTTAGACAGACGTGTTCTGATTGACAAATGCTTCTTTGTGGACTCAACAAATCTGACAGTTATGCATTCAATAATCAACCTCTTTCTCTGCTTCCTGCCCCGCTGTATCTTATTTATTTACCTTACACTTTTTTATCACGGCCATTCACATGAATACTGTGGCTTTCAAGCTTGCTATCAATTGTTGCTTCTAATGCTGCTGATAAAATTTTAATTATTTTAGCTTTTGGGATGAAAGTAAAAATATTAAACGCATTAAACAATTGGAAGTCCAATTTCAGAATAACAGGACTGCAGAATTATTGCTTCCATTTATAGTAACAAATTGTTTTTAGCTTCAGTGGAAAACTGGCTTTATTTCCAGTTTTATATTCACATTATATCTTTGTACATTTGGTTATTTATGCCCCTTTCTCATTCAGCTACTGTCAATCTTTGTGGTGTTTTATTTCATCATTTTGGAGACTTATTTTAGTTTAAGGAACTGCACTGTATACATTAAATATATTGTTGTTCTTTAATTCTGCTTAAAACTGAGGTAGGCTAAAATTGGAAAAGGTAACCCCCCCAAAAAATCCATGGAAAGGTGCAGAAGTCTCGTATTTTTTCTCAGTCACTTGAATTACCACATGCTCAAAGTTTATTATGACCCTAAAATTAAACAGCCTACACCAGCTTTAATCCAGACAGTGAATAAATGTGTCTGGAATTAAAGAGTGTCTTAGTGTACCAGAGGGCCTTTGACAATCCCCTTAAGGACCCGTGGCAGTTTCATGACCCCACTTTAGGAGCCATTGATCTGCAATATAGTGGAGGAAGTGTGTGATCCATCAGTGTGTGGGTTGGGCTTGTACTTTAGGAAAGGGGCTTTTGCTGCTATGGATTCTGGTATCAGTTGAGCGTGCCTCCCCTCATCACAGTCGTCTCAGCAGTTGGACCCATCATCGCCCCATCCCAGTTGGGTCCAATCTTGTAACTTCACACCAGCCTCTCAAGTGGGCAAAGTCACACCACATTAAAGGGCCCGTTTGACTTAAAGCCTCTGCTGAACCCCCAAACCACACGCCTCCCTGTAACAACCCCCGCCGCTACTGTCATATCCCATTGGACTCAGTCATATTTTTATTAATATCTTGCTGCCTTGCGTTGGTCCCTAGGCCTTTAGCACTTCCAGCAAGGTTGAGTAAGAAGCAGAGCAGGAGGAGAGCAGAGTGAGAGGGAGGGCGAGGGTAGACAGAGGTAGAAAGAGTGAAACAGCGTTATTCACGAGCCTAAAGAATCCATGTGAAATGACACTAGAGGATGAAGCTGCATTGTGTTCAGAGAGTTTAGCAGAGAAGTCCTGTGAGTGCTCGCTGAACACTTTGGTTAAGACTGTATTTGATTTGCAGCACACCAAACAGATGTTGCTTATCCTGCAAGAATGATTCCGAGTGCTGAATTTTGTGGTTTATTAGATTATTTTGTACAACGTTGGCTGTGCTGATCGGAGGTTGTTTCTATCAGTTTATATGAAAAAAATGAAAAGCAGTCAATCTTTCCTGTGTCTGTTGCTCGTTATGCAACAAGAACTCAGAGAATCATCTAGGTGTCGAATGCAATACTTCGGATTCTTTTTCAAATTCTTTGGCTTCTGATCAAAATCAGGGAACTTTTTATTTCATTGCGGCACTGTTTTGTATTTAATATTAATGCATTCACAAGTTCTAACTCGTAAAGTAAGAATTAAAATGTTTAAGTTGTAAAAATAATTAGTTTTTTTGCCAAGAGTTAAATAAGAAGATTAATATCACGCTAATATCTGAGATGATCATTATCACTCTTATATCTGACCATTAAGAATAAGGCCACAGTGGTTAGTTTAATAACTGCGTTTTTTCAACAGCCAGGAGGTGTGTTTATGTGTTTCTAGTGGGAAAGGATTCTTTGTAACATAGGTCATCATGTCACAGGATTCACAGGACTTTGTTAACTGATCAGCTGCAGGGATTCTCTGGCTGCAATTCACTGCTAAAAGCTAAACCATCCCCAAATTTTAGTTTGGCTGCACTTTGCTGCAGAATCAAACAGCCGCAGCTTGGAGCGGGCGTCACATCTTTCCATAGCAATTGCATGGCAGCTCGCCGCAGGCCTTACTTTGTGGATGCTAGGTGTGTTTTTGGCTTGAAGCTCACTAATTAACATGCTGCAACTCATTCGTCTAAGTCTTAAGTGCAAGAACAAATTTAAGTTTTATGGGGGTTTCTGTTTGTGCTGGACTATTTCATCACTGTGAGGTCGCCAACAAGAAAGCAAATAAGTTTGTTTCCTAAAGGTAAAAAAACCCAAAAACTATTTGAACTAAGGTATTAAAAGAAGAATTGTTGATAAGTACAAAAATCTCCAGTCTTGCTTTGGCACATGTATCCAAAAATGTATCACATGTGAGGCAGGATGAGGACCCAAAATGCAGAACAAACAAAAAGGGAGCCAGAAGTACAAACTAAAAGCGAGCTTTAATGTTGAAGATTATCCATCCACAAAAAAAACAACAGGTGAACAAAAATCCAAAGTACAAATAAAACATGAACAAAAACTGCACTAAAACAAACTGGGAACTCAGGTGACGGAACAGGGAAACACGGAGGATGGTGAAATAAATCAGGGAAACAGAGACAGAGGGACACAATTAGGGGAACACAGAGACAGGAGACACAGAGAGACACAGAGAAAAAGCATGGGTGACACACAAGGAGTAAAAATACAAACTAAGAAAATAAAACAAAAAAAAAATAATTAAAGACTAGAAAACAAAACCCCCAAACAAAGTCCACAGTATAACAAAACCCCTAAAACCATGACAAACTATCAAAAGATATCCAGCCCTACGTGTTAAACAGGAATTAAAGGATTGAATCCGTAGGCTGCTGGATTATATTAGATTATTTTACATTGTTTACATTCTCTAAAATTACTCAAGTTTGGCAAGTGTGGCAATATTGCGACTGAACTGAATTTCTTTGGAAAACAAACCTGAGGAAGTACTGGTAGCATCTATCTTCTTAGTTTCACTATCAGAACAGAATAGAGCACTGTATGGATGAGTCAAACAAGCATTATATTTGCAACACAAATCCACCATTAAAGCCACAAACCAGCAAAAGTATGAAATATGAGCCAAGAAAACAAACAAGATATGGAAAATAAAGGGATAGGAGCCATAGGAGGCAGAGAAAGGCCTGTTTGTGTTCCCAGAGCCTCCTCCTCGTGCTTGTACTCCGTCAAACCCTCATTCTTTGCCTGGTGAAATTGAGACTCGGCTCGGTATTTGTCTCTCCTTGCCAGAAACCACAGAGTGACAAAATCCGTGGGGTGTCATAAACGAGCGAAGCCAGGGGGAGAAAGGGAGGGGAAAGGTGGTTGGGAGGAGGGGGCAGATTGAGAAGAGGGGATGCAAGGAAAGACAGTCAGATCCATCTGGTCCTGATAAGGCAGAGTGGAAAACAGATGAGTGCGGTGAGCGAGGGGGTGGGGGGTGGGATGGAGCGTGGATCTACTCGGGAGGATATACTGTCTGGCGTGCCCCATCAGCCCCCCGCCTCCCCTTTTCTTCTCACCATAGCACTCTTGCTCCATTTCAGCCTTCCCAAGCCGACTTAAGCAACAGTTTGTTGCCCGAGGAAAGAACGAGTGAGAGGAGGAGGCAACAAAGGAGGGAGTGTTCGCCCCTCTAACTTTCTTTCTCTCTCTGTCATTCCTTCGAACCTCCCTAATCCCTTGCTGGGTGCCATCTTTCATCAGGGCCTACCATGTGTGTATTATCCTCTACACAACACTTCCCATCAATATAATAAGAGCTGCCAGAAGCACTTACCCTCGTGAGCCTGTGTGAGATATGGTAGACGATACTTTGTGTGTGTGAGTTTCTCCCTCATGCGTGCACGCACGCACACACACACACACACACACACACACACACACAGCAGACCTTGCCCGAGGAGAGAAATGAAACCCACTGTTCGGACTGCGCGAGCGTCTCCCTGTAAAACTTCCACAATTCATCTCAGGCCCAATATACCGAAGTGACTCTCTCCGCTGCTTTTTCTTCCGGGAGCTGTCACTTCCCACATCCTCTCCGTCTGGGGCTGGCAGGAGACGACTTGGCAGGTGTCTGACCCGCGCTGCATGTGAGATGAGAACCATCCACAGAGCCACTCTGCGTTTGGAAATGAAATGTCAGGCTCGGTATCGAATCAGCCCTGATATGGGGATGCAATCATAGCAGGAGTGTTGTCGACACGAGAGTTGTTGAGGTGTTATTTAGACAGATGTGGTGCTCGTGTGACTGATATGTCCAAACTTATCAATCTGAAATGAAGAGGAGCTGCAGGGGATGGGAGAAGCGTGGCTGCATTTCATTTAAAGTAAAAGTTTGATATTTTGGGGAAAGATGCTTCTTTTAGAGATTAAAAAATGGATACTACTCTCAAGTCTGCACGTAAAGTGTGAAGCTACAAGCTAATTAACCTTAGCACAAAGATTGGATGCAGGAAACGTTAGCGTGTCTCTGTCCGATGTAACAGCATCTCTTAAGCTCACATGTTGTAACTCGTTTGTCACAATAACAGAATTTTACTTATACTTATATACTTGTTTTGATATCCTCCCACCCCCAATATTCTATTCCTTTTTCAATACCACAGCCAAAACCACAAAATGGGCTACTTTTTTTTTTTTTTTGAATTTACAACCTGCATGCAGAGCTGGTACAGAAAAAGTACTGAACGCCTCCAGTCATGTGGTGGATTTGTTGCCAGAGAGAAAGCTGTGACAGCCAAAGGTTTAGGGACAGTTGATTTTGTTCCTTGTTGTTTCATTTGTGCAACCTTTGATTATTTTTTCTAATCCCTTCAGCACTTTTAATAATCTTGAATGAATAATTTACAGACATCAAATTATTTTAAACACTTTATTGCTGTCGAAAATATTGATTTATTGGTACATATCAATGAAACTGTTTAAAACTGTTTCATATTTGCTTTCCACAGTATCAATACGCCGGTAACAGCAGCACTTTCTCGCTCTCTCATGTTATCAATATATTAATTAATATATTAATAAAATTAATATTATTAAAGTCTTTCTGCAGTTAAAGTAAGAATTATTGTCGTCTAGAGCTGCAACGATTATTGGCTTAATCAATTAGATGACTGACAGAAAATTACTTTGCAACTAATTTGATAAGTAACTGTTCTAATCTTTTGTTAAAGCAAAAATGTCAAACATGACTGGTTTCATGGTTCATAAATGTTAGAATTTAATGTCTTTGTAATACATGATAATTCACTTAAAAGCTTTGAAATTTTGGACTGTCGGTCAGGCAAAACAAATTGTTTGAAGACGTCATCTTGAGCTCTGGGAAGATACACAGTTTCACTATTTTCTTAAATATTATTGACAAAGTAATTGATTATCAGAGAAAATGACAGACAGATTAATCGAAAATGTGAGAGAAAAATATACATGCAAAATTAGAGTTTCTAAAGTCTGTCCTGTAGTTGTATGACATATAATCATTCTTATCCCTTTAATTGAGTGTAATCACAAGCATATTTATGGTCACAGTTATGTCATTCTTGTATGAATCAGTTCTCACAAGTTGTAAATAAAGTTGTAAATAATTAGTGCAGCCCTATTTTTGTCATGTTATAGCCTTGTTATATTATCTTCTTATAAAAAAAAAAATAATTGTGTAATTGTATGCCCTCAATGTCAGTTATCCCAGTGATATCGAAAATGGCATTGAGTGTCGATATTTTTCAAATCATTGAAGTTAAAAATTCCAATATAGTGACAACACTAAAACACATGATACTGATACTTTTGGCTAAGGTGTAAAAATAACAATATATTAATTAGGTTATGTACTCGACTATATCTTGGTCCAGAAACTTGGTGGTTGCTGAACTACCCGGACATAAGAGTTATGTCAATCTTCGCATCAAACTCTCAGCATGAAAGTGAATATGCACATTTCCCCAAACTTTTTCTTTAATTCAGAATATTAGCTTTACTTACAAAGTATTTCATACAGTCATGTTTACACACTGCGAAATAAATCCCCTCTAATAGATGCAAAAGCAGTTTTTGAGTCATTGACGGCAGAGGCTCGTGAATGAATAAAAAGAGAACAGAAAGACTACAGAAATCCAGCAGAAACATAACCAAGCGCTCCATAATTCAGCGCTAAACTCAGTCATTAATTTCGTACATGACATTCAAATTGAGAATCCGCTTTAGAGTGTCAACCAATTCCCCTTGAGCTTAAATCATAAACTTCCTTATAGCGCGGGACAAATTGATCTTTTTTCAGCACCAAATGACATACAGTGCTTGTAAAAGGCATAGAGCTACAAAACATATGTGCTGATGTGACATTTGATTAGAAGCATTTAGGGGGAACTGCTTTCATGTCAAGTCCAAGTCGCTGCTGGCAGACGCCTCAAAGTGAACTTTCGGGGACAAAGCCGGGCTAATTTTCAGTAGCTCTTTCACTAAGCCTGACAGTACATGAGGGGAATGATGGCATAACGTGTGGTTTCTCAAAGAGTGGATTCAGAGTTTAGTCAGGATTTTTCCTCTTAAGATGGGGACACTGATAGGGCTTAGGAGTTAAACTAACATATGGAGCAAATAGAGGAGGCTCTTGATTTAATTTGGCTTCTCTTTGTCATTACTCATGTGGGGGGGAGATGTTTATTTAGCGTGATAACTGGTGGAAGAATGACAAGAAAGAGAAGAGAGCAGGGATGTTTTCTATTCGTGTCTGCACTTGTGGATTTGTGTTTGTTTTAAATTTTTTTTGATGGTGTTAATCGTCAAAATAGGGTCATATTCATCTTTACAGAAAAGATCAAAGACAGGGAGGCCTCTGTAGTGAGTTTAAAGAAAACAGTATCAATATATTTGAGGTAATATCCTGTCAAATTGGAACAATCTGGAGTACAATATAGACTAAGATGTTTAAAATTTAAATGAGAAATGACACTTTTATGGCAGCCTTGTGGTTTCTATCTCTTTAGGATGATGGAGGAAAAAGACAGTAGTAAAAGATGTAAGTGGTTGTAATATTTTTAGGAAACATGTTGAGTCGATTAGCTTATCTTAGAAAATAACAATTCTATCAATCTTCACGTATAACTCTCTGCGGGAAAACCAAAATGTCAAACTCCCCATTTGTGGAAGAAGAGATCAGAATCAAGAAACATTCAGCTATTTAGGTATTTTTAATCCTCCTTTCACTCTGCTTTCCTGTCTCTTCCAGAGGCCAAATATCATTTAGAGTTTCCCTACTTTTTGATAAATGGTTGTGGTGGTTGAACCATGTGCACGACCTATTTAGAGGATGTGTGTGTTTGTGCAGAGAAATGACAGAGAGGACATGACTTGCGTTCATTAGCCTGCTGATGGAGTCTGATGGAGCAGGGTCGACCTCAGATGGCAGCCTGTCAGGAACCACAGAGTGTAAAGATAATCCCAAAACTCTATGATGTTAGAAGTTATCTAGCTGAATTTAAGTCACCCAGATGTATTTGAGTGTGAGTGTGTCATCTTGACATTTGGCCTGAAGTAGTTTTACTTTTCGTAAACACAGGCCAGGTTAGGAATATTTTGTGAAATTGTCCAAATTGATTTAGAAACTAGAAGGGCACTCGGAGAGCTCAGACCTCCCCCGAGGCCAAATGGCCTGTGTCGTACTGTGAACGAAAATGAAAAATAATTTGTGTATGAGCCCTGTTATTATTCTGATCAACTCCAAAACTGTATGAGTTATCTCTTGGCCCAAGATGTTTAATGAAAATCAGACTAGTAGTTTTTCTGTCTTGCTTACAAACAAAACAAGTGAACTAAACAAAAAACATAACACCCATGGTAGAGATAAATAGAGTACAAAACGGTCTTTTTTCTTGTCTACTCCGCCTCGGTCGCATATGCTTTGGACATAACTCATAACGCAAAAGTTGGGGCTTCTGCTGAACATTTTACTGATAAAATAAATCTGACAAAGCAAATCACCCACATTTTATTTTATTTTTATCTATGGCCATCAAATCTTGTGTGTTAGTACATGCAAATAAACTTAATTCCTCTTTTATCTGACCATGTAAATAAACTTTTGGAGAGTGCCTCATTGCCAGCTGACAAAGAACTTTATTTTTACCACTAAAGTTCAGTTTATTTTCATCCTTGACATCTTAAGCGACTCGCCGAGCCATTCGTCTGGAAGCCGTGACTCCTCAGAAGAAACAAAAAAGAGCGAGAAGGAGTGTGCAGTATTTTCTTTCCCTCTGGTTTGTTTTCTCCTTTCAAAACGAACTGGGGTTTGGAGTTGGCTGCTCCGCACATGGTGTGGTGGCAGGGACAGAGAGAGAGAGGGGGAGAACTAAATGAAAAAAGAAATGAAAAATAAGTAAATAATGAGACAAATATAATGTTTTTCCTAAACATTAACTCTCACTGTTGGATTCCTTACCTATCTAATAACAACAGCCCAAACTGCCATGACCACATTACATTACAGTGTCTTGTGTAAAATTGATGTTTTGAAATGATCAGTGCCTAAGTTTGACAGCCTCAGCAATTTAGTACAAAACTAATGTTTATATTCTCAATACATTGGTCAATGTCAGTGTTTTTTTGAAGGGATCATTCCTTTGAGCCGATTCATGTAAGCCATAATTAATCTCCGCCAAGTCTAAGAGGGGATCATACGTTTGGTGGTGTGAGATTGTATCTGTCTCTTTGCAGCTAATCTTGCAGGCTACTGGACCAGTCAGCCTAATATTCTGAGTGCACATATTTGACTGAATGCTTAGGGTTCTCTCATGGTTGCGTTTATTCACAATTGTTAAAAACCTGTTTTATAGATTATTTTATACGGTCATTGACCGCTGACTTGTTGGCAGCTGGTAGGGGCCGCAAGCCGCAATGCCCTTTGTCATTGCTCAAAAACTGACAAACTCTTTTTGAACTGGAGGCACCTGCAGATTAATCCCATACCTGATATGTTGTGATCCACGAAATTTAGGAATGATACGAGATTAATTAGTCCCTGTTTTAGTTTTTTTCGCCACCACCTTGACGCGAGCTGGTAGGGACAATTCCACTGAGCTCAGCTCTCTGCAATCCAGCTACATCCACTTTTATTGTGTTTATTGAAAGATGTTTTGCTGATTTGGTTATTTCTCCTTGATAATCACACGATAATTACAAGAATTGTCTGGGTTGGCTGTGATCAGATGGAGGAGCGGGCAGCCACCCGGCAGAGGTTTTTTTTCCTCATTAGGTTAATTACATATGAGTTTGGAATTTCTCTTTTACATAATATTGAAATCATATCCATTATAGTCTATCAAACCACCAATTCAAAGTAGCAGTGTCATTAGGGGTAAGGCCACCAACCATTTACAACAATTGTAATGAAAACTATATCGTCAATGTATTCTCGTAAATCTTGCAAACATTGACTACAGTGATTCATTCAGGAGGATCCTGATAATTAATGACAAACTTTGCCTCAAACACCGTCTCAGAGCTGTTGTCCCAGCAACAAACCGTCTGACATACCGTTTTCTGGAACACTAAAACTGTCAGCCACGGTTCTCCCGACAAAATCTATGGTGGTATTGGGCAACAGTGCTTTTGCGAAATGCACCCTGCATGTTTTTAATTGTGATGTGTGTCTGCTAGCATCTTGTTTAATGCTCTCTTGGCCCTGTCTCGCCTGTAAATTATTGCTCCTCTCAACATGATTATGCTGCTTACTGGATGGATGGATGGATGGATGGATGGATGGATGGATGGATGGATTTGTCAATGCATAACACCACTTACCCTCCTGTAGCGAAATGATGCTGAAACATTTTCTCATAACTCCACAGCACAGATGCTTGAGTGACTCTGGGTCAGGGAACGCTAGCTGCTGCACACAGAAGCCCATATGGGATGAGCACTGAAGAGGAACCAAGACTCAATAAACACGGCATTGGGGAGGGAGGGAGGGAGTTCAAGGGTGCGCTTGTCATGATGGAGGCTGCAGTGAGCGCTCCAGTGGCTGCTGGGGTTTTTGATGCTGTAATGTGAAACGGCTGGGAGAAGAGGACTACAATTCCCCTCTTTGTCTGGTCCCTGCCCCAGCGTCAACCCTCTCTCCTCTCCTCAGTGGACCCTCACTGTAGCCAAACTCATCATCTCCCCTCTACCATCTATCTCCCGGTTTCTGCCACCCATCACGATGCCTTGATCACCCATTCTCACTCACGCTCTGTCTAGCGTTACCGTTTTTCGCCTCATATCTTTCTTTGTTTTTGCTCTTTTCTCACTGTCTTCTGTTCTATCTCCACATTTCACCCCACCAAACAATTTTTACTCTAACCATGTACCCTGTCCTGTCAGTACACGCTATATCAGATATGTTTCCATAAAATAATCTCAAACCTGAGTAATATGCAGTGTTTCTGCTATCTCATCCTCTCCTCTTCTCTCTCCTCAGTCTCCTGTAGTATCTGTGGGCTTCGCCAGGTTTCATCCCAACCTGGTGGTGGGGGGGACTTACTCAGGACAGATCGTCCTGTGGGACAATCGCAGTCACCGTCGGACCCCTGTCCAGAGGACTCCTCTGTCCGCTGCTGCACACACTGTAAGACATCAGCACAAGAAACTGCAACTCAAAATACTGGTAGAATGAGGCACAGCTGATGTTTTTAGTTAAAAATATCAAATTTTTGCTTCAGTTTTCAAGCTCTTTCTAAATTTTTTTACAAGCTTTGCACTTTTACTCATTGCTGAAATGATTTGACCGTTTGTTGACCAGGAGAGGTGGTAATGTGATAATATAATTATCAGTAAATCAATCAAAAATGCCAATTATTTGTTAGTTCCAGCTCCTAAAGGGTGAAAATCCCCTAACTTCCCCTGATTTATATGATTACAAGTGGAATATCTTGATTTTTGACCATTTGTCTAACAAAATAAGCTATTGTTGGATGTCACTTTAAAATTAATCTCTGACCTAAATGAAAAAGCTTCTTGTGTTTTTATTATATCAAATCATTAATCTGTCATTCTCAGAGCAAAACAACCCTGCAGAAATAGAAAACAAACAAACACACACACACACACACACAAACAAACACACACACACACACACACACACACATACACACACACTCTTTACTGGAGCAGTCACATTTTCAACATGACTGATAGGACAGATCAGGTTGGACACTATGGTGAATTCACTGGCCCACAACAAATTACCAACCAATATACACAGCAATATCTTAAGACCTGCGGCCATTCATAATCACAGCTACAGAAGTCATGTAAGCACACACACATGCAAAAACTGCTTCACGTCGTCCACACTTTAGGTTTAAACTCCAACAATGAAGCTGCCACTCTCGTCCTCTCTGCTCAGTGAGTGCAGCCAGCTAGCATGGTGCTGATTGCTGAATGGATTCTTTGTGCTGCACAAATCAATTACTGCCCAGTAATGACATCATGGTTTCACACACTGCTGTCGTAAGGACCGATTGCACGCTGGCATGTGAGCCTGCTGCATCTGTACAAAGTCTCTAATGATGTCATGTGTTTGAGGGAAAAATTACATGATTATCTCAGGACCATGTTTGAAATCTAATTTTATTAATATTAGCAAATCAAATTATTGAAATATGTCACAGTTTCCTGCAGTTAGGAATTATCCTTTGTTTATTAAATAATGACAAATGTGCATTAATATGTTATGCCTCTAAACAATTAGACTAATAAGGATTTATGATTATGATCGCAATATGAGGCAGAATAACAAGCATTTAAGGAGGAAATGTTGTAGTCATGTAACAGTAGAGGTAAAGTACGAGATACTGAAAGCATATAGCATTATCTGTTATTCCATTGACCTCACCTATTGTATTCATGCACATGTGTGTCTTTATCTTTGTGCGTCTTAGCACCCAGTGTACTGCGTGAACGTGGTCGGCACCCAGAATGCCAACAACCTGATCACTGTGTCTACAGATGGCAGGATGTGCTCCTGGAGTCTGGACATGCTTTCTCAGCCGCAGGTACAAAATACACTCATCACATAACATACTAAAACAATTTGAGTTTTAGTGTCCATGCATCCTAGTAGTCCACATGTACATATTTTCTATAACTGCTGACGGATGTGTATTGTGCTTGTGAGTGTGTGTATGAAGTAATCTCACACTTCTGTGTGTTCATGTGCTGTAGGAGACCATGGAACTGGTGTACAATAAATCCAAACCTGTGGCGGTGACAGGCATGGCTTTTCCCACAGGAGACGTTAATAATTATGTGGTCGGGAGTGAGGAGGGCACTGTGTACACTGCATCCAGACATGGCAGGTTGGTGGACTCATACACCAAAAAAAAAAAAAAAAACATTACAGATAAATCTTTGCTTGTTCACTTTATATGTTTGGACTGGCCCATTTTATTTGCTTGGATATTCTAGAATTAAAACATCACCGTAAAATAATTCCAAAAAAAAGTTTATAACGCAACAAATGCAAAGAAAAGGATGAGTAAAAGGTCCAAGAATTATAAGTAGTATTTGAATGATTTTAGAAACATACAATTGAAGCTTTTCCCATCAATTGAGGGAGGTAATTGTTGTCAAAGCTCCCTCACTGTGCTGAAAATTAATTTCTGTAAGATGCATACCACTTCACCTCTTTGTATTTAAACATGTTAAGACCACTAAAACACTGCAGAACCACATAGTTTAGTTTTGTTTGTCTCACCTGTGTCCACCCTCTGCAGCAAAGCGGGTATCTGCGAGATGTTCGAGGGCCACCAGGGGCCAGTGACGGGCATCAGCTGTCACAGCGCAGTGGGCACCGTCGACTTTTCCCACCTCTTCATCACATCCTCCTTTGACTGGACCGTCAAACTCTGGAGCACCAAGGTATGGTGTGTGTATGTTTTTGTATGTGTGTATGTGTGTGCAAGTGAGAAAAAAAGATGTGTGGGGGGTTGATTGTGGACTCCAAGAAGATACAGGGAGAGAGGGAAAGTGTGTGTGTGTGTGTGTGTGTGTGTGAGAGAGAGAGAAAGTTGAGAGTGAGATTAAACTAGTTGGTGAAGGGAGGAAGCTGAGTACTATAGGTGAGCAACTTTTTGGAAAATCTTCTCATTATACTTGTGTGTCTCAATGCGCGAGCGCGTGCATGTGTGTGAGAATAAACTGGATAAATTCTGTTACTGTGTGTATGGATAGTATGTGGGTGTAGTGAAATGATTCCATAATAGTGACACAATTAGGGCTTTGGAGCCTTAAATATTTTGACCGGACTTTAGTCTGTCAGGTATAAGTCTGTGTGCCACCTTCAGTAAGATCTATTTATTATACTGTAGCTTTCAGATCTGTACTGAATAGCTTGACACTTCGAAGCTTCATTCATTATGTTGACATTTGAATTCCAAATCATTCAAATACGAAGCTACAGAGGTTCTTTTTTTTAAATTGTATTCATTCATCTTTTGAAAGTCATATAATTTGTTTGGACCTGGTATTTCCGTGCAGTTGCAGATAAAGATAGGTTTTACTAATATTGTCAGTGTCATACTATTTGTAGCAGCTGCATGGGATTATTTCCAACTCGAGTGATCCAAACTAGTAATGTGATCCAACCAGTTATAAAAGCCAACCTGCAGCACAGAACCTGCAAAAATATGCATTAATCAGCCTCCCAAACCTGACCTCACGCACAAACTGTCAGCTGTCTGCATTTAAGTTGCCACATTTGTCAGGACTTAGGACTAAGATAAGGTGCCTGCGTGTGTGTGTCTGTGTTTACACATCTGTGTTTGAGAGGATGACAAAGAGTGGAGGAGAAGGTGGAAGGTGGACTATTGCATGCAATGTTTCTGTAAGCTGTTAATGACTTTCTTGGAACACTGCTTTTCACTTTTTTACTCACCTTCCTGAATCCCTGACAGTGTCTTGTAAACTTAAGCAAACCTATCAGACCCCCAGGTTGACACACACGGCACGCACATGCATTTTGTGCACTCAAGCAGCAATTTAACAGTACCATCAGTCTTACATAAAAAAAATTTGATTTAATAAGAAAAGGCTAGCTCATTAATCTGAAGAATCACTTTATTCGAAATAAGGATTTTTTTCAAGGATGTTTTTACGGTGATGCCATCATAAAATATAACAAAAGACATTCAAAGCTTCATTTGAAAATCTCAATAGAAGCTTTAAATGATAAAAAAAATCAACTGTAGCTCAGTAGCAGATAGATGTGTTAGACATTAATGGTACAGAATAGGTTAACAGCCAGTGCAACAGAAAGAAGATCGATGACCCAAAACATCGGTGGAATGATTGCCTTTGAGGCCGAACTTAGGGCAAAAAAATCCTCTTCAGTTGATTCCTCACTGCCCTCACAGTAAAAGTGCAAAATTTCTCACTGTTACTTCAGGACAAAGAATAATAATAATTACACAGATGCTGTGCAAATATGATGTGAACAGGCATTTATTTAAATCATTTAGTTCGTCTTCTAGTATCAGAATTACAACCAGTATTAGTTTTCTTAACTGATAGCTGTTGATTTTAGTTCATAAAAACTGCACACAACTCATTCAGAAGTTTTTCACTGTGACACTGCCTTAACCCTGTAATGGTTAAATTAGATCAGCTTCACATATCATTCAGACTTCATCAGATCCTAAACTCTGTGCACCTCAGTCAGTCAGATTCCCTGAGGTGCACTTAGTGAGTCTAACGCAGGCACACTCAAGAGGCGGGCACTCCTCCTCTCGCTGGTATTTGAGTGACCTCGTCCACTCAGGGCATTTGTTCTCCTTTCAAACCGATGTGATGAATTCCATTTGGCGGCAGTTCAGTGGCAGTAAAAAGCAAACTGTCACTGTTTCTGTCAAAGTGAGTGTTTGAGAATTGAAAAGTTAGCTAATACATTCAAAGACACTTTTGTGGTCGTGGTGGCGAAGAAAAGGAAGAGTGTGCTGAGGTGCATTTGAAAATTCAGGATTATAAGATGAGACATTTCATTGTCAAAGGAGTACTTATCCTCAAAAATGAGTAGTAGTAGAGTAGCTCATTCTGTCACGAAGGAAATGTCATCAGAGTGACCTACTTATCCTGTTAATGTACTTAAATAAAGTAAGACATTCTGTCAAGTAGGGAATATCTATCAGAACTACTGTATGTACCTGTATGAATGTAGATAAATGTTCTGTCAGGTAGAAATTATCTATCAAAATAGCCTACTACCTCTAGAAGTATAGTTAAAAGTTTAGGGATTACCTATAGAAGTAGTAGGTCACTCTGATGGATTTTTCCTTTCTGACAAATTGATCTACATTTATAAAATTAGTAGGTCATTCTGATGGCATTTCCTACCTAACAGAATGAGCTACTTTACTTTAACTACATTTATAGAGGAAGTAGGTAATTCTGATAGATGCTACTCTTTTTTGAACTACATTTCAAGTAGGCCATTCTGATAGTTATTTCCAATCTCACACGAGAAGTTACCATACTTTTAACTACATGTATAGAGGTAGTAGGTCTTTCTGATAGATATTCCCTACCTGACAGAATGAACTACTCTATTTTTAACTACATTTATAGAAATGAGAAGGTCATTATTATCCTTAGCCCTTATAAATGTAATTAAAGATAGAGTAGATTATTCTGTCAGGTAGAGAACATCTGTGAGAATGATCTACTACTTAAATAAATGTAGCCAAAAAAGTCAATTTTTTAGGTTTTTAATATCTATCAGAATGACCTACTAATCCTATAAAAGTAGTTCAAATTTGAGTAGGTCATTCTTTCAGGTATGGAGTATCTATCTGAATGATCTACTACCTCTATGAATACAGTCAACAGTAGAGTAGCTCATTCTGAAAGCATCTACCTTAATAGCACAACAAATAATGTATAGTGTGTTTGCACTTTACAGTGCAGGCACCCTAAATTAAACCATATCACAACTTTGACCAGGTGATGCAGTCTGCAAACATAGGAAGAAGGAAGGAAAGAAAATAGTGAGAGAGGGGGAAATGGATTGTCGAGTCAGCAGTGAGGGCAAGGAGGTATGTTAAAGACAAAAGAATTACATGGTTAATACTGAAGGTGATGCTAACATTTACGGACAGAGGGATCAGCACGAGCAGGGTGGCAAATGGCAAAAACAGCCAAAAATCAAAGAGAGACCTATTCAGTACAAGGAAAATACATAATGCATATTGCATAATACCTCCAGCTTTATGCAAGATCCAGTTACAGCCTTCATCCTTGACTGTGACAGGCAGTAAAGCACTCTGATGAGTTTTAGCTCATGTTTTGCATGCAGCAAGTCCATAACTCTTGTGCGAAGGGTCCCGTGACACATATTAAAACATTTCTGTGGATTTTCATCAGAAGAGCGTGTTATTTTTCAGGATTTGGGAATTCCCTTTCCTTTAAAGGGCACCGCAGGAATGCGTGTCTGTCTCTTATCCCACATAACCCATATTTGTGTTTGGGCAGGCGGCATACCTGACTGTGTGTCTATTCGTGTGTGTGTGTGTGTGTGTGTGTGTGTGTGTGTGTGTGTGTGTGTGTGTGTGTGCAAATATAGACACACCACACATGCCTCACATGCACCTTAAGCAAGCTGCCTTTGCTTACCTAAAATCCCCCTGAGGTTTGCCTTCAACCCAACTGTTGTAACACACGTATGTATTTGCAGTGAATTCTCTTTGCATTCACGTTTGCCCTCACGGTTCAAAAAGGCCGTCACACAGAAGTCTCCTGATGTTTTCATGCTCGGCGGTGCAAATATTGTGGTTAGTGAAAACATTTGGAGTTGGCCAGAGTGTGAAGACGTCGCGACAGCTGGGAGTGGGTTTATGATTGTGCATAACTTGAACCGTCGTGCTCTCTTGACCCCAAAACCAGCGTCTACTAAGTGATTGGATGGAATATAATCGCTCCACTTTTGCTCTCTTAAGAAGTTAATTAAAGGCCTGCATCTCAGTCTGTGCAGGTGATTGTTAACAAGCCTGTGTGTGCCAAAAATGAGACTGTACTTTTGATCTTCACTTAAGGATTTTTGGTGTGGTATTCTTTTCCAGCACTGTTTGTGAAACATTTTCTCATTTGTGGACATCTCAGTCCCCTCAATGCATGCTTATGAAATGTGCTGTGAAGCTGTCGAGCTAGTGTGATGTTTGTGATGCCGCCAGGATGGAAGCAATGAAATTTTATGACTCTGGCTGCAACAGAGGTAGATGTTTTAGATCCCTCTGAAAGTCCAAGTTTTGTGTGGTTTTCTTGTCAGACTCTGTTACATTTTGAATTTTGAGACAGCAAATGCTAAAGTGTTGATTATCGTCATCAAAAGTTATTAGTTGTATCATTTCTATGGGATTTTAGCAGATTTTTATGGCATGGTCTAAAGCCAAATTAACATCTTAAGTATTAAATGCTTTAACGTAAGGCTTTTGTAAAATTCACTTAGTGTCATATTTGTTGAAACTGTCACAATATTTTTAAAGAAGTACATGAAACAGATCTGTCTGAATAAGAATCATGTCCATTCTCTTATTTCTGCTGCCTCCAATGGCATTTGCTAAAACCTCTCATGGCACAGTGCAGCCTAGTTTGACAGTTTGACTGAAGTTCACAGTGATTGACATGACTGACAGCTGTGTCAGAGGCTCCTCAGTTCTGAGTGGTTGTTTTTGTTTGCCTGTATTAAGGCTGTAGGGGCATCAGTGGCTCAGTGGATGGAGCAGGCGCCCTGTGTGCAGAGGCTGAGTTCTTGCTGCAGTGGTCACAGGTTCAACTCCAGCTTCCACCCTTTGCTGCATGTTGTCCCCTCTCTCTTCCCTTTCACTCATACATTCTGTCCTATCAAATAAAGGCGAAAAAATATCTAAAAAAAAAAAATACCGTAACCTAATAGAGAAGCCAGAGGAGTATTTTTTTTTCCCCTCTGTCACATTTTGTGCTGTTTTGATACGGGGACAGTTTCAGCAAACATGAAAAAAGCTTTTTTCTTTTTCGTACCAACTACAGCTTTAATTTGCATCCATTCATTTTCTAAACTTGGCTTTGCACTGTGATGTTAACTATCAGTATCCAGTGTGTCAGTGATGATTTTCCAGTTCAAACGTGCTAGAAGCTCCCCAGGAAAGATAATGACAAACAGTTACTTCACGCATGGCGCCATAAGGATTAAGTTTAATTTTAAGATTAGTTTTAAGACTTGTTGCTGCAGATTATTTACCCAAATCACCTTATTTAAGTTAGGTAGATTAAGGACAGACTGCAGTAAAACAGTAATGTTAAACTGTAGTGTACAGCCAAAAGGACATATTTAAGAAAGATGGATTGACATTGCATTGAGGCAGACTGTCAAAATACAGCAATATTTTAAATACAATTTGGAAATGTGAAACATAAGATCTAGAGGATGAGTAAAAGTCTGTGTTTGGGGGACAGTGACTAAAACAAGGAGAGGATAAGAGAGAGAACATAAACAAGAGTCGCTCAGCTGATCGAAAGTTGAAACTGAGGTGGATAAAAATGACCTCTGCTGTCACCTCGCCGGCTGGAAAACAGGTTCAATCGAGGCTTGAAATTGTCTGGGCTCTGTTTGTTTGTGTTTGTGTGTGAGAGAGCGTGCATTGCTATCTTGTGTGTGGGTCTCACAGCCTTTCAGAACAACTGTGGAGAGAGAGAGAGAGTAAAGGTGATGAAGAGCAAAAGAAGGAATGAGAGGAGGAGAGAGAGGGAGAGACTACATTCCTTCATTTGCTCTTTCAGCCAACCTGTCTCCTCTCTTCCAGCCCTCCCACTCTACCTGTCAGGAATGCAGTTTGTGAGCCTCTGGAATCCCAACAGCCACTCTGACAGATGGAGATACACACACACACACACACACACACACACGTTTGTACTAAGCCACTTATTTAAGTTATCTTCCATCCTTAATGACATTACAAGCAGTAGGATTCAGCTACAGGCTGCGTTAACAAAGTCAGTACAGCTTGGGGTCAAAGTGAAAAAACAATGGAATGCAATGATGCAATGGTAGAAATTCGTCCATTGGTAGAGATTTGACAACACCGTTTTTCTTCTATGGGAGCTATTTGGTGCTTTTTGTCCCACAGAGCAAATGCACGAGAGACTTCGCCAGCCATGCGGCTAACTTCCGCGCTTTTGCTCTGCTAACTTGAATGGGGATAAAACGATTAATCGTGTAACTCTTCTAGACTTTCGAAATGTGCAACGAGTCAATTTGCTGAAAAACATCTATCCACTAACTTACAGGCAAAAAAAAAAAAACGAATGACAGACCCTGAAGTCGTAGTTGTAGTCAAGCGCACTTCAGTTTTATTTTTTTTTTGTTTTGAGTTCTTTGGGGGGTTTATTAACCTCGATTCATCATATGTGAGGCAGCAGTTTTCTCATCGGTATGGACGTTCTAAAGAGAAGAAAATACTTACATGTAATGAAGTCAAGTATGATAATTGTAGAGCACTGACAAGGCTATTTTTCAAACATAAAGCATCCCGCTCACAATCAAATAAAAATCTTGGATACAAAACTTATTGAACTTTATTTTAAGTTAAAAGATGCATATTTACTTTTATATTTTTTTGTACTTTCAAATATTGATATCAGTGTAGGCCTAAAAAATCCTGTATTGGTCAGACTTTACATACACACACACACACACACACACACACACACACACACATCCTATATTTCGTCCATTGTCCAGCCCTCCTCTTCCTCCTATTTCCATCCCTTCCCATCTCTCCCTCTCCCTCTCAGACAGCTGTTGTGTTGAGGTTACAGTACACCTTGTGGAGGGGCCCTCCCTTTCATCTCTCCCAGCGGTTTTATGGTGCTGTGTGAATGTGCTAGGCTTTTTAATTAGGCTCTGCACCCAGACAGGCCCCAAGGCTGAGGCAGCGCCACTCTGTCTGAAGCTCACTCACTCCCTCTCTCCATTCCTTCTCTCTCTCTTCTCTTCTCTCTCTATCTCCAGTGTGTCATCTTCTGTAATCCCCAACTCTCTTTTTCTAAGCAGTGCTTTTTTCTCACCATACACACCTCTACAGATATCCTCTTTTTCTCTCTTTCAGCACAACAAGCCTCTGTACTCATTTGAGGACAACGCAGACTATGTGTATGACGTCATGTGGTCACCCGTACACCCTGCGATTTTCGCCGCCGTGGATGGCATGGGCCGCTTAGACCTGTGGAACCTCAACAACGACACTGAGGTGTGTGTGTGTGCGCAGTGCGGGGTGAATATAGTTGATTATGGGCGTGTTTTCAGTATCATCTCTTTGCACGTTGATGTGCGTGTGTGTGTTTGGTGTCCTCAGGGCCTGTTGCTGGGCCTCAGCCCGAACCACACAACCAAACACCCAAGCCTTTTCCCTCCCATCAACCCCCTCACCACCACCAACCCCTCCACAGCCCTCCCTACACACACACACACACACACACACACACACACACACACACACACACACACACACAGTTCAAGATTCCCCTGTGGGCGTTTCCCGCAGCCCTCGCTTTAAATCAAACTGGTTGACAGCTCCTCATCCAAGCTCCCACCCAGACGTTCCTCTAACATTCATGCAACCTCTGTCCAACGTTCAGGCAACCTCAGGACCCCACCACCTCGTCCCATCTGCCTCCCACACTCGGTTCCATCAGTGAAATACACAGATGTGCAGGAGACCACGAGTCAGAGAGCCCCAGCCCTCAGTCCGCAGTCCCATGCTGGAGATGGAAATAATAAAATGAGAAAGTTCAGGCCACGGCCTTCTCTGTGGATTTATTTTTGGAGGAGAGCATTTGAGGCCAGTGAAGTAAAGATCATCGTGTTATTCAGTTTAATTATAGCGTCAAATATTGAATAAAATTAATGAATATATAGAACCAATCCCATTTCAAGTCCCTCCGGGATTTTGCAGTGTTGCGATTGCAACAGTTTTAGTAAAATCAGCCAACACCTGTGAATTATGCGTGACCTTGCAGTTTTGTCCAGTCATCGCAATTTTACCGCAGATTTGACTATTTAAAACAGGTAAAATCTCATTGCATTGTAGAGCTGCATGCAGGTTCTCTCTCTCTGTGTTTATGATGACACTACTGCTGTGCCTGTGACAGAGCCGCACACGCTGACATTGATAACTGTTAATATCATACAGCTTACTTTACCCAATGTTTATCAATGGGTTTAATGACAGAGTCAAGCATTTCCCTGTCAGTGTGAGATTATTGGGACTGTTTAACAGCACGACATCTGATGTTTGCTGCTGCTGTTGTGTTAAATCATTGCAGCCAGGGGGAGCAGCAGCAGAGCAGCCTAACGGAGATAGTCCTTCAGCGCTGCTTCAGAACGGCAGCAGCAGCTAATCGTCGGCGATCAGCTCCGATCTGCCGCCCAACCATCACAAATACTTTCAATAAAGCATCCCCTCAATACCCTGCTACTTCTGCAATCGTTGTCGATAGTGTTTACCTAAATAGATACGTCTATGGCAGTAACGGTATTATCGCAATTACGTTGGCCATATATCGAGATAGTTAAGCATAGATGCTCACGATTGGTTCACAACCTCAATTTTATGCTATTAACCGATCAAACAAACAGACTGCTTCTTACCCGACTTCTAGCGATGCTCAGTAGGCTAATAACAGCAGGCTTTGCTCCTGCCCTGCAGCTCTGCACTCATATTTGTCGAGCGGTAACAAGTGCAGCAGCTTCAGCGACTTTAGTTAAACTTCAGCGTCATATGCCATCAAAGGGGGGGTGATGTTGGCATGGAAACAGTTTGAAATTCAGGACTGTCATGCACAAATCAGCTAGCTAGCTAACAAGACATTGGCAAACTACTAAAGATTTATTTTATTATGTTTGTTATAAAGAAAATACCATAATGCATTGAAATGACATTAAACCATGATAAAACAGTGATTATCACAACTTTTAAATCTTTATTAGTGAAGAAAACACATTCGTAGGAGGCTTTTGTTGCCTGTGCAGCTATTTTGCTGATGATTTCTCATGACACTGGGTTTGGAGTGTGCCATGTGGCCCTATTCCTCTATCCCAACAAGAATTTAGACACCCTTCCCCTAGACATGAACATCCAAAATAGAGAGGTAAGGGTAAAGTTGTAGGGGCAAGGGCTGTTTTGGGACTGAGCCATAGTATAAAATAAAACAAATAACTTTTTTTTTTAAGCGAGTAGGAATCACAGCTAAATTATCTTTGGCTATTTTACTCTGCACATCATGAAGAGTGCAAAGTTTCCTATTCATTTAATAGCTTTTTTAATGGAATAGTTTGATTTTTCAAAATAACAAGAACCTAAACTATTTCTTCAAGACAGAAAAAGTTGAAAAGATATCTTGAGTCTGAAAACCATAGTCTTTTTCAACTCTGATATGAGAGTGGGTACCGAACCTTTGATCACTCAGGTAAAAGTAGGGATAAAAGGATCCTCCATTCTCCTTCCCACTTGGTTTCCATGGAGACAACACCCACAGAGCCTTCAACCTTAATACAAGTCTGCATCTCTACAGATGCTCTCCTCCCTCGCTCATAATGCTCTTTCACTCTCCTCCTTCTCATTTTCCTGCAGCCCCTTCATAGCGTCCACATATAAAACTCACTTCTCATCTCCTCGAGTATTATGTTACATCTCAGTCTCATCTAATCTCTCTCCTCTCCTCTTATTTTAACCCCGAATCTACCTCACTGATCCCATCACTAGTGCTGTGTCTTCCCTCTGCAGCACATATGACAATTTTCCCATGCTCCCCCTCAACAGCCGCCTTTTCACAGACAGAGGAAGAGTTCATTATCGACGGCCTAACTCAGCTAACAATGTGCTTTATGAGAAACATTTGCTCAGACACACACAGACGGATGTACCAAACACATGCACGCACATTCACTCATACACAGTCAGTCTAATAGCAACAGACGTCCATTGTTGCCGTCATATTAAAAACACACATAACGACACTAGCGGAGCACTGCGGCGCGCCTGGTTCTCATTTCCAGCACACGCACGCAGACATATACAGCCAATTTAGAGCGCTCAGTTCAGATCCACTCGGGCGGAGCGGTGGAAGCTAGCAGGCTAATGGCAGTCAGTCTGTGGTTAGCGCTGCTTTAAATACGCAGAAGCTCGGTGTGTGAGGCGACATGATGCCAAGGCCTCTGTCTCCACTGGTGACATGTGTCAGACTCGCCTGCCACATGTCAGGAACAGTTTATAGAAACACTGCAGATGGTTTTAGGTTTTTAAAGGTGCAAGCACAAGCACTGCTGTTTACTAAAAAGAGCAACAGCTCACCCGCAACAGCAAACATGAGCACAGTTATTATACAGTAAATAGCGCTGCGTGTGTGTCCACATTTGAATGAGAAGTTGTAAATTTTGACGGCCATGTTTGTCTAAGCTCCTGAGTATTTGGATAAAGTCATGCTGCCGGTGTTGTAAACTAGTTCTGTAAATTAGACTGTAATGGCCCACTGCTCCCATTTTCCAATAAACATTAGGAGAAATAGCTTAAACTGCAGTTAGGGCCATTAAATGAAAATAAATAAGGACTCAAGAAACAATGTGCAAATGTGCATCTTTATTTCAGTGCATTTTTTGTTAAAAAATGAAAGGAATTTTATGTTTGTTTGTTTGTTGTTTTTTTTATTGAGCTGCGGTATAACTAACAAATTCACATTCATCAGGCTACATTCATCAACGAGGAAAGTATAAAGAGAACAGTTTTAACACCACCTGCCTGCAGGCGGCAGCCTGGAGGTGATGTTGCTTTTATGGATTTATTGTTGGGTGTCATAAAGGTTTATGTGGCTCATTAGAGGCTCACATACTATTTTATATCCAAAGTGCACAATGTGCTGTAATCCCATCACTTTATCTTTATCACAATGTAGATTTAGATTTAGCTCTGATAGGTCTTGCCACTTTCTTGTGTCACTGTGGTGTTTATTATATATATATATGTAGATATATATAGGTCTTCAGCCTATTGATAAAAAGTATTGATATCCTAATATCAGAATTATCTGAGCTAAAAAATCTTATTCCTATTGCAATTACCCAACTCAACAAGCTGCAGGAGGGCGACATGCATTATAGGGTATGTCAACTCATAGACCGGGCACCATACACAAGAACGTGCAATATACGTCTTATTTACTGACAGATAATGCTCATAGACTTTTCGTATTGTTTTTTATTGTTCTGTTCTTTAATTCTATTTACATTGTACATTTACATGTTTACCGTTTACTGCTAAGTCATACATCCCAGTTTACATGAAACATCTGATTGGCATGAATGTAATGTGATCATAACTGAATTGTTTAATTTGTTTTCCACCAGGTGCCAACTGCCAGTGTGACTATTGAGGGTGCTTCAGCCCTCAATAGGGTCCGCTGGTCGTCGGGGGGGAAGGAGGTGGCTGTGGGCGACTCAGAAGGCAGAGTCTGGATCTACGATACTGGAGAGGTATGGATAATATTCATGTAGTTTTTAAATGGAATAAATGCATAATGCACTGACTGTAAAGCAGAGACATACTGCGTGACTGTGGGCAAAACCTTTGCTGGTACACAGAAAAATAGTGCAGTGTGAGCACTTCTCTTTTTCACAGCGTATGCGCTTGTCCCTCAAAAGTTTTAAAATGTCTAAAATATAATTCTATGAATGTTAGTCCTTAAAAGTCATTAAATAGTTTTAAACTTGAATTAGTGAGGTTGTAATTGCCACAAACACTTTATTTAATTTATTTTATCTATTGTTAAATCGCTTTTTGTCAGAATAAATAAGCTCTTGTGCATGAAAGTCCATGTTTCTGATGTAACAAATCTTTAAACCTACCACTGGACCTAATTTAGTCTTTTTACTTACCTGTTGAAAAAAATTAGATTAACTTCACTCGATGTAATAACCATATTCCTACATAAAATCCTTTGTCTGAATGGGACTGAATGTACACTAACCTTTATGCTTATCTGCAGTGGATCAATTAGAAAAATAAACATTGTCAAAAGAATAGTCCTAAATTTGGTTAAAAATGATCCTTAAAAGGCATTTAAGGGTAGACAAGTACAATTGTAATCATCACAAAATAATAACGGTGACATTTCAAATTGGGTTGTACTTGGGCTTTTCTCATATGAGTTTAATATTTTGGCAGCCTGCTCGGGTTAAAGAGAAATTCGCTGAGTACATTGTTTTTGCATTTACCGTGGGTGCGGTGATGCATGGTTTTGGCGGCTTTAGTTTTCAAACAATCAAAGATTTAATTACAACCCTAAGTACCAAAAGCATGAGTGAACTGCAATGACCAAAATTTATTGCACCATTGAAGTCAAATTGTACTACAAGTAGATTAAGAGATTTTAATGTCTGGACTTGAGTTACCGGTTACTAAATAAAAGACTGGTTACATCTTATCATTAATACCTCCTGATTTTACCAAAAATAAACTGACATGCGGTGAGAAAAACTCCTGCAAATAGTGAGTGTATGTTATTGTAACTGAATTGTGACTAACAAATATATACTTGCATTTCCTAAGAGTACAAAGTGTAGTCTTGTTAACTTTTATGTATATTTGGTCCACTGACTTTGGCGAAAGACACGTACTATAAGAGGAGAAATAAGTGCATTTTTTTCACAGCAAAACCTCCACATGCACCACAACTGATCATTTTAGGTCTTTTAGCTCTGTATGTTTACCCAACTGTCAGCATTGCCATGAATGTATGTGTTTGATTTTTTTTCCCTCCCTCTTTCGTGTGTCCCCGTAAAATGGCCTCCACATGACTTTGCCATCACCACAAAGCGGCCAGCCACCCTGCCTGATCCCGTATGTTTTTTCATGTTTGGAGGGCTCTGGTTAGGATCCCCATGTGAGGGCGCGTTAGCCTAGCCACTGGGCTAATTTTAGCATCTTTTTGTTGTGTGGTAAGTGGGAGCGAGGCTTGGCTGAGCTGGTGGCCTCCGCACCGGGATAATGGTAACGAAGAGTCATCAATAAAAGTGAGCTTGGTTGAAAGCTTTTATGTGTGTGTGTGTGTGTGTGTGTGTGTGTGTGTGTGTGTGTGTGTGTGTGTGTGTGTGTGTGCAACAGCATGTGAAAAAAGAGATGGCCGCAGTTCCATGGGTCCAACAGAAAAACCTTGAGATGGATCCAGGAAAGCTAAATACCAAATTCTTTTATTTCAGTTTTATTTTACTCAGTATAAACTGGTTTTAGGTCATTTATCAGCAGGGATCAGGGTTGTTTTGATTGGTCCTCTACTGTATGGAAAGTCCAAATCATAAAACAAAAGTCTGTCAGCGGGCTGCTGTATTAAAAAAAAACTAGCAGATCAGGGTTAGTGGCTCAGTGCTGCTCTGTGAGATGAAAATGTTTTCATCCTTCTTCTTCTTAAAGCCTGGCAACACTAAATCCCACAGTCTTTCTTTGACACTTGAGCTTCTTGAAATCTGTTAAACTCTCGGGCACTGTATACATGATGTTTTGTCGAAGCCCCCTGCTGTGGCCAGCCCAGCTCTGTGGGGGGTTGGGGGGGTTCAAAATGGCTGCCTCCCTCCTCCCGGTTCCTGTTTAATTACAGCCCGGCCATGCGAGCGGTTGCAGACAGCTTGGGTGGCAGCTGCGGCTTTGGTCCCACTCATTCTGACTCCCACAGTGTACGAATCCAGCTAAACACTTAAAGAACACTCATTTGACTTCCTGTATTAGCCCTACAGTCAGTGCAGTTTCATAGTTATTGTGTATTTTTATCATTGTAGTGACATACTGTATTATGTCGTTTTTATGGCATACCATACTGTCACATTTTGATAACTTGTTAATGATATACTAAGACTTTTTAACTTTTTTTTTTTTACATACTATAGAATTACATTTTATTGCTTTTTTATTGCATACTAAAAGAGGACTTTTCTGAGACTTTTTAGTGGCATACTTTTTTATGACAAACTATACCGTGACAATTTTTGTGACTTTTTTGTGACATAATGCATGATTACATTTTTATTACCTATTAATGATATACTACAATAGGACTTTTTAACATTTTTTTAGTATGATTTTTTTTGTGGCATTTTAAGATTTTAATGTCATGAATTTTCATTTTACTTTTGTGTGGCACTCTATCCTATGACACTATGCAGATGTGTCCAGCTGGCATTTCATACCATGTAACCTGTGTTTCTTTGTCCTACAGCTGTCAGTGGCCCACACTGATGACTGGGCACGCTTTGCTCGTACCCTGATGGAGATTCGTGCTAACCGAGCGGATGGCGAGGAGGAGGGGCCTATGGAGCTGGCTTCATAGAACAGGACTCCAAACCAAAGCAGAGGGAATTAGAGACCAGAGGGGTGTAATGCGAAGCAAGATCTATGAGTTCACAAGGTATGCTCAGCCAAAAGCTAGAGTTTTCAGTGTCATATGCAAACTCTTTGAGCTCTATGTTAGTAATGCCACAGAGCAGTTACAGTAGCGCAAACTGCATGCATCACATTGTGTTTGTTTTTGCCACAGAAACCTTCAAGAATACTGTATGCAACATATAGAGATGGTTCTTGCTCTAATTGAACTAATAAATACCGGAAAACTTCAATTAATAGCCTGGGCTTTCCAT
Source organism: Plectropomus leopardus (assembly GCF_008729295.1). Lineage (NCBI taxonomy): Eukaryota > Metazoa > Chordata > Actinopteri > Perciformes > Serranidae > Plectropomus > Plectropomus leopardus. The sequence goes on along the minus strand of NC_056480.1, from coordinate 16,316,524 downwards.
TGCTTGAATCACTGTCCTCAACAGGCTTAAATTTGGGACAGTTGTCTATTTTTTTCTTTTCACACAAAACTGTTGCTCAGCAAAGACGGGAAACAATATCAAATTATTTATGTAACCATTTGAAACCTGGACAATTTGGCTTCATTTATTTATTTATTTTTAAAATATTATATTACATTTTTGTAAAATAAATGTAAATATATAATTATGATCATTATGAATATAAATCACTTTACATTTTACCTTAGCTGTTAAAAAAAATATCGTCTAGATCTACTAATTTCTTTTTTTGTGTCTCCCTTGATTTCTGTGCTGGTAATACTGTCTTCTTTGGTGCTCATGGTGTCAGTAAAATTAACTGAATGATTGAATTGTGGAGAATCTTACCAACCTAACATCGTGTGTTGTATGTCCATGTTGACAAAAGTATGAACATATAATCATATTTGTATGCGTGATAAAAGCATTTAACCAAATTTATCTCCAGTGGGTCGCCAACAACCCATTTTAATACATCCAAAGAATTTCTATAAAAATGAACTGCATGGCAACAAAACCAGGCTTTTAATTGAGACATGCCTATATTTGTCAGAATGTGTGGACACACTCAACTAGTAAAAGCGACTGGGTTTAAATGGGAATAGGCTATAATTTGAAGTTTTACGGTATTTTTTTAGTGTTCCCTAGCCATTTGCCCACATTGGCTCTGAAAAAAAGCCTTCCATAAAAACACAGAAAGCAAACATTAATAGTTCCAGAAAGCCTAGGTTAACGAAGAAAACTGATCGTTGAAATACTTATCTCCGATTGGAATTTTAGAATTTGTTGAGCCAGCTAACGCAAAAGAAAGCTAGGCTATGTCAAACTTGCTTCGTGGTAAACCTCTCTGGTGTGCTTTTGTCAGTGTCACTGTAGCATGTGCGACTCAGTCAGTTTTGTTTATTCACCTTTATGTACATGTTCCTGTCTGGTCCAAACAAAGCTGCAATTTTATTGTATTTGTATTCCTGCATTTACTCTCCTGTAAATGCATATTGTCTGTAAATGGTTAAACCGTTGACCTTTACTGATTTGTCCGCCCTTATTTATTTCATTAATTATTCGAGGTGATTTGTCGCTTGCAACCTGTGAGCCTACAGCATATACGACTTGGCAGTCTTATAGCCTTATGAAGATATGTGTACTGTGACGATGCTTTGCACTACGGTAAAATTAAAGCAGGGTCCATAGACTAGTCATGTATTGTTTACAAAATGTCATTGGGCGGGTTTCCATTATAGATTTGTGCAAAAATTAAGCAACATTTATGAAATGTCGATAAAACACAATTGCGAGATGACCGCGCTTCCATTGAGCAACTCTTCTCGTGATGTTACGCAGTTCTTCTCTCCCGATAACATTTCACAAAGCATGGCGATGGATGTTCAAAACATTAGCAGGTGTATTTCTACTGCAGCCACTGCACTAGCCATCATTATTTCCAATAAAAGGCGACGTAGGTGTGTTTTGCGAGTGATAATGGAAAGACAAGCTTGAGTGGCCACGTATGAGGGATTTCTGGGAGGTGATAGTCTATGATTTGACACAGGAATTGTGGATTCAAAACTTCCACAACCTCAACTTTTGAAGAGTTTTGCAATGCAATAACTCATGCCCAGGGAACCAGTTCCTACCGACAAGCACATAGCCATAGCATCGTGTGACCTATAAAAGTGAAAAAAGTGTTTCCGCTGCAGTTTTATGAAATATGGCTTTTTTGTTTGCGATAGATGGAGTTTTTTCGAAATTGACGTGTTTCTATGAGGCATATTTTATATTTGCCAATTTCAATTTGCACAATTTTAGGGTTAATGGAAACCCGCCTATTTTCACTTTATGTTGTGCTTTTTTTCTCTGTATAATGCCTGCATGCAACACATTCCTGAAATATGCCAGATGCATAATCATGGAGTCATTATGGTGGCGCTTCCACACGTGGGGCTTTGTGGCTGCTTTATGTTAGTGCGTCCAAAACTGAATTGATAGTGGTATTGGCACTTCTGTTCAAAACAAGAGCAACAACTGTATATTCTTTAATGAACTGTTAATTATCAAGAGGTATATTGTAATTGCAGAGTGCTGGCTGTTAAACCTGCTATGTTGACCATTAAAGCATAGCTAATGAAGTTTTGGCTTGAATTGTCCTTGGAATAAAAGAAAACTCCAGTATACATAGTGTTTACTAATATAAGTTTCTCTTTACTCTCGGTACACGTTGCTGCCATACGCACAGTAAGGCACAGTGATTACTTGCCATATGTAACTCCTACATTCTCTGTACTGTACAAATTTTAGTCGTGACACACTACAGAACAGCAGTTGGTGCCAGCTGTCTCTCAGATATTCACACATCTGCATACATTTAAACCTGAAACCAAACACCTTACAGTAAACATTGCGTACATTCATTTTCTTACACTGCGTCTTTACATTCAAATACTTTTTGGTCATATTTTTGTGGATACATTTGAGCAACTCAGGACCAAAATAGCCGTAGAGATATGAAAATATGTCTCTGGATTTCTATATACAGAAGTGCAACATTTATGATCAGTCTTTTTTTAGTCCAGTATATGATCGTGTGAGAATGTGCTTTTGGTTATAAAGCAATAAAAGGAAGACACTGGAAAAAAAAGCTGCAACTAAATGTAGTTTTTGATAGTATGTTCCAAAAACAGCAAGCAGTTAAGGTGTGTTTGAATTTCTGCCAGCCCCTCTGCTGCCTGTGTGTGTATACTGAACCAACTGAACTTTATAAAAAACTAAACCGCATTATAATACATTTCTATACAATGTCAATCAAAAGATAAAACAAATACTGCAGGAGTTTAACAAAGAGTTTTTTTTGAGCACCTATGCTAACTGCCTCACATATCCTTAAGGTTGCATTTAGACTAACAATAGTGATTATAAGAAGAAAAGATATAAACAACTTTAAATAAATAACTTAAAATACTACTATTAATGATTTTGAAAACATTCAGGCCCTCATTCGGCCGCTGCTGCTGGTGCTGCCACCGCTGTGTAGCGTGGGAGATGAAGCCCAAACTTGCTTTCAATGCCAGCGAACGTGGCCACGGCCAACCTGAAGCCTCCGATGTGGTCGGGGTTGGGCGCCGGCAGGCTGATCCGAGACTTGGGGGTGGGCTCTGAGCCAGCAGGCTTTCTGTGGTGGCGAAAGAGCAGAAGAGACGGGAGGAGGAAACCAGAGGCGCAGTGACAAGAGAGTTTTGATAAAGGAGAGAGGAGAGAAAGAGGAGTGGTAGAGTTAACTAACCACATAAACACAGCGTAAGATATTATTTGAACCAAGAAAGGGAGATAGTGACCATGACAGGAGTTTTATTGTTATTTATACAAGTCTTGACTTAATATTATCATATTCAACACTTCACCACAGGAATAAACCTTCTAATAGAAAATTGAAAGAGGGAAATTTCTTCCTCAGAGCAGAACAAATAAAATTGCTTGTTGATTTTACGTCAAGCTCTGTGATTGGATGCCAACATGAGCAGCAAAAGAGCATAGATCAACTCCCCAAAACCCACAGAATTTTCATCGGATCTGTAACTGATTTTGTTTCACTGAGTTTCTTGGGAGAGAGGTAGCAACATGTAGAAGCCATCCAGTGACATGCATGCATGTGCAACACAGCTGTCCATTTAAAATGAGCACTTTCTGAGTCATTGTGAGAGGTTCGCCACCTCTCTCTTCACCATCAGACCTTTTTAACATCAGAAAAAGGAGTGAATTATTCCTGAGAGGGACCTATTTTGTGGAGAAAAATCAGCTCATTTTAAACTCAGAAGTGGGGAAAGTACATTATGTCAAACTCGAGTCAAATACGTGCTGCCTGCCCAGATAACTGCCAAGCAAATCTATTTAGTTTTAAAAAATTGTCACAACCAGAGCTCTTGTTATCATTTTTTTTGACTAATTTTAACTAACTTTGACTAATTTGACTAATAACAAAGTACTATGCTATGACATTTTGATGCTATTTTCGATGACACACTGTGCTATGACTTTTTGTTTGAAGCTATTTTGGACAATATACTATACTATGACTTTTTTATGCTATTTTGGATGACATGTAATACTATAACTTTAATGCTGTTTTGGATGACATTCTGTACATTTGAGTTTTTATATGCTATTTTGAACAACATACCCTACTATGACTTTTAAGTACTATTTTAAACAAAGTACTTAAAATTTTGCATGTAGTATTACTTTATTATATTTTGGACGACATACTATACAATGACGTTTCTCGTGATTTTTGGATGACATACTATACAGTGATGTTGATTATTTTTGAGCGACATTCTATACCATGATGGTTTTTGAGCGACAAAATCATCAAAAATGTCATACAATAGTATGTCGCTCAAAAATCATCAAAAACATCATAGTATAGTATGTGACGTAGAAAATAATTACTTTCTAATGTTATGGAACCATCAGTAATTGTGTGGAGTGGTATGATTCAGTGATGTCATGAGGACCTTTCGAGTCTTTCACTGTCTCCAGTAAGTCTGTGTGTTAAGATACTGCAAGGGCGAGACCTTATAGATGTTTTGACTACATCGATAGGCATATAGGCAGTATGTTGCTCGAAAATCATCAAAAATGTCATACTATAGCATGTCACTCGAAAATCATCAAAAACGTCATAGTAGAGAATGTCGCTCAAAAAACATCAAAATGTCATACTATAGTATGTCACTCCAAAATCGTCAAAAAAGTCAGTGATGCCACTCAAAAATCATCACCCCCCCATTCCCAACAGGAAGTCAGCCATTTTGAATTTTGTGCTAATTTTGGCGATTTTTCCCTCCTTGTGTTTTTGTGAACTTGTCCTACAGGATGAATCTGATTTAAATTAAATTTGGTGGGTCCAATCTTAACTCCTTGGTGATGAAAAGTTGGGATGAAAAGAACTTAGTTGATAACTGGCCTGAGTCAAATATCAGTCGAATTTTCGGCAGATGTCACTCCCTGAGCTAAAGGGAATGTTGAAAACATACAAAATGTCAGGAAGTTTAGCTCAGTGGGTAAATCAGGTGGTTAGTGTGCCTCAGGTTGCTGGTTCAAGTCTTATCTGGGACAGGTGACTTTTGACTTTCTGTCTGTCCAAAACTCAACTGATATATGAGTCCGGCTGATAATCAACTCTTGGCAGGGAAAATTCAGTATTCAGTATATGAAAATTCAGGAGACAATTATGTGTTTTTTAACTGTTTGAAGTGTTCGTTGTTCATGTCATCGATGATGTACCGGCCTTCCTTCATTTTAGGACTGCTCCCTGTCATTCAAGACCTAAGGGATGTATCATCCCAGTCTTTCATCTTTCCAGACTCGCGCAAAGCTGCTTTGTGCTATGTTCCTGAGTTTCCTTCCTTCCTACTCTGCCACTTTCCTGACTTTCCTACTCCACTACTACTTCCTACCATCCTTCTACTTACCCTGTTCTTATTCCTATTTTCACCTCTTATACTCTCATCCTCTACCTCCATCTTCTACCTTTACTCAACTTCCTGTCTCTCAACTTAACTTGTTGTAACTTGACTAACCTTACTGTCTCTCAACCCAACTTCCTGCTTCTCACCTCAACTTCCTGTCTCTTGACTGTCCTTCCTGTATCAAAACCCAACTTCATGTATTCGACATTCCCTTTAGCAGTCTTCAAAAGTCACCTATCCCAGATAAGACTTGAACCAGCAACCTCAGGCATACTAACCGCCTGATTTACCCACTGAACCAAACCTCCTGATACTTTGCATGTTTATGACGTTCCATTTAGCTCTGTGGTTTTTGACAGCAATCTTCAAAAAACACCTGTCCCAGATAGGACTTGAACCTGCAACCTCAGGCACATTAAGCACATGATATACCCACTGAGCCAAACCATAGTCATTGTGTAGCATGTCGAAAAAACATCCACAAACATGACCGAAAATGTTATGGTATAGTATTTCAAAAAATGTCAAAATATGACAGGTCCAAAAAATAGCTGAAAACCACATAGTTGATGTCATGGTATAAAATGTCAAAAAAATCATCATTATAGCATGATGAAAAAATGACATTGAATGATATGTCGAAAAATGTGAAAATATTACATGCTGAAACAGCTGAAAACCACATTAAACAGCTTATCAAGGCACTTCATAGTATAGCATGTTGAAAAAACATGTTGAATATATGACCAAAACAGCAATATTATAGTATAGCGAAAATGTCAAAAATGTCCAAAAAACAGCTGAAAAACACTTAGTATAGCATGTAGAAGCATATTATACTATACAGTGTTGAAAAACATCCAAAAACAAACTAGAACCTCAAAAAATAACATGTTGAAAAAATGACCAAGATAGCAAGGCTATAGTATGGCAAAAATGTCAAAATTTGACATGTCCAAACAACAGCTGAAAACCACTTAGTATAGCATGTAGAGGCATGTCATACGATACAGTGTTGAAAAAACATCCAAAAACCACCCCAAAACCCAAAAAATAGCATGTTGAAAAAATGACCAAAAAAGCAAGGCTCCCTCCCTAAACTGCCACCTTATCGTGGTGGAGGGATTTGCGTGTCCCAGTGATCCTAGGAGCTCAGTTGTCTGGGCTTTATGCCCCTGGTAGGGTCACCTGTGGCAAACAGGTCCTAAGGGACAAAGTGTAGCTCACAGGACCTCTTTTGATGAATGCAACAAATGTTTCGAAGTTTCCCTCGCTCGAACGCGGTTCACCGGGGCCCTCCCCCTGGAGCCAGGCCTGGGGATGGGGCTCGATGGCGAGGGCCTGGTGGCCGGGCCTTTACTCATGGGGCCTGGATGTGGGACCTCCTTCCCATGGGCTCACCACCCATAGGAGGGGCCAACTGGGTCAAGTGCTGTGTGAGTTGGGCATAGCCAGAGGCAGGGACCTTGGCGGTCCGATCCTCGGCTGCAGAGGCGAGCTCCAGGGACATTGAAAATCACCTCTCTGGTGGGGAAGGAGCCTGAGCTGCTGCACGAGGTTGAGAAGTTCTGACTAGATATAGTCGGCCTCAACTCGACACACAGCATGGGCTCCAGAACCAGTCTTCTCGAGAGGAGTTGGACTCTCTTCTACTCTGGAGTTGCCACTGGTGAGAGGCACCGGGCAGGGGTGGCAATACTTAAAGCCCCCCGGCTTGGTGCCTGGATGTTGGAGTTTACCCCAGGGAACAAGAGGGTAGCCTCCCTCCGCTTAGGGTTGGGGGGACGGATCCTGACTGTTGTTTGTGCCTATGGTCCAAACAGCAGCTCAGAGTGTCCACCCTTTTTGGAGTCCTTGGAGGGGGTACTGGAGAGTTCTCCTTCTGGGGACTCCCTGGTTCTGCTGGGGGACTTCAACACTCACGTTGGCAACAACAGTTAGACCTGGAAGGGCGTGATCAGGAGGAATGGCCCCCCTGATCTGAACCCGAGTGGTATTTTGTTATTGGACTTCTGTGCTCGCCACAGATTGTCCATAACAAACACCATGTTCAAGCATAAGGGTGTCCATATGTGCACTTGGCATCAGGACACCCTAGGCCGCAGTTCAGTGAACGACTTTGCAGTCGTGTCGTCAGACTTGCAGCCGCATTTCTTGGACACTTGGGTGAAGAGAGGGGTGGAGCTGTCAACCGATCACCACCTGGTGGTTAGTTAGCTCAGACCCAAACACATTGTGAGGGTCTGCTGGGAACGTCTGGCAGAGTCTCCCGTCAGAAGGAGCTTTAACTCCCACCTCCGGAAGAGCTTCGACCATGTCCCGGGGGGAAGCGGGGGACATTGAGCCTGAGTGGCCATGTTCCGTGCCTCTATTGTTGAGGCAGCTGATCGGTGCTGTGGCTGTAAGGTGGTGCCTGTCGGGGCGGCAACACCCAACCCCGTTGGTGGACTCCAGCGATGAGGGGTGCCGTCAAGCTGAAGAAGGAGTCCTATTGGGCCTTCTTGGCCTGTGGGACTCCCGAGGCAGCAGACAGGTACCGGCAAGCCAAGCCGAGCGCAGTTTTGGCGGTCGCCGAAGTGAAAACCCAGGCATGGGAGGAGTTCGGTGAGGCCATGGAGAAACACTTCCGGACGGTCTCAAAGAGGTTCTGGACCACCATCCGGCGTCTCAAGACAGCAAAGCGGTGCTCGCTCAACACTGTGTATGATGGGGAAGGTGCGTCTCTGACCTTGACTCGGGACGTTGTGAACCGGTGGAAGGAATACTTTGAAGACCTCCTCAATCCCACCGACACGCCTTCCTGTGAGGAAGCAGGGCCTGGGGACTCAGGGGTGGGCTCTTCCATCTGTGGAGCTGAGGTTGCCGAGGTGGTCAAAAAGCTCCTCAGTGGCAGGGCCCCGGGGGTGGATGAGATCTGCCCAGAGTTCCTTAGGGCCCTGGATGTTGTGGGGCTGTCATGGTTGACACGACTCTACAGCATTGCGTGGACATCGGGGGCAGTGCCTCTGGACTGGCAGACCGGGGTGGTGGTCCTTCTTTTTAAGAACGGGGACGGGAGGGTGTGTTCCAACTATAGGGGGATCACACTCCTCAGCCTACCTGGTAAGGTCTATTCTGGGGTACTGGAGAGGAGGGTCCGCCGGACAGTCAAACCTCGGATTCAAGAGGAGCAATGTGGTTTACGTCCTGGTCGTGGAACTGTGGACCAGCTCTGGACCCTTGGCATGATCCTTGAGGGTGCATGGGAGTTTGCCCAACCAGTTGACATGGGCTTTGTGGACTTGGAGAAGGCATTCGACCGTGTCCCTTGGGGAGTCCTGTGGGGGGTACTCCTGGAATATGGGGAATCGGACCCCTGATATGGGCTGTCCGTTCCCTGTACGACCGGTGTCAGAACTTTGTCCACATTGCTGGCAGTAAGTCGGACTCGTTTCAGGTGAGTGTTGGACTCCGCCAGGGCTGCCCTTTGTCACCGATTCTGTTCATAACCTTAATGGACAGAATTTCTAGGCGCAGCCAGAGTGTTGAGTGGGTCCGGTTTGGTGACCTCAAGATTGGGTCGCTGCTTTTCACAGATGATGTGATCCTGTTGGCTTCATCAGGCCATGACCTTCAGCTCTCACTGGATTGGTTCGCAGCTGAGAATGACGCGGCTGGACTGACGGCCCAAAACCTCATGAAATAGCATGTTGAAAAAATGACCAAAGAAGCAAGGCTATAGTATGGCGAAAATGTCAAAATTTGACATGTCCCAAAAACAGCTGAAAAACACTTAGTATAGCATGTAGAGGCATGTTATAACATACAGTGTTGATAAAACATTCAAAAACAGCCAAAAAAAACCCAAAACAGCATGTTGAAAAATTGACCAAAGAAGCAAGGCTATAGTATGGCGAAAATGTCAAAATTTGGACATGTCCCAAAAAACGGCTTCTTAAAACCACTTAGTATAGCATGTAGAGGCATGTTATATAATACAGTGTTGAAAAAACATTCCGTAAACGGTCCAAAACCACTCATAAAATAGCATGTTGAAAGAATGACCAAAAAAGCAAAATGTCAAAATTTGACATGTTCTAAAAAAACAGCTAAAAACCCCTAGTGTTAAAAAAAAAATCCAAAAAACAGCCCCTTAACCAATACAATTGCATGTTGAAAAAAATGACCAAAAAAGCAATTCTATAATATGGTGAAAATTGTCAAAATTTGATGATGTCCAAAAAAAAGCTTTAAAACCACATTTAGTATAGCATGTAGAGGTATGTTATAGTATACAAAGTGTTGAAAAACAATCATAAAAAATTGGCCCTAAATACATTTTAAAATAATTTATCAATAATAATAATTATAATAATAATAATATTAAAAAGTCCTGAAATTTCTATGACATTTTTTATGACATGTACTATCATGCCATTTTTATGACATAGAATTTCAGGACTTTTTAATAAAAGAACTATGTCTTTGTTATGACTCACTACATTAACTACAATTAATGCTTTGCAATTGTAGATGTTATTTGTTAACACTGTTCAGACTACAAATGGAAACCAAAATGCTTCCAATACCAAAGTCTTTTCCCATATTCTGCACACATATGTAAATATCTGTTTATAGATATTAGGGCAAGGAAATATAAGCTTGTAGGAAGGTTACTAAGAGAGAATAAGACTTACTGTCCTCCAAAGTCAATATAGAACCAGCGCTGCAGGAGTTCATAGCTCACCAAGGTCACGCCAAACTGAGGGGAGGATCTGAACACACGAGCTGCAAAAGGTAAAAATGTGTTTAGCAACATGTATATGGACACCAGTCTGCAAAAGTGTGTAATCAAGGTTTGGTTTCTGAAATGAGGGAGGCATGACTAAGTCAGCCTAAAAAAAATGTTAGGTCAATCCTTTTTCTGTACATTTATACCAATCTAGCAAATATCACATAATAATTAATTTGGTCATGCTTGTCATAGTAAATATCGTATGAAAACAAAACAAAAACAAAACTCAAATACTACATACTTTTTTTTCTTCTGTAATATCATGCCAAGCATTTGGCTCTTCCAACATAAGCATAACAAAAACACCCATTTATCAAACGTCAAAAGTAGAGCCCGACCAATATATTGCTCAACTGATATTATTGGCCGATATGAGCCTTTCACAGACATATCAGAGCATATCGGCATCGGTGAATATTTTTTCCAAGATGTGCTACTAAGAAAACTTTTTTTACAGACCATATAATGCAGAAAACGCTGCTTGGGTGGTTTAGAAATGGTCAGCAATTGCATGATACTGAGCAGTACTTTTGTTTATTTAGCTATTTATTTTATTGTATTTATTCTTTATTTAAATGATCAGCAAAGACCATACAGTACTGATGTGTATTTTATTTTTCTATGCTTTATTTGAATAGTCAGCTAATAGTGATGATGAACACATACAGTATTGATGTTTATCTTATTTTTGATGTATTTTTTATTTTTGTTGGTGTGTAATGTTTGAATAAGTAAGTTTTAAACAAAAGCTGTTCAGAAAGCAGCCTTCTGAGTACTTTTGCATAGTCATATCAGTGCAAAATCAGTGCACAATCCACATAGAAATTATCTATTTTCATTCCAGCTCAAAAATTCATTATACCGGTCACCATATCAGTGATCTGTGAATTTTTCCATTATAAAATTGGTATAGGCCTCAAAAATCCCATATCAGTCAGGCTCTAGTGGAAAGATTATGACATGCATCTTCCAGATACACATATGTTAAAGCAAGTGAAAATTAACATATATACTTCTACTTACTTTCAAAGGAAAAGAAATAGTTTTATTTTTGTTTGCATTTTATAAAACAAAGCATTGTGTAAACAAATTTCTTTACCACTGAAATGACACATTAAACAAATTTGCTCCTTCCAGAAAAACCAACATGTATACAAGATGTGTAACTGTAAGAAGTCAGTGTAAATGAAGTCAGTGTGATATGTTAAGATGATATTAAAACAAAGAACACAGTCCTGTATTGCTCTATCTGCCAGTGGTGTTTAATTCTAGCACCTTTTCAAGAAAATATTACAAGACCCAAAGAGCTGATGGAGGTATTTTATTACAGCCCTTTTCAGTTCTTACACTCTTTCTCTCAGGCTGCATTCAACCTAACTACCAGCTGGTGACCTGTATGTAGTCACGAGAAACAGTATTTCCATCATTAGATGATGACTTGGTTAACATTACCTCCTGCTCCTTTCCAGAAAGCACGGGGTCCCTCTTCTTTGAGAATCTTCCAGAAACAGTCAACCAGGCCACTGTAGGTGGTCTGCCCGGCACGTGCTGCCACCTGTAGCCTTGTCTTGATCACATCAGCTGGAGTCACCAGAGAGGCCGCTGGCATGCCTGTGGAGAAGAAAGCAAGAGCTGTTGAGTAGTCTGACGCTTTTCTTCTCCTAAGCAGTCAGATGTGTTTGATTCTAAATAGAGCACAAATTTAAAATCAGCTCCAAACAAATGAGATGATTTGCAGAAAGCAGCCATCAGTGGTCAAATGAAATCTTGCATATCTTTGTAACTGCATCTCATCGAGTGGTTTCAGCATTCTTTGTCTGCTCTTTTAAAAGACGTCATCTTGGAGCTTGACCATCTTGCAGTAAGTCTGCCACATACATACACTGTACACAAGTAGGGGCCAGTTCCTATCACTTCACCATCCAGCAATCCATACCACCAGCGAGGCCATTATTTAATCTCTACCTTTTTTCTTCCTTTCCTCCCTCTCCCACTTTTCAGCCGTTTGAACGGGGCCAGACAATGGACGGTAATGAGAGCAATGCACACTGTGCCCCGTGTGCCGCTGAAAGTGACTGGCTGACTGAAGGGAGTGACTGCAGAGCCCCCACTCCAGCCACTTCAGCTATGAATGGGCTCAATCATTGATGGCTCGGTCATTACCATCAACTGCCCTCTTGACGATTTATTCTGACTTCTTGGTTTCTGTAACGGCCAAACGAGCTATTCAGCTAGCCTAATCAACTCAGCATTAGGTAGCTGACTGGCACCCGGTGGAGACTGACCACCTGCACTGAACTGAGAGGAGAGAGGGGGCACAGGAGAGGAGAGCAGAGGAGAAATGAAGAAAGAAGGAGAGGAGGAAAGAGGAGAGGAGGCTTCTGTTTTTTTGAGAAGGTGTTGTGGAGAAAAGTTAACGGATCCAAAAGAAAGTTTAGGAACAAGGGATCCGAGTTAGAGCTGATATAATTACTTTGACTCATTTGTAAAAGCATTGCTACATTGTGAGACTAGAGGTCAAAAACTTCACAATGTACTTTTAACAACAATTTGAAATAAAAACAAACAAACAAACAAAAAAAACAGAAGTGGAGCAGGGGGTGGCTTCTGGGGCTCCAGCCCTGAATGTTTTCTCAAAAGCCCAGAATCTATGCTATTTTCTGAGGGAATCTACTATAATTTACCACATTTACTTAGGATTATTGGAAATCCTTTATTTGCAACTAGAACAGGCAAGGTTAGTATGGCATGGATTTAAATGTAGCAGGTTTGTCAGCTAAAATTTTATTCTGTGAAGTCTATTTGAGCATATTATAAATGAAAACTGGTTTCAAAATCAGTGATGCGGCTTAAGTAACATAAATTTAGTAGCATAACACAAGTAAGCATGACTCTAAAGTTTTCACTGAACCCCAAAATGTTGACATTCGGCTCCACCCTGAAACACTTTTTCCCCTTTTTTGTGTCCGAGTGAGTAATGGTGACGGTCCAGAGACAGCTGCAGTCAGCAGCTGCAAAACACGCGGGACAATATGCACAATCTATGTATGTCACCTAAAAGTGCTTATTTGTGTCACTGACATATTATAATTTTAAGTTTCGGAAAACATTATGGAAAGAATTCCTACAGAAAGGTGACATGTTTTCCTTAACCTTTTTTTTAATCTAATCTTTTTGTTATCACGTCTAACCAAGTCTCTGAAGTGTCGCAAGTTGAATTGCTGCAGGAGCACAAAAAAACCCCCAAAAAACCCACATTTTAATTATCTGTAGGGATCCTTTCCATAATGTTGTCAGACGCTTACAATAACAATCTGAGCCTGTCAGTGGCAAAAAATTGCCCTTTTAGAGGACATTCACTGACAGTGCTCTAATGACACACGTGATTACACTGCAGCCAGTTTTGCAGAGCTCTCCCTCAGTATCGGACCAGTTTCAAAAAGTTTTGTCCGTATTAGTCACTTAGACACAAATACATGAGAAATTAGGGTCCAGGTTGAAAAATACCAATATTACCCTTTAAGAAGCATCCAGCACACATGACAATTTTGCTTGAAATGTGACTCAAATTAAACAATTAGCAAAATAGTTGCTGATTAATCAACTAATCATTGAAATGACTAATTGCTTTAACTACACAGTGCATGACTTAAGATTGAACAACATGGATATTGCTTACACCCCAGAGCTAATAAGGCCGAAAATTCCCTCCATAACTCTTTCTCACATACAGAGTTAATGCCAGTTAGAGATGGCCAACACTATGTTCTTCACAGACCAGAGTAATGCCTAGCTAAATAATGCTGTGCAAACTGAGCGTGTAATTCAATTTCCTGTGCTGACTGTAAAACACTAATTGCCAGAATGCTGTAACCGCTGATAAATACATGTGAAAGAGGGATGATAAATGTGTCGAAGTAACGAAAAAAATGAAGAAATCATGAGGCTCGTTTCAGCTCGGAGTCTGTGGGCCGTGGCTGCCAGTCTTGTGGTGAGAAACCAGAGTAAAAATGGATGAGGGAGGCAGGATTTATGATTTTTCCATGTTGTGCTGTGCCTCTGCGTCAAAAAGAGAGTGCTGCTGACACATCTCCGTGGATTCAAAACAAATATTAAGTCTTTTATGCAAATGTTCTAAAGCTTTTTAACTTGGCAGGGGAGTGCTGGTCTGTCATTGGTGTTTACTTTATGGATAAATCCAATATTAAAACTCTGCTTTGGATCATATTTTCATGCAGATGATAAAGTTGTGAAGTCATCAGTGAATGCTGCTCTTCTTGGCCTCTTTTCTAGCTGTTATGACTAACCTACAGACAGACTGTATGCATTCTTGCAGGGTGAACATGCATAAAGTATGCACACGCATGTTTATGTGCTTACCTCATGTGTGTCTATGTGCACGTACAATGTATTAGGATTGGAAAGCGTCCCTGTCGGCCTGGTTGGCAGGCATCTGAGGCGCTTCACTGCTGCAGGGCTCCAAAACCCCAGTCCCCAATCACTGAGCGGTGCTCTAATTAGCTACCGCCGTGGAGCCTGCGGTCAGAGGCTGCATCGCTTCCAAACTCTGAGCTCTGCTACTGTTACAGCAGATCTGTGGAGGTCTGAGGCAAGAGCAGATTTAGACCCGCTCTCACACTTTGTTCAAAACTGGACCTGACCAAAGATTTTCATAAACTTCAGTGCTTGACACGTTGCCTCCAGGACTGAAGCTTTCAGGCTTATTATGAATGGTCAAATATTTTATGAAACAAAAAGCAATTTTTGAAGTTATGAACACCCTTTTAAGGCTAAGCTATAAAATTATTCGCTCATTTTTGGGTTCATACTTGTATTTGGGATTTCTACTAGAAAATGTTTACATGCTTTCATTGTCGAAAAACACTTAATTGTCCCAATACTGTCTGTTCTGGAACACCTGTATTCAGCCTTAGACCATCTGAGACGCTCTGTTTTAGCACCTGTCTTAAAGCCCCCTTGCAAAAAAGCCCAGTCTGCTCTGATAGGTCAGAGTTCCTCGTCGTTCCACATCTTGGCATCTCTGCCCTGTCATTGCAGTCAGGGGAATGACTGTAACCGAGTGTAGCTTGTACTTTATGCTGTGAAAAATCAGCAATAAAAGCCATGAAACACAACCAGCATAATCTAGCTGTAATAAGATCTGAAATCTTGGAGAAATTTCATCAACCAAGATTACATGCTTCTCATGTTCCTGGAGCAGGTGAGTTTCAATAAGTGTCCGTCACAAGCTGAGGTCAGTTTGTCTCAAAAGAAGACAAAACAGTTGGAAACAGTTGGAGATGGAGTATTCAGAACAGTCTGAAGGATTTTGCTCACAGGGATTACTTTTACATGCATTTACCTCATTATCTGAAACTAAGGACATGTTTAATATGAACTTCTGACATTTTAATATTATCTATATGACAGAAAGTAAGGAAAGAGTTCCCTTTAACAGACTACATTATAAAGTTTGAGATTTCAGTGAACTTTTCTGTTGGTGGTCTACTTTAAAAGATTTTGGACAAAGTCTTGAGTTCATTGCCATGAAATGAAATTCTACTTTAAATGAGCTATATATGACATCCAGAACATTAAGTATAGTGGAGTAGTGGTGCCAAGTTACCCCTGTGTGTGCTGTAATCCAAACCTCACTGTTAGTTGTTTTGGTAAACTGCATATGACCGCAAGTGCATGTGTGTCCCTGTGAATGTGTCACTGGCTAGCTATTCATTGCCACTCCGCACTGTGCTCATACAGAGGTTACATCTGTCAGCACTGTTGCCATTGTTTAGTTCTGTTAAGTTAGCACTGTTAGTAAGTTAACTGGTTCCAGCTCAGGCACCTCCACATTGAGAAGTAGTGCAGACAACTCACATAGAGTCCCTGTAATGCTGTCATTTTTTTATATTAACAATAGATGTAACAGTAGCATGACCACTTGTATATGAAAGTGGTTGCCAATAGTGATGAACACACAAAAAAGTATCCTTATGTTGTTAGGGACCTGCTAAAATGTCAATCCTGACATGCCCATAGAACACCAATTTTGGCAGAGACATGAATTGTTCCTGTTTCTGTACTAGATGAAGTACACTATCAATTCAAAATACAGGCCGATGAATAATAATGTTTGCCTTTTACAGAGAAAGGAAAAATTCAGTACTAGAAAAATCTTGCATCCAGGAGATATAATTCTTGCAAAGTGTCTTATTAATGTAATCTCAAAACTTAAAACTAACTCTGCCTCTAAACTTGATATTAGGTCTCCGTTTTTTCTGTTCAAGTAAGAAGGCTGGCGCATTTTACCTGCCAGTGCTCCAGCCAACAGCATCTTGGCTGGCCCTATCCTTCCATCTTCTTTAGTGAAGTGAGCCTTGAGGTGGGCATAGCAGGGGAAATAGATGGCTGAGAAAGGGATGTCCCGCAGAAAACAGGCCTTGGAACCCTGGAGAAAGAAAGTCAGAGGGAAAAGGAGAGGTTTTCAGTCGTAATATTGGGTTGAGAGTTAAACTCTCAGAAAGGGAAAACAAAGACAAGAATAAAAAGAAAGGAGAATCGAGAAAGAGTGATGGGGCTCCAGGGATTCAGGCTGTGACTTCTGGCTCTGGTCTCTAAAGATGGATTTGTTTTTGTTTTGTTTTGTTTTTCTAGCCACTGTATGTAACTTCACAAACCAGATATTCAAGCATGAACTGATGTTATCGCCAAAGAAATTACTTCCAAAAGAACCCTGAAATGCTGGCCACAACAAATCATGCCTCTCCATATTCAAGTGATCTGTGTCCTCAGCAGCAGGTGAGGGAGGCAGCTCCAAACACAAAAGCTTACAGGCCAAAAAAAAAAAAAAATGTAGAGAAAGACAGACTGGCTGACGAAGATGACTCCTTGTCTGCCACTGTAAACAACACTATATCATCAAGCCTATTGAGTTTCCTGCTGTATTTCAAGCCTGTTGGCACGCTGCCACCTCCTTGATACAGCAACTACAGTCAACAGAAGGCATTTAAAGACCTGGGCAGGGTCTCCCTGATTTGGACAGGCTTCATTTAACTCCTATGGGATAATCCTTTGGTTCCTATACACACACACACACACACACAAACAGAGAGAGGATTGGCAGATACCTGGGCTATCTCTTTCCCTCTCTTTCCTCTGGCACTTCTTGTCTACCTGTCCCTCCTGCTGGCTGGCTGGGGCCCGAGCGGCTGCTGAAAGGTGGGAGATTCTATCAAGGCAGGACAGACAAGCAGCGTCACAGGGACTGGGACTAGAAGCTTTAATATCAGGGTGTTGGGTTGGGCAATGCACCGGCGGCTCACAGAGTGTGTGTATTGAAGATGAAATTAAAAGACTTAGTTGAGCAAGATTAAACAAAATGCCTCTGATGTACTCTTGCACACAAGAAAAACTTAGGTACAATAAGTCCATAAACATGAAACGTCATCTGGGTCGATATTCAGACACTGACAACTTTCTCCCAGTGATGAATGGTGGCGCTAGTGCGTTAGCCACCCTACCAATCGGTAGTTCCACCAGCGGAGGGTGAGCGTCAGGATAATTACCCTGACAAAGGCAGCTCTGTGCCTGGGTGCAGCCCCTCCGGAGCCAGCCCGTCTGGGGCTTGCAGGCTGGAGCTCGTCTCCTCCCTGCCTCCCCTCCACCACCACCACCTCCACCGCCAGCACCGCTACTGCTTTCTCAATGCACTTTGTCTCCTCTCTGTGCGTGGACCAGATACGAACACAATGAAGTATGTGCACAAACATGTGCACATGCACACACAGCATTGAGCCGCATTCTCACAGACGGCTGAATGGAGACAGTAGCTATGTTGACTTCAACATAGTCATAAATTACACAGAGTGAGTGCACAACTCCACAAACAACAAGAGGCAGGTAGACGGAGACGAGAGGAGGCTCCACACTCTATTACGGCCTTGATAAAAATGAACAAAAGGTGCACAGGTAAGTTGTCTGACGACAGGTGCAGACAGAAAGAAATCACACTGACAGACCTGGGACACACAGAGTGATAAGGTCCAGTGTTGTAAATAATCAGCAGACCATCAAAATTAAAGTCCTGTCTAAGGATGGCTAGATCTTCACTGAAAAGTAGTTTACTTATTGGAATTTGACAACTCAAGTGCCATCATCTTACTTGCAAATGAATACAACCACAGGTATTAGACTGACATTTTCACAGTTGATTGTGTTTACAGTTGAAGCAGAATCTCCCCTGCCGAGCTCCATTAGGACTTATTTATGTAATTTAATTAGACATGCTCTGTTTTACCCTGAGGGCTAATGTCCTCGTCGTGCCAGTTAAGCTGCCACTGTTAGCGGTAGCCACTGATTCCTATAGCTCCTGATAGCATCCAAAACAAACAAAAACAACAGTATGTGGCTGTCCACCTCACTGGTCCACACAGACGAATGTTCAAAGTCATTATATTTATACAAACAATAATTATAATATACAGGAAGTATTCTTTAAACACACCACCGCAACAATATTTTCATATTAGCCGCTTATGACACTATAATTTTTCACGCTTGCTTTACAATCTAATGGGTGCATAATATCATACAACTCTAATATGTTCAAACAGTGCACTGTAATTTTTACCCCCGTGCCACTGAAAAATACCAATTATGGCAATTAAGGTTAAATACAGCTTTTAGCATAAATTGTGTTTTTTCTTGTTCTCGAACAGAAGACCACATGGAATTGTTGATTTAAATGATGGCTGATGTGGGGTAACGTGATGTATAATTGTACAATAGTTGATAGAAAAATCACATATAATTTAGTCATAACAGCAATGAGAAATAATGGATTGCTGTGAACTTTTAAGGCTGATAAAAATACAATAGAATGGATGCTGGACATCTCATTAATATGGTTGCAACAAATCTAATTTTAATTTAGGATTAACCTTTGAAAAACTGGCTCAACATAACTTTTATTGAGCTGCTTTCAGATGCATTTAACAAGTATTTAAACCTTTGAAACCTGAGGAAATTGGTTTGATTTCTTTCAAAAGCATGGGAAAACAGGCAATGAGGAGATGTCCCACAAAATGCAATAAATAACTAGATTTAGAAAATGATTTTTAAAATGTCTGGGGTGGGAGGTAGTAAAAAATGCGTTTGTTATCATAATTGCATGTTCAAAATTATATTATAGAATTGTTATAGTTTATTGACTTATTGACTAAGCCATTTCCTTGTTTCTTTGTTTGATTTAAACATTCTTTTTCTTTTTTATTCTTTCTTTGAGACAATTTTCAGGGAATTTCCTTGTACTCTTTACTGATTTCTTGCTAATTTTTGGTTCATTTCTTCTGAAGTTGCCTTCTTCCCTTGTTTTTAAAAGAAATTAAGCCAGTTTGCTCAGGTTTCAAGGGGCTAAGTTAAATATGGCTTTGGGCTTCCTCCAGGACTGTATTTCTCATTTAAAGATATGTGTGAGTTTCACTTCAAAGTTACATCCACTTTTTATCATTAAAGTAGTCAATTTCAAATATTCTTATACCAATACATTGTAGTGAACTGATTTTTAACTGCTCTTAAAATATTTCTTCGGCCTATTGATTGTTCAAAAGTGAATAATGTAACCAAGGCATCTCCCATCAGCACTTCTGGGACAAAAATTACAAAGCTAACATCTTACATAATAAGTTGATGTGAGACAAAATGGAAAAAGTGGGTTTGTCTGTTTTGGGGAAGATTGAAATGAATCCAAGAGGTTGAAAGCAACACATTTCAAAGGGATTTTGGCACTAATGGCTGGCAGATGTTGATAACTCTAATGTAAAGAGGATAAAGTAAAGTTGTGTATCACTAAATAGCCAGAATAATGTAATTCTTCTCACTGGTCCTACTGTGACTTGAGCAAACCTGGCTGGGAATATTAAACAGAACAGAGAATATTGGGGTTTTTTTTACAGTATGCAGTTTGTAGCATCGTAATTAGCTGCTCTGTAATATGCTGCTCTGATTTGTCGTGGAAAGTAGTTTGCTCATGAGTATTCGGTCAGATACCAGTTTTAGCCTTGGTATTTTTTAATACAACAACAATCCAAGACACCTCAGAAGAAGTTAAGTTAACTACAAAAATTCTGTGTGTAAAAAAAAAACTTTCATATGTACAGCAATATTAACTGTACATTTTTTCATTGTATATTCCATTTTGGTTTTTTTGGTTGTTTTTTTATAGAGACAGTCGTGGTAAAACAACTGGGATTACAGTTATTTTCCATTTTTAGAGTTAAAAATGTTGCAAGCAAAAATAAAGACACGTACACCACCATCCACTTATCCTGTCCCTCCTGTCATCCTGACCCGGGACATTACATCATGTCAATCCAAAGGGGGCAATTAATGCTGTTCATTTTATAATCTTTTAATACTACAGTTACACAACATCTGCATGCTAAAATTCTCTATTCTCTGAAATGATGTAATTGATTTAGCAAATCATACAAAATAGATAAGAAAAGTTAAAATATTGTAATAGTGGAAAAAGGAACTTGAGATTAAAAGGTTTAGACACGTGTGCTATATATGCACCTCTGACCCCAAAGACGATTCTCACCTTGTAAAGTCCAAAAAAGCCAAGGTCCTTGATGACGGACAGGGCGCTTACCCTCGGCCCCGTGGTGATCTCTCCTGCCACCTGCAGACGGATCTTTACAATCTCCAGAGGGTTGGTGAAGATCACCTGGGAGCCACCAGCCTGAAGGAACAAATAGACAAAAAGAAAATGAAATGAACTTCAAGGAGAGAGATATGGATTGGATTCTTTTTAAGGATTCATGTCAACATAACACTTGGATTGACATTTTAAAGGGAAAGTTCTTAACGGTAGCACATTCTAGATTAGGTGTGAGTTGTCGTGTTGGCGATCAGGGTTCCTGCAGCTTAAGGCAAATTAAATTCAAGACTTTTTTCAATGCACTCGGGATGAAATTTAAGACTTTACGAAAAACAAAACTGGAAGAAAAAAAAGAACATCAACAATGAACCAACATTTTTTAAATAGAGGTAAGGGCAGTTTTGCCCAAATGTTTATTTTAACATAAAATATTACATTTTTGGTTCAAAACATCAGATCTGGTTGGAATTGGATAAAACCTAGCATTTATTGGTGATTTTGTGTTTCTCTGTATGTGAGATTCCACTGCTTCGATTCCCATCATGAAGAGGTTAAGAAGATGGATCCTGTAAAAAAAAAAATGTCTTTAATAAGAAAAATAAATAAATAATATTTTGAGATTTTATATTGCAACATCAGAAAAAAAGAAAAAAAAACAGTTTAGTTAGTTACATGAAACTGCTCACAACAAGGTCTGTGGATTATATTGAGTAACCAGGTCAGAATTTCTGTAAAGAGACATTGCTGCTGAGTTTTTCAAATGTATTTTTTTGGCACCCTGAGCACCACAAGCCAAGTAGGAATGTAATCAAGCAGAGACTAAAATTCTGTCCACTTTTAAGCCAGTTGATTGGTCAATTGGGCGAAAAATTCTTTAGGTTAACTAAATCAGCTACAGTGCACTGAGTCCACTCTACCTTGTAGTGTTGCGTGAACTGAACATTTTTTTCTGTCACAGGGCTCGACATTAACACTTACCCAGGGTAATTTAACTCTTTATCCAAAGTGAAAAATAAACCTGATGTTCAGTGTAGAATTTATTGAAAATAAACTGCGCAATGTAGCGCTGGGAGCACCCAGCTGAGCTGTATAAGAGGAAAATTATATATTTTTGATTTTGTTATGAACTGTCCCTTTGATATAATCAAGACTGATAACTACTGTAACTATCTGGCAGCAAGTGATGCACCTTAACAATAATGCCGCCTCAGCAACCACCTGCAAAACAAACATGTGGAGAGGAGGAGAATACAGGAGAGTACCGGGAAATCCAGCTGATGCAGTCGAGTCTGTCAGCTGTTTGTCTTCATCACACAGACCCTGCGGGGAATCTGACTTCTCTTTTTTCACTCTAACCTCTCACTTCACACTGTTCTCCAAACCTGTACTTGTGAGGGCAACAACACAGCAGCAAGTTCAGACTGGTTTCTATGCCTTTCAGGTCGGCAGGACTTTTAAGTATGAGAGGTAGCTGCTGTGGTGGAGTTGTGGCGAGACAAATGGTTAACTGTGTCTAGTCAGGGAACATGACGGCATTTCCAGAGTGCTTCTTGAAACTGAGAAATGTTTACTCCATTTGGGCATAAGTGGGCTTTTTCTGACTATCTATGTCTTCCACTTTCCTTTAATTGTTTCTCTCTTCCTCTGGATGTCTCTTCCAGTATCCTCTCTGTTTTTTACTTTGACCTCCCCTCAAATGATCTCTCTCATCTTCTCTAATATTGTCCCTCTCTCTCGCTATGGTTGCCAGTGGTTACCATAGCTACACTCAGAAGGGCGGAACATCGCAATTAGATAGCAATCGGTTGCCATGGCGTCATTTCTGTCTTAAATAGGCCTGGTCTGTTTGTTGTTGTTTCACTCCTTTTCTCCCCCGCCTTCAGTGGCTTCGTTATGAATGATGGATTGTGCTCGTCGCCTTACGGGAAGGCATCAAGCTCCATTCTGCAACATGGGCATTTATTTTGCTCCCTCAATTTTAAGTGTTACCATATATTGCCTTCAAGAAGAGAGGGAGGAGGGAGAAACAGAGATCATAATAGTCTCATTGAAGGTGTGTGCAGCCACTTTTTAAATAACACACAGCGTAGTGGGCTACAGCTTCCCTTCCAGACCCAATGAGAGGCTGTGAATAGCAGGAGGCCTGCAGCTCTAAAGCTGCTACATCTCACAGCTAACTCTTTACGACTTGTTTTATGGAAATAACCTAGTTGATTACATGCTGGCTAATAGCGTAAGCATCAAGAGGCTATTGGCTCCGGCCCCTAGCAGTGTTGGCTGCTTCAATTGGATACTAATGAGACTGGAGATGGAGATGTTGTTTACTCAAGGAGAGTAAACAACAACATTGTTCACAGAGATGAGCTGACAATTAGATCTGACAACATGAGATAAAAGGAGTGAGCTGTTTGTGCACTTCACCATCCCACGTTCCTACGTAGCTGTTGGGAAATAACTCAAAAACTTTGAGCATCCCGGACGAGAGAGGGAGACAAATAGAAAACGAGAGGATCGGACAAATAAACAGAGTGCGCTAATGAGAGAGAGAGAAAAATGGTGAGGCAGAAACAAGAGAGAGGAGTAGTCAAAACAAGAGAAGTGAGGGAAGGTCGAGGTTGGGGCGGAGAGGTTGAGGGTTGTGATTATGGAGTGACAGCGTCGGCAGCTCTCTGATGATTCTCAGGTAATTACAAGGCAAGGTGATCCTTAGAAACCTGGGACGTCAGCACCTTATGCACGCATCACAGCTCCTGGCTATATGTGTGCACAGAGAGCATACCGAGAGCTTAGTAAAGTTTGAGGAACCCCCCCAACACATACACACAAGCAATTACATTAGCCGCCTACCATAAATAACAATGAATTTGCACTTAACACCCTTAATGCTGCATGCGGAGATCTGTGTGCATTAGATCATCTGATAATGTTTTCATAATTTCACATCAGCCCTGAATAAGAAACCCATTACAAAGACTTAAACCAACCATGCAAACTGTGATACATTTACAATGAACAAAGTATTACTGTATTTTAACTCTCAGTCGTACCCACTTCTCCCCCTCTCAGCAATGACCCAGTAAGTATTTTGTGTAACTTAAGTCCTAAAATGCGGGCCAGTAACTGCCAGATAAGCATCCAGCCAGCTCAGTCGACGGAGCATGCCATTCTTACCAAATAATCATTAGAAACTGGCAACCGGCACTGGAGCTTAAATGGTGCTGAGCCACGTGTTTAGAAAGGGGAAGGGGAGGGAGTGAGAGGAGGAGGTGAAGAGAAAAAAGACGTAGGTGAACAGAGGACAGGAGCATGAAAAGACAAAATTAGTGGAGATTAAGAAGTTGAGATAAGTCTATGACTTGCTCTATGAGCGTGAACATATAACATTGCTCCTCCCCTGTGCTCTCCGTCCTTCTCCCTCTGTCTTTTGCTTTATACACTGTAGACCTGAGGCTGACACTGTGGTCCAAACCAACACTTTCACAGCTACCAAATGATATAAACAGATTTCATGTGCTGCGGCTGGAGCCTCGCTAAAACAGGGTTCAGGAGGGTTCGACGTCAATGCGTGTGTGTGATTGTGTATGCGTGTGTTGGACTGTGTGTGTGTATGTGTGTAAGATAAAGTGGCAGGCAAAGTGCAGTGCCAGCACTAACACCGGGGCCTCAGCCAGGATGAAAGGAGCTGTCACGACGGCTCACAGAGGAAAAGAAGAAAAATCCATCCATCCACACTCCTCTCTTCTACATTTATCCTCTCCTCTCCCTATGCATCTGTTAAGGTTCTGCCTCTGAATCCATATGGACTGTATAAAAAAAAGGCAACCACTACTTTTCACACCCAGTACAGTGCTGAACATTTCTTCAGCTTATTTGCTTTCCTGTGGCTAGTGCACTTTCTTCATTTTTGTCTCCGTCCCAAACAAAATCACAAAAAAAATCAAAATTCAACAGCAAATGTACCGTGCTAAAACATTTCTTAAACATATTGCTAGAACTAATAAGGTCAATTGAATGTGTCTGAGTAGAGCTAAACCCATAATGACTTGTGTATCCTGAAATACTTTGCTTTAGTGATCAGCATCAAAAGACGGATTGAGTGAAAGACCTTCTTTCATTTGCTCGGGCTGAAGCTGCTGGCCTTGGTGCACTCACTGTGTGTGTGTGTGTGTGTGTGTGTGTGTGTGTGTGTGTGTGTGTGTGTGTGTGTGTGTGTGTGTGTGCATGCACGTGTGTGCCTGTGCATGTGTTGGGGGTAGACTGTGACAGCTCAGTGATCAAAACCCATGATGGAAGGGGAGCAGCTAACAGACTGGTTGAGGTCTCAGGTAGCAGCCGCTGTCAATCATCTCCTCCCTGTAAGTGTGTGTGTGTCCGTGCACCTGTATGCTCTTCTGTTTGTCATGCATGCACACACTCTGGCGAGCATGTACAGTATGTGCATGTGCTCTCTCATGTGTGATCTTTACACGTTCCATCAACAAACAGAGACTTCTGGCCTCCAAACAGGTCCATGTCTGTCTGTGCAACTGTCAGAGGGGCGGCACTCAGAAAACAGGTAAACATAGTTAAAAGATGTAGGCTGCCTTAGTACTGTATACACTGTCTGTGTAACTGTGCAGCATCATTTTTCTGCACAGTCCACTTTGAAGAGCCAGGATGATGAAGAGGGAGAGAGAGAGAGAGGCTCCATGTTTGAGTTTCTCTGGAAAAAAAGGTGAACACTGAAAAATTTAATGTTGACTGTATTTGTAGCTGTTGCAAACATGCTGAATATCTGTGGCCATGTTCATACTGACAACACTCTCATAGAACTCATAGTAGAGATTTGGGCTTCAAAGATTTTGAGTGAGGAACTGAAAGCAACCTTTACCCTGAAAAAATGATTTAAAAACATCAGGCATTTTAAAAGGTACAATATGCAGGATTTTCCTAAACAATGATGTATACACTCATGCAAAAGTTATCCCTCTCATTCATCATTTATGACCCACTAGAAGTTTATAGCACTGTATTTATCTCCAGAAACTCTGCCCTCTGTCTGTATTTCTTGTTTGTTTCTTTTCTTACATTCCTGTGTTAATCACAGCACCAAAAATAGGAGTGAAACAAGATTGGTTTTCACTTACTTTGGAAAGCATGTTTTCAAACAGTGACCTGCGATTCCTGTCTTCTTTTTTGTTTTTTTAGCTTTTGTTTTTCCCCATTTCACTTCTATATTTTAAAAGCTGACGATGAAAGGAAGGCCCCTGAATTTAACACTTAATTGGCAAATCTGTCTTAAATTCTGTGCAGGTTTTTATCCACTAGTTTACTATCAAAAAAGAAAAAAAAAGTTGTCATTACAAAATGTAACAGTTGACTTCAGACTTACACATCCACCGGCCAGGATCTCAGCTGCCAACGGAACTGTGCCATCTTTCTGTCTGGTCTTTCCACGCACAAAGTCATTCACCTGGATGCACAAAGGTTACAATATCAGGCA
This sequence comes from Plectropomus leopardus, assembly GCF_008729295.1. NCBI lineage: Eukaryota > Metazoa > Chordata > Actinopteri > Perciformes > Serranidae > Plectropomus > Plectropomus leopardus. Next base: position 16,290,104 of record NC_056480.1, on the reverse strand, counting down.
AAAACCAATATGTTTTCAAAGTGGAAAAAGACGTATTTAATATGAAGTAGAATGTTGATTGCACACTGTATTGGCCATAGAATAATAATAACATGATTTTTAGTAATTCCATGATTTTTCCAAAATGTTCTTGTTAAAGATTATTTTTGGGCTTTGAGGGATCACTGAGCCTGCTGCCGTTGCAGCAATAAAATAGCCTTTGTACATGGGGTGCCTGCTCTACTAGTTGAGCTAATGGGCACCCTGACTTTTCAAAATTTTCAATGGTTTTTACTAATTCCATGACTTTTCCAGGCCTGGAAAATGTGATTGTGAAATTCAATGACTATTCCAGGTTTTTCATGACTGTGGAAACTCTGTATATTATGTTATAATCAAGGAGTTGATAAGCAGATAACCAATAGAAAATGCTGGGATGGAATAGTTGGCAGTTTTCACTTCAAAGACAGTATGGTGAAACATTATATGAACATACAGTCAATATACAGTGTGCAATGTTTCGCGTAGGATCTGAAAATACAGAAAAACAGAATAAATCAGGTTATTTGCATGTTACTGTGAAGTGGGTCATTATTTGCATCTATCTATGTGTCATGTGTGCAATATCACATAATATAAAATCCATCTAATAGACTGAAGTGATGGAAGAACCTCGTGAGTATCCGTCTGTGTGTGAATGTGCATCTGTGTGTCTGTGTGCTTTCCAACGTAGTGACTTACTGTGAGCTTTATGGCTTTCTCGGGCGCCACACCCAGTAGCTGTGGTACAAGACCTATCATTAGAAGACGACGAATGATTAGAAAAAAAGAGTGCTGTGGTACCCCTACTCACTCGCACAAATACGCATACATACATATACATCTACCACTTCCACACACTCCACATGATGTGTGGCTTCCCGCTGCATGCGTCCGACCCTGAAAGATCCTCCAGACGCTAATGAAATCTATTGATGTGGAGTGTGGGGGACATCAGAGTAGCAAGAGAGAGAGGAAGAAGGGGTAAAGAGAGGATGAAGAGAGGGAAACTGCTTCCCAGTATAGGGAAAAAAAAGGGCAGAGTATAAAACAAACCAACCAAAAGTTTACGCAGACCTCAATTACAAACCAGAGCAGGATAAAAATAAACAAAATAATCACAACAGAGCACAATGAAACTTGGCCCCCTACCCAGCCCTAAGGCAAGAAGCACACACACATTTCCTTAAAGTAACAAACACAGTTAATAATCCACACAAGTTTGTGTGTAGCAAGCCCACACACAAACACACATAATCATATACTCAATTTGGAACTTGGCAAAAGGACCTGATGCCTGGACCTCATTTAAAAGGAAACTGAAATCATTTTTGAAGATTTTTTTTTTTTTTGGCCGACGTACTTTCCTCAACACAGAACATACATGCACACACATGACAGGACATGGGAAAATTCACCTAAATTATTGTGGCACTATCGTCCCCATGAAAAGGTGCTCATGTTTCTCTTGTGCCATTTTGTTTATCAGAAATCCCAGCATTATGCTACATTAGTAACTGCGCCATTTTTGTGCTGCTGATTCCACACTCTGCGCTCAGCAGATTTTTCCAAAGTCTTCAGTGGAGGCACTTTCAACTTATGTTTCATAACTACAGTTTGGCTGTCAGGATACCTGTCTGGCCATCTATCTGGAGCCAGACCTGTCTGTCTCTGTGTCTGTGAAGCCATTCCTCTCTTGATGGCCTTTGTGTTTCCCACAGAAATTCAAGCATTCAAGTTTCCTCTTGGGAGCCCGGCGCTGTCAATCAGAATCATGGGATTTTAAAAAAAGGCCCCGCCACAATTCCAGGGGACCTCTTTTCAATTCTTCTTCAATCCGACCCCAACAATACGGACACAGACACTCTAACCCCTGCTTCTGAAGACAGGGCAGGTAGTCATTAGAGATGTCGTGCCCTGGTATGTGCGTACCTGCATGCCCAAGTAGTCACTTCCATGTCCGTGTGTGCATGCTTACATACTTGTGCCTTTGCTCAGCGTCTGTGTATGTGTTGGTGTGAGTCCAGACATGCGACATCACCACATCCTGACACAGGCCTTAAGGTATGTGGCCTTGCGTGTGACGTTCATTGTCCTGCTCTGAAAGTCCCCAGCCAGCCAGTAATCACTTCAAAGAAGACAGGTCAACAGAGAGGTGAATGCACATAGCCCTCCCGTCTACCCTACACTTTTCTTCTCCTCTCGTCTCCTCTTTTTTATTGTCCCTACTACTAACTCCGTCTTTCTTCTCTCACAACTCAGATCTTTTTTTCCTTTTTTTTCAAAACCCGTTTTGTGGATTTGACAGCCTGTGAGTCGTTTGTTTCCTGAAAGCTGTCTGTAATACGAATTTGGGGATGGACTTTGATGAATTTGTTTTTGTTTTGAGAAAATAACATATGTTGTATGTTAAACATATATTGCTCGATTGTACAGAGCATGGCCATGGTACCCACCATGATCTTGAGTTAACTTTTGTCAGACTGTTTTCTACATGCTGAGAAGAAAGATCTGGAAAAGTAAAAGCAGTGCATTGTAATCAATGTCTAATAAACAGTCCAGCACACATAAGCTACACTAACTGCTGCACTGTTAATGTAGGATATATGCTGCATCAAAGATGACATCAACTGCACAGTTAGAAACTAAACATGGATATATTACTGAATAAAGTGCCAAAGTGCCAGGCCAGCTCCCTTGACCTTCATTTGTAAAATGTCACTGAATTTAACATGTACCTACAAATAGGGGACTAAAAATTACCAAGGAGACATGCAAAAGGAACTTAAAAGAGTCATAAAATAACTAAAAACAAGGACAATAAAACCAAAATGACAAAAATTGTCCATAAAGGGACACAAAAATTTAAAGGACAACATAAAATTACCACAAGGAAACAAAAAAACAAACAAACAACAAAAAACACATAAAAAAGGCAAAACCACCATAAAGTCTTATTCCTATCGAGGAGAGGTGGTGGATATTTGGCATATCTGTGCCCAGGGACCCACTGTCTCATAATCTGCCCATGCAACCCCAACCAAACATTGCGTGAATATTTGATATTATGCATTTAGAAGAATTGGGGGGTTAAATTTGTGTCCATGCATACTGACCTCGGTAGAGGCCGAAGATGCCCTCATAGCGCACCACCTTCTTAAAGCAGTCGAAGCTGTTCTTATACATGAGCTCTCCCACCAGCGAGCCACTGCTCCTCTGGTTTTGCATACGCGTCTTCACCAGATCAATGGGGTACACTGCTGTGGCACCCACAGCTACAGAAAATAAACAAAAAAGATTATTAAGATACTGGTCAGGTTCTGAATACACTGTTTGATCATTTCAATATACATAGTAGTAGTATATATAGTAGTTAGGTAGTCATCCATGGTCAATGTATTACCTGCACTAGTTGGTAGGCACACCCCCAGTGTGGAGAAGCATGATGGGGTAGAGACACAGAAGCTAAGTAATGCACTGTTGTGGGCAGGGGCAGCAGCAAAATGTATTATAGCTACCTAAAAAAATCAATGACAGTTTATGTGTATGCTACATTTAGAATATTCTCACAACTAAACCTTGGCACTATGCTCAATACTCTTGTCAATGCCACCAGACTTCACTGACAAAAAGTAATTTTAGGTTGCTGAACATGGGAGCTGCTGGGCTACCGCTGCCTCGATTACTTTGTGTTATTGTGTCACCTTGGTGAATCCAAACCTTCTTAACGCCAAAGTCACACAGTAACACAGATAAAATTATTTTTAGGTGGCTAAAATAAGTTTTGCTGCTGCCCCCTTTCAAAGAGGTACATTGCAAAGCTTCAGCGGCAGTACTCTTGCCTGCTTCTCCACACTGGGGTCGTGCCTACTGACATCTACTGTAGGTAATACACTGACTTTGGATAAGTACATATTCAGTCATACAACCTTACATCAAAAGATCCAAACTGTACCCTTGAAGACAACGTTATTGAAACATACAGAGAAAGTTATACAGAGAAGTAAGAGTACAGAAAAGATAGTGTTGTTAGCATCATATGATATCTGACAACAACAACTTTAAGCTACCTTTTCTTTTGAAACTATTATGACTAGACTGACGTGAAGTCTACCTGGACATGCAGATTAAACAGTTCACCTGTGAATGAAATAAAATCGCAGAGCACACCTTCTCATAAACAGGTTGAGACTAGCAATTTATTGCCGTTTGTGCAGTTCAGAGAGTTTTATAATGAAATTTGTAACTCCCATCAAACCTCACCAAGATGCAAGAGAGGTTTAGGATAAGAGTATGAAAACACTGTGAACCCTAAAAATAAAATTCCACAAACCTCTACTGCAATTGGGAGCAACACAAAAAAGCAGGTAGCTTTTCTAAATACCACTGAAGATACGTAGGTGATAAAATATGTCTTTGTAATTTGGGTGAACTGACCCTTTAAGAAGAAGACGAGGAAAAGGAGGAGGAGGAAGGGGAAGTCTGTGGGGATAATGTTAGGAAAGATGTCGAAATGTTTTGAGTCCCAGTGCCTTCGGCCCGTCAGACGGACACAAACAAAAAGAACCGACCCAAGGCGACAGACTTAATTAGAGAGGGACAGAGAGAGAAGAAGGGATGGCAGACCCATACCTCCTTATTAAGCTGTCTCCTTTGGGATAGAAGGAGGAGGAGAAGGGAGGAATGAAGGAAGGGAGGAGGAGGAGGAGGAGGAGGAGGAGGAGAAGGAGGAGGAGGAGAAAAACAGTGGGGAGTCTGAAGCCAAATACAAGGCCTCGACACCGGCCTTCACCCCCCACCCTCATCCTCCCTCTTCTGATCACTCACACAGGTACAAAAGAATCCACACAAGAGGGTTTTCCCATGACACGCAGAGGAGCGAGAGCCAGGACAGAGGGAGGTGGAAGGCTGGTAAAGAGTGGAAAAAGAGACAGAGAGAGAAAAAGAAAGAGAGGGAGCACTTCTCTTTAAGCAGGGGAGCAACCGTTGCTCTTGTAAGCAAAGGAAGGGGCAATAGAGGGGCCATTGTCCTCCGTCTCTCTCACCCTTTTCTTATGAGGACGGCGGAGGGCGGGGGGCAGGTACACACGCAAGCAGGTAGGTGGATGGGTGGGTGGTGGGGTGAAGGTATGCAGGGAGCCAATGGGGCGTGACTCTTACCCCCTGCCACTGAGCCAAGGGTGAACCTGTAGGCCGACTCTGCCACCTGGATGAGGATGGGGCGGGAGACGTCACTGCCCAATTGCTGCTCACACAGCGGGAAGGAGACAATGAAGACATTAGTGCATAACTGGAATACAACAACTTAAGGAGTTAGATAGAGACATGACACTAGACAAGCAACTGTTCCAGACAGAGCTCTCTTTACCAATCCACATACACCTTAATGTTGTTTCTCATGCTACTGTCACACAAGCTAAATTACAGGCTATTAAATCAATCATTTGTCACACCTGCTGTATAGTGTTTTAAAGCAAGTCCCAATTTTATGATGGATATTGGTATACAGTATAATGGTTAATTAATAAAGCTATGCAGACAGGAAAGAGAGTGGGAAGCTACGTAAATGTTTTTAGCTGATGAGACATGCAAAGTCATACAATACAAAAAATTCTTAATATGCAGGCAAGATGTTTAGTATTTTATAATGATGTACGTATAATATAAAATATATTATTAAATTTTAATCATTTATATATCTTTTAGACTATATAATGCCAAAGAATGGTGAAAAAAGGGCCATTATATCTCACATAGCTCCAGATGATGTCCTTACAATGCTCCCAATCTACAGAAAAGGTAGTTACAGGAATAATTAATTGTCAGAGTTCTCAATTTATTTATTTGTTGACAGGGAATTGAACTAATACACTAAACAATTTGGGACTATTAGAAGCAACAGAAATACTGCACTCCTTGATTGCTGGAATTAATTATGTATGATTTTAAAGTGTGATTTTTTTATTCCTAAAGATATTTTTTTCATTTATCTCTAATCGAAAAAACACATAAAAGCTGAATTACTTCTGATTCAAAATATTAAATGTATTGTGTGGATTTAAAGTGAAAACATATAGCATTTCTGTGTTATTATTGTTGGCGTCACTGTCGCAAAGACAACCAGATTACTCTCTGTTTTCCTCAGAGCCTAGCAACTTCCAACAACAAAGGACACAGTGTTTTGGTTTCCACAGTTACTTCGTTTGGTCCACTGTTTGCCATTTCCACCACTGGGAATAGTTACTGCAAAGCACTTGCACTGATACTCTTTGCTAACTTTGGATAGTTACGGGAAAAAACAGAAGTGCTATCCTCTTTCTGGGTTGGTAGCACAATGGTTGACGCACTTCCTTTGTGCCGTAAATTGAGCCTTCATTTTCCTAAAAGATTGGTCAGGCAGTAGTGTAGAATGGAAGCAAGGCCTACAAGAAACCAATCTAAACACAGATGATGTTATTATTCCACAGAAATGGCATGAAACAAAAAAATTTTTTTTCTTAAACATGTAAGAAAACTGCTTTAGATTTATTAATAATTACTTGTGTCAATCAGACATATTCTGTTAACTTACCCTGTTTTCCTGATCTAAGCACAGAGCTGGTTATATCATCTGTTGGCATATTTGATCACGACTGCTTTATTCGACTGCTTTTTTTCCCCTTTTTTTTCAATTTTTTTATTGCTTACTTGGGTTGGCTGTCTCACAAAACTCACAGTGCCTAACTTATCTGGTCCACACTGGTGTGTATAGGCAACTGTTGAATACAACTAGAATCAAAGTGCTCTAATATCATCATCATGATATGCAAAGAGCAGAAGAGACCTTGCTTTGGATGAGGGGAAGAGTAAGGCATGCAAGGAGAGAGGACGGACCCACTGGTACAGCACAGTGTAAATGCGCGGTGCACTGATTGCAAAGAATTTTTAGTGGACACGGCCCAAAGTGTCTGGTGGAAACATAGCATAGCCACACCCCTTCCACCTGAGGTACCTGTTGCCTGGTTTGATCAGAGCAGCCCTGGCCTCTTGACCCTGGGGAGAGGGTTGGGTGCAGTGTTGTAAGAATGCAGCCTATGTGTGTGTGTGTGTGTGTGTGTGTGTGTGTGTGTGTGTGTGTGTGCACACACACACACACACACGTGCGTGCGTGCGTGCGTGCGTGCGTGCGTGTGTGTGTGAGTGAAGGGAAGGACGGGGAGAGGGGGGGTGTCTAGAACAGGTCCACCTGTCAGAATGAACTTCCACCCCTTTCTCTCTATAGTTCATCCCCAGAGGTTTCTTCTTGCCCAAATGTCTCCTTTAAACACAATCTTCCCCACTTCTACCATCCTCCTCAGCTCTCTCTGCTTGATGACTGGTGAAACTTGGCAATACCTACTGTCAGGATGCTTGAGGGAGAGAGAGGGAACAAGTTAACAGGATATAAAGAGAGAAAAGGCAAACCGACAAAACATGTAGAGAAATGAGAGAGATGGAGAAAGAAGTAGATCAAAAAAGGAAATATAGAGAACTAGCAGAAGATGAGGAGAGAGCTCCAGCAAGCTGGCGGCCAGCCCCTGAGGCCAAACCACAAGGGCCTAAAGTGGCTCATTGTGGTGGGACTGGCGTCTGTGTAGTGCTGGGCCCCTTTGCTTTCTCCCCTTTGGCCCCCGCCTGCTCCAATATGGCCTGGCCAAGCCTTGACTGTAGAGCTGGAACCCACCAGGCAACACAACTCTGACCAAACAGCTCAAGAAGGAAAACAGTCCCCTGCTCATCTGTCTGGCTGTCCATACGTCCTTCTTCCTCCTCTTCATTACAAATTGCTCTTGTTAGCTGCTGCAAAGTCTTTTCCCATCTATCATTTGCAATGTGAAGCATGTTTGAGGTTTATTAGGCCTTGAGGATGGCTCTGTTTGTCTTTATATACTAGGACTGTGAGTTTTGTCTGTATGTTTTTTTAAGACATCAACCACATGTCAGGGAGAGGTCTAGTGGTGTTTTCTCTAAAGAAAGCCTCTTTAAGTTTGTGATGGGAGGTTACTTGGACACAACTTGGTCTGAACCTTGGCGTGAACTTTTAAAAAATGAGCTGTGCTGACAAACACTGGCAGGTTTTGGGGGGCAATCTTTCCACTTTATATCTGACAAGACTTCTTTGGATTTTCCTCCTGTGATTATTTTTAACTTATATTCAGCATTCTTAAAAATTTTCCATTTCAAATTTCCATACTTTTCCAGACTAAAAATTAGACTTCTCGTTAGATTTTTCAGGCCATGTTTGACATCTGGGTACAAATAGCCAGCCCTTAAAAAATGCATAAAGTTAGATGACGTCCCACTGTCAAACATCCCCGCCCAAAAATGAAGTAAACTCACTGGGTGGTACCTAAACTCATGGGGAGATTAGGAGATAATGTGCCCCTAGGCAGAGAAATGCAAAAGGCCCTACCACCTCTCCTACACAGAGCAAAACACGAATACTTAGTGGTGGCCTCTTTTTTTGTTGTTTAGCATTTTCTTTGTTGTCATTATGCATCTGTTTGTGGTTTTGTGTCTCTTGGTAATTTTGAGTCTCATTTTGTGTCTCTTTGTTGCTATTCTGTGTTTTTTTTAATCATTTTTATCTCTTTGATGCTGTTTTGTGCCTCTTTGCAGTTTCTGTACATGATGATGTGAGTGACATTTTTCGGGTGAGGGCACGACAAAGATCTTGTGAGAGGCCAAAGAACCATGTGGACTGAGAAGGTATAGTAATATCACCAGACTTTTCTTGTCGTGCAACAGTCAAAGTCTGCACAACTGCTGCACTAAACTCCGACAAGTAGCTTGCGTAGCTAACATATCAGGAGACAGTAACGTTATGCTGCTAAGATCAGGCTGTAACTTGCTATCTGCTAAACGTCTGTCTAAACAGGCTGAATGGGTTTATGACAAAGAAAAAAAAGACTCAGACTTGCAGCTTACTGTTTTGCAAAGCTCTCGCCAATGAGTAATAGCATGTCCAAAATTTACTGTAGTCCAGGTTCTTGTCAGTCTGGGTCAGTCTCTCTTTTTCTCTTCCTAGCTTTCTCTGTCACCGTCTTCTTCCGCCTTTTAGCCTCAGCTATTGTATCAAGCTACTGAGATGAGCTAACTGGCTCCTTCTTTAAACTTTCTTTATAGATCATTTACAAAAAAGAATACAGAGCTGGCTTATTTTAAGCTGAAGGCCTGTGTGTGATGTAGTGCCGTAAAGCCAAACGCATTTCTCGCCAGAGAACCGCTGGCCAAGTTACATAGTGCTGAGGGCAGGCGACTGGGGTGCTCTGTGGGAGTAGGATAGATGCCATTCTCCCTGTTGAAAATTAGAGTACTATTAGATTGGCTTTGAAACTGCTATTTTTAAGGTGGAAAACTACATAATGTTGCTTTAACTGGATAATTTACAGCAAAATCACAAATCCAACTGATGTTTTGGTTTGGGGGATTAATTACTTGTTAACAGGAGATATCATTATCCTTAATTATAAATCTCATTCATCTGCATGGTGACACCAGAGAATGTACTGAGACGAAAAGGGAGCTGCCAGTGTGGAAGAGGAAACCAAACACATCAACAAGTCTTCATATTCTGTACCTGTCTCTGGACCTCAGCCAAGTTGTAAGGCAGGGTGCCTTCCTCCAGTGGAGCAATCTGCTCAATGTCCACTAAACCAACACGTCTGATGAGGAGAGAGAGAATGTAGAGTGAGAGGTTTCAAGTAACTTTCAACTGTTGTAAAAACTCTCAGAGGAATATAATATTTCATCACTGCATCATCTAGTCCATGACCTTTGGAAGCATGATCCGTCAGTCTGAAGTTACGCTAAGTTTACAGATACTTTGCCATCGTTCCATGTGAAAATATTGTGGCATTCAAAAATCCAGGCTTGTGCTTGGCATGATTGAGTGAGACAACCGATCTATAGGAACTGACAACTCCCACTCCTTTATCCCTTCATCCAAGTATAACAAAGATATTTAACCCTTGGATGTAAAACTGCTGCCTCTCTGAGTCTTTCCATTGCATCTCTATGGCAGCTCCAGATTTCCCAGGCTGGGGGAACTGGGAACGCCAAATAACCCCCCACCCCCACCCCTCTCCTCTGAATATTGGGGCTATTATCTCTCGCATCTCCAATCAAGGGGAGTGGAGAGGGTTATTAAAGTATCCCATTGCCCAGAAATAATAATCAGGTGGTGTCTCAGGCCGAGGTTAGGAATTATGAGCGCACTGGTTGGGCCGCGAGGCAAACGCAAAGGAAGTGGGGGAATGTGAAACACATACAGTTGTTGTGTGCCACGGATCATAGAGACTGGAATTGCCCTTTTTTCAGATAAATGGGAGTTTGGATTGGTTTTGGACTGAAAGAGGATTCTCTGGCACTGATGTAGTGATGTCTGATTCTTTTGATCCTTTCACAGAGAAGTTTGAGAAGGAAGAAAGCGTTCATCTCTCTAAGGTATGGACCCTGGGGCTAAAGGTGCGCTTTGGGGGGCAAGTGTGGGATAGACTTACTTTCTACAACTCCCTGAGTAACTGAGGGAAAAAAAATAAATGACTTAAGTATGAATTCAGTCGTAAGATGTTATACCTCCATTACAACTGTTGAGCTACAATTTGCTGAATTTACTTGCCTGTTCCCAGTGAAACATACAAAAAAAGTCTATACTTTTATGGTCATCATATCCATATTACTAATGATTATTTCCTCAGAGATTGTGTCATCCACCACTAAACTACACTACATATAGAAAAGCAAGTTATACCCAAACACAGTCACATTTTCAAAACTGAGGTATTAAGCTATATTTCTTTCTGTGTGCACTTTTTAGCTTTTTTTTTTGCTTTAGATTTGTCTTTGCCTGTGTGTGTGTGTGTGTGTGTGTGTGTGTGTGTGTGTGTGTGTGTCTGTGTGGGTGTCTGTGTGTGTGTCTGTCTGTCTTACCCACGGGGCTCTGACAGGTCAGCCAGCTGAAAGAGGATGTCGACTTCCATGGGTGTCACCTGGCCAAACCTCTGAGCTGCCATGATGAATTCCTCTACAAAAAAAGACAGATACAAACCAAAATTCCCAGATATGCACACACATTCAAAAATGTGGAAACAGTAATACATAAGCCATAAAATCAAAAAATACAAAATAAATCTCAATTTGAAATCAATTTTCTACTGCCAACCTGTGTACAGGTCATGTTGGCGGGAAACAGCAGAAAGGTTTTCTCCATAGCTCAACCTGGGGGACCCCCGGGTATTCCCAGGCCAGATGGGATTCAAATAATTTCTCCAGTGTGCTCTGGGTCTGCGGACCTCCACAGGCACACAGGGAGCATCATGTCAACCTAAACTGCCTCCTTTCAATGCAAAGGAGCTCCTTTTGGATATCTGAGCTCTTAGATACAACTCAAAGCTCATGACCACCAGTACAGGAACGGAGATTGACAGGTAACTTGCAGGCCTCGCTTTTGGGTTCAGTTACAATTTTCTCTCTTTACAGTGTACAAGGGTACAACATCCACAAGACTGTGGACCAGACCTACCAAAGTGCGGTGCGCTTTGAAGCCAATTTTTGTATTGACAATTACAACATTGAGGTCTGTCATGTGATGCCATTTGGCCCAAAAACACTTTTGCCCATACACTTACACTGGAGAACAGACACCTGTGAATCAATGGATACTTATTTTTTATCTTCAAACCCCCCACCCCTGAAATGACTCATTGCCCTATCTGGATATAATATATTTAATCCTATAACATTCTGAAAGTCTAGAAGAGCTGCACAATTATCTCATTCAAATTAGCAGAGGGCTAAACCAGAAGTTAGTTACTTGGCCAGTGGAAGTTAGCTTCTTGGCTTTATGCAGCAATGAGCAACTGTCAGGAAAGAACAAGGGTTGCCTACAATGCTGTATCCAACTCTCTTTAAACATTTTTGCTGTGGACAGGGCATTGATATGACTGTTCATATTTTGCTCCATTACAGATTCATACATGCAACTTCATATCTCCAACTCCTTAACCCAAGACAGCAATTCCATCTTAACTCAAAGCATTCAACTGGCCTTTTTCCAAGTCTAAACTCTGGAGGTGCCGAGAATGATCCTAACAGCTGCACCGCTGACTCCAAACTGCCCCAGTGCATGCTAGGTCATGCCCTGATGGAGCCAACAGGACTACATCATCAGCAAAGAGCGATGCAATTGAGATGTCACCAAACTGAACACTCTAAACTCCTTGGCTGTGCTTTGAGAATCTGTCGAAGACAATTACATACAGAATTGGAGATGAGGAACAGGCTTAGTGGATCCCAAATCCCATTGAGAATATGTCTGACCTTCTGCACAGAATGCAGACTCAGCTCTAAGTTATACAAGGACTGGATGACAGTGACCAACAGGTCTGGCACCCAATTTTGTGGCAGCAGTTTCCATGCAAGAGTGAACAGCTGTTACACTGTATCACAACCAGGACAGAATATGTATTGCACCTCCTTAATCCAAAACTCAATATACATTGATTTTATTATTCCAGATTTTTCTAGTTTAAGGTTCAACGGAAATGTTAAATCTCAGAAGAATTTGATTATTTTTGGCGAAGGAACTTGAGCGTTATCTACTTTTGTTGGTTTGCCAAGGCTTTGGTTTGAAGCAGCAAAGCAAATTTGGTAAAAAGTCAAAATATGTGGTACTAAGCTGAATGAATCGCCTAAAGACACACTGTTATCACGTACAAGAGCAGTTTCCTGTGACTGACATCTCTTTTATTCCTATCTGATTCATATTTCCATTAACCGTTCATCATACTGTATCACAGATATGGTATCATCCATGCACCAACATAATATGCCTGATTTACAGCTAAAATATTGTGAAATAAGCCTAAAAGCAAGAAAAATACAGTTAGAAACATTGTAGGTATATTGCTATTTTGTGTGGGCTTTATCTTTAGTTCATTTCCTGTGTTTCCTGGAACAACTTCTGACAATTCAGAAAAACACAGACTTGCTACTTTCAGTCTAAACGCCCTGTCACACCAAGCTGACAGTCGGCCGTCGGTCAAAGCTGGGCCGCTGGTGAGCTTCCATGGCCCCTGTCGCTATGGTGTGTTCTGCACCATTGACTCTCTTTGACCCTTGCTGGCTTTTTTGACTATCATTTCATCATGTTGAATTGGCAGCTGCGTTGGCCGTGGAGCCCATCGGTGACTGAAGTCACTCTGATTGGCCGTTCAGCTCAACTCACATGAAGGGAAACGGAAGTGAGAAATGTAAACAACCAGCTAAAGTCAAGAGGAAGTGAGGTCCAACAAACTTGTTATATAAGGAAAGATTGTTTTTCTTTAACCTTTGAGCTCTTTGGTAGAAACATTTCCCGGTGGTTTGTGTTGTTGTTCACTGGCATTCAGTAAATATGCTTTGTTCTTTCAACATTAGATTGTATTGTTAATGTGCTAACTCGCTAACTAACGTTGAGATGGTTTCCATCGGTTTCCATCGGTTTCCCATTTGAATTAGTAGAGACGACCACCATCTGCTGGGCTGAAGGGGTATCTCCTCTCACAAAGGCGCAGAATGTACGTGCTCATTTGCTGTGGTTTGGGGTATTCATGTGTAACTTTCTGGCCGAGACACGGCGATGTGAAGCTACACAGCAGGGGGCTTTTGTCACTGCAAGGTTTCTGATTAGTATGTCTGGGCCTAAGGTGGGCATTTTCCATCTAAATACAGATGGATGGCCGATTAGATAACTAACACTCGATCTCGCCCCTTAGTAAAATGTTGCATTTCATCAGTTATTTTACAGTACATGCATAAAGGAATGTGATATATTGATAAAGTTGACCCTGACATGCAGGACCTAATGCTAGTAGCTGCTTTGCTTTGATTTTCCCCAAAGCTCTGCCACTCACACCAGTTACTTTATGTTATTTGATTGAAATTTACAAGTGAGAAGTGTAAAAGCATGTTGTATTCAAAATAATAAAATGGATCAGAAAATATGGCCAGGGAGAGTTATGGACTTCAAGAGTTCGTCTGAGGAAGCTTTAGTTTTCCGTAACTTAAGACCTGGTCTATTGTTGGTGGAATAAAGAACAGGTTGACTGTAGGCTGGCTTACAGCGGAGGAGTCAGCATTGTTTGACCTGCTTTATTCAAAGAGCAGCAGGCTGGGGTTGTGACAAAATCGTCCTACACTGGAGCCATTCACCCCGCCGAGGCTCAGCTTACCCCTGAGGCATGCTCTTTTTCTCTCTCACACACACACACACACACACATCCATGGGTACATGCAGGTAATGCTCACAAGCATGTGAGAGAGCATACTTACACAAGAATATACTCACATACACATGCACACACACACACACGCAGACATAGACAGAGTTCTGTCTGGGGAGATCACAGATCACAATGCTGATAACCTGTCTACCTGTAGCCTGTAGTCACTAATACAAACACACATGCACGCACACACACACACACACACACACACACACACACACACACACACACGTACGCGCACACACACACTCCTGACTGACCTTTATACACATTTTATGATTAACTGACTCTCAGTGTATTGGTCTAGCCCATTGTGTTAAATAACAACTGCCATGTCTACACACACAGCTCCTGGCTAGTATATAATGTAAGCTATATGTAAACCTGTGCAGCAGTCAGCAAAACTCACGTTTGCACAAATCTCAGACTTTCAAACTGACTGAGCATAAATAAAAAGATGTGATGGAAGTGTGAGTTATTAAAACTAAACTCTTCCTATCGTCAGGAAATTTGGTGCTTTGTTGTCAATAGGTGCCTAATGGAATAATAATAATACTAATTGTTTATTATACAGCACTTTTTGAACATGATGACAAAGTGCATTACAGATGGGTTAAAAAAGAAAAGAAAAAGTGAAAGCATGGCAAGACTTTACAAATACAGATAAGACATAAAAGGGACAAATAATAAAAACACTATAACAAAAAAGAGCTTTCAAAAAGCACTTTCACAAGAGCCTACAATAGTGCTAGCAAATCTGAGAGGCACGCTTTGAGCTAAATGCTAACATCCTCACAATGACAGATGTTAATGTAAGTCAATATAATTACAAAAGCCCAGGCACCAGAATTAAATGTACATTCCTTCAAACCATAAATATGCAACATTTGTACATTTCAAGTATCACATAAACATTTCCAATGTGATGTCGTTTATAAAGTGACTTTTTCATTGGGAGGTGAAGGGCTTGGTAAATGGCTTGTCACCGAGATGAGACACTTGCCAAGCTGCAGTATTACACTATTCTTGACTTCAAAAAAATGACAAAAATGGTTGTTTTTTAGGGAATCAGCACTGTGCGCAGTTTTGACCTCATTATGAAAGATATGAAATTCACCTGCTCTGTGGTGCAGGAAAGGGCTCCGCTCAGGCTGAGCTGCAGGGGGCTCACGTGTTTGCCCTCCAGTGCTGCTCACACTGACATAGAAAGGGCTTGACTCAAGTCAATAAACCCATTAATAACCACTGGGTTAAATGACAATTCCTTTCACTGTTTGTGTGTGACAAGTGCAGCAGTAGTATCACAAACACTGAAATGGCATTTGTCCACTGCAAAAAAAAAAAAAGAATATCGGAATGCCTAAATTGAAAATCGAATACCTACCCAATTAACCAACACTCAAATAGCTGAATATTTGGTTCAAGCCCTAGTTTCAGCATGTCGACAACATAATAATGTAGAAATGTAATATATTCGTGGTTTGAAGAAACGTGCATTGCCAACATTTTTTTACGGGCGATTGGTTTGAATGTGTATCATATTTCTCATCTTGATTTAGAATGTTAGCATGCTAACATTTGCTAACTAGCATCAAACACAAAGAACAGCTGAGGTTGATTCGGGTGAAATTAGTTTTGCAGGTATCTGGTCATGAACAAAAGTACTGGACAAAATTCAAATGAAATGTATAAATAAACCATCAAAGTTGCTTAAATTATCCTGAGAGAAAGGAAGGTTTTGCCAGATTTCACAGCAATCTGTCCATTTGTTGTTGAGACCTTAGAATCAAAATCACAAATGTCAAACTCATGGTGGAGCTAGACATAGTTAGGGGATCACCATAGTAAGTAAGCTTTATCCTCAGGGGACACTGAATGTCTGTACAAAAGTTCATGGCAAGTCATCCAGTATTTCGGGATATATTTCAGTCTGGACTGAGCTGAGACTGTGATATGGTTAAGAAACTGCTGGCAAAGACCTGATTAGAGCAATGATGGGTGCGACTATCACTTCTGGCACTATCTAGTGGAGATGAATTCAATACATACTTTACTTTATCAACACACCTGATTTTAACCTTCTCACAAAACTGCACAGTCATGATTTGCTTGCGGCATACACTGCTGGCTCAGTAAAAGGTGTGTTCTGTAAAGCTCTCCTATGCACGTACGCACACAAGCCCTCACACACATATGCGCTCTCACTGTTGTGTAGGCGTTAAGCACTGTAATGGCGTCCCCAAGGCAAAACAGTGGCCTTGTTGCACATACGGAATCAATCAAGATTATTACGCATGTGTGCATGCTTGGCTGTGTTAATGTTACTGAATGCATGTGTGTATGTGAGAAATGTTTGAAGCTGTGTGCTACAGAATACGCACACACTTGATAAATGCGGGTGTGTGTGCAGTATGTGTTTGTCGGCCAGCCAGTGGTACACGGAGCCGAGCACTTGCAGTCCCAGAGGAGGCCTTAATGACTCAGGCAGTGGAGGGTGGAAGGGTGGTGGCTGTGGAGGTCTGGCTGGCTACAGGCCACCACGGGTCGAGCCAAGCCCAGCCTTGGTGTACCCATGGTGGGAACAGCCTGGGGAGCGTATGGGCTCTTGGTCTGGGTCGGCTATGGTCCACACCCCTGATAAGCTTCAGATAGCATCATAAGGCTACACGAGTGGCCCTGGGCCATGTGGAGAGAGGTCAAAACAGTTTCTTCAAGACGACCAGAGTAGGAGAGAGGGAGACAGAAAGAAAGGAGACAGAGAAAGGTAGAGCGACAGAGTAAGCTAAGTGGGCTTCCTGCCAAGTACTGAGGAAAGGAATGAGAGACAGCAAGTTGGGCAAGCAAGTGAGAGAGATAAGGATTTAAAGACATTAACCATGGGAGACAGCGAGAAATAGAGAAATAGAGTATATATCTAAAAAAGACAAAGGCTGTTGGATCGATAGATAATAATACCTCATTTTCATCATATTATAACTTTACATCTTTGCTCTACAGTGCTTTAAATTGTAGAGTTAAGAAAAAAGCATATTAACTTTCTAACATGCATATTGATTTATAGGGTGAGACAACACACGTCATCCTCAAAAGTATGGTTTTGACAAATTAAGCTTTTCTCGTTTTTTTCTGTTTTTTTGTTTTTCTGAAGATTAAAAATCCCATTATCAACCAAAAGCATCCCAGGACAAAAAAAAAGGTCCTGAGATCAGTGCCAGGATGTCTAATAGACAAGACAGGCTCCATCAGGGATTGTGGGCATGTAGTACGTGTGCTGGGTCAGATCCAGCATGCCCATTTTCATGCCACCGGGAAGGAAGAAAACCAAACAAAAACAAGTTTCCACCCTCAGCACACACAGACGTAAATACATTATCTGAAAAAAACACATTTAATACTGCCTGTACTGCAGGACTCTATCAGTTTGTGCATCTGAGCACACACAGTCACACTGTCAGTGTAGACAGCATCCATCGTATGTGAGAGGATACTCAAAAAGTGATTTTTGGCTCCTTGTGTTAATATATATTTGTTTTAGTGGGTTTTTTCCCTTCCTGGTTACCTTTGGTGACTTCCACATCTCGGCGGTGGCCAGCCAGGGTGCTGTAGATCTTTCTTATCAGCTCCATGTTGTTGAGAAGTGAGTTGAAGCCGTTGAAATACGAAAAGCTGACCTGGTGAGATGTGCTGCCACCTGCAACCTGGACAAGGATGGGGACAGATTTTTAACATGCAATAAAAATCCTACAATAACCCACAAACACAATCACACTACCCTCCAAACAGAATAAATTCATCCAGGCTTTTTCGTTATGTAAAAGAGAAGAAACACACACACTTCAGGATGACATCTTCACAAACATCAGTGGTTAATCATCAACGTTCCTCTTTACCAACACTCCACAGGGAGAAGTAAACCCGTTGCAACTGCTACTTTTTCCATCACACAATGAACACTCTTGGGGAGTTTAATTAACTTTCTTTATGAGGTGGAGGAAGTGATAAAAGTACAAAATAAAAAAAGGTAGTGGATTAAAAATAGACGCTGGGCTCTTGAGGACATTCCAGACTGCACACACACACTTTTATGTGAATCAGCATCCCATCTTTGTTAAGTAAGGTTCTCAAACTCTTAAAGGAGTAGCTCTCACTGCCGTCTGTTTAGAAATGTGTGTTCGAGTACATTTCATGAATGTTGTCTCCTGTTTTGGGAAGCTTAGGGCCAGAGTATCAGATGAGCCTTGAGGCTTTGCAGCTCTTAACAGCGTTGAGGAGTTGAGGCAATAGAAAATGTTGAGCTTCCTTTCACTAGATGGCACTGTTTGCTTTACAGACGCATGCATGAAGGCTGCTTGCAGCACTTTTGTAATAAGGGGGGAAGCTCTGGCTTGGGTGAAACTGCCCTAACAGAGAGACACTTTTGTATCTGTTCATATCTATGAGCCTATAGGCATGGATCTTCCCACGATATCCAACACAGAGTCTTTCACAGAGGGAGAGAGGAGAAAAATATTTGGGTGAAAAGAGCGTGGCGCTGATCATTTACCATGTTTGGTGAGTGAATTAACGGTTGCTGTTTCACTGTTTGTGTTCTGCCATAATACCGCCTTTAATGTACCGCCAGTGTTTATGGGGTTTTTGATATATGTGCGTGTGTGTGTGAGAGAGTTTACTAACAGCACACCAAGATGTCTGGTCGGTGAGGTAAACACAGCACAGAAAATGACAGAGTCTACAAGGTGTTTATGAAATGGGGCAAGGCATGGACACGGACGCAAGGCGCACGCACACGTGCAACAAAAACACTAACACACATAAAGAAAAGACAAGACACACACAAAAGGAACAAACATCTCAGAGTTCAAAACAAATAAGAGTGTACGCTCACACAAACACACACGGCAAAGATGATGGACTGTAAAGCTTCAGTTTCCATCTATCTCTGTCTCTATCTCCCCATTCAGCTGGCCTGCTTGGCTTTGACACTGCCAGAGAGGTTAGACTTAATGACATGTTGGGAGAGAGACAGAGACACAGGGGAGGGAGGGAGAGAAAGAGGGGCAGTTTGAGAGAGAGGGAGGAAAAAAATAAAGGGAGGGATAAAAGAAGAGAGAGGACGGATAAGAGGTGGCAGAAAAGGTAAAGAGGAAGGAGAAGAAATGAGAGATGGACAGCAGGAGGGAAAAGAGAAAGCCACAGTGTTTGGTTGTGGGGGTGTGAGAGAAAGAAACACACATACCGAAGAGAGAAGACAAGAAAGAGGTAGTGAGATGGAAGAAAATAGTCTTGACTTTAACCCCTTTTATGGAAAATAGAGTAATGTTAGGTTGCTTGTTGTCCTAGTTGGCATTAGCAGTTGAATCAGGGTAAATATTGCTCATTGTGTTTGTTTCTGAAGTTTGATCATCTTACAATTGGTCATCTATATGTTTGTCAAAGATTTTGACAAACATATAGATGCTTTACTATATCATAACGCTAACGATAACACCCGACGAATATGAATGTACATTCACCCATACCAATATTGAATTTAACTCTTAACTTAAGTTCTGCTGATTAAATGACACCCAGTTTGTACAATACTTTCTTGACATGAAATGAAAGTATCCTGACTCCCAGGTGTATGGCAATGACCCATCAAACTATTTTTAACCAGCCTGATTTGGCTCTTGCGGATGACGGTAAAACAAATGAACGAGAAAACCGCAGAGCCAAACAAAAAACCCACCGCCACGAGGCATTCCTCCACAAAGGATGTAAGCATGTGAGGCCGGATGGTGACCATGATGTCCCTGAAGTCCAGGGCTGAGATGGAGCCGCTGTGGGCTTGGTCCCGCTGGATGAAAGCCTGCCGCGCGTGTTCCAGCTGCATCTCCTGTGGAAGGGAGGGAATGAGGCAAGTTTGGGTGTTAGATCATACAGTAAATGCAGATTATTGGACACATATGTGGGTCATACACCTCTTTTAAGTTGCCTTCATAAATTAAAATCCACATAAACTCAGTCGTATAAACACGTATGCATAAAAACAGAGCATTTGGTTTGATGGGCCCCCTGGTGCCGTCTCCCCCCTCTCAGTTTCAGGGGGAGCCAGCGTTTGGCCAGGCTTAACGCTCGCCTCCTTTCTCAACAGCGGCTTGCCTACTGTGAGGTGTCGCTTGGGCTTTTCACACCCTCCCCAAATCCCCATTAAACCCACTTGAGGTGGAAACATACAAACACACACACACACACAGACATGCACACACAGGCAAGACGGCTAATCACCCAACTGCTCACTTTGTCTCTCTTCTTGCACACACGTATGCACAAAGGTCCACAGGGACAACAGCAGGCTGTGGTGGGGACACTTCCCACAAGGCCTTTGAAATTAGCAGCCATTATCGGTACCTGCAACCACAAGTCTACAGAGGGAAGCTGTAAACAAACCACTGCCATCAATGCTTCCTCTATCTTACAACAAAAAAACTCAACTGCAGCAAAAGACAGGGATACCAGAACAATAATAATCCACAAAGAGTCATTGTGAAAAACAGCCATAAGCTCAAGGGCAGCCAGCTGAACCAAGTTGGCTGTTGACTCACTTGCAGTGTATCATGGCCTTTTGGTAAAAAAAACACTGAGGTGAGAAAAGTTCTTCTATTCCTGTTTATCTGGGTTTCTGGTGTATGGTGACACAATAGCAACAAACTAAATGATCAATTGAAGCTTACTTACTTTAAAGTAGACATCATTGTGTTTACTCAACTGAAAAACATCCATGCAAGAGTTTTTAAGAGTTTTTCTGAATTCTAGTTTGCAATGTCCAACACGTATGTAGAGCTAAAACAATAAGCCAAGTACTAGACTGACAGAAACTTAATGTATAACAATTTTCCAGACGGTTTCCAACTTCTCAAAAGAGTGTATTTGTTGCTTTTCTTTTGCTTCTGTGATAATACATTGAATATTTTGGGGTTTTGGACTGTTGGTTGGGTAAAGAAACTATCTACATGTGTCAACTTGCATGATGACAAATGGCTCTGGGCATCTTTCACTATTCTCTGATAACATATGGACCAAATGACTAATCGATTAAATGAATGAAAATATTCATTAGCTCTGCTCTTATGCAGTACAAGACTATGAAATGTTTCTCTATTTAAAAAGGCACCATTCAACTGAAATATTAGTTTATGTTATTACACACATTAACTCATACATGTCCTAAAACAAAACAAAGAAAGGAACATGCAGAAAGAATGAAAATATGTCATAGTTATGTCAGGCAAAATGTTTTAAATGGCTTTTCTTAAAGTAAGTACCGGCTAGTAGTTTTACTACAATACGTAAGTTAATAATTCTTTTCAAAATAAACGATTATCAATTTGTCCAAGAAGAATGGACATTCTTTTTCAAGCCTCACATGTCGGACAAAAAGTGCTGAAGGGGGACTGATTAAATCTTGAACATGCGTGGCATTATTCAATTGATTGATTCAGATGTTATTGTTAGAAATGGAACTCAAAAAAGTGGTATTAGCACAACACAAAACCATATGAGGCTATGACTTATTGTTATGTTGAATTTGAGTGATATTTCACTGACAGCATAACTGATCGAACTCTAAATTTGCAGCACCCAAGAGAAACCGACTGGGGAAGAGTGACATTTACACAAAGCTGAGTGGAGACCGGAGGGGAGTAAGAATAGACATTGCAACAAAAGAGCCAGATTTGCAAAAACAGCAAATGTAGCAGCCGTGTGTCAGTATCACCTATGAGCGCAGCAGGGGCTCCGGAGAGTGTATAAGTGAGTGGAAGGCGAGGAAACGAGGAGAGATTGACACATGTAAACACTCCCAAGGTAAATAAGGTGAGATATTTTGGTGTCAGCATCCTGAGTGTCGTGACTCACTTCTCCGGTCGGTTGTGAGTAGGTCAAAACACTTTAGTGTGGAATAAATGGGGTAGAGGAGAGGGAGGAGGAATATTTAAAGTCATGACAAAAAAAGGAAAGTGAAGAAGATAATGTTTTGCATGCATGACTGTGTGTAAAAATAAGCATTTATCTTTGTGTTTGTGTCCATCTTTAAATGACAAAAAAAAATTTAAATCCTGTTTCTCTGGACAAGTCGAAAGTCTGAGAAGCCACACACCAACCACACAGAGCAACAAAACAACTGTGGTCCAGAGGATGGAGCAGTTTATAGTCTCAGCCTCTTAAAACCTTAACTTGTTGCAACTGTATGAGTGTTTCAGGGACATGGTTTTTATTTGGGAGAGGAGCGAGGGAGGCAGGAGACATAAAGCTGGGGGCTTAAGACAGCCAACAAGAGACCGCCGAGGCATTTGCAGCCGCTTTAATTGTCCTTGGACAGGAATAAAAACACATGACAAGCCACCTCTGTTTGTTTTCAATGGCTGTGATTCTTTTCCCCCCTCTCATCAAAACTTAAACAATAGATATGAGTGGATCTCTTTTCCAATCTCTGCTTCTCGTCAGTGCAGGGCTAAAGCTATACAAGGAGAAGCTTAAGCACAACTGCTCATTTACATGTGCCAGTGAGCCCTCTACACAGTGATGTTAAGGGCTGCCCACTGATTCTTGGGAGAGTCAAACATATAATTGGGACTTTTAAAATCCGAGCAATGCCAACAATTCACTTTTTTTTGAGTGCTTGGGAAAAGAAGTGGGACATGTGGTGTCCCCTCCATGTAATTCAAGCCCTTTACTTGCCAGGATTTATAATACGGGCTACTATGTGCCACTTCTCTGGACATCGGTAATACCATTGCCAGAGACAACACCACGCTGACAGTGCGAGCTGAGCCTTGGCCGGCGTCCACGCGTGAGACGGGAAAAATGCATGTAATTGGTGAGAATCTCTGGCTTCCATCAAGACAGTAATTGGCCAGAGAGAGCCCTTGTGAGAAATATGCGGCGCAAACGTTTTCCCCGATAATCCCATCTTGTGAGCATCTGGCAGTGGCGTGGTTACAATGGCAGAAAAACACAATAAACACATGCATGTACGGCAGGAAGGGGAGGAAATAAAGGATGGGAACATTCTTCTTGGGGGGGTGGGTGGTGGGGTATTATAAAAATAACTGACAAATATTCATAATATGGTTTGTGTGTGTGTGTGTGTGTGTGTGTGTGTGTGTGTGTGTGTGTGTGTGTGTGTGTGTGTGTGTGTGTTGGTGTGTCTACTCTCTGAAAACTTTTATAGCTGCACATAGTGCTTTTTTTCTGGCTGGCATTTGCGAATGCTTTGCCTGTTATCAAAAGTATCATTACAGAGTTGGGTAGTAGTGCAATCGCGAAGTATGTAGTAATTGCACAGGTTTAAATTCTAATTCAGGAAATGTTGATGTACCTTTCTAATTGCCCTGTCGTCAATCACTGGAGTTGCTGATAACACACTGTAAAGAATAAACTGGCAATACCTGACCTGTACTTATAAGAACTGTAATTGAAGTAAGCAATACACCATCACAACTGTATATTAATGTGACATGATTTAAAATAACTTAAGACCTTCAAAGATTTATCACATTGTTTTACATTTTTTTTGAGTATTAGAAGACCAATAAATCAAGTAATAAAAGATGAAAAACACAAAATTAATTCTCTTTTACATATCCCAATAATAACATAACATTCACATTCTTCTACCATTTATAAAGGCATGAAACAAAAGCTACCAGAAATGATTAAATACAGAGAGCACAAGCAGGAATTCATATTGAGCATTTGATATTGAGCAATGAGTGCAACTCGGCTGCTGGCGGCTCGCTACTGCGAGGAGCTGGAAATCACTGAGTGACTGACTGGGAGAGGACTGGGCATGCTGTCAATGCAAAGTACAGCGTCTACTGGCCACAGCGCCACAGACTTGTACGCATGCATACACATACACATGAGCAAAAACAAGCACACACAAATACACAAACACTGACATAAACACAGATGCTTGCATGCCACTGCTCGCACATATGGTAAAGCAGATAAGTATAAGATAAACACAGACACATACACAGAACCGCACGTATTTACAGACACTTACATACATACTGTATGTTCACATGTGCACGCACAAGAACACACGCCCATATAACAATGTCCCAATATCCATGTGCTGCTGCCCACTGTGTGTAAGCCATCTGGTCTACGTTAAGTGTAATATAAAAAGCTCATTCAGATACATGGTGAGTGTGGATGCAAACTTGGCACAGCTCAGGCCCTCTCTCCTATCCCCACCACCACCACCCCTCCCCCTGCTTAGGCCTGATTTAAGTCTAGACATCATATTGGAAAATGGCTCACACACCACAAATACACTAGGAATATTCCAGCTATACTATTTATGGAGGTAGAATTGCGTCTCTACCTGCTTCGGAGTAGGTGGAGGGGAGCAATGCTAGGTTTACGTCAGCTTATAGAAAACAAATGCCAAAAAATGTCCCAAATATAAAACCTCAGTGTTTCATTAATGACTAATCTGGTCAATATGGAGGACTGTGTTTGAGAGGGATCGAGAAAACCTGTGTGTGTCTGCATGTGCACACATTCACCTGGCCAAGCTTAGATATGTATCTAACGATACGGTGAGATGACAGGATTGAATTAACAGCCTGTAAAGAATATGTGATGATAAGGCAATGTGTACAGGCATATAAATCAATTTATACAGATTAATAGACTATCACTGATGGTCACTGGAAAAAAAAAAAGACAGTTCGTCCAAAAGAACAAAAAGGGCCAAAGACAGAAACGCTGAGAGGGAAAGAGGAAAAACAAAGAGTTGGGGAAAAAATGGCATGCGAAAGATGAGGAGAGCAGGTGATTAACATGAAACCTACCAGGAGAAACTGGGTAAACTCTCCGTAGCTGAGCTGCTTGTCCCTCTCCGTGCCAAAGTGCAGCCGAATAAACTCACAGTCCCAGTTAAAGGGGATGTGCTGGTGGATGGTGGTCTGACTGAAAACCTTCTTCACATCCTCTGCGGAAGAGACAAAAAGAGACAAAATGCTGCTGTAACAACAACCAATGGTGATGGTTAGATGATGAAAAGTTGCATTTGACAGCCTAATAACAAGATGCGACAACTCCTTACAGCAGTGCACCAGAGTTAGAGGAAGAATAATCAGATCTTTCACTTGAGTAAAAGTAAATATAATTCTAGAAATACTCAATTATAAGTAAAAATCTTGAATTCAAAGTAAGCATAAGGGCAGAGCCAGATATCATAAACACTCGGGGCTCAGCTCACACCCAGGGGGGTCTGGGGTCATGCTATTCCAGGGCAATATTTTTCCTGTGTATGGCAGGTATATGCACTATTATTCGAGCCTTTTGAGATAATAAAATGCCTAAAAATCTGCACATTGTTTGAAAAAAAAACATAATTGCTAAGGAAAAACCATCCCATAGAGCCTGCATCCGTCAACTTTTACTCTTGCCTCCTGAAAATTGTATTATGTTTCTATTTTTAAGTTATATTCCACTGGTAGGGTAGGAAACCAGCATTGTTAATCTTAAAATCTATTTTTGTTATACTGATTGAATCAATGTTTTAACTGACAAATGCAGTCCATTGAACTGAATCCATGCCATAATAATCTGGGCTGTTCTATTTGCAAATCAAGGATCCCCAATAATGCCAATTAAATGTAGTCTTCATTACTCTTGATTGAATGTTGGGCCAAATTTAATACATTATAACTAATTGTATCAGGGTTTGTTTTTTTAAATTGTTTTTTACAGTTTACCTTATAAATGGAGTAATCTGCAAAAGACCATAAACTTGGACTCGCCACCAATACGACTGTTGAAATGCCTTATTTTATTTTCAGAGTCTTGTTTTAATTGAGTTAAAGGCTTTAATTATATATCTACAACGTAACGTTTTAATTATCCTGCATTTTTAATTTAGCTGTTATACATTGCTATTATTATATGTTGTTTTGTAAAATTGTATTTCTATTTTAACTAGTTATCATATTGGTTATTTGTTTGCTTATTGATAGTTTTTAATATCTTTGTTCTTGCTGGGTATTACTGAAAAAGAGGGTCTCCCTCAGTTAATTTTTTAAGTCTTAAGTAAAGGTATGAATTAATTTCTTTACGAAATACAGTGTTGCCCTAGGTCTTGTTTTTCCAGCAGCAGTACAGAGGTTTGTACATTTTATATTTCTGTGTTTTTTGTGCACCACCAAAAGATATTTAGTGCAACTGCTGACATTAGCAGGGCTTTAGATACAAATTTGTATGTTGTAATATATGTCAAATGAAATTTAAAAAAAAATGCTTCCCTGAACTCACATGGTGTTACAATCACTCCTGCACATGGGGGCAGATGTAACATTTGACATCTAGTGTGTCAATCAATGATGTGATTCTAACATTAATTGTAAAAACAAATGGTGAGTGTTAACAAGTCAAACACAAATACAAGTTACCTACATACAAAATGTATCCAAATAGTTGAAGAGGTTTTTAAGTAGTGACAAGGACAACTTGATTTATAATCCAAGTTTATCCTCAACTCTAGCTGCTTAAAGTGCAGCGGTGCATATAGGGGAAACATCTGACGGGCAAAGGTCCGTGGCTTTGAGAAAACATTGTGGGCTGGAGCCCTCAGCAGCCACCTCCCTGATCCGCCCCTGAATAACAATACAGAAGTATTATCACCAAATGTAATTAAAAGTATAAAAAGTACACATATTTGTTATAGAAACAAACGGCCCATGTGATTGTTATATATTTTTTACTTGCAGTTGCAGCTAGTCAAGATGGAGCATATCAACTATATTATATAAGTCACATAAAATGAAATGATTTGTCCACAACTACCTTAAAATTATACTCAAGTGCAGTTCTTGAGTAAAAGTACTTATTAAATCACTCACTTTCTGTGTTGATGTTTGCAAACTATAATCAATGAGCAATGCCACTAAAACAACAGTTTTTCTTCAAATCCTTTTCAATTATAGAATAACAGTTCTGTTTAGGTTTTTACAGGCTACCCACTTTTAAGGTTAATGATTATACATTAACCATGTATAAGGCATTCACCTAAATTAAAATCCTCTCAATATTCTCCTTTCTGTATGTTCGTGTTTTCATAACAAACAATTATCAGATACTTCTTCCTCTTTTAGTTTGCTCTAATAAAGACCCAAAATCTGTCTGAGCAGCGTCTTGTGAGTCAGGCCCTAACAAACAGCATGTGTTTTCCATCTTGCGGTTAACGTTAGTAATTATTTGATTTTCAAAAAAATAAAATGTCTGTGACTGTTTGTGACAAAATGTCAACGTCAATCTCCAGATCACGATTCTGCTCTGATTGAGACTTAAGTTCCTCAACTCTAAATCAGTTCTGAATGACACATGGCAGAGCTTGTTTGAGCTGTGTAGGCTCTGTATTCAGAAGGAAAGCCTTTTCTTCTCACTTATGTTCCTCTGCCTGAACCCTCTAAGCCTCTCTGCAGCCAGCGGAGTGGAGAGACACTGAACATGAGTCCTAAATTACAGCCTTACTAAAGAAACAAAAACAAACCAATAGCGCGACCTGTTTCTTATTACCAAACAAGCCGCGCTGAACGAGTGGAGAAAGGAAAGAAACTATTTTTTTTTATAAAGACAGACAGGGAGGGGAAAAGGAGAGAAAGAGAAAGGTGATATTTACTTCAACTCAGCCTTACCTTCTGAGGGAAGACAGCTTGTGCATTGTTTTTTTTTTGGTTTTTTTACACTTTAATGAGGCAATAAATATACAGTCTTTAACTCTTTAAAGGAGAGGCCGTTCCAGAGCCCGCCGTTTATATTATCAGCTTTTATAGACCTGTCAACACTCAGTCCTCTTTAGTTTTTCTTTTTTTTGTCTCTCTGGCTGAGGCACAACTGCATTTCATATGCCATGTTACATTGCAATTTTTATAAACTTGACATTCCACCAAATTATGCATTTATTTTTTAAGTGCTAGGAATTCAGAGCACTATGCCGCCTGTACTTAACAGAAATTACTCAGGTTATTATCAAATAAAAATGGCTTTACAGAAAAACGAAAGAAAAAGAAATCAAAGTACAGACATTTATTGCATGGGAAAACAAACGCGCCTTTAATGCCATGTAAGCTTCAGCTATTAATGTTTTTAATAGGTAATAAAGAAGGGAGTTCTTTATTTTGTGCCTTGGTGAGGCGCTTTAATCTGATGAACGGCAATGACGGAAAAGGGGGCAAGGGAGAAAAAGAGAGAATTCTGTAATGCATCACAATAAAGCAACTTTGACAAGTCTATAATCTCAGTCACAAGTTATTTGCTTTTGGTGAAATGGTAGCCCGACACAAGTGGCAGACACTGTAGTCAGTGTTTGTGCATGGCATGATGTGTGGTATGTTTTTCATGCAATTTTCCACTTGTATGTGAGTCTCATAACTCCCAGGCATTGGGATATTCATTAACCTTTGGGAGAGGCAGAAAAACAGCAGACCTTTTAATTGCCACCAAGACAACGTCACTCTAATTGATCCTTTTAAATATGAAAATTTACATATGTGCATATATAATCACCCGCAATGATCTTGCACCCTGTCGACAGCAACAATTAAAATGAAATTCACTTACTCTTCCCTGTTTGCGAGCGGGATGTGTGCGCTGCATTTCAAATCAAGCCCTAATGTGCTAACGCCTCGCACACCTACAGAAGGCTGGCATTAGACTTGTTTAAATCAATTAGGCAAATGTGAAATAAGCAATGAGTACAAATGTCTTCCCTTTTCACCTCTGAGCTTCCAGGCATCAGAGTAATGGTGCCAATCATGCGCATACACACACACATAGAGCTACCCACCCCCTCCTCCACCTTCATCTCCATCCCTTAGTTGCAACCAGCACTCTCCACCTCCAAACCTAACCTTTATCTTCTCCACAGACAAGATACAGTGCCACGTACAGTATTTTTGTTTATAGCAGAATAGATGAGCAGAGGTCAGACCCTCAGATAAATAAACAGAGTTTGTATGAAAACTTCTTCAGTGGTGCATTTAGGGCAGCGTGCTTAGTGCTTTGACGGGATAGGCTGAATAAGTATTCATAAAATTGTATAAAATTGTCAAATGCAAACAAAGGCAGTGTTGAAACCTGGACATTCATTTTAAGTTATATAATAATAATGGTACATATGAGCAAAAAAGGGAGGGAAAAAAATGTAATGAATGCCATAATACCAATATAGGAAAATGAGCAAGAAATGTCTTTATGTGACATAAGCAATTATGAGTTTCTGGGATTTGTACTTTTCAAAGATTAGTACATAATTTCTTAAAGCACATAACAGCACCCACTGTATAAATACTAGAAGTGGAGTTAGACGCTCTCTCTGCAAACTTGACGACGGCGTTATTCTTTTTTTTTGTCATCAAATTTTAGTGTTTTTTTGTATGGCAGTATACAAGTATATATTCCATGCTTTGAGTTTACACTTAAATCATTAGAAAATTAATGAGCATATTTGGTAATCACATAGCTGCGTATTATATAACCCCCCCCTTCTCCTATGGTGACCCCCCACCCCACCCCAACATCTCTGTATACACAAATTCAGGAAAAATATTGCAGTTCGATTCTCTCGGTCAACAAATCACACTCCGCAGACCAAAGGTTGATTGGTAGAGAATCCAGCAAATCACATCATATTCATAGCCCATTATTCTGTTTAAATCAGCGGCAGAGTCACTCACCAAAAGTGGTCATTCCATTGCCTGTTTTATCAAACAGCAGGAAGGCAACCAGGAAGAGGGAGTCCGGGGCACACAGCACCGACTCAAATGCTACAAACTCCTGAAAGGAGATCAACCTGAGAGAGGAAAGAGAAGAAAGAAAGGCAGGACTGTGAAAGACTGTTAAATGCTGTCATTTGAGTTGATTTATTAATGTGGTGTTCAAGTTTCAAGCTCCCTGTATAAATACTTAATCAGCTACACATGTGAGACACAGTCTTTGATATTCGTTTAGTCATATAATGCATAATAAAGACTTAACCTGAGTTCATACAATGGAATATTCAATTAAAAAACAAGCTATTTTAACACTGCATTAAACTACAAACTCCACTGTAATTATTGCCACACAGTGGCAAACCAGCACACTTAGACAACCTATCAATCTGTGCCATGAGCAATTCAAGAGGCCTTTTATCCAGTAGTCTGTTATTCCATATGTAATGTCATAAACTCATCGAGTATGACAGCAAGAAAATAAAACAATTTAAAAGGCTCAGTGTGTGCTCCCAGTCTGAGTTGGCAGCTGGTATACTGAGAGCCAACTTTATACCAACAGAAAGAAAATGATTAAATATGAAGTTTTATATTTTAGTGTGCCATTTTAAACAAGTAGACAGGCGAGGAGGGAGTTGGGAGCCAGTTGAAGAAATATAATTCCATTCAGTATAAACATAATACAATATGCAGTTTAGAGTTAAAGTCAAGAGAGGCCAAGGTGAAAAATGAATTTAAACAGGGAACAAATTCATCTGCATCAACACAAGAAACACATGTTATGAGTTGGAAGTAAACACAACAGATGAATTTTATAATTATACCACTGCCTCTCTTTCCAAGTTTGTCAGTGTTTTGATGAATACTATTTTATTTCTCTTCTTTCTGTAGTGACACAAAATGCCCACATACATCATTAACAAGAAAAGAATAAATATAAACATCGCTATTGTGTGAACCCGCTGAGAGCCCCCGTGGGAGAGTCCTGCTGTGGGGAACTGGACCACACAGTCTCGCCTTTATTTGGGCCCTGGTTTACAGTTGCTACAAGTCCATTATGAATTTCACAAATGGCTCTGATAATTACAGGAGGGGTCAGTGCTAATGAGCCAGTGAGCATCCATCTATTAAACCTATTTCAATTTCCAAGGGGGGAGTAGGGAGAAGAAGAGGGGTGCAATGATTACATTTTTAATTAATTATGGTACTGATGAAATTTAGACGTGTTTGTTTGGACTCTGAGTGTTTCTGGTTTGCATGTGGGTGCTGATATGCATCTTTATATGCTGAACAAACATTGTATAGATGAAACAGACTGAAAAGGAGTTGTGAACTGACAACAGTTTTTGTTTATCAAAATTAGGACCCAAAAAGCTTTGAAGCTTTGATCACTGCCATGGTAATCAACATCAAAATCATTATTCCACTTCACATTTTCTATATATTAAAGTCCCAAATAGTTATCCAAGATGATTCCTTATGCATCACCATTATTTTTGTCATTATTTAAGTCATCAGTAGTCAGCACTGGTGAAACTGGGACAGTTTGTCCACATATACCATGTTAACATATACACTAGCAAGATGTCGAAAAATAGAAAAGTAGAGAATAGAATAGTTTCGAAATTTGCAAATATGACCCCCAGAAGTCAAGATTTACCACATGAAACTGGTTTGTCAAAAACCCACAAAAAACTTACCTGAAAACTGTAACAGCTAAGCCACCTTGTAAAGCATTCTTTGTTTCTAGCTATTATTGATAATGTTGCTACAACCTGCATGCTAACAAAGTGGCTAACTATCAACTTATTTTAGATGCATTAACTGATGTCCTCATCTCTCATTTAACCGCCAGCACCCCTCAAAGCTTTGATTTATCACTGAAGATTCAATGCCAAAAAAATAGGTCATCAGAAAGCCACAATCACAATAATACCAGAAAAAGAGAAACATAAAATTCAGTCTCTCCAGGATGTTGCGATCACAACAATTAACACATATTGAGCCAATTTCAAGGAATTCTGTGCGACCTTGCAATTTTGCCTAATCATGCAACTTTGACGCAAATCTGACCATTTAAAACTAGCAAAATCTCTTTCATTGTAGAGCTGTGCCCAGCATATTGACCCAGTGTTTATTAATGGGTTTAATGACAGAATCAAGCAGTTTAGGTGTCAGTGCAAGACTGTGGGGACTATTTAACAGCTCTTTGTCGGATGATAGCTGCTATTGTTGTGTTAGCTTGTGCTAACCAGGACAGAGCAGGAGGAGAGCAGCTACCAGGGACGGTCCTTCAGTTGAGTCAAACAACAGCAAAAGATGATCGGCAGCAATTGGCTGTTGCTGCCCCGTGTGGTCCATCCCTCCCTAATTCTCAAATTCACATTGCAACTATTTTTGCAATTTTCACTTGCCCTTGAAATTTTATTGCAAAAAAATTCTAAAAATGTAACATTTTTTTTCCAAACTGCGGTGAAATTAGGCATTTCAAGCAGAAACAATCACAAAAACAGCCTGCGAAATCCTGGAGGGACTGAAAATTGGTGCGAGAGACACCTGATAAAGGTTTAAAATCATGTTTAGATTACTGGCATTTTGAATGTATTTTGAAGATGTTATTCTTCCCTTCAACCGCCCATGATAAAAACCCACATAAAGTCCAAAACAGTCAATACAAAGGACTTGGATCAACACTTGGTTTCAATAAAAACTCAGAAATACATACTGGTATCAAAGATACTTCCAGAAAATAATAGATAGGTGTGGTGGAGAGAGAGCAACAGAGAAATATGGAGAGGGAATAAAAGTGAGCATACAGTTCTCCTCCGTGGCAAATGAAATCAGCTGTCGTTGTTTCAAAGGCAAGTCTAATTGTTTTATTAACTAAGCAGGTAGTTCTTAAGAGCGGGGCCCTGCTGATGGCAGGTAGGTGGAAGGGGGCACAAAAGCACACTGCTGCGACCGTGAATCCACTGCTAAAACAAAACCAATACCATTGCTGCTCACGCTGCTGGAATATTACCAAACTCTCCGATAATGATCATTCTTTTGTGACAGATGTATAGTACACTCTGAAATTATACCTCAGAGCGGTTAATGAGGGAGTTTAAGCAGGTTCAGGCTGCAGCACAAAGACTCAGAGAGCACTAGTGTTCCCAGACAGAACCAAGGGGGAAAAAAAAGTCAGATTTCTTCTTTTTCACACGCATCAATTTACATGCACACTGGTCGTCCCGTCTGTGTTTTCCCAGACGCGGATAATCAGCATATTACTGTAACCGAGAGGGCTGCTGATCATGAAGGGATTGGACTTTGGTTTAGACCGGGGAGTCCAGACAAGATCCAGGGGGCATCTCCATAACACACACGAGAAACATTCCACGTACTCGTAAGCATTTACGCACAGCTCTGTAGCCGGGGATGAAGCTTATGATGGTTGATTAGCAGCGCCATGACGGCTGCAAAATGATTACCATGAGAGGGGGGAAGCCGTCGTTTTTGTTATGCGGACCCAACCCCAACGAGACACTCAATAATCAAATCAACCAACAACATCTCCCAACCATCAACTGCTGTGGCATGTGTCCAGGGCTGCCCAATCCATGTACGCAGCCTGGGATGAACTTCGGAGACAGGGCTAATGTGATACTGCAGTATGGCATCTCTTCAGCGTCCTGTGTGCTTACTTTACTCCGCAAGATTTTAGTAAATCTTTAAAACAGGCGCAGACATATCCGTGGCATGTATCAGACGGGAGAAGTAACACACAAGACATAAACAAAGACTTGATTCTAGCATGTGCTTCTGCGGATGACAGCTGAATGATGTTTTTGTTAGGATGCCAATACAACGCAATTTAAACTGTCTTCGCAACGTCCGACTGGCATAAAAACCCCACCGTATATTCCATATATTTTTGTTTGTTTTTATCTTATCTTCGCCACCCGGCTTTTAACTCTGTCTCCTCTCAGCAGGCATCCAAATACACTCCTCTGAACCGAAAACTAGGCTTGGAAACATTGTTTACAAGTAACATAAATGCATGGTGTTGGTTAGGCTTGGCTGATAGAAAGACAGCTCTCCTTCGTTGATAGTAGTGGGAGAGAGGGGCCTAGAGGGGCTTCAATAATCCCCTGTCCCTGGCATCTTGGCATTGTTACTGACAGCCTTCCACCCACCTAGAGCGTGCTTGCATGAGGACACACACACAGAGACACACCCCAAACACACACAGACACACACCCAGATTAGAGCTAGCTGCCAGTATCTGTTCGGTTTCTAAGAGTGGACACCCACCAGTACAAGTCCAGAATACCCACAGCAGCTGGCAGTCTGCTATTTTCCCAGCACGCTCCCTTAACAAAGTTTTTTTTTCCTTTTTTTCCTAAACCTCCAAGAGTCTATGGGGGGGAGTGTGGTTTTTCTTTTCCTTCACACTTGAACAGATGCTTCTATCAAAATATCCAAGGGAAGAAGGAATAGAGAAGCAGAAAGGTAGGGAGTCAAAACGAAATGGAGGTGGCTCAGAGTGCATTATGGTATGTTAGAGAGTGTAAAGCAAGTGATGAGAGTGGAGGAGGAAAAAAGAGCAGACATAAATAAGTCGAGTGAAAGAGAAAAAATCTTTAAACCATCCCGAAGCTCTGTATGTAAGTGCACACACACATATAAAAAACATTTGATTCCTGGAAATTGAGACATCTACACCCTCCAAAGTTTCTCTTCCTCTCTCTCCTATGTCTTTCTATCCGTCTCTCTGTCTCACTGAGAGCGAATAAGAGGGAGAAAAGTGATTTCCACATAACAGATTGTTACAACTGTCACTATATCCCCTGATTTACGCAGTCACGGGGAGGCAGACAAATGCATTTTCACTGTTTACATCCCCACACATACACTCAAACACACTGGCATCTAAGTCAAATTTCTCTCACACAGATTCGCTCCAACAGCAAAGTAAGCGAGCATGCTGTCTGCCATCCGACCCCCTGCTAAATCTATTACCCCCAACTCATCTTGCTGAAATGGAGTCCTATCTGGGAAAAACAGCGGCAGGCATATACTATGCTCATGTATCAACCGAAACTTATTGTTCACAACCATATTTGCATGAGATCGGGCGCGCTAGATGAAAATACAGACACTAAAGTGGTTTGTTTTGTCTTGTTCCCTTCATAAGGTTTGCACGGATGAGCGCTCGAAAAACAATGCATTTGTGTTCCCAGCTACCACTGACAGTGCTGCTGATGTTGCCGCGTCTCTACTTTTTACATCCATCTGTTTTGTGTTCGTGAGATGCAGGTTTGCAGAATAATCATCCAGACTCTTTGTCTCGTCGAATCATTTATCTATCAAAGTTCAGGAGGAAAATAACACATCGCAAAGTATGAGCATCATAAGGCCTTTACAATGTCAACTGTAAAAAAAAAAAAGAATCATCTAAACCTAGGTCTAAACAGAATTTTTTCCCCCTGTTTTGCCCCCATATCATTTCCATTCCCCTCCACAAAACCAAAATGAGGTTTAGATACAAAGCCTGGGCCATGGGTTCCTAATAGATTTACCCTGATGCCACGGCCACCATTTATCCTGCTCCAAAGCCGCACAATGCAACGGAGTGCTCCTGAATAGCACAGGCAATTACAGTGCGTGTGTGTGTGTTTTTTACGTGTGTGTGGGTGCGTGCATGTGTGGGTGCGTTGCTCTCTCTTTTTTCCAATTCCAAAACCCCCACTACTCCATCTCCCCATCCTCTGCTCGCACACACACACACATACACACACCTTAAAGCAGATGTAATAACATGAAACTACGCAGCCATGTGCACTTTGCTGTTTGTAGAAGCCCAGGTGGTTACCATGGCAATGTGGGCTTTTTTTTATCTTTTTTGACTTACCCTAACATTTTATTACCCATCATTATGTATCATTAAATACATACATATTAATGTAAAAAAAAAACAGGGGTGATGGGGATGGGGGGAGGAGTAAGTGTGAAATTGGGGGTGTATCTACAAAGACGGAAACACCTGAAAGGGGCCTTTGGTGGTTTGATGTCTCTTTGCTATATAATTCAAGTACGAGCATCCTTCCTGTGATTTTTCTTTCTTTTTTTTTACACCAAAGGATTCAGTCATAGGTTTGTTTATAAAATGCAAAATAACACTAGAAGCATAGTCACACAGGATCAAAGGGATAAATAATACATGCACTGATAGCTTTGATAAGAGTCTGTCATAAGCTTACTATTTAGCAGTTGGCTTGATATTAATGAGAGGAGATAAATTTGTGGCTTAAAATGAAACTCAGCACAGCAATTTCACAGTCAGATGAGCAACTTCAGCCAAAGATATTTTCTAATCGTACAATCCCCATGAGACACTCTGCTGTTGATGCTATATATATATACTATATATATATTTTTTTATCATTTTATTTTTTCAAAATCTATGGCTATTTTTGACCTTCATCAATGACATTATGTCACATCATTCCATTCATAATAGCAGATATTCCATAATTATACCATCCAAGGTGCAAGGATTATCTAATAAATTCTGTTTTTAATTACCAGCGTCTTAATTTGTGTGAAACATCAGATCACTAACCCATCTTTCTTCTGATCCACCACTCCAGCCAGCAGCTCTATGGCCTCGTCCGACAGCCGGATGTCCGTGTGGGCATGGAGGAAACGGTCCACAAAGTCCTGCGGCGACATGTAGCACTCATCATTCTTCTTGACGCTGGCATACTGTAAAGAGAAGAAAAAGACACAGACACAAGGCAGGACACATGCTGAGCTTTAGAATTTGATTTAAAAAAACAAACAAACATAAATCGAATGATGGGTGAAAAGCTTCTTTTCCAAGAGACAAACACAAAAGAGGAAACAAAAATTACATAGGTAAAATCCTACCTTTTCAAAAATGCCTTTCAACTCAGTGGGGTCGGCCCTCCTAGGCAGAACTGCCTGCAAGAAAATAGTGAAGTTCTGTTAACACAATGGCCCACTTTGCATCGTGCATTGTTTAAAGAACGCTGTACAACAGCGGTTCAGATTGTTTTATTTGAATACTCTGAAGATGTGGACGTATCTAGTAATTCTCAAGCAAAGAGAAATAAAAGGAACTGGCAAATTAAACATAATTTTGATCTTGGAGACTTGTTCTTAACTTTGGGAACACACATCTTAGATTACTGCCGCATTCACATGCTCCTTGGATGATCCCATTTTCCAGGTTGAGAAGTCATTCTTCTGACTTTGCTGTGTTAATGAGCTTTACGTCATAATATGGAAAAAAACACAGACCATTCAAGGAAGGTGTGCTGTATTTTATTGCTGCAAGCATTTAAAAAACATGTTGATAACACTTTAAATTTTGATATTCCAGAGTAATTACCTGAAAGTACTAAAATATTATTTTATACTCATAAAAACCTTTTCTAACTAATGTAGGTGCTCTACTTGGACAGCAAATAATGGTAACAACCTCACACCATATTAAAGACTGCATGTTACAAAAAACTGACATGCAGTATGTGAAACAATAAAAGTTTATTACCATGCATTGAGCTTTCCTCTGCCATGTTTCTACATATAGGCCATCAACCCAGCAACTCGGGCCAAATTTTTTGCTGATTTTCCAAGATTTTGTTCCAACATGAAGGTGCGTTCATGTCTATTTTCCAAGGCAGAAACTATTTATTCCAATTATTCCGACACCACACGGATGCAGTACTCTAAACTCAAGGTTTATATACTAACTTTTATAGGGCTTTTGACTGTATCCCTTTGTGGAAGGGGAGGTGCACTGAAAAAAATGAAAAGCTAAGTGAACCTTGATTTCTGAATGTCTGATCACAAACTTAATTTTAGGTAAATATTAGGGGTGGTGGGGGGGGGGTTGATACAGCATAGTATTGCAATATATTTGTGTGTCGATATTGTATTGCTACATGGGTGGCAAACAATGATTTTATTAAATGATCTAAATGATCAATAATCAAATAAAAATGAATCTTTTGGTAGCAAACCATAATAATAAACACAATTGCTTTTTCATTCCACTAGATACAATTTTCTGCTATAAAAATGATCAAAGTGAGATCCAGATAATAAAAAACTGAAGAATGATTTCTATCATTTTACAGTTCACACACATACTGCCAGAGCTGTGTCAGAACACTGTATGAGGGTAAGGCGGAAGCTGCTAAATTTTAAAAAATTATAATGACAAAGGTGGTCCTTTTGTCAGTTTGTGTTTTAATGGCCATTTCGATAGGGTTTACTGCATACACAACACATTTTTAATTCTACAGGTTCTCCAAGCAAGTCAGTGCATCCAGTGGGTTGTTTTAGAGTAATTAGAAGTATTTTTTACTTATTACTCCAATACTTTAATTACTCAAGTAATATTTGACTCAGCAGCTTTCACTTGTACTGGAGAAATATTTGGCCAGAAGTATATATACTTTAACTCAAGCAATAGAGTTGTGTACTTTGTCCGTCACTGATATTAGGAAAAGCACAGGTATGTCTAATAACATTAATGATAGTTACATTCCATTTAGGAGAGGTCTGTTTATTTTTTATTTGTTCGGTTTTTTTGCATGCTAGCTCACTGTAATAGCTTATATGTTATCAGTTTCACCTGTGCTTTTCCTGCTATGACATGTCAAAATGTCTGCTGTGAAAAAGGTCAAATCCAGATTAAAGTTGGTGAAGTGTCACATGCCAATGTAAATTAAACCACTTTCTGAAACATAGGCTACTGGTTGTGTACAAACAATGACATGTTAAAACGTCTCCTCAAAAGCTTTAGTAACTTGTGGACCTGCAGACGGTTTATAACACATGTAGCACCATGCTAGTGAAGGTTACCTGTGATAACAACCGGCTTTTTAGCACAGACACACCGGTAAACTCGGGACAGGGCCTGAAAGGAGCGGTGTGTAACAGTGTCATCACTTATCAATGTTAAAATGACAGTTCGGTCATTTTAACTTAGTAACCGTAAGCAAACTGTGCATTAACTGGTTAACCGGCTACAGTAAAGCCTCAATGTCATTGCTGTTTGCCCAGTGGTAACCTCGAGCACATCCTCTTAGCAGGCTAACCGGCATTTAACGAGCCCTCCGGCCAGACATCCTCACAGGCAGAGAGCTGCGGAGGAGACTCTCCCGGGACCGAGCACCATCACCGACAAGGCGACAGCTCCGGGAAAGAGGAGAAAGTGAAGTTGAAAACTCAGCTTACCTTTGTTGCCATGCTAAGGAAGCTCACTGTCAACTCGTCCCGTTCACTTCCTCCTGCGTGACGACGTTTCCATGGAGATCACGCACCGGTGCAGTGAAAGGGGGATGAGAGAGGATCAGCTGCACACGTGGTGCTGGTGCACGTGAGGTCAACTGGTCAGTGGCTTGAGCATGTCAGATCCATTCATTGATCCTGTACCTGTGTCTTGTATTAAACGGGACCTATTCAATGACAATGTATTTAAACAGTGATACTCAACTTACAGCCAACCTGGCACCCCAGAGTATATAGGGAAAAACTCCCTATCATACTCAACCATTTGGTAATTCACAATAAAAATGAAGTGATTCACACTGGGGATTGTTTTTGTACTTTAGTGTACACAATGTGCCAGAGTGCATAAAACAGCATCAAAATAAAGCTTGTTTTAACAATGAAAAACAATAAAAAGTGCCAGTGGGGGATCCCCCACACTCCTGACAGAGGTCCTTGCTAAGATACTACATGATGCCAAGCATCATGTAGTATCAGTTTTTATGATACACAAGTATGTGGCCTTGAGGGTCAAAACACAATAACATATCGCATAATGCAAAGACATTTAAAAAACAACATTTTAAAAAAAGGACACTTCAAAAATAGAACATTTTACAATACACTAAAACAATTTAGAAAATACTAACATTTAAAAAAAGGATTTCACAAAACACTACAAGATTTCACGAAACATAAATATTTCACAAACCACAAAGTTCTCACCGCACATTGATTTGTGAAATGTTGTAGCTTTTTGTGAAATGCTGGGGCCACCATACACAAGGCTTACTTAGGCTACCATAACCTGAGCCTCAGTTTAAACTAATAAAGCAATTTTAAATGGCCCTGCTTAAAGAACACCAGCATCACAGATTTCTTCTGATGATTTCCTACGATTATTTGTATGCTAGTTATGCAAGTTAAAATTAACCAACATAAAAAAGAAAAAAAAACATGCAAAGTGACCTCAAACATTGTGGTAGGGATGATTAGGGATAAAGAGATTGGGCCTTTTACGTGTTTGTACCCAGGGGCCCATTAGCTTACTATTGCTCCACAGTGATCATGTACACCAGTGGTTCTCAACCAGGGGTCCAGGCACCTATAGGGGTCCTTGAGGGAGTTTTTATTCTGACCACAGGTTTCCCTTTCTAAACAGTTATCTCCTTAACTGTTGATGACAACTATTGAAGTCTGGTCTTAATCATATCTAACAACCCAAATTTTTTCAGGTGGAGGTCCCTAAAGAAAAATCTCCATGGTGTGAGACTGAGAAATGCTGATGTAAACAATTGGACCTCTTCCTTCTTGAAAAACTCCCTATCATACTCAATAGATGTGTTATGGCACTTAATGACAGCTTCTATGGTATATGACTTCTGGCCTCAAGTAGCAGCAAAGCATT
The DNA here is from genome assembly GCF_008729295.1 of Plectropomus leopardus. Classification (NCBI taxonomy): domain Eukaryota; kingdom Metazoa; phylum Chordata; class Actinopteri; order Perciformes; family Serranidae; genus Plectropomus; species Plectropomus leopardus. The sequence continues at coordinate 16,249,341 of NC_056480.1, read as the reverse complement.
TCAAAGTTTTTGCTGCATAATGCACTTTAAACATTAATATAAACAATGGCTATCACTGTGTGGGTTTATTCTTATGCACATTGAGTCTGTACTGTACTGAGAACAGAGGTCTATAGACGTAAGAATAAAAGACTTAGTTCCTTCCCCGAACCTTTTCTTTCCTCGCAGTAAATGGTTCCTATACTTTATTTCCAGCTTTTCCAGCCCATCTGTGCTTTGTGCCAGGAGGGAAAAAGGTGCAGAGAGAATTTCATGACTACAAAAGCAAAGGTTAACATTACTCACAGCATAAAAACAATTTAAAAGGGAGCAAAAGGGCTCTAATGGCCCGACAGTCTTCAAAGAAAATGTATTTTGCGCTCAAAATAATTCATAGCTTTTTGCCGGTGGCTTTTCAGCTTCCCGGAGACCCAGCATGAACCACTGTATTTTTCCCAGCAGGCTCTCTGCTCCTCACAAAATGGCCTTCGCTAGGGCATACCTCGCATCCCCTCCAAATATTGACAGCACTGAGTCCATCGCTTATTGGAAAAATGGCTGTAAGTAATGTTTTATCAGCCGATGCAATCTCCACACCTGTATTTTCCCCTGTCATATGACAATATTTGACAAGATTAATGATTTGATCCCATGACATTTTATTTCCCATCACTGTCAATCTGCCAGCAAACAACTCACTTACTTGTGGCATTTGGTGTAGGAAGCATGTAGCAGCATTTGCTTTGCTTGTGTATTATTCATGAACTGCAAAATTCACTTGAGGCATGTAAACTACAGTGTCTAGCAGCTTTGACATAAAACTCTTGACTGTTTATGGAGGAAAATGATTTAAAAATTACCCTCAGTAAAATGATTTTGAGCATCCTTTCAGCCTCTTATTTTTAGCAATAAACCCAAGAATGATTCTGTCGGCCGCCAGAGTAAGTGGGTAATAATGATAAACCTTGTGACCTTTGAACTTCACTCGCCTGAGGGGTCTTCTGCCGCGTCCCCAAGGGCCCACGCGTCCTGACAGCTTGAGCGATGAGTGGCAGACGGCTTTTTCAATCAGCCCCCTTCTATTTTTAAACCCGCCCTAAACACAGAGCTTCCAAAATAGACCCGAGCTCTAAACAAATGATTAATAGGGCACTTAGGGTCTCCCCACTGACCAGCGAGTCCCTATTAACAGCCAATAACGGAGGCCCTCTGGGGTCAAAAGGTTTAAAGACTTTCTAATAAAAGTAACAGAGACATGGGGATGTGTTTTGGAGGAGAAAAACTTGTGTCTCAGTTTGAAATGCTGACAAGTTAATAATCCCTTCTCAAATGGCCCTACCACAGTAAAATGGCCAGTTTGTTCTTACTTTTATTGCTATCATCTGTCAGTCACTCACATCTTTCTCTTTTTTCTCCTCCTGCCTGTTCTTAAGTGGACTGAAAGAGCTAAAACAGCTTTACAGTAATGTTCTCGCTGGGGCTTTATTCTGATTCCCCCACTCTTTCTTTTCTTTTTTGCTTGAATGTGAATTCTTATTGTAGTTTTAGGCAGGAAATGCCTAATGGATTCCCAAAGACATATTCATGACATGGTAATGAGATTCAAATTTACAAGACATTTTTGACCTGAAAAAAAAAAGAGGCCGCTTGTGGCAATGGCTTTGTCCTGTTTTCCTCAGCTCAAGAATACAGTTTCACAATCAGTCTCAATATTCCTAATGTCATTTTAAAATTTATGGGATGGAGACACAAAGCCAAAGATTTAAAATCTAGAAAGAAAATGAAGGAATTCATTGATCTGTCAATTACAGTCAAAAAACAGTATCTAGAGTTTATGGAGAGCAGGGGTCAGTGGCAGTTATATTAGATTTTTATTGTTGCACTGTGGCCCTACTACCATAAATGTGTTGCTTTTAAGGTGCAAAAGTTTTATCAATGTTTACATGAAATATATATACATTTTTCAGTTTTATGTTCCCAATTTGGATGGCCCTGACCTAACCCACATCTTAATTTTTCCAAGAATCTCGTTTTTTTTGGTACATCAGCTGATGTTCTTTTAGATTTATTATTGGTGCGAAGTTGCTTGAGGACACATCAGCAGGATCAGTGGCTGTTGATGCACACAGTGGCTGTATACCTGCAGTCAATCGATTAGAGCCACATTACTTCTAATTAACTATGTTTCATGTAAGAGCCAAAATTTATGAAAACACCTGTTGTCAAATGACAAACCGTTGCAAACTTCACACTTGCCAGAGTGGGAATTTTATATAACTTGGAAGTGTCACCAAAACCACACAGTAAACAGTCTGCCCAGATAGAGTTAGACGACTCAGACAAATCTGTTTTGCATAAATGACGAGAAGGTGGCGAGAAGAGAAATGATAAAAGAAAACAGCGTGGTGGGGCCATCAAATTAGCCTGCTCTTACATATAAGACAAAAAACAAGATTTTTATGCGCTATTCTGATGTTTTGTGCTTCTTCCATGCTTCTTTATGATAGACTACCTCTTCCATAAGTAAAAGAGTCCTGCTAATACATAAAAGCTATTTCGTCTTTTCTGTATCTGTCATATAGGGAGCCTATTAGCAAAATAATAGAGTTCTCTCAGTATGCATAGTCTCTGCTGTCTGTCTAACAACAAAACACTGCCTATTATAATCTACTTTCATTTCTCCAATCAGTTGGTTGTCAAACACTATCTTTAATCATCATACATAACATGCACTGCATTAAAGTGGCATTCTTGTAAACACCATATCTGTAATAGCGTGTGACAAGCTGCCTTTGTTTACACCATAATAACTGGGTGTTTGAATAACTTCTCAATGACTTTAAGTAACCAGCAGCCAGACTCACTCTGCTTCCATTCAGCCGTGCAGCCTGATAACCTGGACTGACGTTTGGCATGAAGTGGACTGCGGATTATACCAAACAGTAGGGCTGAATGGTCGTCTCAGGCATTTCACCTGCGGCCCTGAGACATGGGAGTGCATTTCCTGCGCACACATCGTGGATGTAGTGTGCATCCGCTTGTCTCATTATGCAAATGTTGACGTGTGCATTCATAAACATGTGAGGCACGAGAAGTTAATATCAGCCCCACCCACACACATTTATTTGAAGCACTAGCTTTGCTTCCTCTGCAGACTCTCCCTCTTTTAGATCTGCCAACCTAAACCTCAAGGCAGGCTGTCTTTGCTACAGCTTCTGGATGAATCTGCTTAGTATCTTTCAGTTCAGATGAAGCACTACACTAACCATGCTTCAGGGCATCTGGGATGGGCCAGGGGGCCTGGTGAAGCAGGGGAAAGGAGCTTTGAGATGGTCCAGGCTCAAGCTCCTCTCTTCCTCAACAACAAGGACCCACGCTGAAGCACGCTCAGACCCTGCAACCCGAGAGGGCACAGGGGTCCTCCAGGCTGCCTGGGTTGGGATAAATGAACCCAGATGCTTCCCGAAAAGAGCAACCAGGCTGAGAGAATAAGGGTGGGGGGAGTAGGTGGTGGAGACAGAAAAAGGACCTGTTTTTTCTTTTCTTCTTTCCCTAGTGGAGGCAGTTATCTGTCAGATTCCTGCGCTTTCTCATAACCACTGATCACAGAGGCCTCCATGCAAGGAGCATTATGGGAAATCATCAGAGGGGCATTTGTCTTTGAAGGAGAATGAGAGCAGCGGCAAATCTTTAAGTCCTTTCCTGTTCCTCTTCCTGTCAAGCTGCCACCTGGACTGAGAGAGAAGGAGGGAGCAAGAGAATGATGGTCGCATTTGTATAAATGACTTGACTAAAGTTCAAGTTGGCACAGGAAGTTTTAGAATGTAACATAAACAGGGGGGTTAAATGAAGGATTTGTTGTATGGGTTAGCTGTTTATCTTAACAACACATTTCATGCAAGACGCTAAGCTGTCACTCTGCTGATGGTTGCCATTTTAATACCTGTCTTAGGAATAGTTTACTTTTTGAAGAGAGTTAGATCACATTCTCATCCCAAGTCATCACATGCTGCGACTTTGTAGTGGACTTCAGCGTCTACATATTACGTTTTAGGTGTCCTTCTTAGTCTGCTATTGACATTCCAGGATGACGCTACAGTGATGTCAACAAATGCACATGGTGGGATGATGCGGCATGTGGTTATGTTTAGATAACACAAGCACATAGCAACTATTTTATGTAGTCTATTAAAGTCACCAACGCTGGGACGTCAACAAACACACATACTGGCATGGATGTTTAGGATTAGGCAAGGACAGGGTGGTTAGGTTTAGGCAAAAGGGCTCTTGGGTAGGTGTAGAAAAAAACATTACATTCAGGGGGTGAAGCGAACACCAGAATCCCCCTTGAAAGGCTCTGTTCAGTCATCCAGGGGTGCATCATGCAGACGCGAACGGTAGCTTTTGCCATCAGGATCTTACACCAAAAGTACTACAAAAGCAGTGATATTTGACAACTTTGGACTGAGAACTGGCTACAAGATCAAACGAATGCCCCAGGAATGAGCATTAAATGAGTTCACATTTTAGCACTCCCACTTCCCTTGTCTTTAAGTCACTGGGTTTTTGGTTAGATGCCTGATATAATAGATGTCTCAGGTTGCCTACTTTGACATGGTGCCATTACCCTCTTGCTACCTTAAAAAAATGAGTAGTGCAGGTATGAGTAAAGTACTTTCAACTGGCCAAGCCTGGGCCTATAATAAATGCCAAAATGCAACCAAACAGACAGGCTTGAAGTATCATTGCTACACCATTATTATATGAGTTATTAGTTCTATATGAGATTTGTTTATCATTCTCACCTGTTATGAAATAGATAGAGTGGACATAAATATGATTTGACTTATAGGACTCTGGGATTGTTTTGGTTGACACTCCTGTCAGTGTTAATGTGAGCCCTCTTGATGGCTGCACGACACTATTTCCTTCTCGATTCCTCAACTCTGGTATACTTGTACATCCAGTTGCAACAACTCCTCACCATGCTGGCATGTTGATCAAGAAGAAAAAGATATTAATTTCACGCTTTTCCAAGCAGTTGTCTGCACAGCTACATACTGTACCAGTGGTGATCTCTCACCCATGCCATGGTCATGCACTAACACCAGACTGGAAGTCAAATTCAAGAATTGGCCCCCTTGTCTTGACCGATTTTCACTCGTCATTTGCAAACTAACCTTTACCATTAGTCCACCTGCAAACTGCAGCTCGATCCTCAGCCAACTGTGGGTGGTGTACTAAAAACAACTAGCTGCATGAAAACATTGTAATGCAGATGCCTCCTTTTACGCTCTGGCGCTTCAAAGCTCCTTTTCCACTGCAGACTACAGCGATGTGTTTCTCACCAGGGACCTCAGGAGTAACCTGTGTCACTACCAATCTGCCAGCCTCTCCTGATGCCATCCAGATGCCCCATCCTGAAACACACACCGGCCTCTTTGTTTGCTCCACTTGAGGTTTATGGCCCGTTTTTTCACAGAGTTGGACATGCACTAACACAGACGCACGTTAACCAAAAATACACACTTTGAAACCAACACGATGTTCAGCCACACTCAACCGCACATGTGCACACACTCACAAACCACCCCCTGTCTGATGTAGATGCAGCAACGAGGAATAAACGACAAATTTCCTATTTCATTTCACTAAGTCTCGCCTGCTTTAGCTCACTCCTAACCTGCCTTGCCACGTCGGAAGACCAAGAGTTAAATTAGAAAGGACTAAATTTCCTGAAATGAAATGACTGTCAACTCAACTTTGCTCCATCATCTCAGAAAAGTGCAAGGAAAAATACCTCAGCCCTTCCATTCTGTTTTTGCGTACTGAACAGCAAACAGAGTTTGAAATATCAAAAGGGACCATGGTAAAAGGCATCGCTCTCAAATGAGTTATGAAAGAAAGTTGAGTTGTTTTAGTCTGTCTTTGATCTCTGGGATTTGTAGTGAGGCAGCAACATGTAGCTCCTGTATATGTCATCATGACCATTAGGAAGTGCTGACATCTATCTGATTAGGACGACAAAACAGCAAGCACCTGTGTGTGTGTGTGTGTGTGTGTTCGTGCATCGGCAAACGTCACTCACATCTGCCGTTGAAAGTGACCATGTGCTTGCATTAATGTGTTTTTTGTGCATGTGTATGAACGCTTTTCATTGGCAGATTTTTTAGCATTTGAGTGCATTTGGAAGAGTCTGCATTTTTGTTCCTCCACATCTGTGAGTGTGTGAGGATGAGAGAGTGCATGCCTGCGTGGTGTGCTGGCTGGCTGTCCTGCCTGGAGGGGAGATAAATGGCTGAGTGTTGTTGTTGTCCACAGAGCAGACACTCAGACAGCCGCTCACACATGATTAATTGTTTCCTTGTTGGGACTGGGACCAGTTGACTGTGGCTGGGCCAAGGCCTCCCACCCAGCCTTACCAGACATGGGTGTGTGTGTGTGCAAGAGAGTAAGAGAGTGATGAAAGGAAAAGACAGCGAAAAAGCGAGAGAGAATGTTATGTCCTACTTTACGAGTTTGTCTGTCATTGTACTCTGTTTTTAAACATGTGCTATTGTTTTGAACCCAGCCACACAGTGGAGCGGTGAAGGTTTTTTTTGGTCAAATGCGGTGAAATTGATCGATGTGAACTGAGGGGATGATTTGTCCTGCAACCTTTAAATGTTCACTTGAATTGGATTGTGCAATGTTAAAGGTCTTTAATGGACTTTTTCCTGCAGTTGCTTCCCTTGCTTTGTACAGTTACAATGCAGATACGGTGACAGCTAATTAACCATGCTCTAATTACTTGAACCAAGTGAAAGAAGCTCCAGCTATTGCCTTGAATCATGGCTGCACATTGATTTCTCATAGGTCAGCACTGCTCAGGTTGATCTACAGTGATGCTGGGTTTTACGGGAGTGCATGAGTGAGCCTGATGATTGATTAATTACAATTATCAGAGGCCTGATAATTCACCAGAGATGATAATAACATCAAGTGTGCTTTACTGCTCTGGCGGAAAAAGCTTCTCCGGTGTCTAAATTGCCCCCCCATCCCCCTATTAATTTCTCTTCCTTCACTGTCCAATGCTTTTAAGTACAGCAGGACAGGTGAATAGCTGTTACGGTGTGTTCAAATATTGTAGGTTTGGGAGGGGATGGGTAAAAATCGGGAGTAAAAATAAAAAAAACAAACACCCTAATTGCCAGGTATCATGGGTGTACGGGAAAGAAACGCAGCAGGGGGGTGTTGTTGCCACAGACGTCACAGTTAAAAACACGCTGCCATCCTCGCAGGGCCGTTCAGCTCAGTTGCACATTGTGGTTTAATGATGGCATGAGCATGACTCACATGCAACACTGATTTACTTTACATTAGACCCTTAATCACAGCAGCTATTATCCCCCCTTTGTGTTGGTAAAAAGTACAGGAATCCAGCAAGACTTGTGTTGGATTAATGCAAAACATTTACTCTGTGAATTTCCGCTTCACTTAGGTGTATTATTTCACAGTTTAAGCCCCTTGCAGGCTACTATCAGCGTGGTTGACGACCAACTTAGGTTGCTAATGGATGAATAAAGCAGTACTGATGTTGCTGGGGTATTATTAACGTTTATACTGTGTCATATTTCATGGATGCAGATCACATGCAGATAACTTTACATACTGCTTCAAAGCTGTACAAAAACAGCAGTGTTGAGAAAAAAGGGTAGAAGCTTGAAGGCTCTTTAAAAAACTGTGTAAACGATATATGAGTCAGAAAACATGGATTACTAATAAGCACCACAGCTTTCATAAAATCCACAGAAAAAAACATTTAGATCACTACTGTCCTCCATGTTATCGCTAACAACATCGTAGTTTTCTAACAGGTGTGATGTAATTTTCAACTCCGACCTCCAGCATCAGAGGTAAATGGATCACAGCACCAGAGGCTGCAGAGACAGCGGTCAGGCTTACTGCTACTCTGTTAAGCTAGGCTAGTTAACTTTGTCTGTGCTAGTTTTTCTGGGAGACCTATTAGACTACTTTTTCCCTCCATAATGATTAGATTTTGCCTTATTTATGTGGTAAAAGAAATGTGTCCAAACACATGTCCAAAGTCTGGCGCGGGGACCAATTGTGGCCCATGGACCAATTTTAAATGACTCCCATCTTGTCTTTCAAAATATAATACATATGTGGCCCTCCACTCAATACTGGTTAATCAAGCAAGTTCATTTAGCATTTAGCACAGATGGTGAACAAACAAACGAATGGACACCAAATAGCAGACGTTTCCTGCTCGATAGCAGACATCACCACAGCAAAAAAGTTTAAACAGCTGCTTAGGAGCAACGAAAAGGTGAAAATACTTTCAATGAAAGATGAATCAATTATGCTTGCCTCATTTATATGTGATTTATTTTTAAATAACCCATGTGATGGCAAAAAGCAAAAAGTATTTTCACACTATCTAGCTAAAGTTATCTGTAACTAGCCAGAGTGCAGTTGTAGTGTGGTTTTGAACTCAGTTTTCTAGATTTCCCACATTTTTTCTATTATTTTTTTTTTTAATCTCAAAATTACACATTTTTAAGGCTTAATTTTTTTTTTTAGGTCAGATTCTGATCTGTACTTAATGTTGTTTTGGCTTTGGAGAACAGGAGACTACTTTCAATGTGCTCTGTTTTTCACCTTTGTGAAATTATACATTTATCTGTCAAAGTCCTGCAAGATGGATCCTGTCATAAACTGCACGGCTGAAACAGGGCATTCATAATCCATCCTGACATCAAACCAAAGTCTTGTGTTTTCATAGTGATTCAACCACCATGGATAGCGTTAAACTGAAACATACCCATCTGTTTCTTTCTGTGTGCCAACATGTCAGATCAGGTTAAAATCTGAACGGGTTTAAGTGACGGTGAGGCCGTGGCGTGATCCCATACTGTCTCAGATATCCAGTGTCATGTCCACATGTTCAAATGGCTTTATTCTCATTTTCAGCTGAGTTGTGATGATTCTCATTTAAAAAAAAAAGAGGTTTCAGAGCAAGCGTAAAATATAAGCCAGATATTGTATCTGTTAGGTATATGTATCTAGGTGGAGTCAAATATTTCCATTTTAGAAATTCATGTTCTGCTTAACCACAAGTATGAAAGTTTGGGTCAAAGTATGGCGCTCGATGCCCTCTGAAGTGAAGATGTCTTTAGTTTTCTAAAGATCAAAGTAATAGCGTAGTTTCAACATGAGCATTTTCTAAATTAAAAAGCTTTTCTCAGCTCAAGTTTGGAATGACGTGTGCTGCAGTGACAGGTTAGTTATCTTGACATTACAAGTGGAAGGAGCAAATTAAAGGGGCTCTACACAAAATTTCAGAGAGCAGTTGTCTGAACATGGTTCTCAACAAAGAGGTGGCTGAGACAGCGGCTATAACAGCGATGGTGCTAACTCCATAAATAGTGCTAAAAAGCATCAGTGTTGACAAAGCTAACAGTGTTAACCAGGGGAGAGCACTATACCTCCACAACAACGCTGTCTCGATATCCGCGATAACTGCCATATGAATGCAGTGCAAAGCAGTGACTATGAGCTAGCCAGTGCAATACACACATGCATGTGCAACCAAACCGATTTACCACTAAAAACCTCAGAGAAGCTCGTATTACAACACACGGAGTCAGCATGACTTCATTCTCTGCTCAATTATGTGTAAGACAATTCTTTTGGTGGCAACCAGTAACTTCCGTCTTTGGCGGTTGACTGGCAAAAAGTCTGGTCCACAACCACATGAGAAAAAAAGGAAACAGCCATTTTTACATATTTTATCTTAATTAGTGAGCTTAAAAGGTTCTTATAGACTGACCTATGAACAGAACCAGGCCAGCTGTTAGTCCTTGCTTACAGTTTTTATGCTAAGCTAAGCTAACCTGGCAGTAACTTCATATTTGACAGATAAATAAAAGTGAAATCAATCTTTTTATCCAACTCTCTGCCCAAAAGAGAATTAGCATATTTCTCAAAATGTTTTTGTAAAAAACAAAAGACTTCCATTGTAATGATAAACAAGGCTGCAAGAGTTCAGGTGGATGGGCGACATCATACTACTAACAAAACCAACATGACTGACAATGAACCGCAGAAATGAATCCTAAAACCTGGAAATGAGTTAGCATTTCACCACCTCTCATTCTCTCAGAGTCAATGGGTTTTTTGAATGGGTTTTTGGTTAGAAGCCTTAAATCAGGTCTGTGGTTAACGAAAGCTGATGAGACTTTGAGGTTTTGTTCTAGGACATAAAATACGTCAGTAAATACCGAAGGAACTTGGAGGCTTTTCCTTGTCTATACAAAGGCGGTTGATAACAAGTGGCTAAATGAGACTACACAACGTCATCGCATCGAACCAAACACGGCTTTACAGCCTCATAGTGGTGGGTGCGTGACTGTAATCTAGTTTCTAGTAGCTTAATGTTAGCTTTTTACTCCTGGCAATTACATTTAGGCTTCAAAAATCCTAAAAGTTGTGTTCATTTGAGAAGATCATCTTGCTGAACAAAACGTGAGCATCAGAAACTTATTTTCTGCAATGATCCAAAATTCCCTAGATTTTTTGAAGAGGGAACTAGGGCAACGTTATCTTCAGGGTTTGCCTACAGAAAAATGTTATCCCTGGGGCACTCTATAGCACCATCAGTAAAAATGTAATTCATATACACACTGCATGTTATATCCATGGCTTCATGTTCTACTTGAAAAATGTCTGTCTGTATTTTAATGAATCTATCTCAAGAGAATATCTATGATGGCAGATTTAACTTTGCACGTAGTGTTAGTATAATAGTATTGGTATGTTTTAGATTATACATATTTCTTCTGATCCCATAGAGAGGGAGAACCATTCAACACAAGACAGGATCATTTTGATGAGAATGAATGGAGCTTAAAAAGTAGCCTGTGGTCAATCCATACTGGTTAATTGAGGCAGTTAGGGTAGAAGGGACATAAAAGCCCCAGTCCTCCTTGACACTGATGACTGTCCTATATGGAACCCTCAGTAGGGCCCTCAGGTCTTTTGATAGGGCATTCGCCAGCGTCCTTTGGGGCTGTTTTACCCCCCACAATAAACAGGCAGCCCTTTGTCAACGAGAGTAGGGGGGTCTGAAGGGTTGCTCCTCGTTATTATTTTCTAAAGTAATTATACCTTATTATCTGTGTTTACTTTAGCGGGGGTGCGAGCGTGCAGGTGTGGGCCATTCGGCAGTGGGTTGGCAATCTCACTAGAGAACGCACCCCAAGTGTCTTTTTTTTTTTTTTAACTCTCTCCCCTCCATCTTTACTTGAAGGTTTTGGGGGGTTTAGTAGTAGTATTGTAGCCCTGCCGCTAATTTCAGCCCAACAAAAGAAACGTGCAATTAGGGCTATTATAGTAGCAGCTGCATGCTTCCTAGCTGTGCAGATACAGCTTCGTCTTCTCCCTGGCTCAGTGGTGAACGGATTGAAGAGAGGAGAAGTAGGGCCTGCAGCGGTGGGGAGAGAGTTCGAATGGTCACAGAAGCTTCCAGTGTCTGCCGAAAAGAGAGGAAAATATAGCCCTGGTGTGTTTCCTCAGTGTAGACACAGCAGGGACTCTCGCCCACAGGCTCGTGGGCCTTTGAGAACAATGGATCTGCCATCTCCCAACATGAAGCATTATGAAATAGTCGTCGCCACAGTTCCATTGGCTGATCTCTCACTTGGAGTCATGTGGTCTCAGAACTGCGTGGGCTGAAAGAAAACGATTTGCAAATAAGAAAATGCTTTTTGAAGAACCTAGTCTTTAAAAAAGACAAGAATCAGTTTACGGAAATGTGCTGCATCCAGTAAAGACAACATAGACTGATCCAGAATGTAATTTGAGGAAAGTATCCAACACAACTTGGATTTTGTATGAAGATTTAACTTTGCGGCCACTAACACACGGGCAGACCTTTAAAAAGTAAAAGTATTTTGAAGATTCTCAATGAAACCCTTCAATAATGTCATAATATTCACCCAACAGATTCTTATTCAGGCCAGGCGTTAACATTAGCAGTATCAAAACTGCCAGGAGGATATTTTTACACAATTACAGTTGTGACTAACTGATGTAAACATTATGTTTTCATGCATGTGCTGGCTGAAATGAAGTGCTACAGTAATAAGTTTACCATCAACAGGTCCTAACTTTATGCCAAATTATTGCAAATAATTAATAAGCAAATGGAAAATGCTCAGAATGTAAATGCTGTTTGCTAGCTAATGCACGGAGTATATGCAAGCATTCTGACTGGAATTTAGCATAACAATGCAAGAAGGTAATTTAAACTGTCACAGTTGACAGGGATATAGCCTACACTGCACTCATATTTAGTTTTCCACTTTTAACTTCATTTAAATTTGATGGACTAGAGAGAAAGAAGCTTACATTGCTTGACATTGATCGTATACACACCATATATATGTATGGTACCTGCGCGGTGCAGGAATGAGTCCTTAAACCCGAAAATGAGGAGACTTTCATGTTTTGCTCTGCAACAAGTCTAATTTAGTTTTTATTTAATTCTAGTTTGTACTTCTTGTGATTGCATTAAGGCTTCAAAAAGCATACATGTGGTGTTAATTTGAGATCATTTTGCCTTACAAAATGTTAAAGTATCATAAGCATTTGTTTGCCATGGAGCTTATTTTCTACAATAATGCAAAATCCTAGGAAAAAATCCCATTGGCTTTTTGTTGAGGGAACCAGGGAAAAGTTAATTTTTGTGTTGCCATGCAATTAAACGCCATGCCTGCTGGGGCACTGCAACACAACTTGGACAAACTACACCATAACATTAATTAAAATTATTAAATAATTAAAATTATACTCCTAAAAATGTCACTTTATTAGGTTTTGAATGATTATGTTTACATTTGCTAATAATTTCAGATAATGGTGACATAGCATTTTTAATCAATATACTGGGGGCATTTTGATATTTGAAATTTTGAGAATATTATAATTACTGCCTTGATTTACGCCTCTTTAAGTCACTCGGTATCAGCCACAGTGAGCTTTCTCGTACATGTCACTGGAGAATCATGTGGGTCACAAAGGAACAACAAAAATGCTTGCACAAATTAAAGTCACAAAGACAGCGAAAAGCCTGGCGATCTGCGTGAGGTTGAATATTGAGGGCCCATCAAGGCCCTCATGGCGTCAAACACAAGGGACCAATCTCATGCTCTCAGCACAAACAAAATGGTCACAGGTCCTCCTCTGTTGCTCTCACTTATCGATTCTCTCACTTCACCGACTTCTCAACCCTTAGAATAATCATCTGGCTTAGGGCCCTTAGTTTCAAGGGCATAAACAGATTTGAGTATCTCCTATATGTGAGTCAGTGCTCTTTGAGATCACTCGATAAACATGTGACCTTGCTTTATTTCCCGCAGCACTTGCCAACTAAATATTTATTTTCTTTATTGACATGTATATCAGTAGCAGCTGGGGCATTGTCTTTCAATCACAATATGGGCCCAGGAGAGCTGTTGGGCTGTGATATGCAGCTGATTGGGATAATAACCAGTAGTAAACAGGGATTTTGTATTTTCCCAGAAGAGAACGAGAGACTGTCAGATGCTTGTAAGCGTGCTTTCAGTTGCCAACTTTCAAACGCTTGACCTGAGCTAACAGATTTCCACCTCCACCTTTTTCCAGCCTTTAATGCCAAAATCAGAGTGTAACACTTTGAAGTGCACAATGGCGCTTTCCAAATATAAACTGATGCAAAACAGCAAAGGATTCTGGTAAATCAGCACCACAAGGGGAAACTAACAAAAGCTAGTAGGGATGGCCACCCACAGGGAGAAGGCAGTGTTGGAAAAAACATTCTAAATGTAGCAGAACTTCATAAAAACATTATAAAATGTCATAACTCATTAGGAATAGTCACTTTTATCGTAACACATTAGCAGTTTATTAGATTTGTAATGTCAAAACTTGTGCTGTTGTGCCCTTTAGAAACAGGAAGTAATGTGAAAGGAGACACAGAAACACAGCTTGGTTTAATTTACAATATTGTATACTAGATGCAGAAGGCCAGACTTCTGGAAGAACTTGTGGAATTAGTTGATGATAAAACAACCATTACAAGGTGAATAAATATGTCATTTGTATTGTTGTTTCAGGTATTTTTGCTAAATCAAGTTTTGTTTTTCATGGCTCTACTGCGGCTCTCAATCTTTCATGTTTCAAAATATGGATGCTCAAGTTTCGGAAAATCCTTGGGACAAGTTATTGGAAACAGGTTTGATGTGTCTCACTGTATGGCACTTTTTCATCTTGTTTTAGACTTTTAACACAATTTTTATGATTTGACAACAGGCAGAAGTGCATTGTTAATATAGGGATTTTAAGCAGTGTGAACATTTATGTGAAACCAGAACTAACCTGTCAGACTCTGCATGCTGATTTGAGCTTATTGGGTTTTGTAAATAAAATCGCATTCTTCAAAGTAACCAGTAGCGACATAGATTGGATCTGGTGGGTTAAAAACTGTATATTTATTTCTAACAAGTCCAAAAACCATACATAAATACAGTACTTGAGTAAATGTATTTAGGTTACTTTCCCCTTCTAGAGGCAGAGGATGGATGTTGTTTTCAGGATGAAAGCTGCTCTTGCAGCCTTGGTCTTACTGGCATCCATTTCACCTCATTAGGACCCTGGGACTGAGAGTCGACAAAACACTGAGAGAAATCATTTTGCCGGGGGAGTGTGGCGGGGATAAATTGGCCTCTGGTTCAGTACAAGAGTCCCCGCTGTGCCAAGCGGAAGAGAAGGGCCTGGCTGGCAGTAGGGGCAGGCCCAGGCAAGGCAGGCTGGGAGGCCCCATGCTGAGACCCCCTCCCTGCCTCTGACAAACACGGCAGTGGATAATCTCTCCTTCAGGGACTCAGCCCTGCGCTGTGGGGCTGAGAGGGAAGGGGGCTGTTATACAGCACAGTGCAGAGGAACTGCCTCTGTATGTGTGGAGCACGCACCACAAACACACTTACACACACTTGTTTGCACTGTGTGTACTTCCACTGCACACAGCTTATGTACATTCCCCCCCCTGTGAACACTTCTACTCTCTTCCTCTGTCATGCAGGCATCACTTTGACAGTTTTGCTAAACAGAGCTTTACATAAAAGAATGGCTCCTACAAAATCATCATGAGTATCTCTGATAAATTCTGTTGAGCATGTGGACTCCAATAAATCATATAGTCTGAAAAAAAGTCAGAGGGCAAGAACAAGCCGTCCATTACAGGAAGATTACGTTGACTTGGCGAGTGTGCTTTTGAGGAGAATCAACAGCTCTTACAAAGACGAATCTGCGGATGTTTGAACCAAACCCAGAGTCACCTGCCATAGAAAACCTAATGACCGCAAAGATGGATTAAGTTCATGCATCGGTCTGAGAGTCTGAGAACCAGGTGAAACAGAAAGAAAGGGCTAAATTTTTGGTAATGACCATTTCAGCACCAGTGAAATTTAGCCATGGGTTAGAGGCATGAATGCAATTATGTTTTTATCTATGACTTTTCACATTGTCATTGACATTGTCACTCAATGTCAGCTATGTTCCTGCAATTACTAGAGGAAGGCAATCATTTTTTTTAGGTTAGACCAGTCCGTAGATCTAATTCAATATTTAAGGAATATATCAAAAACAAAAAGACCCATATGTGAATCAATTAGTCATGCGGTTTTAATGTTTACAAATGTGGTCCCAAGTCAGTCGATAAGTCGGTATGTTCAGCATCTGTGAATGCATGCAAGAAGAAAATGTCTTCAATTCAAGGTAACAAGGCATGACTAATTGATTTACAAATGGTCAATTTGTGGGTGAAATATTCCTTTTAGTAAAATAAACTCAAACGTAACGTGTAACTAATAGCATGTTTCATTTGTAACACGGTTCCCACATTTTTTAAACATCACATTCAAGGACTTTTCACAGACTTTCCAGGCCCATTTTCCTCAATTTCAAGGAGCCAACATTACGGCATAGTTTGAGACATGGATCAAGGTTACTAACTGTTATAACAATTTGCATGGGCAATGATTTTTCCCCCCCCAAAAAATCACAAACCTTCAAAGATTTCAATGACATGTGGCAACCCTGCTATAAATGTCTTCTTAACATTTACATTGTAAGTTGGTAAGTAAAAACAGTCAAAACAAACTGTTTTCTCCAAACACTTTACTTTTTAATCAATATTTCTTACAAAAAAAGAGAAACAAATGAACATCATCTCTTCCGTTGGTGTGTGGGGTCAACCGATAATGTTCAAATATAAAAGTCCATATCTGATGTCTTCAAATACTGAAAGGCCTTGCCAGGCGCTAAGACGTCTCCATCTTGTAGCCATGTTTTTCCAGCTCAGCTCTGCAGGGAGGAGAAGGAAAGAAAGATCAAGTCAGTAGAGATGATTACAGGTGGGTGGTTGAGACACAAGTACACTCTGCTATTGATTGTGAGAACCATTAAGAGATGGGAGTGAAGAAATATATAAATATTACATAATGCATGCAGCTATGGATTTGATGATTACACACATATATACGCTGTATGCATGGCAGCTGTGCCCTTTAACAATAATGATATCTTTATGAAACAACTTAATAGCACGGCCATCATAATTGGCCTAAATAAAACAATGGCATGTTACTGTCTAAAGTGTACTCAAATAAAAGCAGACCAGCCACATATCTTTTAACAGTTATTGATTATCCAATAAGTGTGAGTATAAGCATAACTAACCTAATGATGATAACTTTGACGTGTAATGTGCAGTTGTTATGGCATGATTTCAGAGAGAAGTGAAATATGCAGCCCACTGCAATTAGCAGCATGAGCCAGGAGCTGAAATATGGCTGTAAAGAGTGCAAATGTACTACACGTTTCTTGCTATTTCCAAATTGCATGATGCATTAATACATCTGCAAAATCTAGCTTCTTAAAGTTCTAGACCCAAAATTCAAGCTGTATATCAGAGGCAACCTTCCTTCACCTGTAAAGATACTGTAAGATTTGAAGTGAATTTCATTCTCGTATTCCAAGGACCTGTGAGGAAATTATGCTGTATGTTTTTTTTTTATTTATTTTTCAAAAATAATCCTGACTTCAGAGCATAAATGTCTCTGCGTTGTGCCATTGACTGCTATGCAAATTTCTATTTAAAAGCAATGAATGTACATCAACTCTTGCGTGATAAAATTGTTTTAACTCCTGAACTCCTACTTGTATAAAATTGTATGAACCATGGCCAAATGTAAAAATGTGGTTTTACTGCTGAAAAATTACAGTTTTGAACCACACAGGCCTGAGTTTAATTTAAAAAATCACTTGTCAGAATGTCTACTGCTGTTTTAACCAATTTGATCAGTAGCATTTGCTTCCATATATATGTGAGCACATTGTGTTTACTCAGTCATGCTTGTAACTTCATGTCATGACACACATTTACACAAGTAATATACAGAGAGGAATAGGTTCAAACAAGTCCCATTGGTTTTACAGTAATATCTCGCAGTACATAAAAGTTAACAAAAATAACAGCTCACACATAAAACCAAAGTAGTTAATCATACAGTAATTTTTGGAAATCTTTCAAGGATCAATGTATTATATCATTACTGTAGTGCAAATTATTGAAGGAAAGGTCACTCTGTCACTAAAGGGTTAATTTATCTGTGCATACATGTTATCAATGGTTCCAGTCAGTCTATGTTAAAAATATAATCAAATGTGTATCTCGTGTACTGTATGTTATGGAAAAAGCTTTAGCCTGTATGGCATCAAGTAATTTAGGAGAAAATAGTCCATAACAAAAAAACCCTCAATAACTTGGTGCCCTCTTAAAGCCACACTATCTATGAAAATAAACCAAACTGACTGAGCATCTTGATTACTTGATTTGGCGTAGCAGATACACTTACAACCTATGATGTGGGTTAACGGTGTTAATCGTATTGTGTATAGTGTTCAGATTACCTGAGTTGATTTGAGAAATCATCCTCTACGTTGTCATCATCCCAGTTGTCTTCCCAAACATGAGCGTCTTCATCTTCATCCAGCCCCGTCCAATCTTTAAAACATACAATGAGATATCACCAGCATTAGAAAACAAAACTGCAGTTGACAAATCCTTAATTGTCAGTCAAAGACAACGTTAAACACCATTGATTGTTTTGTCGGTAAACGTCCTCCTTTGCTGAAGTTGTAGCTGTTTACATAAACGGCTAAGACTTTAGCTTGTCGTCTAGCATTAACGTTAGCCCGGGAGCTAAGGTAGACACGCTAGAAAAATAACAGATACGAAAATGTGAAATAATAAAAGCACGATGGCTGCGTAAATAACAGTCTAATAACTCCGTCAGTTGACTAATTCGGTTATTTTCAGCTGGCTGTGGCGTGTTACCTGCAATTCAGCTAATCGCTTGCTAAGGCTATCATGGCTAGGCTAGCTGAGTCACTGCTGCAGGGCCCAGACAGGAAAACCACCATATTTCTGTTGTAAAAAAGAAAACAACAGCAATATGGCTTCGAATATAATCTGAATTATTTACCCTCGGCTGGGAATTCTTCAAACTCATCATCCTCCTCCAGTAAGCCCAGATCCACGGTCTGTTTCTTGTCTGACATGTTTTCGGTGGTTGTGATGTCGCTGCGTTGCCGCTGTGTAATGAATGGCTCTGTGACGCAGGATTGACACGCTGAAGCTGCTCGAGCGGGTAGAAACTGCGCCAGGAAACGCAGCAGTCACCATGCTTTAGGGCATGCTCTTGTTTGTATGTAGCACATCATTTTACAAGGAAATTCAATGCGCTATACATTGGTATGCATCAGACCTTAGACTGCTTTGAATGGGGAGGGGGTAATATGACTTTTACTTTGGGCGCATAAGCAGAACTGTTTCATGTTTTTCATGTTAATCATGCTTTTTGATAAACAAACTCAATTTTGTGCTTTTTTATGCACTATGGTACTGATACTCAACTTATGGCCCACGGGCTAAATCTAGGGCATGAGGGGTCAAGGGTATCCTCCCATGACATCTTTTTTAAAAATAAAAATAAAACAAAAAAAGTCTATTTAATGCTTTTTATGCACTCTAGCACCCAATTTACCTAAAAAGTACCTAAACAATCCCAGTGTGAATACATTTATTTTCACTGTGAATTAGAAAATGGTCAGTGGGCTAACAAGCACCCTATTATGGGCCAGATTTCGACCAAGGGCCTCAAGTTGAGCATCAATGGGCTGCAGTTAACCTGCTTGTCGTATTTTGGATGTGATAGTAAAAGATTTGCTGTGTATGAAAATATGTAAGTGGAATAACTGCCCTTTTTTGAAGTAAGAATTTTGTATTTTAGTTAAAAACTATTTTCTCGAAACTGTTTACCAATTATTAATTTTATCATTGGCAACATGCAGATTGATAGATTATGTGATATTTGGTGGAAGTGAACCTTTCTTATATAATTATGTTGCTGATCATTCAACATGCACACATCTCAATGGACTGGCTTCGTACCATATAGTTTCATCATTTTGTTGTCAAACTCTAACTGTGAGGCACTTTAATTAAAAGATGTGAGGAGCAAAAGCATTTTGGATTATTTTAATTTCATGTGAACTTAAAAACAAAGTTAACTAAATGGAGTAAATATCCCTTGGAATTCCCTGGCTTGCAGAAAGTTTGTGTTTTGTTACCTCTTGGGTAAGCGCTGTTTAAAAAGCATGCAGAACTTCATCAGTATAGTGCCATACAGATATAAGTAGGGCTACTTGCATGTGTGTTTGCTTGTTTCCTTGTTTTCAGCATGGATGGTTTTCAGTAACAGCTGGTTTGACATTGAAAGGGTGGAGCAAAGCCTTGAAAATACTTGCAAATATTTGGGATAAACTGTTTCCCTGCCCATCTGAATTTATCTCTGCATGTTTCACTCTCTCCCAGACACACACTCTCTCTCTCCCATACCACCACAAAAGCCTTGCACAGTCCCTTTTTCCTCAAAACATATGCACGCAAGTCAGTCAAATTTCAGCAAAGATTTTTCATTTAGGAACAAATGCACATTGTAACCCATGTGGCCTGCTCAAATAATGAAGCGGCAGCCACAGCTTAGGATGTATTTTAGATAAATGAGAGCGCACATTGACCACAAAACCACTCGCACCACAATGAAAATTGCTCTGCCGCTGTCATATGTTGACAGATGGTGCAAACCTCAACTTAGGCTCTACGTACTTATTCTATTTTCAAATTATTTTGTAATCATCCTAAGCCTTTACACATGACAATGCCACAACATGCAGAGGAAAGAGGAACAAGACATGGACAGAAAGTGCAGGAAGTAAATGCCACTGTGTTTAAATAGGCTCATTGCAGTTAGACATATAAGTTCAGGTTTAAGGCATAAAAGCATTTAAAACAAAATATCATGTCTTTGCACAAATTAGAATAAATACATTTAAATTCCTTATGTTTTCATAAAAGTAAATGAATGAGTTTTACATGCTTATTGATACTTTTAAAGCTGCAACTGATGATTATTTTCATCACTGATTCTAACTTTCCTGGTTAACTGATCAATATTTTAAGTTATAAAATGTCCAAAAATCCTTTAATGACCTCTTTAACTGTCTTGTGTTGTCCTACTCACAGTCCAAAGCCTTTTCAGTTTGCTGTAACATGAGTCAAAAAAAAAAAGCAGCCAATCCTTACAACTGAGAAGCTGGAATTGTTGACAATCTTTGCCTGAAAAATGATTAATCAATCATCAAAAGTGCTGCAATATACAGAGCTTCCTTTACATAAAAGCTCTTCAGTTGTTAGCTGCTCTCATGGCCTAACTCTATCAACATCTCTGACAACAGAACAAGTTTGTGTCATCGTTTTCTAAAGAGACCGTAGGATTCAAATGGTACGTGCAGTCAAATCTAATATGAGCTATAAAATGACAATCAAAGAGGAAAATTCATTGACATTTTTGGTCACAGAATTTGAATTGTGAATGATGGCCTGTCATGCTTTGAGCTGCCTTACTAAGCTAGTGACTCCCGCAAAAAAAATTCATAGGGGTGACCAAATGAGGTCACTGAAAATCTTGGGGTGGCACACCAGAACCAAAAGTCATAGCTGAATTTCAGGAATTATATTATGCTGTTGTAGTATATAGGATTGTTGAAAATGTGTCAACATGAGAGTGAAGTAATGACATACTGATACACTTTGGTTTGTCATATTAGTAATTATCTGATGTGTATAGACTAATATTTGTACAGTTGGTTATGGATACAACCCATTTTCATTCTTATATCTTTTCTTTCTCTCCACATACACCCCTCTCAGTGGTGTAGGTGTAGTTGAAGAGGTGGGTATTCTACTGGGCAGATGGGTAGGTTACAGAAGAGGAAGTAGATGTACTCTTTTATATATTCCAATGGCTTTTTGGCTGATAGCTGGTTATGCTGTAAAAGGCCAGAAAATGTTCTCTGATGTCCACTTGACTTGCGCATTGTTTCAGACTGATGACTGAATTTTTGCCCCCCTCGGGATGGCATCCTTGCCAGCACCAATGACAAGAGCCACCACTCATGGCTGATACCAATGGATGCTTTCGGATGTCTAGTTTCGCAAGGTAACAATATCTTTGCGCTATCTTAAAAAAAAACAAAAGAAAAGAAAAAGAGCATGCCACAGCATTATAGACAGTAATGTCGGCCTCCAATTAGTTTTTGGAGGCAAGCCCCTGCCTGGTCCCCTCTTGGGGCCACCACTGTCCATAACTGATTATGGTGCCTGTGTCACTCAGTCTCAGGCGCAGGTGAAGCCCTGGGAAGTGGCTGCAACGTCCGCCCAGCATACCTGAGACTGCAGTTACACCGCGTCTGGCGCCTGGAGTCTCTATGCTCAGGTAAAAATAGGAGGAGGTGGTGGTGGTGGGGGTCAGAGAAGAGAGATACAACATGGCCACTGCAGACAGACTCCAGCGCAACTTATGTCTGTGTAGCAGCATCACATTTCTGTCCTTTCACAAAGCCCTCTGGGAAAGGACAGGTCGGCAGCCGCTATAAGTACACTGAAAGAGACAGACAGGGGAGACAGAGAAAGACTCCAGCTGAAGCCTGCCCGGCCAGTCTGACGGTCTGGCCCCCCCTCTAAACATCACCCCCACCTGGCTCTTTATCACAGGCCCGGCTCATGATATGGCCTTGAGGCGGTGCACAGTGAGAGGTAGATGGATGGAAATGGGTGGAGATTTGAGAGAGAAGTGTGTATATGTGTGTGTCACCAAATAATCCAGAGCTCCTCCCTGAGATAACAGACAAGACCTCTTCTTCCGCATGTCAGAGAAAGTGACAGAGCATAGGAAGAAAGCCGGCTGTCTGCTGTGCTGTCTAGCCGTATACTTTTTGTACCTGCGGACACTTTGTCTAGACCCCCCCCAACAATTACACTTTGCATTATTTTCCCTGCCTCAAAATGGAGGCTTCCTACGGTGTCACTCAAGACTGAGCATGTGCATACTGAGAAACTTTAGTTGTGTTTGATCTTAATTTTGTTGTCAAAGCCGTGAAGTATTAAGACAAGAAAAGTATATGAAAGAAATGCCCTAAGACATACAAGAAAGTGATCATCATGGATTAAGGAGACTTACCTAGCCAATTAATGAGGCAAATCCAAGAAAAACATGTAAGCTTTGCTCCTAGGAAATCTGCGGTCAGAGTGATATGCTTCCAGGATATGTCTGTCAAGATCCTGTATTAAATTTAATCCCAGCCAGTCAGTCAGTCTACTCCATTGTGTGTTGTGGGAAACCCATTCTCTCTTTTTGTATAAATACTTATACCCAAAAGGGAACAGTGGGTATTGATTATTTCAAGCTTAGTAATATAACCAATTCTGTTGGTGTCAAATGGACTTTTTTTTTTTAAAAAAAAAAGCATCTTTTTATGTTTGTTTTACTCTATGGAGCCATTTTTCCGGGGGTCTCATTCATTGAGATGTCTGTCATGACGAATTTAAGTTTCATATTTTTCCCTCTGTCCGTCTTGAAAAGCTCTGTCATCTTGGGCTTGAGGTACAGTTTGCCAAGAGGCTAATGGCCCTTTATGACAGTACAATCTGATGCCTGTCCCGGCTAGCCTCCAGGTAATCCTGTCCACCTCGGCGGCTTAGCCCTGCTCGGGCTTAAGTTGCATATTTTGTTTTTATCAGGACACCGCTGATAAATGCTATCAGCAAGGGAGAAATGAAATATGGGGGGTCTAGCTCCATTTTGCCTGAGCCCCTAGTTGAAATCTAGAGTTGAGGAACAATGACACCTCTATTGGTGGAGTTAGACTGCCTATAGGGTTGGAATTAACCAAAGACGTGGACTCGTGTCACATGACTTCGGCTAGAGTAAGACTACAGTCATATATTTGAAGATTTTAGACTCAACTTGACAAAAACAAAAAAGACTTGCAACTCGACTTGGACTTTACCTCAATGACTTGTGACTTCACTTGAACTTGAGCCTTTTCACTTAAAAAATAACTGATACATTCTTCCAAGCACAAAGACTAAAAAGTGTGCTACTTTAAAAATGTGCCATGAATGGATAATATTACAAATAATTCTATTTATTTTCCTTAATTTTCTGAATCAACTTAATGCTGTTTATTTCCAGCAAGTCAACACTCCCAAGATCCACTTTGTTTGAACCAATCCAACATCAGTCAAGAACTAACATTATGTTCCTGAGCACTAGTTGGAAAAAATATACCAAAGATAATTTTGTTATTGAACAAAAACTACAAAGTCTTGCAGTATGCAAAACTTATGGGTCAAAAACTTTACAGATGGAGAGGCAATAACTTCAAACAAACTTGTCAAAAATACACATTTTAAATGTGTATTTTTGTAAATTTATTATTACTGTTGTTTAAATGACATTCCATTTGGTGTAGATTGCATTATTATAAGTGGGACTTGCGGATTTTAGAGGAAAAGACTTGAGACTTACTTGTGACTTGCAAGACAATGACTTGGTCACACCTCTGGAATAAACACCATGTGACTCCCAATATTCTACCAATGCTTATTTTCTAATGCTGTTTGATATTGTTAGCAACACAGAGGTGGTACAAATTCCACACACAGGCTTTGCAAACCATTTTAGATTTCAAATTTCCTTTGCATAAATGCATGATAATCCTGCCGCTCAACACTTTCAATCACAATTACAGC
This sequence comes from Plectropomus leopardus, assembly GCF_008729295.1. Classification (NCBI taxonomy): domain Eukaryota; kingdom Metazoa; phylum Chordata; class Actinopteri; order Perciformes; family Serranidae; genus Plectropomus; species Plectropomus leopardus. Next base: position 16,225,103 of record NC_056480.1, on the reverse strand, counting down.
AGCTGTACTTTTAGACCTCCAAAATATCATTTAATAAAATCATAAAATTACATGCTAATTTATTTCCAGTAATGTGCGCTAATAGTGTAGTACCTCTGTGTCCATGGTCCAATGCCATGGACCTATACTGTGCGTGAAAAGCACTCACACACTCTTACCATAGGTGATAACCCCCTCTGTGAAAAGCACTCTTATTGGAAGTACCCATTATCTGCAAAGTCTATCTTCATGCTGACACGAAGTCATTAGCTTAAGCTGTCCTCTGTGTAAAATCATTGTTAATTTCTTTGGCAGTGGTGCCTGTTGAATTGACACATATTTTCATTGACTGCTACAAATAAATTACAGACAAATTAAATAGTGGAACCCACAGATACAAAATATTACATGCTGGTATATTCAAATAACTGAGTGCTGTGATGATTTATAAGTTCACTTGAAAAATAAAATAACTGAATGGTAATATCATTGTATTTATTTCGGCCAAAAGGTCAAATGATGCATATGCTCTCTCCCCTTCATACTTATGCTAACTTAGGCCTAAAGTGCATCTATTGTGCAGTGACGTGTCCCAAGATCAGTGCCATTAAAGGGGTTTATGAGAGATGACACATAGAAAAATTTGGCTACCTGGACTTTCTCTTTCTTTAAAAAATCTTGAAAGGTACCCAACAAACACGTCTTCCCTCATCCAGACTTTACATACTCCATTTTTCTGTTTGCTTGATATTTTAAGAGGATCATTACATACTGTTTGTTGCCACCATATATCTTCATCCATGTGTCTCCCATTTTTCTCCCTTTCCCTCTTCCCCGTCATTTTCTATTTTGTCTCTCTACTGCACACAGAAACAGACACACCTCCCTCTCTCCCTAGTTATAGTCATGGTATATCAAAGTGTGCGTGTCCCACACAGCAGGGGGGGTTTCAGTGAATGAGTGACAAGACCTGCTCTGCTCCTCTCTGACACCTGTCAGAGCCTCGTCTGTCGTCTGTGCACAGAGATGGAAATGAGCGGGAGTGACACAACATGCCAGAGGTGACGGTGACGGCTCACCTCTCTCTGCTGGCTTCTAAATCAGCTGCACAGCTCGCAGCTCGTGTGCTGGCTGGGTAACGATAATTATCTACTCTGAAGCTTTCAGATGAGCCTTATTTGCAATGCAGTGATGTCACACTCACTTTGATGTTTGAGTTGTGATGCTGGGGATGTGGCAGAAGAAACATGCACGTTGGGTGTCCGCTGCACGTTTGATTGTAATAAACTGTAAATGAGTTTGTAATTTATGCCGCGAGATATATCCGTCTGCATACTGTTATAGATGTTATGTTTCCTTCGACAGACGAAACAACTAACTCTCCCTCTTGCTAACGAAAAGCAAAAACAATCAAATGCACCACTACTTAAATTAATACTTTCAAGGGTTTTGCTGTTAGTCTGATTTGCTCTTGTATGACCAGTAGCTTATGGTTGCTAACATTAGCAAAAGGTAGAAATGTTGCTGTATAGGGCCAGTTTGCTGACTTTATGAGTCTTCTTTACTCTCTTATGCTGCTGTTACAAAAGCTTAGCATTTAGCTTAGTATCTTATATTTACAGCATGGCTGAATATTAATATAATATTGATGGTGTGATATGAAACTAGATATTGTTATAGATTTGGGATATTGTAACATTTTTCAATATTTGCATTTTCCTGGTTTTATAGGCTGAATTAGATTAAAGTGATGCAATTTTCTGGACAAACCACACTGTTCTAGCTGTTAGGTTATTTGCCTTTACCCACTTAGGCCCCGATCAGACAGAGCGTGTTTTGCAACCTGCAAAAAGCGTTGAGCACCACATTGCCTTTTCTGTTCAAGTCTGCCCGGATCAGACAAAGCACATTTTGCACACTGACAGCATAAATAATGGATTTAGCCCACTGTAACATAACCCAATGGTTTGCAAACTGCTGGTTTGATGGCAAAGTTCAGCATTTTGGCTGTCACTATCTTAGTTTTTTTTGGAGCCAGGTGACCATAGTTGGACAAAAGGGTTGGCGCTGTGGATGAGTGAAGGGTGGATCTGACTGTAGCTGAGACAGCCCTTGTCACTCAAGCAGCCCTGCATTTTAATATACATGCATTTGGCCCTTACTAAAATGTAAACTGGTGAATCATTAACACCCCCCTGTACAGCTGTCATGTTGAAATTAGCAATAGAGACCAAAACCATTTTTGTCCCCAGCTGTGAACATGTTATTTCTGCTCTGAAGTTGGGCCTTTTAACATGGGGGTCTATGGGGTTTACTCTGTTTTGGAACCAGCCTCAATTGGCCTTTTGATGAACTTTTGGCAATTTCGCATTTGACAGCCTCGCAGGATGACGCTTGGTTTTTTAGCTTGCTGCATCTTTTTTTGATTTTTGTTGTTGCTAGGTAACCACCAAATGATGTCCTTATCTTAACTGCTATTATGCTGTGAAGAAAACACAGAGATACTGTAATTAAAATCTGCATGGAAAATGAACAGAGGGCACCTGTTCTGGCTCTCATTTAGGGTGAGAGGTTGTTCCCAAATAGTACATTGGACAGTGGGAAAAAATGCAAAAATCCACGTGGGAACATAAGATGAGGAGAAATAACAGGGCATACCACCAACTGGTCCAGGAGGTTTGCCTGGATATCAAGGTTTCTTTTAGGATGAGCAGAGGAATATTTGACAATCAGTTGTCAATCGTCGAGCCTAATTATCGTTGATAAAATGATAGAAAGTAGCAGAGACTACAAATTGTTTGGGTATGTCTTGCAGCTTGTAAACGGCGATAATGAAAGTGAGCCAAAGTGAGCCTAACACAAACCATGTAGTGCTCTGCTAACTTGATTGCCTCCACAGAAGGCCCGCCTCTCAATTCGTCTGATTGGACAATGGGGGCAATATCATTCAGAACGCTCCTGCAGAAACGCAAGGCGCATATAGTGGAATAATGTGAGGCACTCAGTAGTACAAAAGCAGCGAGCAAAATGCTTTTAAAAAACATTGCCCAAAGCTGCCCCTGGCTGCTAAAACACTCTCTGTCTGATCAGGTCCACAGTCATTATATCACATTACTAATGATGATTTATCAAAAATCTCATCGTTTAAATATTTTGTGAAAGCACCAATAGTTAACCCTACAATATCAGAATATCAACATGAAGGTTTTTGGTCAAAACCATTGTGATATTTCATTTCGTCCATGTCACCCAGCCCTACCTGTGTTGTCATATGTAGCTGCACTGTGTCTTGAGTTTACATTGATAGTTGATACCTACAGCACATCGATCCAGCTGCAACTGCAGTGTAATCCAACTCTTTTCATTGTTGATTTTCTATAATCTCTAACTGACTAACCCTCCACAATTTGGTTGTACTGAATTCCGTGCGCCTAATCCCCAACATGTGGCCATCCCTAGCCCCGGAAAAGTCTGTGATTGGTCTGATTGATAAATGAAGCCCTCCTCATGCTTTTGGGCGTCCGTTCGAAGGGGGCCTCTGTGGGTCTGGACTATCTCCAGGAAACCTGGGACAGCCACTTATTAAGTAGTTAGAGCCTCAAGACGAGGGCTGCAGACAGGGACCGCTGGTGGTCACCTGGACTTGGATTTAGCTTGGCATCCCTCAACCATCAGTCAGGTCTGGAGGTCTGACTGTGGTTTCATGTTGTGAATGGGACACAATCTTCTCCTCTGCACTAAGGTCAAGGGTTGTGTGTTTGTTCAGCCTGGTCAGGCAAAAAGACGTAATTATTAACAACCACAGAAAATCATACTGTGTGTTTTGAATTTGCATGTTAACAATCCAACTTTGTCCATAAGACAGGACAATATGAAGTCTAAAATTTTAATTAAGCATTTTCAGTCCTTGTTAACTTTACCCCCTTGGTATCGATTTAAATTCCATTCACAGGTATTGTTATTTGGGAGAAGTTAATGATACAACAGAGAGGAATCTATGCAAGAGTAGGCATTGAACTCCCCCCCTTTGGTAAAGTCATTACTGTCTCTTAATTGTTTCTTCTCCTTCGATGAATTTTTAAACAAAGATGCACAGTGTGCCTGTTCATCGTCAATTTCACAAGTTCCAGGGAGAAAAAAAGAAAATAAACATCTTAAATTAAGAGGAAAGGCTGCAATATACTCCACACATGCAAAACTATTTTAATCTTTCCTTAGTTTGAAACTAAGGCAGAAATTGCAAGCGACACGTATGATTTATCATTTAAGCTTTCCGCAAGGGATATTAATGACACAGAATCAATCCACTGCAACAAAAATCCACAGTTCCCACATACTTTGCCAGTCTGGATTTTCAAATCAGCCAGCGGCAAGAGTAAACATCAGTTTAGCACAGAAGTCCAGGCAGGTATGAAACAAAAAAATGTTTTCTTGAGAATATGGCCATGGGCGAGGCTTAAAAAGGCTCAGCCAATTGGGATTGGAGCAGAGCACCCTGGGTAGAGCCCAGATGAAACACTAGGAGGTGAAAGGGAAAGTGGTGATTTGTCATTAAGACTTTTCAAAGAAAGGCCAATGCCAAGGGTCCAATTTATGCTTGTTATAATTTTACTCCAATCGTTCCCCTATGGCCCTAAACACATTCTTCTTCCAGTTAGGAGTTGCAACAGGGAGCATGTGATTAAATGCAAAAAATATCACATTCCCCGTTATGCCAGAAGTGTTTTTATAATGCTGCTGTAAATTTTCAACTTGGATTTTTAAACTTTAACTTGTAACCAGCCTCTGCTTAATGTGATGGAATCCAGTTCAGCATCTTTTTAGCAGCAAATGCACCAATGTTTGTCATGCAATATGTTTGGCAGCTCCTTCACACTGTATGTAATCTACTTTGGCTTTGGATGCGAGCTGTTTCTGGGCTCATTAATATCCAGAGAAGGTGAGGAAAGCCTTTTTCAGTGTGACTGCCAGGTACAGTTTCTTTTGGCTCTAGTAGCATTTGTAAAACATGCACTCATAAAACCAAAATCAAACGCTCCAATTCTTGAATGGGATGTTGGAAAATTATTTACAGGCAAATAAAGTTGCGTGCGACTGCGTAAAAAGCCGCCCAGTTCTGGTGTATGGTTCTGTTTAGCAGAAATCATTTTCACTCTGAAATTTGGAAGTGTCGCCTGTGATTTGCTGCAGCCTCTTGTTAATCCTTTGCACACACTTGAAAGTTGATCATCTAAATTTAACACAGCTCTCTGCAGATGGAAACAACATGATTTTTTTATGTGTTTAAATGTGCATACAGTTGCTCAGTCATGTGTAAAAGCGTGTGTGTAGTGGGAGATACATTATCATTTTATTTAAAGTCTTCCTCCACTCAAAAATGTTTTTTCAGATGTTGCATTTACACGAAACCAGGCAGATGGTGACGGCAACACATTCTCATACCAAGTCGTTACATATCGCTGTTTTGTCAATGGACTTTCACATCTAGGTATCCTCCAGCGTCTGTTGTTACTGTTTCAGGATGTCGCAACCAAAACCAGGATGTCAACAAAAGCACATAGTTAGGATTAGGCAAGAAAAGCATGTGGTTAGGATTACGCAAAAAAAACATAGGTGGATGGGTTTAGAAAAAAACATCATGGTTTGGGTGAAAGTCAGGGGTCTGTTCGACCCATCCAGCACCCTCACACCCACCATATGCAGACCTTCCAGCTCCTTGTATTAGGTTCTTAATGGCAGTGTCTCAACCTGACACCGTTCAGTGGCGTATCATATAACCATCAAAGGAACCATCCGCCCACTTTATCAAGTGGTGTACCATACCACTACGAAATGTGGCTTTTGGCCAACACCAAAATTGTTGACAAAGAGGCGATATTTAAAGACTTTGGAATGAGAATAGGCTGGGACAGTAGATGAACAACACCATCTAGACGGCAAAGGAAAAACAAACAAACAGTCTGACAGAAGGGAAGGATAGTAAAATGAAACATGCATGATGGTATGTTGCAATAGTGATGCTATATTGTTTACAAAGAATGAAATAAAATATATTAAATAAACAAATTTTGTGTTTGTGTTGATTATTTTATGTTTTTTTATCGAGTAGCGTTCAGTAATTGTCTGGATTGCTCGAGCTTTCTTTTAACTTTGAAAGGCAATGCTGTCTATTGTTACCATTGCTGGTATCCTCTGCTGGCCTCACCTAATTCAAAAGTCCTGCCCTTGTCCATTAAAATGATTGCCGTTAACAGTCTCTCTGGATCCACATAAACGCAGCATTTGGTATGCCACTAATAGAATACTCCTGTAATGAGTCCCAAACTCTGGAAATTAGTTAGCATTTCAGTACTCGCGGTTCATTCGTCTCAAAGTCAATACGTTTTTTGAATGGGTTTTTGGTTAAACACCTGTAAACATGTCTGGCTGAATCTCTCTGATGTTTGCGTAAATGCCAGTGCCATCCTGATGTGCATTGCTTTTTCAGTGGTCAACGTAGCGCATGCAGCACAGGAGAAAGTGAAACCTACTGAAAGGAAATTTATCAATGGGGGGAAAAAGGGTCTAGCCCCTTTCCATTTTTTTTTTAACAATTACGTGGGAAAGCCATGTTAAACAAAATAGTAGTGGACTATTAAACATGTCTAGGTACTTTAAAGAATTCAGAGGAGGCACGTTGCTCTATACCTTTCTGCCTGCACACACAGACACACAGATGTGCATCATCACTGGTTGATTGTTGGTGACCTTGGCTGATTGAACTGGTAAAGGGCAGCTAGTTGTGCAGCTGGGGCAGGCTGTCTGGCTGGCCAGGGTGGTGGGGTGCAGAGGGGAGAAATAGTAGCGTGACTACGAGGGACCGCCGAGCAGCCATATCATGACCCCAGCAGACACACTCCAAAGTCTGCGCACTGTGCTGCACTTGTTTCCCTGGCAGAGACGGCAGAGACAAAAGAGCAAGGAACTTCCCCAGACCTTCATTTGGGGTGTTTGGACAACTCTAAGGCCCCCACTGTGCCCCCAGGGGCCTCTCAGCTGGCCCGGAGAGTGAGAGCAACCAAGTAATAAGGCAAAGCAGTGAACACTGAGCAATTACGAGGGGAAGTGTGTGTGTGCGTGTGTCTGCCAGTGTGTGTGTTAGGAGCTTTGGGGTGATGAGGAATCTATGACATCATTGTAACAGAGAATTTATAAAAGCCATTTGTTGCATGTATAGCCGCAGTAATTCAGATTTCATATTATGATTTACCAAACAAAGAATTATCATTTAATCTAAAACAGCTGCAGTGTCTCCCGTTTTTCACATATTAGTTGATGACATGAATTTAGAATATAAATCTTGCGTCTGTTTTATTAGTTTGGGAAAAGACTTCCTTTTTATTGACCGCGTCTCCGACTTTTATTAACATATAAAGTCAGCTCTACTCTATTATTATCGCTCAAGTGTACAGGAAGCATGCATAAAATCAAATATTTGCTTAGTTAATGTGAACGGGATAGAGCCATATTTAATGTTTTATAGAACAATGACTCATGGTTTCTCCATTGCATGTTTATTTGTTTGTTTATTTGTTGGTCATATATTTTGGTGGATAATGACCCACCTCAGCGAACCACATAAAGCGAAAGGGGAAACATTTGTAATGGCCAGCTTATTTTTCCAGCAAAAGTAATGGCAACAAACTGTGAATAAAACAGGCTGTGAACAGACCCAAAAGCATCAGTAAAGAAAAACTAAAGTGAGCCTTGTCCCATGGATGTCTACTTGTTGATTATCGTCATATGGAGCAGCAGCAAGAAAACAATCGCAAAGCTTTCGGTAAAGAGGCTGTTGTGAGTTGAGATGTCAAGGCTTCAAGGAAGTAGTTAAAAGCGCAAGTGAAAAAGTCATCAAAAGAGGTTTTTAGCAAGGGGAGAGACAGGGAGGAGAAAGGTTTGGGTATAGTTACGTGAACGCAACTTGGCCTCGTCGGATGACAAATTGTCCAGCGGTGGGACAGGACGGTTCAGCCAGCTGGTTGGCCCCATCGGCGGGTTGATTGATGGTGTTGATGTTCTAAATCGGCCGCCAACACACCGAGTACTGGACTCGTAATAGCGCAGCTTTAGATTGGCCCTGGAGATAGCAGGAAGTGGATGGGGGGATGCAAGGAGGGGGCGGACTGTGGGGGAAAAAGGACAAGTTCCCATGCATGCATACCGGGATATGAGATTTGAAAGTGCAGCTGCTGGTTTAAACAGTCCTACAGTCCACAGAGGTGAAGTTTAGAGAGGGGAATAACTCTATCATCCATCCTGCTACTAATCATACAAATGGTGTGTTGTGCATCATATCATCTAAGCATCTACCGTTAGATCTTGCTTAGTCATGCCCCGACAAAATACATGCAGGGTCATCATCACTCAGACAAAAAAGACCGGGTTCAAGGGACGATCATTACAGAGGTCAGCAACAATGCTCTCATGTCCACAATCATCTGATCAGCACAACTACATGTTCAGGATGGTGGAGGGGTAGCAGTGGTGGAACCAAAACAACTTCCCGCTTATTGTAACAGGAACCTCTTTCTCATAGTTTCATGCTCGCCTAATAACACACTGTACCTCTGATCGAGAGCAAGGCAGTCTGGGTTTGTGTGGGAGGTTCACAGATCTCGACACACGCAAAGGGGAAATTCAGGGCAGTCAGGGTTTCTCTGGATCTTTTCCACCATCATAACAGAGGACAATCTGATTTTCCTAAATGTAATTTTAAGCAAGATTACAGTTCATTATCAGCAAAGTTAATGGGACCCACCCACCTGCCTGAAAAAGATGATTGGAGAGGATAACCTGGTCTTTTGATCCAAAATGACTCAATTAATCAACATACTTGTTCTGTAGCTGTTGACTAAACAGCTGATGAAAAACATTTTCATGCAAAAAAGTATTTGTAGCAACACAAAACCATAAAGGAACAGTGTGTAGGATTTAGTGTCATCTTGTTGTGAGGGTTGCAGTTTGCAACCAGCTCATCATTGTTAAGAAGGTTTACCAGGTGTACCAGGAGCCAAATTACCTGTGGAGGTCTCCTCCTCTCCAAAACAAAAAGACCAGGTTATTACAACCGGTAAAAGAAAAATTAAAAAACAGAAAGAAAAAACCCCAAATCAAGCCATTTCACACTATGAATCAGTGTTTCTCAGCTGTCCAGCTCATTGCAGATGGACCACTAGCCTAGTACCAGCTAATGTGTACTCACATTTTTTCTCTGACACTTTAAGATAACAACATTCAGTAGGTCTTTATTGAGAGCCAACTAATCAGCAGAGGTCTCTTCCTCTCCAAAACAAATGGACCAAGGGATTTAAACAGGAAAAAACACTGCATTAGGCAGTTTAATGTTACAATATGTGTGTTTTCCTGGCACCGTATGGCTTGTCACAGAGGGGCTGCTGACTACGGAGGCCAACACAAAAGTGCAAAACGTGAATGGCCCTATCTAGAGCTAGTGTTTGCTTGATGGTGAACATGAACATAGGGATCTCCATGGACGATGAACTACTTCCTATGTCATTATAAACAGCTCATTGTAAGGTAACATAGACATGATGATTCTCATTTTCAGGTGATTATACACTTAAGAAAACATATCTTTTATCATTATTAGATTTCTGCTAATATATTCCCCTAAATCCTGCTGAAATGCCTAAAAAAGTAGAATTCAGTGGCGTTTTATTGTTGCAGTTTCTTTCAAAAGGCTGCAGAATCAATTTTCCCATGACACACAAACGCAACCATATGCATGCAGGTGTTTTATAGTAGTTTCCTAAAAATCCTCTCATGTAATAGAGTGCACACTTTTTTAAATGCTTTTAACTCTGTGAAGAGACGATAAAGAGTTTAGAATGATGTAACTTTGAGTTGACCTGTTCAGTGAAACACCTCTTCTCTTCCATTATGTGAACATCCGCAGCTCAGAATAATAAGCATTAAAAAAAAAAAAAAAAAACATACCTGGTAATATCATCACTATCACTGCAATCTGTACACAGCAGCAGTGTGAAGAGGTTAGCCCTTAGCTCTAATGAAATAAAATACAGCTGATTCTAGATGGTAATAAATTCATATGAAATTAAAAACTACAGCAACTTGAATCATGTCTGATTGCTCGACACTAAAGGGCATAAAGGCTAGGGACATCACTGCTTTTATTCTGGAAACTTTGCATGCTTATCTGTCAAAATAACCTGTTTAACTTTCTTTGGTGCATCAGAAGAGTGCATTACTTTGAAATAAAGGAGGGCTGTCATCTGCAAAGAGGGGGTTATCACATCTAGTTTATCACAAGTCATTTTTAAACTATGAGCATGATGATATCTTTGTAATTCTAAGACACACCATCCAAAAGACATGAGGACACATCCACTTCTCAACCATTCACTGAGTGAGTAGACAGTCTTTTAAAAACTGTGTTATGCCCAGAATGGCCTTTTAGGCATCCTCAGGTTTTGCCACTTAGTCTATTCATTAGTGTCTGTAAAAGGCCAGAGAACACAGAGTAGCTCTGGTTGGCTCGTTGGGGGAAGATAATGGGCGAGAAGCCAGGGAGTCGTCTGTATGAGCTGTTGTTGGGCCGACGTCCTTCTGGCCTTGGGCCGCTTGCAGTGGCGTCTGTGAACCAGTCCCATTGTTTACAGCCTTACATGCGCAGACATAGGCCTACTCACACACACACACACACTCACACATAATGGCCAGTCACATGGGTTTGTGCATACAGCAAGTGAATGCCTGAGACCAAGTCTACACACTAATTGAGTGAAATATAATTCTTAACTTACAGAATGTGAGCTGTGCTGTGTAAGTTACTTGTAGGTTTAATCAACTACTCATTCATTTTTCCACATTAAAAATGTAAAAGCGAAGGGCATTGGAAAATTACTGACCTCAAAATTAGTTGGAAAAAAAGAGGGATTATACGTCCAGAAAACTATATTTACAATTAATAAAATTTTATGTTACAAAAAAAACAAACTTTTTTTCCTTTTTTTTTTTTTTTTTACATCAGCACTTTTTGTGGACATTTCTAACTTATTTTCAGGTTATTTTCTTGTTACTTAAAAACAGACATTGTAAAATTACAAGTAGCCAGTTATGTCTGTCTGTCTGTCTATGGACAGATTGATATCATGTGGTATTGTTTGTTTGTTTTTTACTTTGTAGATCTTTGCATAATTACGTTATTGTACTTTTTCTTTGTTCTGACCTGCCGAAGGACTGCAGTTGCGAATTAGCTCTAAGATTTAATCTGGTACAGTGCATCAACTAGTAACATTTATGTTTTAAACTGTACATGGCCCCTTTTAAGTAAAACAAGGTAATAGCATCCCACTGTGCAAGATGCAGTCACAAAACTCTACAGGTGTGTAGTACTAAACAGATACCCTCTAATTTACATCCTTGGCACACAGTCATTTTATGCTGTGCATCGTGTATCTCGACTGGAGTGATCCCATCATAAGATGGTTTGCAGGTAAGATTTTTATTGTAATGTTTTGGCAACTTAAATCACTTCAAGGTTAAAAGGTTTGGGAAAGATTGTGGAGAATAGTCACTGACTTTTCCAACCAAAACAAAACCACAACCTGCTCCAATCTAACCAAGTGTTTAACTAGCCTCCACCTAAAATACCTGAGACACAACATGTGAACAACATGTGTCAAATTCCTGTGCTTTTGATGACTTGGCAAAGCAAATAAGCAGCAGATAAACCTCTGACTGGTCCTTTTTCTTATGCTAGTGTGGTGAGATGCATCTTTTTCGCATTATAGGTCAAAATCTAAGCTATCACATTGACAAACAAACAAACGTTTGATCCATAGAACAACCCTCACACACACACACACACACACACACACACACACACACACTCTCACACACTGTCCTCCCTTTTCAGAGGGCTTTGCAACCACCCAGTGTATGATCCACTCTGTGGACATGTGTGCAGAGGTGTAATTTTCACCCTTTCCTCCAGAATTAGGACACCCCCTACCACACACACACACACACACACACATACACACACACATGAACACTGTTAACCCTGGATTCTTGGATAATTTTGGTCACTTTTCACCCTTGGCAGACTAGTGCTGTACAAATGACAGAGGCAGAGCAGGCCTTGCAGCTGTGTTTCTGAGACTTCACCCACCCCCTAAGAGGTGGTACACACACACACACACACACACACACACACACACACACACACACACACACACACACTTGTTCACACATACCACCTACTGGCACAGCAGTAGAAAAAAAGAGAACTGTGGTTACCTCACTATTATGTTCTGTGACTATTGTGTGTGTGTGCGTGTGTACGCATGTGTGTTCTCCTTTATCTCGTTCTCCCCATGTCTCTCTCTCCCTCTGCCCCCTCCCCTCTCCCTCCCTTGTCCTCCTCCTCTCAGATCCTTCTTCCTCGCCATGATTTCACAGACCTCCACTTACTCTATTGTGCCGAGAAACAAAAAATAAAAGAAACACAATCGCCCTGTCCTCGTTCTCATCTTAATAAGCAGCTCCAAGTTTGATAATTACACGTTCAGCCCGCCGCATGAGTTTCTATGCAGTGTTCACATCAGGGAGAAAGCCATTGACTCTGCTGTTGAGGGGAGCAACTATTAGGAATGACTGACAACTGTCCCCCTCCCTCTTTTGGTCGGGGCGGCTGTAAAAGTGAGAACAGCGCCGATCAATTCTGTCTCCTCGTTAGGGAGTGTGTCCCTGAACACCACCATGCAACCATCGGAGCCGCCAGCGGACCACATACGTTGCAAGGCCCATAATCCATTCCATAACCTATCGCCATGTGCTGCCTATTAATGGGGTTTCTGCGGAGCAAGCGCCGAGGAGACGGCCAGACTGAGGGTTTTCTTCTGTGGCGGAAGCCAATCTGTTTAGGATTAGGGGAATAACTGGTGTGGCTGACACCGAGGCATCCAACATGCAGGGCTACGGAGAAGAGCAGGGAAGAGGAGAGAGAAAAGAGGAAGGAGTGCAGTGAATGTGTTGACAGGGAGTTGATTGTGTTTTGGCAGAGGTCTGGTCATCGGTGATGGTTTGAATCTATAACTGTTGACTGTCCAAAATCTGAGAGCCATATGTGGATGTTTAGTCCGTTGCATATTTAGAAAGCATCCTCATTCTCTTATGTTCATTTTCATCATGGTTGCAACTTCCAGGTATTCATAAACGGAACGGTTCTGGAGTATCATCATATCCGAGATCATCAAAATAAAGGAAACACTGTTCTCCTCTCGTCTGTTTCAAGCCTGTTTGAAGCGGAGACATATACCTTATCTGACTCCTCCACACAGAGAGGCCCTCTTTTGTGAACCAGTGGCCCACTCAGCCATTATGATGGCAATCTTGATGATTAAAGACCCGTGGAACAAACTGGGCTACCTGTTGCCATGATGTCATGTCTAGTCTAGAGCAACTGCAATGATTAAGATTTAAGGCCATTAGAGAACTTTACTGGATGCTGTTTGTGGAAAAATATCAATTAGCTCTTGGCTACAAAATAGCGGGTAATGTTTTGGATCTGAGGTTCTGCCTCTCAGTGAACATTTAGGGGCATGTGTAGGTGCAAATGTGGATTTTTTTTTTTTACAGTAGGTGATGTATAAGAAACAGCTGTGTCTTGAAACCACGCTTTTGTGTCGAGACTTGACGCGACCAATTATCACTCTTAAGGATCCGCTCTTCAGCTCTTGGCTCCTGGGTTAGTGGTAGATGCCTGGGTTTGGGTTCAGTGCCATATTAATCCAACAGTGCAGAGTTACAATTAGTTTGAGGAACTGGGTACATTTGAATTTATGAGGTCTATATTTCAACCATTTTCCAATAAAGTTCTCTGTCACAGCTGTCAAAGTTTTTGAAAACAGTAGTTACGTAAAATATATTTTATAAAACAAAAAACATGCCCTTTCCCCTCAGCTTTACACACCATTTTAACATCTTTCAGCTCATTTTTTTGGTTTTCCAGCATGTAACTGTGCAGTTTTGGTTCACTCTCACTACTTTCATCAACCACATTTCCAACTACAAACCACATGCTCAACACCAAACAGCACACAGGAGACTGAAAGTTGAGCTAATGTTTGCCAAATGAACAGAGACACAGCTTTAGATAAATGCTAATGTTGCTCTTTAACCCTTTGAAACCTGGGTGGACATCACTTTTCTTGTGCTGCTTTCACACGCATTTAAACCTCTGAGCTCTGAACAAACTAGTTTCTTTCAAAAACATTGGAAAAAAAGGTAATGAGCAACTTGGTATGTGATGTTCCACAAATTGCAAGAAATTATTGGATTAAGAAACTAAAATTTAAAAAAAAAAACTAGAGAAAACTTTCTAGAAAACTAAATTTGTAATTACCATAATTATATATTTAAAATTATGTTATGTATACAGAACTATTATTATAATTTACAGGTAATCTTCTTGATTGTTCTTTTCTTCTAAATCTTCCTCTTTTTTTGCAGATTTACAGGTAAATTAATTTTTTAAATTTTTGTTTTACTAATTTTTTGCTAAACTGGGTAGTAATTTCTTCCTAAATAGCTTGTTGCCTTTTGCCTATGTTTTTGAAAGAAATCAGGCTAATTAGCTCAGGTTTCTAAGGGCTAAGAGAACAACAGTACATCTTAACAGCAAACAAGATAAAGTGTGTTTGTAGCATCACTCGTAGCCATGAAGGCTTAACAATTGTAAAACATACCCTCACTTTTTTCATGAGTGATGTCAACATAAATATTCACTTACCTGCTACTTTTGCTGTGCCTCTAACATCATGCAGAATATTGGCCACAAGGTACAATGCTTGTTGTTTACACAGGGCTCCCACAGTCATGAAACTCCTGAAAGTTATAAATTTAAAAAAAAAAAACTGTTTTCCAGGCTAGGAAATGGTTTAGGATTACCAGAATGTTTTGGAAAATATACATTTTTTTTTTTACATTTTATACGTTTTTAATATACATTGTTTTGGCTACTGTTTAAACATGTCTTTAAATGAAAAGTCACAAAATATGTCCACAGCCACACTGTGGTAATGTTCCTTATCTACACAGGCTCATTTCATTTACAGTCAGCTACACCAAAAGAGTCATCATCACACACTAGGTTTGATGTGTATATATTTTTTAACCTCCCATTGCCTAATCAGTGTGTACTCGTTCTAGTATTGTAGGGTTACACGGGCAAATTGTGATAATAATCATTTGTTTCTTTGTGACTTACTCTGGATGTTTGAGGAAGCTCCTTCCTGGTGGAGCAGGGGGCGTGGCCGCGGGCCGATGACTCTTAAATGCTGCAGTAAACTCACTGGATCAAACCATGTGTTGCCATGTTGTAGGGGGGAATTATTAGTTTTGCTTTGTATTTAGTTGTCGGGACGGATCGGGTACTGATGGTGCTGATAGTAGTTGCAGTCCATCTTGGTTAGTGTATTTTTTGGTTCAGCCAGCCCACTATATATTCTCCCTAATGTGTCATTTGAAACAGGTCCGTTTGTTCAGAAGCCTTTTGCATAAAGTTAAACCTTTGAAACCTGAGTAAATTGGTTTGATTTCTTCTGGGAAAAAAAGGTCTAAAAAGGTGATGAGAACCCTGGCAAGCAATGTTCCACAAATTGCAAGACAATTACCTGAAAATTAATTTTATAGAGAGAGCGACTGAGAAATGAGAAGAAATTGATTTTTTTAAAAAAAAATTAAAGTAGGGAACAGTTGCAGATTTTTTTTTAAATAATAAGAATAATTATTGTAACTTTTATTATCCATTTTATTTATGTATTTATTTGGTTAATTTCAAGTAATTTTCTTGTAACTCTTCACTGAAAGGGTTAAACAACTCAAATTAAGTAATTGAAATGAGCTAAAATATTTTTATTATAAAAAATGATTGAAAAAGTTTTATAAATTTGTGGTAAAAATGTGTGGGAACCCCGTTTACAACTTTCCTGTGTTTTTCTGTCGTTTGTTTGGACTTTACGTGAACGTGAAAGGTTAAAAACGAAGGCTGAGTAAAGCCAGCCAACATTCTTTAAAGAAGAAAACTGAGGTGAAAGGTGACTGAAAGCGGAAAGTAGAGCGAGGAGGTTGAAGACAAGATGCAGAGCAAACAACCATTTAGCAGAAAGGTTGTTACAGGTGTGTAGACACACACACACACACACACACACACTGCTCTTTATGTGCAGAGGCCCCTGTGGTAACTTATTGCTTGCTTCCTCACCTTGCTGCACAGTTGATTGGGTTTATAGGACCTGCTCAGCCCTCCTCTGCCCTCTATAACCACAGCTTCACCTCCACCTCTGCAAAGTGACAAATATAACGCAGATGAATCATTTTTTCTTTTCTCCTCTGTCTTTATTTTATTTATTACCATATACCTTCCTCTCACCATCTCTCCTTTCCCTTATTCCCTCCTCCTCCTCCTCCTCCTCCACTCTTCTCCTCACAGGTGGCTGTACCCCATCCTCACTCACATGGAAGCAGGCTCTTCTCATCGCCCGGGGCCTCGGCCTCTGAAGCACTCCTCTGGGAGATTCCACCAGAGACGCAGGCCTGCACTCTTAATGCAAATGTGCAGACACACTCGAATTGAAAATCTGAGATACTGTGGCCCTTGGATCATTTTTTTTCACACAAGCTACACAAAGAGACACACAGTTTTTTTTTTTTTACACAGATACCTGCGCATGCAAGTTAGACACACAACAAAGCACACGCCTTCGCCTCCTTCGTCCTCCCTCAGGGCAGTGTTATTTTTGGCCCGGGCCGGGACATATGTCACTGGGGAGTACGTGTAGTGCCTGGTTAATTAGGGCTACCTCAAAGCAGGCATAAAAACGGAGGCAATATTTATTAGGCAGCATTTTAGCTGCTTGTCATGAGTGCGTGTCAGCGCTGTAAAACAAAGTTTGAATGGGTGAGTTAGAAAATGTTCTGTAACGAACCATCACGACCCTGCTGCTCATGAAGAGATTGACATTTCAACTTTCTTTGCTTCAATTCATGAATACATCCTGGTGCTGTGCTCCGTGTTCACACTCACGGAAGATGTATCCGTCTCCCAGTAGTATTTATTTGTTGTAATCAAGAGGACAGAGTGATGTTTGTCCCCCGGTGCTTGCTGTACATGCGTCCTCTTCCAGCAGAGGTTACACTGGTTAACACTGTTACACACCAGGAGCGCATGATAATTTACGATGGCCATTCTGAGGTGGTTACGTAAAAGCAGACTTGTTTAATTTTGCACTGAAAGCTAATAAATCCCAGAGGTAGTGTGAGTTAGTGTTATTGTAACTGTTGTTGTGATGAAAATTAGTCACACCCACTAGGTGTTGATGTACTTTACAAGTGAAAAGAACTTTAGTATCAACGTGCGCTGAAATTACATATTCATCTACACATATTTATTTCCTCAGGGGGGTTCAGGTGTGTGGTTGGCCACAGTATAGAAAGGTTTCCTGTTTACAGTTGAGGAGTGGTGGAAAACTCATAGCCCTAATGCCATGATAACTTATATATTGACATTTTTTCGTATTCATTCAGTTTTTATGCCCCAAAACTGTGAAACCCATCGCCTGGGGATATTAGAACTGCAATCCATCTCTGTATTTAACAAAAAAAAAAAAAGAACCCATCTTTTTAATCTGGCTTTTAATTTGGAGTGATATTACGGTCTTAAGTTTAAATTTAAATCATTGTTTTTTACTTTACTTTATCCCCGTTGTTTATTTTATTTCATTTATTCTGCAGACTTTTGTTTATTTATTTGTTTTATTATCTTATTTTTGTAATGTTCTTGTCTTTTTGATATAGACACAAAAATACTTGGCCCCCCTCTGATAAAAGTGCCTATGGAGTGTGCACCAGCGCATGCTTTTATATATACTTGGGAGTTTTGGGGGTTTAAAATATATTTGCCCTACATTAAGCATTGTATTTTGAGGTGGTGGTGCCTTGCTGAATGGCAACCCTCCAGTACTGCCGCTTAGTAACCTACAGGAGACTAAAACCTGTATTCCCTTAGTGCTTTACCTGCTACCCCTCGGCCTGCACTCCCAAATCTCCCTTTAACACTGACAGTAACAAATACTTGGTATCTCTGCCACGTATGAATCAGGATTTAACAGGATATTTCCTATAAACAAAAGAGCCAAAATCCACAATTTTGATAGAAGTTCTTCTTTTTCATTCTTTTTCTGACAGCTGTTTGGCTGATGTAAAACACAGGAGTATTCACTTTTTATATTCTTCCCTTCTTAAGTGGAATTCCAGAAAGAAGTAGTCCATGTGAGGAAAAACAAACATCCGCCAATTTTTTCAGACCCTTCAATGTGACATTGATGAAACGTGTCACGCACAAACTCTTTGTCACCTGTTTCGTCTTTCTCCAGCGAACACAAAGACTATTGTTTTTGGCTGTGCATGGAGTATTTTGGCCACTTCACACCTGTCATGCACATCTATCCCAGCCTGTCCGTTCAGCATCGTGAAGGGAGGGTCATTTTTTTCTGTGAACTACATTAATTTACCCAGTGAATGGACAAATATGTGATTATCGAGTTACACAAAAGACAGACTACCTAATAATTGTTCCCACAAAGACAAACTCGTGAACAACCAACAGATGTGTTTTTCCAATGAATGACTGACCTCAAAGAAGTATTTCACTGATATAAAGAGAGTACTCACATAAAACTAGGCCGTCTATGCAAAAGCAAAAAAAAAATTGAAATTGTTGCAACAGCTTTGGCTCTTGCTCAAAAGGTGGAAAACCTGCAGCTACCAGAATACATCGGACCAACTGAACGCTCCTGCTGGTGGGTGACGTCACGCAACCTTGTCCGTTTGACATAACGGACAAGGTTGCGGAAGATCTGGTTGGACAGATCTTGAATTACAGTTAAACCAGCCCATTCTGATTCCGAACTGGTAAAATTCAGCTGTCACTGCTTTTGCCGCATATCAACGCAGCTGGTCGGAACAGGTGGCGTTGTTCTTTTTGGTGCTGGATTGCCAGAAAGTCAGAAGGCACCTGCCACCTCAGCCTGATATGTGGACAAACCCTGGACTTTCATGCAGTAATCTGGTGTTCACTTCCTGTCTGAATGTGATGGTTTTTTTTCTAAACCTAACAATGTGTCTCTTTTACTTAAACCTGATCATCCGTGCCAACATGTGCATCTGTTGACATCACAGTTGCAGCATCCTGGAAGCATAAAGAGCAGACACAGAGGGATACCTAAAATGCAATATGTAGACATAGAAGTCCACTGCCAAGGGGCAACATGTGGCAACTTAGGATGAGAACGTGTTGGGTAAACCGTAAACTAAAACATGTTTCTGAAAACATTTGAGGCGAGAAATATTCAGCACTGTAACAGAATCTTGGTTTATATTCGATCAGCACTGTTTGACTGGATTTCGTTCCAAGTTTGAGAGACAGAGCAAGGGGCTGGCGTGTCTCCTGATCAGCTGTGACAGCCCCAAGAGCCAACGAAACACCACCAATTGATGTTTCGCTGTGGAGGGAGGAGGGATTCTTGGCAATGGTTAGATGGAGGGAAGTTTACCACAGTTCATCCACACATACTACCACATTGTTCCGATACAAAGCTGGTTGAAAATCTGCATAGTATCCCTTTAAGCTGAATTGTCACATTTAAGCATATCGAAGTGCAGATTTTTGCACCAAATGCAATAATATCATAGTTTTGTCTTCTTTTTTTCCACAATATTGCACATCTATGAAAGCCACTGTAGCATTGTAGTGTGAGCTGGTTAATTCAAGGGTTCTGGTTTCATGATTCTTGGCCAGGAGGAGAGCGGGTTGTGGTTAGAAGAGAGGGTGCCAACAGAGGCCATGTGATAGGCATTACCTCAGAGCGAGGGTCCATGGAGATGATTACATTTTAAGAGCTTTTTAATGCTCATTAACACTTCTGGCTCCTCTCAGGCCTGGGTTTAAATCCTGGCTACTTCTCTGTTTAGCTGACATGAAGCTGTACCTGAAGTGTGAGAGATTAAAAAAGTGTATTCTTTTTTTTCCTTTTTTTTTAAAAAGTGTATTAAAAAGAGAAAGGTCAACAACAAAATTAAGTAAAATCAAAATTGAGTTTTGCAGAACTGAACATTTCTCTGACATTTTGATATATAAGTTAGTGTTTGTAATATTCTGACACACCTGAGCAGATTTTTAAAGCAAGTGCCACAACATCTAGATATTATCCAGACCCTCTTAAGCCTCCATAAACATGGAGTTAGTATGCTGCTACTGGTATTTAAATAAAACCACTTAACTACTTAGCACACACTACACATGAAGCACAATTTGTCACTGAAAAACTGAAAGCAGAGCATTCACTGAGACCTGTTAACCTGTTTTTTGGCAAGATTATGTTCAAGTTTACCGCACCTTTTCCAGCATTTTATACAAGGCTGACAATGCACAATGCACAGGTTGTTCTGTTCATTTTCCTGCAAGTTACAATAGTTTTTTGTTACCAGGATTAGAGGCGAACATCAAACTTGCTGAAAGTTGTTAGGCTCATGCAGTGATTGTTAGTACAGCACTGTCGTAATAGACTCACAAATAGGTATTTTCCACCTCGCGTGCATGCATAAATGTGAGCTGCATGATCACCAGCTAGAATTTACCATAGCTCTATTACACTATTTAAAAATTATTACTCCGTCTCATAATTTTATGAGCCACCATTCAGTGTTTCTCTGCAGTTTTCGCTGTTCCACTTAAAATCATACCTCTTGGGCTCTGGCAAAGAAATAATTTGGTGACGGCCACATGCTTCACGGCAGGAACATCAGAAAGATGGAAAAAAAGAAGCTCCATACTAGCCACTAACTCTGACAGGGAGTTGTTGAAATGGTGGATATATAGATTTCTGGTAGAAGTGTTACATTTATAAATATAGTGCCATTCTTGTTCAAACCTCAGGACCTTTTTTATGATTTAACAGCAGGAGCCATCTTGATTTCCCTTACCAGCACAATTTGGCCTTCAAGGATTGTTTTTTTGGGTACAAAATAAGAACTACAAAAGCTGCCAGACCCTAAGAAATCGACGCTAGGAGCTTCGCCACACTATAGCATTGACCCAGACACTAATCACAGGTTGCTAAACCAAGTCTTGATAGCTGGTGTATTTATGAACGCGCAAGCAGTCACCAGGAGACTAAGTGAAAATAGTAAGTTACCACGTTCCTCTGCCTGTTTTTATTATCTGACACCAAGATTCATCTTGTCAGCTGAAACAGGGTTCCACACACATCATTCAACAGCATGCGACCAAATCAGGTGCTTCTTAGCTCAGGGACAAAGAGTTCCCAGGGAGAAAAAAGGAACAGGAGCACAACGATCACTTTACAGGCTCTAATTGTACAAACAGACTAACATTCTAACACCACTGTGTCTTCATCAGAGTCAAAGAGGACAAATACGAACTGGCACACTCATATATGGTCAACCTACACCAGGTGAACCAATGATTTGTTATATGTGATGGATGCAGTACCTGTATCTTTAATATGTTGTACTTTTTATATTTGTATTTTGTACTACTTATAACTTTAAGAGATATCTGTGTCTCTTTGTTGCTGATGAGATTGTGGTGCCTGGGGTGTGGCACTGAAAATGGCATCTCCCCATTTTTGGATTATCCAGTAGATTTGAAATCCTGATTTAACAATTATCCAATGTAAATGTCTGGTTGTAAGTACAGACTAAGGTTTTCAACACAGAGGTATTGAAACAATAGTCTGTTTGCACAATTAAAGGCTGTGAACTGATCATCTTGTCAGCAGTGATGCTGTATGATGACATATGAGCTACTTCTCACTTGATATTTAGAACTAACACAGTCTCAATGAATTTGATAGCGTTGCATTTTTCAAAACCTTAATGTTTTCCACCCTAAAGAAACAATCCAGCATTTTAGGAAATACTCATATTTTCTTTCTTTCAGGGAGTGAGATTGGTATCAGTCTGTTCTACTGCACTGTTCCAACGTTTTCCTATGGAAAGTAATGCACCAAATTCATACATATCACAAGTAATGATGAGCCAGTAATTTGTGCATAAACCATATATTTTGGAAGGCTGCAATCATGCATCACGTGAAAAACAGAAGCAAGCCAAAAACACACGACTTTCCCTGGGAGACAAGTGTTTAGAACCATGTGAACTTTGAAAGGTATGTTTTCACCATGTTTTTTTCCCCCTAAACCTAACCATAGTAACTTTTGTCGTTGTTTCTTAAGTAGCAATGATGTGTGGAAGGTGAAGGAACCTCTGCGGACACTGACTTGGTTGCATAATAATCAATTTATTACAACAAAGTTCAGCATCTACCAGGCACCATGGTCTGCCTGGGAGAGGATTCAGGACCAATGCGAATCTCTCTATCTTACAGCTCATGCAAGTCTCTTATATAGGTACAGGCATCGATAAATTTGTCAGTAAACAACTTTTCACCTGTTGTGATCAATCACAAGACCCCACAAATATGTCCTTATTTGGAAGGAGCCTCATTCCATGTTACTTTTAACCTGGGGCCGGTATTTTGTACGCATGGCTTCAAGGTCTAACCGTCCCTAGACCTTTGACCTCGTTGCCTAACCAAAATAGGAACCTAAACAAACAAAGCATAATACACCACACTTTCAATATCTAAACCTAACCAAAATAACTTAATGTTAATTGCACAACTTAAATTAAGCACATAACATCACTTGTAGGCCGTTAACTAGGATTTCATACAAATCTTTGATGTATCTTGTTAGTTTAAGTTGTACATGAGCAGAACACTGGTGTCACACATACACATATAACATTTCTGACTATGGCGTCGGTTGCCAGATCCTCAGTTTTGGTCTATCAGTTTTTTTAAAAAATGTTTTAATATGAATGAATTCAGGAAAGAGAGACACTACTTGCCTGCAGAGTAAAGATTAACCGATAAAAGCGTTTATAAGAATACTGTAATTTCTTGCTGTTGGAACGATGTTGTTAGCTTAGCTTTGCTAGCTCCTGCTGTTTACGCACAAACCCAGTGCCCATGCTATTTTCCTGTACCTCCTGCTTTTCATCTTAGCATGCAAGTAAATCTAGCTAATGACGTCCCATATATTAGCCATGCTGCTTTGAGTAACAAGCTAATGACAGTTACATTCTGCACAATATTTTCACTTGTGGTGTTAAATTCATACTGTTTCCATATGTCACTTAGCAGATGATTTAGTGTCATATCTGTTCAGCAGGGAATGCTAGTTCTCTCCTTTTTTTCATTAGGAAAGCTTAAAATCTCCCTGACACCATAAATGATCCTTCTTCACTTCTTCAGCTTAAATATACAATGATACAATTAATTCATTAGTCAGCTTTTGGATTCTTGGTAGGCGTATTTCTTTCACTTTGGGCAGAGCCAAGTTAACTGTCTCCAGACTAAGCTCGGTTAAACATGTTTTGACTCCAGCTCTGTAGAAGACGTGAAATTCATATCAGTCTTCTCAGCTCAATCTTGGAAAGATATGCTTGATTCCCAAAAATGTTGAACTACACATTTAATGTATTTCTAATAACTAAGACTTAAACCTGAATTCAGTGCAAAGAACTCTGAAACAACATCTTCCATCATCAGTAAGTTTAGTTTATGTGATTAATACTTGTGGGGTTTCCATCAAACAGTGGTTTACTTGAATATTTATGCAACCTCTCAGTGAATTGCAAGGGCCTTGCAAAACTCCCTCCAGTCTTGATTAATTTGATTAATTGATAACACAGCTGAGCTGAAGCTTGCTGCGGAAGATTTATTCAACGCTAAGGTCTAACATGTTATTGAAAAGCTGAGGCTGAAAAATGGCAAAGGGACACACTGGTTTGTTTTGGCTTGGGAGCCTTGTTCCATTCTACGAAATGGGTTTGCAGACTACTGGTGTGGAGCCGCTTTCTTTTATTTGACTATGTGCCTCACTGTGAGAAAGGAAAAAATGGCTTTGTATAATCACCAACCAGCCATATGGCCCCAAAAAAAGGAAAAAAAATGTTGGCAACTGTTTTTTGTGCAGAACATTAAAAAGAGAGCAAGAGAGAGAGAGAGAGAGAGAGGGAGACGTTTCTGACCGCAACTCATAAACCGCACTTTATTTAGACTGGCGTGCACCCATTATTTGTTCACAGGGGCTTTCAGTCAGTCTGAGGGAAATATGTTCCAGCATCTGGGGGGAGGAGAGAGAGGGGGATGATGGAGGGGAGAGAGAGAGGAGGTGGGATGAACTCTTGCCAGGTGTCGGCCGTTGCCATGGCGTTCCATCAGGCGACTCCATTGCAGCTCGGCGGGCTCATCAGAGACTGAATGCCAATGGGAGGGTGTTTGCACCGTGGAGAAACCGAAAGTGGCTCTAAAGCACTGGGCTCAAACTAGCCTCCCCCTCCTCTCCTCGCCACCACCCACCCCACCCTACGGGAATGTATAGAATGTGAACTGTTTGTGTGATGCATGATTGACAGGGAGAGTCTATGTAATGCACTCAAGGCTGGCTTTCTCGCTTAAATGTGTCACTGAATGTTTTCTGTGACATACTGAGAGTTGGGTTTAAAATAGGGCTTGATCATGCTTGTAAGGCGGATGATGTGCTGGTGAGCAGAGTGATATGCATGCTTTTTTTTAATACCGAGTGCAAAAATCAAGGTTGTGACACGACAGGCAATACATAAGCAACATGGGAGTAGATGGAGATGGAAATACAGACAAAACAGAACAAAACAAAACAACAGACAAGCAAAAGATAATCATGCATAATAGTATTCTTGTTTTTGGTATGCAAATTGGCTGTTTTACCATTCTATGGGTCATTATTGAGGGCACTCGTGTGCATATGTTTGAGTGCATGCATGTCTTTGGCTGAAAGGGAAGAAAGTGAAGAGCTGAGTCAATAAAACTAAGAGAAAAATACATAATATAAATGATGATAGGAGCAATGGTTCCCAACTGGTCTTAACAGAGAGGCTAGATTTCTCCTAGTCATTAGTTTAGGGTTTGCACATAAGAGAAATGGCCACATATTCAATTTTATTTTCTAAAATGTGAACAACACAAGGACTTGGAACACAATAAGATAAAACATATTGCAAGAATAAAGTGCACTTGCATGAAACTTAGTAGATAAAGTGCGCTGCAACCAAAAATGCATATATTACTGCATCAAGACCAGTGACAATGACACTGCAAAGGCATGGCATGTTAATAGGCCAAGTAATACCTTAAACAGGGCACTAAAATAGTATCTGTACCTGATAAAAACTCTAAAAAAAAAAAAAAAAAGTGTGTTTTTTACAATATAGACATATCTGAGTGTCATTTGCGGTACATTTAGAATTGAACTGCAACCAACTTTTGGACTGTGACCCCCCAATTGGGAACTACTGAAATACTGCATATAGATAATAATTAGGGCCTTTAATCGCGATGTGATTAAAGTTTGTATATAATGTTTTG
The DNA here is from genome assembly GCF_008729295.1 of Plectropomus leopardus. Classification (NCBI taxonomy): domain Eukaryota; kingdom Metazoa; phylum Chordata; class Actinopteri; order Perciformes; family Serranidae; genus Plectropomus; species Plectropomus leopardus. The sequence continues at coordinate 16,199,548 of NC_056480.1, read as the reverse complement.
TTTTTGTTGTCTTAATCGTGGTAATCGTAAGACTGCACCAGGCGGACTTTTAAAGGTAAAGCGATGATATGGTATTGTATCATATGAAACTAGAGGACCTAAAGAATCCAGCCAGACCAAGTCACGCTAGCTTTTCAGGAAGAGAGCTAAATAACGCTCCAAAGTAAATTTTGGCAATGGAAAAATGGCATGGTTAGGGATCCCTTGACCTCTGACCTCAAGATATCTGAATGAAAATGGGTTCTATGGGTACCCATGAGTGTCCCGTTTGCAGACATGCCATCTTTTTGCTAGTACCATGCAGTTTTTTTGCTGTCATTTGATTCCTAATCCAGACAATTTGGCAAGAATTGCTTTACCTTTTTAGTATAGACTGCAAAACTGTTTCCAATGCAAAATAAAAGAATTGAAACCGTGATTAAAAATGCTATTAAATAACGATTAACTTCTGACATTCTGTGATTGGTTGCGATTTTAGAAATGAATCGTTTGACAGCGCTTATAATAATAAATTTAATAATAATACTATTTTAAAAAAAGTTTTAAAAAGAAATAAATAATTAAAAAGAGAAAAAAGATAGTGGAAACAAAGCTCTATTTTGATGCTATTTTATGCACGCTGGCACCTTATGTATACTAAAAGTTCAAAAATAATTCCCAATGTGAATCATTTCATTTTTATTGTGATTTAGAAAATGGTTGAGGGGCCAGATTCGGCCTGCGGGTTGTAAGTCGAGCATCACTGCCCCAGACCATTGGGAGTGGGCCAGTATTTTTTGGCTGGTGTGTATTTTTGAATGTTAAGAGTATTCTTTTTTATTATTATAATAATTTTTTTCCATTTATTTTTCTTTATTCCCGTACCCCTTCGAGAACATGCTTTTTGTATCCAAGCCTGTTTGGGTTTCATTTTTGGGGGGGCCATTTCTCATATGCTCCAGCTGCAGCCGTGGCAGGGACAGTGATGTCATTTTTACACCCACAAAGCAAGATTTGCTTCGAATTCCAAATATTCTTTCTTAACCACTCTTCTGCTGCTATGGTACGAATGGTTTACATTAATATGCCCTCCACTACCCATGGGTCCTAGCAGTGCTTCCATGCTCATGAATATTGTGTGGCATTGTCAGAAATGTCACCATCATCATCATTGATACACAAAACAGCTCTATCTCTATTCACCTATATTCCTGCTGCAACTGTACATATTCACAAACTGAATAGGCTTCGCTCGCTGCAACTCTTAGCAACTGTTGCTATGTGTAACATTGTTGAACTCCACCTCTCGCTCGCTCTTCAAACGCGAATGACTAATCCATCACGGAGCATACTGAAAGCTCTTGGTGAGGCCTCTGGAGCCGCTTGACGCCCCCCGTGACCCTCTCCTGGATGTTTCCTCATTACTTTATAATGTATTCACGCTTATGCTTCCATGGCGCTCGCCCTGGCCTCGTAATGGGAGGAAGCAGTGAGCTGTTCCAATGCATACGAGCCCGCCACAATTTGCACTTCATTTTATTAACAAAAAACAGCCAGCCCAGCTTCTGGCTGTGCCTTGCCAAAGCTCACCAGGCTCCGCTGTGCACTGCTGACAAATTCCCCGCAATGTGACGACAGGATAGAGTCTCTCAGCATCAGTGGGGTACCTCCGCTGGCCCCCGGGAGATGCTGTCATTATGCGTGTTTGCAATCATGGGAGCTGAATACCTTGGCTGGAAGTGAGGGAGAGGACTGGCTGAGGCAGAGGGAGAGGGGGGAAGAGATTGAGAGAGAGAGAGAGAATGAATGTTTCGGCTCCTCGGTAGTGTTTTGAGCTTTCTGAAATGCATGTGCTATCATAGCAATGTTGTGTTTACCACAGCAGGAGGCAAACACAGAGTCACAGAGGAGAGGCGCGGAAACGCCAGACACAGTAAAATGAGCAAAATACATACATTAGGACTCTCTGTATTCACTACACACGAGCCGAGCTGAGGGGGAAAAAACTCATTTCAATATAAATGGAAGACAAGCAGGGAGTGTGTGTCTTTATATCAGCTTTTGAACATCGCTTTTTTTTTTTTTTTTTTTTGCTCGCCCCATGGAAATATCCAGCAGAAGCCCTGGGACGAGTTTTGCTGGGAAGTCAGGATGTCAATGTTAATTTTCTTCCTGTTGCTAAGGAGACTCACTCTCACAGAGGCCCTCGTTCCCTCCCCCATGGTCACCGTGCTTTCAGTCAAAGAAGCCTTTCTGTTTCCAGTCTTCCTTGTGCAATCAGACATTGAGGGAACATCTCTGCATCAGGGCTGCTGCGTGGACGGGGAGACCCCAACATCTGGGAGCTGTATTGATTTCCAGTGGGGGTAAAAAATGTCTCCCCAGTGAGCTATTCAGAGCAGCTACTTTAGCAACACAACCAATCTTCTGCTGTGATTGTCATGCTTGTGTTTTGATGGCAGGGTGTAGTAGCCGCTTGTCTTCCACAGGAGTAACACAAGCAAGCACTTTAATATATCAATGCCATACCCCCCCCTTTGAGCCAGAGGCTTTAGCTGATCGCCACATCAAGGGGAAATTGTTAATGCGAGGACAAGTTGCAAGGAAAGCATTGTAAACACTAAACATTTTAGTCTGTCAACGCCTAGTCAGAAGTGGAAATCACTGACACAAATAGCTGTTGTGTGGCTGCCTCAAAATGATCCCTCTCAGCCTTCGTAGTCACCTTTTGAGACTGACATGCTGTGCTAGTTATCATGTAACACATCAGGAGCTTAAGGGGGTTTAGATGATATGCTGTATGACTTGCATGCACTGCCAGGCATAAAGCCCCTTTCACCTTATTTGGCTTGTTGTCTCTCTGCAACAGTTCAGGTCATTCAATTACCACATGCATGGTTCTGGTATCATATTCTGAGCTACTGTGTTCGTAAAGCTTTTTAAACATTTTTGAGCCAATATCAATCAATCTTCAGAGGAGTGTTAGAGTGAACATAGTAAAGAAGCACTGCGCTGCTCAAAGCCTTGATTTCTACCTGATTTAAACCCCCTGCAGCATCATTTCATTGTTTGTTTTTTTGTCCTCCTGAAAATCTTTGTTCGTGTGCTTCCTTCCAAAATTTCTGCAACAAGTTCAGTTGTAAGCTGCCATTTGACAAATCAATACATGTTTAAATAAACACCAAAGAGAGGGAGGATTGTGTAGTGGATTTTATTCTGTTTCAAATAGTAAGAGACACTAGGAAGGTTTCATTGCAGCTGACAGGTTTAAATACATTAAAAATACACAAGATTTTTCTGCAACTACGACAATTACTTTGAGTACAAATTTGTGGAATCCGAAATGTATTATAATTCCAAGTATTTATTGCACACTCAGAACTCAGAAAGGTTAATCTAAATTCGTCCTTTAGTTTATGTATGGAAAAATGCATAAATGTGCATCACAGTTTCCCAGAGTGTAAGATTACATCCACAAATTTCTTTTTTTGTCTGACCAACAGTCTAAAAGCCCCAAAATATTCAACTTACAAGCTGGCATTTTAGCTTGAAAAATTCCATGAAATAATTAAAAAATTATCAAAATAGTCTTGTCCTGTTGAGAATAAAGAAACAATGACTGTCTAGCTTACTAGTTATTGGAGTCCATGGTTTTAGTTGGCCACCTCAAAAGCATCCTAAGCATCCTGGTGGCAAATTAAAAATCCTTAATGAGTCTTTTATGACCTGCTTAATTGTTTGAAGTGTTTGAGAATCAATCAAATTGTTTTATTGAACATGAAGAGCACATACAGAATGTCAGCTGCACACTTGCCTTCAACATGGAAATCGCCTGAGCCATAAGACGAGATCCTACACTGATTCGCTTTAAGTGCATATGCAGGCTACAGAGTTGCTGGCTGAGGGCTAAACAGAGAAAAGACAAAAATGACAGGGATTTCACCATTGAATCCCTTTAGCAGGCCACTGACACATGAATGAGGGCAAAAAGAGAGAAAGGAGAGGAGAGAGAGAGCGAGGGAGGGAGGGAGAAAAAAAGAGTAGACAACCAATTTGGGAGTAATGCAACTAAAAACTGACAAGTGTAATTTCATCCATCTGGGCCGATGTGTAAAAAGCGCTGCTCCGAACATTCCCCATGATTCCCCCTGATTGATCTTCCCCTGGTCTGAAACACCTATTATTAGCCACGAGCCTAATAGCACCAGGATGGCTCAGCGCTCTCCCAGGGGCCAATTCTCCGGTCATCTGCCCCTCACTCACCACAGCTGTGGAAACCAACCAGGGAGAGGGAGGAGAGATGACGGGGGGAGGTGAGGAGGAGATGGAGCTGCCAAGAGGGGATGAAGGCGTACCTATTGGGGGGGTGGGTGAAGGAAAAGGGGGAGAGAGGTGTGGGGTTAGGGAGAGGGAGCGCGGTTGAGGGGAGAGGAAGAGAGGGGTAGAGTGGGTATGAAGAGGAATATGGAGAGGAGAGAAGGGGACGGGATGGAGGAGAGATGGAGACCAATGGCTGGACATGCATGAGAGGAAGGTGGGCGTGATGGAAAAGCCAGGGGGAGATATTGGAGAGGGGGAAACAGGGAGACAAAGAGAGAGAGAAAAAAAGTTATTCATAAGCATTTCCTGCAAAAATCAATTTCACCTTGTGCTGATTGTTAAAATTAAAAACAGCACCCGCTTAGTGCTCATTTTAATTACTCAGGTGGAAATAAATGAGCGTAAAGGCCATCACCAGGACATGCCTGCCTGCCTGACTAACTGGTGCTTGTCTTCCCCCAGGTGAGGAAGCTGCTGATGCCAGGCCAACAATACACCAGAGAAAGCCTGGCAGAATGTACAATGAACTACAGGCATACAGTAGTTTCAGATATAATGGTGCCATTGCAAAGATGGTTATTTCTTGATGCTTGAAGCACATTGATGGTTTGATTTTAACCCTTGGAAACCTGAGCAATTTGGCTTGATTTCTTTCAAAAACATGGGAAGAAGGCTATGAAAAATGACCCCAAAATCACAAGACATTTGTAAAAAGTTGCCACAACATTACCTGATATTAGCAAAAAACTAAAAGGAAAGAAAAGTGACAAAGCAAAAACAGAAATGACCTGAAAACAGTGCTAAAATAAAAATGAAAGAATAAACATAAATAATAATAATAATTCCTCTGTAATCTAAATGCAATCTGTAATTATAAATATAGTTTTCTATATATTTTCCCTTCCCTCGTCATTTGATAATTTTTCATTTATTTGACAGTCCATACCAAGTTATTGATTGCCCTTTTCCATGTTTTTGAACGAAATCACATTTCAAAGGTTTAAATAGTTGCTTAAGGCGTCTGAAGTTGTGCAAGAAAAGGAATGTCTATCCAGGTTTTAAAGGGTTAAACTTTTTGTGGACACCTTGTGCTTATTTAAGTTATTTAAAATTTAAATCATCTGACCTCAAAGCACTAACAATTTACATGAAGTTCCCATATTTACCATCTGTTAACAGTATATAACATTTATGCTTTGCAACACACTATTATGGTTCTGTAAGCAGATATAATTAAAAAACATTATAGTTAAAAAAGAGTTTAATAATATAATATATATGTGTTTTCAGAGGAGACATTACAATGGTGGAAATATACTAGGTGCGAGGGGGGGGTGTAGAAATCGATACAGCATAGTATTGTGATACTTTTTGTGTGGCAATACTGAATCGATACATGAATGCCGTTATTATTATCGTTTTTTATTCTATAAACTGTTAATTTTGCAAATACAAATTAAACATAGCCTCCTAGAATAATAAAAAAAGGTTGAAAAAGGTAATATATTGTCATATATTGCAATACTCAATATATCACAAAACGTTTAAAACTGCAAAAATACTGTATCGTGACTTAAGTATTGTGATAATATTGTATTGTGGGGCCTCTAGTAATTCCACCCCCAACAAATACTGTACATTAATTAAAACGTATAAGCCATTTAATCATTGTTTTTACACGCTAAATAGATGGACTAAATAGATTTGGGTCAGAGGTCACCTACAGGGTCATTTCAGGAGTAAGACTTAGTATCTTTCCTGTGTTCTGTGTTTGTCTTCAACGCTTTTCACACAGTGGATTCATAATCAAACAATTATTACGCCTATTATTAGAAAGTAGGGGGGTGGGGGGAAAGCTGATACAGTAGTATCAATACACAAATGCCAAGTATCTTTTTCTAACATATATATCACAAATACAAATTAAACATTTACGATTAATAAATCAACTGCTTTTTCAGTCCACTAGATACAATTTACTGCAATAAACATGACTGATATTACATCATTAACAGAATGTATGTTTTATCTTATTACAAAAAATACAGATCTTGACAGAATTTTCCATTTGGAATATAATCTGCAAGTGAATATAAATTGAAAAAATATGTTATTGCAATACTCAGCATAACAAAACACATTCAAAATCACAACAATAATGTATTGTGACTTGAGTATTGTAATATCGTATCGCACAGGCCTCTGGTGATTACCACCCCATTAAAACAGATGATGTGAGAGCTATAGGTTAGACCTTTTTTTTTTTTTTTTTTAGCTAGGCTACAAAATGTGGTTGTTAGTTAAGTTGACAGCAAAAAAAAATCCTACTTGAGGATCACATTCTCTTCGAGGCTGGCTGTCACATGTATTGTTCTTGTTATATCAGAATTTTAAAAAATGCACATATAATGATTTTTCCTGTTTATGTTCTTCCGATGCAAGTTGTGGCATACAAATAAGAAAAATTAAATTAAATTTTTCAAAGCCTTTTTTAAGATTGAAATGATTTTTTCTCATTAAAATAACACTGGGACAACCAACCCCACATTTGGGGATGGTTATCACAAGTGCACAAGACATATTTAACACTACACATCTTTTGAAAAAAAAAAAAAAAGCTTGAGGTGAGTAAGGTCACTCGATTCCTAACATTGCACATTAAATAGGGGGGGAATGTGTTAAATATACAGTTTTTGAGGGATTCACATGAAAGTAAAAAGTATGACAACTAACCCCGTTCTCCCCCACAGTTTTACACATTTTTGTTGACACATTTTTCATAAAAAGAGATTCACAAACTGTAATTTGTCTGTTTGATGGACTCAAAAATATTCAAGGTTAAGCATGAACGAGGCCAGTCCATTTCCAAACAATAATGACGGAAGACAACGTTCAAGGTCCCAAACCGAGGGCTGCCATTATGATGCCCAAGGTTAGATGTCAGCAATAAGAAAAGTTTGCAACATGAAAGTGAAGGAAAAATGCTGATTGCCATCTAGCTCTTTTGGTTGATTTTTTGCGATGGATTAAAGGTCAGAAGTCATCTGTTAATCGCCCCCTTCAGTCTCTTTGATTGAGTGAGCCCTCAGGTGAGGCGTAACAGATTTTCAAGGGCAATGATGACAATAATTGGCTACCTTCACTTCACTGAAATGGACGAAGTCCTAAAAAATCTCCCCACTTCAATCTGACAGTTCAGAGCAAATGAAAATAAAGCCTCTGAGGGCTTTCCAGCCAACAAATTAATAACTGTGATATTATGAGGCTGGCTATAGACATGATCTCCTGGCCAAATTATTAAGCTGATCTGTGAGCTGCGGTTTGTTAACTAAGAGGACCCTGGACTGTCCTGCTTACAAGTGTTTCGCTGCAGTTTATATGGAAGATATTTGAATTATCAGGGCCAGAATAATGTTTATATGATCCTGGTAGATTAATCGGTTGTTTTTTTATTATTATTATTTCATGAATTAAATATTTCATATTCTACTGCAATGACATTTTTTTAATTTTAAAATTGTTTATCACATTTCAATTGTTTTGATTCTTTATTCTTACCAAAAATGTGGGGTTTTTTTCCCTGAAAAGTTGCAAGAAGGGTGATCTTGTTGTTATTAGTTTTTAGCTGCAAGAATTTCTGATTTCAAAAACAAGTAAGGTTTGCATTATATGTGCATCAGTGTAGCCAATATAGTTCCTTATGGGTTTTTTAATCTTGTGGCATTATTTAAGGGATTTTACATCTGTGCAGTGCTCAGTGGTGAGTAGATTCTGACATTGTGCTTGTTTTCTAAATCCCCCTACACTGATAATTCTGTTATATTCATTTTTTCTAATACGTCTATTTTTCCAGTTCTGCATTTTTGTGTTATAAAGATTAGCTGCAGTGTGATAGCAAATGCAAGATTTAGACGCTTTAAAACGAACTGGAGATGTGATGAATGTAATGATGGTGATTATGATAATAGCAGCAACAGCAACAACAGAAGCGACAAAATAAACATCAAGTGCCAGCTAATAATAATAATAATAGCAATAATATTAACGGTAATGACAATGCAGGTAGAAGCTGTGGAGGGGGAAAAAAAGGTTATTTAATTGTTTTTGAGTACAAATATATGTAATAGACATGTGTAAAATATGTTTCCTAATCTAAATAATCTTTGTAAAAGCAACAAATTGCAGCTTTAATATTATTTTGTAGGTAATTACATTGTGGAACAAAGAAAAACCTTTTTCATATGTGATCCGAGAAGTTTTTAATATAGACATTTCATTGAATAAGATATTAGGTCTTTGCACTCTTACTAACTAGATATTTGTGAGCCTAAAGAGAGGAACATTTCCACCTTCTCTATTCAATTTCATGCAAAATAACCACAAATAAATGTGAAGACTCAAACGTTTTGTTTGCAGGCCTCGCTTTACCCAAATATCAGGCGATTCCCTCTGTTACACCAACCTTTCTGTGAGCAAGACGATGACTACAGAGGGCAGATACCAAACCAAAACCCAGCCTGATCTGAAATGCAGTTTCAGGTAGGAGGGTCTCTTAAGGTGTAACACACAAGCTATCACCTGACAAACCTCCTACAGCCCACAGCTCATGAGAACCCGAGCAGCATCCCATCCACCTCAACACATTTCACCAGGTGTGACTCCCTTTCTCTGCACTTTTTTTTCCACTCCAGTTCACACTGTGCTCTTAAATTTCAAGCTCTTTTATTTTGCAGTCAGTGTTGGCTATTGTGTGCAGCACTTCCTCCAGTGGGGCATTCATTCAGGGCCAGGACTTTCCTGTTGAAGCACACACACTATTAGTTTTTACTGTTGTGTGCATTGAGGATATGTTTTCTGTGGGCGCTTTCTTGTGTGAAATCTACAAAATATTCCATATAAAAAGGATTTTTCCTGTGTTTTTCTATCAACGTAAAATCGTGTAAAAGATAAATAGCAGTCTGTGTTTTGTCATTTTAAAGCACCTAATGAGTTTCTCAGTGTGTATTCCTCTTTTATGAGGTTTATCTGGTTGCATTTGCAGATGAATCTTAGATGTTGGTCTAAGTGAGATTTTAATTGGTCAGTTGTGGCTTTATTCATCCAACATATGCTCCAATTTTAAGTCTCAGTGTCATTATTATCCTGTAAAGATTAAGATGTTTGTGCAGGCTTATCCCATAAAATGTGCTGACAAGTAGGCCTTACAAAGCATTATTTAGTTATTTACATCTTTAATATTACAGGATGCATATAGTGTAAAAGGAAGAATTGTGTAGTATAGTGAACTGATTTCTCAATTATTTAGTAAAACATCCTTTTATCCCTTGCATTTGTAACCTCATTAAGAGTCCAGCCATTTTAATCCCTAAAATGCCAGCCTGTTATTATGCTCCTACATTGTGGTGGGACATTCAGTATCCTTGCACAATTCATTAAATCCCTTTTCCAGGTTTCACAATAATCCAGTGCTTCGGGTGTCATCTCTCCATCTATCAGGCTCCATGCAGAGCGTGGCGCGCGCTAGAGGCGCGCTCAGAGCACTGTGGAGGGTTTTAAACCACCTGCCTGCTCGGACACACACAGTAACCCCCCCCACCACCACCACGTGTACTGATGATGGCCTCGCCACAGGATCTGTCTGTATCACTGATAAATAATCCTCAGATTGCAGTTTATAATATTAACTGGAAAAATGCCAATGAGATCTCAGAAAAGATCATCTAGCTTGACATTATGCCCTCCCAATAAGATTTCTGTTATATTCAGTTCTGTTTTTAAATATTTATATTATTATTTATATTATTTACTCGTTAAGACTGTCTGCAGCATGATGCCAAATACAAGGTTTAAACACTTTAAACCAACTGGTGATGTGATAAATACAACGATGACGATTATAGCGATAACAGCATGCAACATAATAATAATAATGATAATAATAATAGTAATAATAATAATAAGAATTTGACGCAAAACAATTGACAATAACAAAAACCATAAGCAAACTGTGCAAAAACCTGACGACTATATAATTTTGTATCGTGTGTTCGAGTCCAAATGCTTTGTAAATTCTGATAAAACCAGATTTCGTCCTTTAGCATTCCGTTGATCGCACTAGAACAGGTTACTGTTCATTTGTGCTTAATGATTAAATATTTCAGGAGTTTGTTTAATGCTCATCCTTGTCAAGTATTCTTTCCTTATGTTTCCCTCTCTCTTTTTTTCCCTCGGTCAGGACAGATGAAAAGGCGCTCCAATTATTCCAGGAGGTTGGGAAATAAATGATTGTCTTTGAAGTATAGGCCCGGGCCTTGGACTACATTAGAAGCCAAGCATGTGATTTGCAACTGTTGAAGTAAAACCCTCACTCTGCTCCTGCAGGAAGAGAGAAAAAAACGGGGCAAAATGAGGAGGGTGGATTCTCGGCAAAAAAAGAGAAAGAAAATGGTATCTTTGTTTGCTCTCCTTTGTTTACCAGGGGATTCTTTCTCATTTTTACTCTTTTTTTTTTCATTTTTTTACTAATTCATTTCAATGGCTTTCAAACAGGAAAATGGAAATGTTGCTCCTGCCCTCTATTTCGGCGGCAGCGTCCTGGCAACAGAGCAATTTTCTATCATCAGGGATAAACGGCATCGAACAGTACATTCTGATAAAAAAAAAGAGCCCATGATTGCTGGCCTTCCTGTCTGTCATCTATCGACCAAATCCTCTCCTTCAAGACCGACCACTGTGCTGTCAGACCTAATAATGTCGCGTATTAAGTCGAGAGAGGGGAAAATAGAGAGGGGACCAATGCACGGCTCGGCGCTATAGTCTTATTTGTCACCAACATAAAATTCAGATCACCTTTTTTAGATATTGCTCGGCAGGTTATATAGCATTGCGCCTAATGTGATAAAATATATACATAAGTTAGAATATTGTAGTGTGAAAAATCCCATTATGAGACGACGATTTAAGACAAAATCCATATCTTCCTCTTATTATTTTATACTATTAAATTATGCTAATTATATCATGAATAATTGTATGTAGATGTATGATTATGGGTTTAGATATTTTTGAGGACCTTAGAGTCCTTCACTGTCTCCAGGTGTCTGAATGTGAGGATACAACAAGAGCAAGATCTTGTATGAGGTGTTTAATGTACTGTATGATACTTTAAGTTTTTGGTATGTCTCTGCCCATGCACGTGTTGTGCCAAAAGCCTCTCTGATCAGATTTGTGTAATAAATACATATTCAAGTGAGGACAACTGAGGGTCAACGAGTCTATTTGATTATTCATTAAGTTTGTTATTATTCATAGAGTTTACTTTATAATTCATCAAAGTGAAGACTGACCAAGAGTACAATCATTTCAACAACATCCGTCTTATCTCAATCTATTGTCTTATAATATAAATAATAGAATATGCCATTTCCATAGCTTCTGCTGCTCATGATTATTCTGAATGGATTTCTATTGGCCTCCGTTTGTCTCACCATTTCAGAAATGGTATAAAAACCATATGACCGCTGCAGGAAACTGAGCAACGCCATCACTCAGCTGGACCTAAACATGCAGCGCGAGAAGGCGACAAGAGAAACAAGCAGTCTTAATTAGGACTCGAGCCCTGAGAGGGACCAGTGCGGCTTCAGTCGTGCCAAATTAAATCCATTAGTCTATGAGAGGCTGTGAAGACTCAGTGGTGCAGGCCCTTTGCTTATTCGTGGTCATTTAACTCCACTCCCAACACGCTATGCTGGGTCCATCTGAGGGCCCTCGCGTGCACCTGGGGCCATGCATATGCCAATTTTGCTATTTACTGGAGAGATAATGCTATCCTAATTTATGATGCAAAACTTATTGTAAACAGTCGTCTGCCCCGCGAGCGCATGGTTTTCTTTATGACAAAACCGCACTAATTTTTCTTGCTGTAGTTGCACGCTTTTACAAAAACACATCAAAGCTTCGCATAAGTGGGTTTGCATTAGTACGCTGTGCGCAATTTATGTGCGTAAAAGCGGCGCGCCACTATTTGGGCACGGATGAATTCTGCTGGAGCATTAAAGGCTGATCGGTGATCATTTTGGGCTGGTGTGTGTGTGTGTGTGTGTGTGTGTGTGTGTGTGTGTGTGTGTGTGTGTGTGTGTGTGTGTGTGTGTGTGTGTGTGAAAGAGAGGGGGAGGGGGGTGCTCCCTCTGAATCTAGTTACAATGAACGATGTTACACTGACAGCTGTGTGGAGTATGCATCTGCACTCGCCACTTCCCGCCCTTCACGCGGCAGAGATGGAGAGCCGCGTCGACGCCTGGCTGTCTGTGAAGCGCCAGTGGCTTTTGCTGTTTGCGGAGAGAGAAGGGAGACATGTTGTTTAAGTGCCTCCCGGGTCTCTGTCTGCAGTGACAAGCTTCAGCGTCCCCAAAAAACCGCCCGGATCTCCTGAGCTGAGCAGCCAAGGAGGTGGCTTTTCCATGCGAGCCAGTCAATAGCTGTTAGAGGGAACCGACCGCAAACGCCCAGCCTCTCGCTACAATTATGACCTGTGTCTTGCTGGAACTCAGTGTTAACGCTCAGATGTGATTAACACATGTGGCCAGAGAGACAAGAAAAGACGTGCGGAGTTAAAAACAGTCAGTGACACAGACAGAGGAGGAGAGAGATGAGAGGAGTATATTTTTATATCTTTTTAAACTGATCCCGTGCCAATGTGTGCATAAATCTACAACGTTATATGTGCGTAAAGGACCTTTTACCAATTCGGGTTACGGTTCAAGACAAATTTAATAATATTTAAACAGACAGTGACTGTGTTAACCATAAAATAACGCCAGGTTACACCTTCAAAACACAAAACTATTCTCAGTTTTCACGACGCAGACAGTGGATGTCAGGGAAATCCCAGGCCTAGAGTGATTTTAGAGAGTCATTCATCAGCGTTTATAAGACAGCTGGAAATAAAGACCACTTCTGTTAAACCGCCACGGCCATTGATTGTGCTGAAGGTCAATCATCTACTTAGGGACAAAGTGATTTCTAGATTTGCAGCTGAACGCAGTTCATTTTTTGGTGATTGACATTTTTGGACGATGTGAAATATTAAATAATTTCTCACCAGAAAAAAAGGATTTGAGCTCCTAATAGGGGCAGAGTGCAACATGATGGAGCATAAGGTCTCATTTCAAAACATTTTTGCACAATTGATTTTAAACGAAATGAAATGATCCACTGATAATATCCGGTGCAGGCCGATGGTTTCTTCATGTGCTTTGCAATCAGACACGGTTGTCATCATGCGTGCAATAGGGCTACATCTTAAACATTTCCAAAGCAAGCAAGGTCGAATATGTCATGCTCTCTCTGTTCAAACAAATCCGTCCTTTCACCACTTCACTTAATCTCAGTGCGTTTAGAAAAACCTCCCCAACACGCCTGCGAAGACTTTGGCACAGTTAACTTAATAAACCTGCGCACGGACGATATTGAAAATAATATTTTTTTAAAAAACTAAAGAATGAAGATGTCTCATCTTAATCGAGTTTTTTTTTTCTTTTTAGCCCGAGGGGGGGAAGCAACTACTGCGAAGCATGTATGTCTTTGTAGTAGCACTCAAAGGCGATTAGAGAAGCTATAGGATCTGGTTTCTCCTCTGCGTGTCCAAGTGGAACACGGGCAGGGGAATTGGCCACTATGTTAGATCAGTGAGGGGTGACCAAGGTGTGCTGAGGTCTGCACAGCCACTCACTCAAATACAGAATTTATCAGAGGCAATAAAATCCATTCATCAGTGTCAGTGAACAGAAAAGAGCATTCAAAGGAAGCTCTTACCTGCAGCTCCTCCTGACGACAGCGAAAGCCCCCTGATTTTTTAAAATAAATTAAAATTAATCTAACAGTCTGGACGCATAGGACAAATCACTGTGGATGTGCTGCGGCTCACATCCCAGCCTCTGTGCTCCTCTCTTGGTCCGCTGCTGTAAAATGATTATCCGGCTGGGTTGTGCACTTTTTAAATCCCACAAAGTAAATAACAACCGTAGCTGACGATAATAGCAAGGTACCAAGTTCTTGTTACAGAAAAGGAGAAAATTGAAACTAAACGCTGCATTTAGACAACCATTTTTGATAAGAGGATAATTGAGGCGACACTGGCGTATAATTAGGGGATAATTTATGCTATATCCACTTTTATTCCACCCTCCCAAAATAAATCCAGTCCATAATCATTACAGGCGAATTGTTCTTAATTTTATAGCTGCAATTTGAGTAAAGTGTGGCCGCTAATCAAATAGGTTTTCGTTGTAACTTGATTGCAACCATAATTATTTTCCATCGCCCTCTTTTTTTGGCGAAATGCTACATTGCGACAAAAAATGTTCTGAAAGTGTTGCAAAGCATTTGAATACCTATTGCATTAGCGGAAATAGCATTTTTATTCTTATATGCGAATCGAACATCGCAGCCCTCAGAGGCAAACTGTATAATTTACATATACTGAAGACCCTATCAGGCCTCATATTACAACGGGGATAAAAGACACTGTCAGTTTATCACGGTATCCACCCTTCTATGTGCAAAATAACCTATTGTACCTCAGGCATATTGTTATTTGATGTGTCACATGTACTGTATTTTCAATTGTCTGGAGATCCTTAATCATATGGTCAGTAGCCCGCAGGGGAAGAGAACAGTTATAATATATGTTACTTTCCAGAGCAGAGGGGGGCTTAAAGAGGGAACTGCTCATTAAGCCACACAAATTCTACACTGCCAAAAAAAGTGATTTAATGAACAGTTATTGTGTAGGGAAAAAGTAAAAGTTCTAATTTATTAATTAATTTTAAAAAATAGTGGAGTTGTAAGCCATTTTTTAATAAAAGGAAATATTTCCAAGGCTATTTAACCTGTTGTTCAAACCACAAAATAGATAATCTCGTAGTTTCAATTATTTTTAAAAAATGTTCAAATTTAATGTAATTGGGATAATTGAACATTCATTTATACATGTTGGTGAATTTATTTTTTAAAATAATATTTTTAAACAATGCCAGATGACTTGAAAATTGATATTTTTTCCAGTCTTGTAATTTATTTCTAGGTATTTAGCTTGAAAATTAATTCTAATGTTTTTTAAAAAGGGTGTTTGTAAAATGCCTCCCTATAAGTAATTAAGTACTGAGGAGAGGAGGAGTTAAAGGCTGAAAGAAAAAAAAAGAGGCACATATAGGCTCATCAGGCAAAATCAAAGTGCGCGCTATATGTTGCGCGTCGTGCGTAATTTGGGGGTTTCGGGTAAAAAACAAAACCGACCGGGCAATTCCAAAAGAGCTGGTTTTACGCGTGAAGCTTGTCTGTAGGAATTATGCGTCTTTTTCCCACCATATATTATTTCCCCCATAGTTGTGGTGGGAGCTGGTAAGGTGGGTTAACTCCAGCTCAAGTCTCCGTGAAGCGCAGAGCACTGATGACGTTGGGTTGGATGACCAATCGGGAGGCGCTGCCCTTTGGAGACAAACCATTTTACTTGTAGTGTCTGCATCAAGTCTGGAAGCAAGGGCTCAATTTTAACAGAATCCACCTTAAAATCTCTCCCTTAACTTATGCCTAGCTTCCGCCACTTTTGAGTGAGAATATCACACGACAAGGGGGGAAAATAAAGACGCGTGTGGAAAATTTTCGGGTGTTAATAGGACAATATCTGCTCGCGTGTGGAGAGGGGGAGAGAGACAACAGCACAGCGAGAGAGAGAAAACCGATTTGGTCTTGAGAGAGAGAGGGGGGTGAGTGCTCTCAAGGCAGAAAATTCGATGATGACCATGACTACGATGGCTGACGGTCTGGAGGCTCAGGACTCGTCCAAGTCTGCTTTCATGGAGTTTGGGCAGCAGTCGCACTCACAGCAGAGCTCCCCGTCGATGGCCAGCGGCCACTACCCGCTGCACTGTCTCCATTCCGGCTCACACGCTCACCACCAGCACGACAACACCGCGTACACCGGGACCAACACCTACAACAGGTCGTTACCCTACCCCTACGTGAGCCATCCGCACCACAGCCCGTACCTGCCATCCTATCACAACAACACGGGAGGACAGACAAGGTTAGACGGCACAGGTAAGAGACCCCCTTTTCACCAGCCAAGTGGAAAAACGCACCTCGTCATGTGCCTGACAGCACCACATACCTTCTTTTTTAGCACCCACAGCTGGGAATCAAACCTTTTCTCCCCGCCAGTGTTGGTGTCATGCCCAAGTCACCGCGCGGCCACTCCAAATTCGGACGGATGATCTTTCAAACGTAGCTGGGGCGAAGAAAACCGTGCGTAAAACGGCACCGGATTTAAATTCGAGCCTCCTCAGCCCTGTTTTGCTGTCCCGTTTCCCCTCACCTCCCACAAAACCTGTTTTTAATGCCCGGGGTGTGATCACCACGACCGTGCAATCCTCACCAACTACTCGTGAAAATTAGGCAGCCCGCACGCCTTGAATGTTGTAATTAGCATTTAATTGACATGTCATTACCAGCAATATCCTAAATATGACAGCGTATGAGGATTGTGGCTGCAACGGCGCTTAAAGGCAATGTGAGATGTCAGCGTTTATCGAGTCATTTTTATTTTTATTTTTTTAGACTTTTCAGCGCATGTGAATTTATCACCACCTTCACGGAATATTCAGACACGTTTGAATTTCCCTGCATGAAAATTTGAAGGTGTATCCAGGCTTCTTTTTTTATAATAACATTGGTTGTTTTTGTTGCAGAGCAGCAGAAAACGACGGTGATTGAAAACGGGGAAATTCGTTTTAATGGAAAAGGCAAGAAGATTCGCAAACCTCGGACAATTTATTCCAGTTTGCAGCTTCAAGCACTGAATCACCGTTTCCAGCAAACACAGTACCTCGCTTTACCGGAGCGCGCCGAGCTGGCTGCCTCTCTAGGACTGACACAAACCCAGGTGAGGAGGAATTTGCACCCTGGATTTGTACATTAATTCGCGGACACCATCATGTATATAATTCTAATAAATATTAACATTTTTATTATTATTGGACTGTGTGTTTTGTTTTCTTGCATTTAATATAGCGAATTTTGCAGAAACTAACCAACATTCGCCACACTGCCTCTTTATTGTACGCTAATCACGTGCACCCTCCTCTTCATGCAGGTAAAGATTTGGTTCCAGAATAAGAGGTCAAAGTTCAAGAAGCTGCTCAAGCAAGGCGGCAACCCGCACGAGAGCGACCCTATGCCGGGCTCCATGTCGCTCTCCCCTCGCTCCCCGACCATCCCTCCGATCTGGGACGTCTCGGCCTCTTCCAAAGGAGTAAACATGCCGGCCAACAGCTACATGCCCGGCTACTCTCACTGGTATTCCTCCCCACATCAAGATTCAATGCAGAGATAGACTGATGAGGCAACAAAAGGTCAGTGAGCTGTCTGGAGGCCTCCGGATCTCCGCCATGCAGTTTCCCAACGTAGCCTACAATTTGTGTCAGCGCAGAGACTGGATGCTGGAGAGGTAGGCTGCTCCTCGTGGAGGATCAAAAACGCAGCCAAGCCTCGGTGTGATGACACAAACAAAGGGAACTAACCATTTTTTTTAGCGTACATGGCTGTTCAGTGGGCTCGCATATTTGTTATGCTTTCATTCATGTCAACATCTGAACGTCAATATACCAAATATTATCAGTGACATTTTAGCCACTTTGGGGGCAAAGACTGCTTAACTCTCTCCGTGGCGCACAGAGCCTTTTAGCCATGGTGGACTCCTGACTGCTTTTTATTTTTATTTTGGTTGTTTCTCCAACATGCAAAACCAAGCAAATTGTCTGTCTGTAAATATAATCTGCTATTTTAGTTGTACATACACTTTTTATGTTTTGTCAGATTGAGTAAACCGTGACTCAAAACAGACGCCTGCTGTTGCATGATTTTCCAAAAAATATCACTTCAGGCCTTTTTATGCTTCATATTGGGCCAACATGAAATTATAACAGGCCTATTTCCCGTCCCCCTGGTGTGTACGAGCCTCAAGCAGACAATATGAACATAAGGTAATGACACAGTTCTCAGAAAAGCCCATTTCTAAACATTTTAAATAAATCCAAAAGCGCTCAGTGCAGTGATGAAGAACGCCACAGTATATAGATTTATCAAATGCACTCAACACCGGAGGAAATTAACTTACCCTGCCCCGCTGCTGTCTACATTCACCTCGAAAGACATTTGCTCCAGGTCCAGCTTATCTTGTCATTTCACCCTCAATTATTAGAAGTATTGACAAAATGTTTTCTCCCTTCTCTCCGTCCTAATGCAGGCCGTTAAATGCCAAGCTCCACGGGATCGATGTTGAACAAAGCAGCCAGCTGCAGCGGCGTTCAATATGAAGGAGATATTTGGGACAATTTGTGGGTTTTTATCCAAGTGAGGCTTTTTTTTCCATTCTCATAAATGCAGGCATAATTAGGGTAATTTTTGATGTAGCCCGCTGATTACAGCGTTTTTACCGTCAAAGATAATTACCTGTAATTTTCTACCACTTTTAATACTAAAAGGCATCTTTATTTGGATTTGAGGTAGCACAGATGGAACAAAAGGGAAAATTATTCGGTTATTCACATACAAATTGCCGAGAAGAGTGAGCGCTCGGGATATTATCTGAAATTACAACGCTGAAAAGCTTCATGCAGCTGTCAAGTCGCGGATGTCCCACTGGCGCACATTCAGTCTACCTGGGGGCCCCCCAGACGTGGGGCCTATCTGCTTCGTGGGCCATGTGCACCCTGATCTGTGGGCTGCAGGGAGCCCGAGGCAGGAGTCGAGTAAACATCAACAAAGCTCATAAATACGCAGTTGGGTTATTCAGCAAGGAGAAGTGACATGTTTCATCATGTTTTTGCAAATGGAAAAAGGCTTTGATGAGCAAAATCAGAGAAGACTAGATAGATAGATAGATAGATAGATAGATAGATAGATAGATAGATAGATAGATAGACTGTAAAATCTGACAAGTTCATTTTACTTTCATCTAGGAAACTGATAGCCTTGAAAAATGTAAGTAAATATAACTATTAATTTTAATTTGTTTACTTTATATCTAATTATTAATTTTACTTAAATGTAGTTATATTTACTTTAATTGTGTAGTTATTGCAACTTAAAAATTACAAATTCATTTAAATCAATCTTTCTACATTTTAGTAACTTCAGTAAACCAAGTTTACTGTGCTATATATCTGTATTGTGCTCGTTGCATACTAGTCAATCATATTTGTCTATTCCTAAACATGTTAAAACAGAACTCGCAGATCACCTAAATTCATAATTGGCAAAATCCTCTTTGTCATGATCAAGTTAAGTCAGATTAACATGGTTTACTGAAGTTGCTAACACTTGGAAAGAACAAAGTAATTTCACTTGTCATTTTTAAGTTACAACAGCTTCACCGGATTAAGTTAATACAGCTAAATTTCAAGTAAGCTCAACACTAAGATATAAAGCAAATATAAAATAAGATTGATAGTTATTTTTTTATGTTTTTACATTCCTTTTTCAAGGTAATCGGTTTATAGATAGATAGATAGATAGATAGATAGAGATGCAAAGTGCAACTGAGTGACAGATATGGGGGTGGGGGGTTGCAAAAAGGGATGTGTCACTTCTTGCTCTGTGAGCTCTAGCAGTAGCTGATGTACCATACAGCAGGCTTTTCATATAAAAGCTCCTACAGCACCTGACAAGATCACACTGCACATCTCAACATGCACACCTCAGCAGCACCAGAACAAGCTTCATAAACACAACCACAATCCAAATATTCTCTCCAGTGCAAAAAAAAGCAAATGCAATATGTTTCCAATTTCTTTGCCACAGACTAAACGTGTAAACTGAAGAGTATATACATCCTATAGTGTCAACAGCCTCGTCTAGGATCAGGACTAGTCACAGGACAGAAAATATAAGACTCATCCTTACCCTTCTGCGCTTGTACAAGCTCTGCACGGTTTTACTGCTGGTGGTTGAATAAGCAAATCCAGGTGGGAAAGTGTTTGCACACCCCGGTAAGCTCTTATATATTGCCTGCAAAATTAGCTGTTATTACTGTCACTGTTTAGTGATGGCGAGTTTGGGAAAAAAAAGCCCTCTGCAATCAAGAACCAAGCGCATCTTTGCAAATTATAGGTAATTGTCAATGTCCAGATTATGATAATGGAGGCCCTAATCCTGGAGAATAATTATTGTGGAGTGTTACAGTTGAAGCTGTCCAGTAAAGCTAACTGTCATTATTTAGACTCGATTTGCAAAACGGGGGGAAACTAGCTGAGTGGAAAATGTTCGGTTGGAAATAAACGGGGGCTCTCGATATAATGGCACCCACTAGTGTGAGTGTGTGTGTGAACGCGCGTACTTGTGTTTGAGAGAGATGGATAGTGGGGAAATACAGTGCGTGTGAGTGAGATTTGAAGGCCTGCGTGTGTGCGTGTGTGCACGAGGTTGCGCGCACCTGAGTGTTCTTGAGCGCGTGCACGTGCGTAAAATCTAAATTTCTCGAGTGACCTGCTCGCGTTGTAATTACGGGACTAACGTTTAGCCTACAGCAGAAATTAGGCTGCAAACAACAGCAGCAGCAACAAGCACAGTGGCGTTTTAGATTAAGAAGGGCATTTTGTTTGCTCCTGCGTGTGTGTGTGTGTGCGTGTGGGGTGTGTGTTCAGTTTGGGCTGCAATCAGGAGGAGGAAGAGGATTCTGTGTCAGGTGGAAATGGTAACGCGCATGGGTCAGTGTGTGGGTCAGATACTGTGTTGTTTAGTGTGTGAGAGACAGAGAGGAGGGGGACTTTTGTGCAACATCGTTTGTAAAAACTCACTTATATGATCTTTGCGCGTATGGCCAGGCAAATTCAATTAGATCAATTTTCAAATCCCAAATGTTTCCCACAGTGGCACGGTTTGTTTAGTTTTTTTTTCATTTTCTTTTCTTCTCGGAAGCAGCGATGGTATTACTGCCTGCTAATAACATGGTGAAATTGTGGAGGATTTTTTTTTCTTTTTTTTTCCTCTCTTTTTTATTTCACCCGGAAGGTGGGCTGCGGCCGGGAGTGGCAGAGCTCTGGAGCCGGTCTACCCCCACAGGAATGCGGATTGTCTCAGATCTCCGTGCCGCCCCCCTCGCCTCCTCTCTGCCATTCAAAGCGGCTAATTGTAGGGGACACAAAGCGAGAGCGACTGCAGACTGTCTGCTGCAGAAGAGCAGGCTTTTTCTTTACAGACGAGCGGGAACCAGATGAAAGTTTCAATCAGGTTCTCCACTAAAACACAATGAGAGTGATAAAAAAAAAAGTGATCATGCTGGAGGTAATCAGACGCACTGAATATAATAATAATAATAACCATAATAATAATTCAGTAAGCTATATTTCAATATTTCATTTAAAATATGGGTGTTATTGTAATAATTTGGGTTACTTTAAAAAATATGTAATATAATAATATCTGGAAACAAAGCCTATGATATCAACAGAAATCTGATTTTATTTTATTTTTTAAAAATACTATCAAGAAAATGATCTACTACTGACCTTCACGGACACAATTCTATTCTCAATAAAATAATGTTATATTTTACAGAAATCCCAATGGAAATCTTAGAAGACGAAACGAAATGAATAAAGAAACACAGCTGAGGTGAATGTAATTATTATGGGGTAAGGCTAACAGTGTAACACAGTAGCCATATTTTCTAAGAAATGTGTTTACAATAATAGCTTTTAAAAAATTAAAATCTGTTTAATAAATCATAATTTTGCGCTGTTTTGCTTCCATAAAATCGTATATAAAAATGAGCCTCAAGGAAAATAAAGGCATGTTGCTAAAAAAAAAAATCAAATCAGATATTAATATCCATGTCCATGGAAACTGGTGAATCTGTGTAATGTTTTTTAATTTAAAAAAATAAAAAATAAAATTTTACAGACTAAGTAGCAAGATTGTGGGTGTTACGGCGACTCAGGATTTACGACATTTTAAAGATTCGTTTCAGCAGCTTTGATTTGCAACCTTGAAACGTGGAAGGTGGAAACGTCACCTGAGGCTCCCAAACATAATTTACGTCTGTTAGTCTTTGTCGTGATTTTCAGTGTAAATAACTGAGGGTTAAAATAACAGGACACTGCATTGAGGCCGGAGGTTGCAAAGTTCCATTGTCCATTTAAACGTTTAATAGTCTTCCAAAAAATGCAATAAATTACATGCACACATTTACACATTTTACACGTTTCTTCTATGACTGTCATCAAATACATTGCATATTCCTCTGAAATTTGAACACGAGTCCCATAGAAGGAGAAAAAAAATAAAATGAACAACAGGGGTGGGGGGCTTCAATATAACGTCCCCGCTCCAAGAGCCAACGAGTGCTGTATCGAGTTAGGGGTCGGCAGGTGGGCAGTCATGGAGCTGCCGGCTGAGGTGTACCATGAGCCCGAGTTTTCCAAAAAGTTAGACGCCGTCGTATTGATGTTTTGTGGCTGTAGGCTGTGCGGCCTGGAGGGGCCCTGTGTGTCCCAAACGGCCGGGGATTGTGGAGAGTTGCACGCCATGGGGTCGCTGGAGCTGGGGCTGTGCTCCGGTGGAAGCTCGCCGTTTTTCATGATCTTCTTCATTTTTGATCTCCTGTTCTGAAACCAAATTTTGACCTTAAAAAAAGAGCAGAAAAAGCAGCTTTAATATTTCATATAACCTCAGACAACAATAGATTCAGGGGAGGCGCGGTGCGTAAAGGCGCACCAAAACAGTAATTTTTCGACCAACACGCATTATAAAACATTTTGAAAAATGAAAATGTATTACAAATAATCTCTAATACCCCACCTGTGTTTGCGTGAGTCCCAGCGACGCAGCCAGCTCGGCTCTCTCCGGCAGCGCCAGATACTGTGTGTTCTGAAACCGCCTCTGCAGGGCGGCCAGCTGGAAGCTGGAGTAGATTGTGCGGGGTTTCCTCACTTTCTTCGGCTTTCCATTTACCATTCTCACCTCGGGCTCGCTTATATCTTTTTCTGTTGAAATAATCATACCAAGAATGAGCACGTGTGCTTAATACAAACTATTTTTAATCTTATTTTGGCGTTGTCGCCTAAATATCTTAAATTATAGGAAAACATGCACAAAATGAATTCCAGGCTGGCAAAAAAAATAACCACGAGTACTCCTATAAATCTTAAAATATTATATTAAAGTGGTTTCAAATAAAACTTGGCATGCTGCTTTTCTAGCTCCAGATTTCACATTTTAGCATTTTTACGCAGAGGGAACACTTAAATAAAACAACTAAATCATAAAATAAGATTACATATAAATATTAGCTCACTTATTAAGTACATGTGATTATTAAGTAATGCTCTGCTCTTATATTTTTATTATTATTATAATAGTAGATAAATCTGCGGCCCGTACCTTGTGGACTCGGCTGGGCTTGCACTCTGCTGTAAGTCCCAGCATACTGGTGGTAGGCGGGGGTCGTGTACGAGCTGTAATCAGTGTAGGATTTTGTCGAGTAATTTCCAGCGGATCCGTTTACACTCGGGTACTGGTACTGGTAGGCATTGAGCGGCTTCCCGTACGAGGTGGAGCTGGGCGAGCAATAGCCGTGAGTGACTCCCGCGGCAGGACTGTAGTAGCCAGAATCCGTGGCGGTGGACTCGGGTAAAGTAGGAGATTCCTGAGACGGATGGTGCATCGTGGAGAGTTGAAACGAGCTCTGGAAGTCAGTTTTCACAGTCGGGATCCTCCGGTCGAATACTCCAGTCATACTTCGAGAAGGGAGCTTTTGTTTAATTTGATTTGCAAGACGAAAAAACGAGGCAGTCTGACTCCAAAGTGGTGTGAAAACTACACTGGCATTGTTGAAAAAGGCTCTCAGGCCGTCGGGCTCTGGTGAAGACTGCAGCCAGCCCCGCAGCAAAGACTTGGTTAAATCCTAAATCGCGCTCTTACGCACTGCAGGGAGGATCTGGTTCCATTGGCCAAGGCGCACACAGACACAGCTACACCCAATTCACTCAGCCAGCTTTCTTATAGGGGGGAAACCACCCGGGCTATGAGGCTGCTGCATTGTTGTGTTTTTATACCATCAATCAATGGGAGCAATTAAAGTGTTGGCCGTGTCATCAATCGACGTCTTTTTAAGGAGGATGGATTAGAGGGACAAAACCTCATTACCAAAAAGGCTTCCTGATGTAAGACTGACCGCTTATTACGATTGTCTTCATTATTTTTTATTTATACATTTTTTATTAAATCAGACTCAGTGTTATTCTACAAATGTTTTGAGCCAAATAACTCCAAAATGACAAATCACATGTTTCAGTCTTATCGCAATAGAAATAGGCTGATACATAACACAGACATATTATTGAGCGAACTGGTTATTATTTTCAATTTCAACAGTCACATATCAGATTATTCTAACCCATCCTGATCTAACAGTGTTAAATGTCCAATATATTGTCAGATGCAATATATTTTATGTGCAATATAAAATATACTCCATGCCCGACAATAGTTATCATCCCACATAAACCATTTTTAAATCCATGCCAACTGCTCTTTGACTGACGTGTATATTGATGCCAAAATTGACCTGCTCCCCCAACGGTATCATTAAAGATTCATCGTATCTTATCTCATCTTAAAACCTGCTGCAGAGCGTGTAAAATCAACGCACTCAGTGAGTCCATTCAGTGGTGAACAGCGCCGACCAGCGGACAAACTGAGGAACTGCACTCAGCAAAAAGAAATATTTTGACAAAGCTTAGGTGGACGAGGAATTTAATATCACCTTCAAACAGGTATTAGGCCGATATTAAATATGATGTTATTCACTCTAAAAGCGTATTAACCCTTTAAAACCTGGTTCGACATCAGTTCTCTTGTACTTCGTTTAGACGCCTCTCACAAGCTGTTTAACCCCTTTTGAACCCTAACCCTGAGGTTTGATTTCTTTCCAAAACACGGAGAAAAAAGGGCAATGACCAACTTGGCAAGAAATGTTCCACAAATGTAAAGAAATTAGTAAAAGGTGAGTAAGAAAATGACCTGAAAATTAGTTTTGAATATAGGAAAGGGAATTATTAGAAATTTATCAAAAATGAGGGAAAAATGAAATAAATAATAAATATAAAATGAAATAAATATAAAATATATTTATAATTTATTATAATAATACATCCTAAATTGTGTTACAGGGAAAAAATAATTTTTTTACACGTTTTTTCCGGTAATTTTCTTGTTTTGATTTTTTACAAACACCATCACTTTTTTGGGGAGGTAATTTAAAAAACAAACCAACAACTTTTTACTGAATTTTTGCTATTTTGTGGGGCCATGAGCAGACCAAACAACGCTTTTTGAATTCACTTTATATAGTTGTCTGATGCGTTAATTGTCCAGTCTGTAAGTGTCAACTCGTACAACTAATACACCCTGCTACTTATTATATCGTTTATGCATATGTCTCAGTTACTTTTTCATTGCTCTTTTATCACTTCATTGGTTCTTCACAGATCAACATTGTTCTCAAAAATATATTTCATGCCATTCAGCTCTTACCTGTGTTTCACTTCAAGTCCAGTGCTTTTAATCCAGGTTGCACCTAATAGCCGGGTAGAAATTCAAATAAATAAATATTCTACACCTGGTCTAAATTTCAGTGTCTTTCTACTGCTTCAAGTCGACAAGTTATCTCAACAAACTAGCAGAACTCTCCTACAACGTTTTTATGCTTTTATCACATCAGCGACTGACCGAGTAAACAGAGCAGGTGTTGGAGAATTGTTTAAATATTTTCAAATGAGCTCACCTGACTTTGGTGCCCCGGAAACACACACACAAAGAATTACTTCCTGTCTGTCCTGTGGACATTTTTTTAAATTCGGTTTTTGAGTTCATATTTTTTTAAACCGCGCCAGTATTGTTAGCTGCCTGACAAATGGCCATGTTTTTTTTTTCTTTCTTTCTTCTTTTTTAAATCAAGAAAACTCTCTTTACTGTGGTTGTGCGATTTGAATTCGGGTCAAGGCTGTGAGCGCGCAGCGTGCGTCTGACGTCACTGAAGAGTCAAACTGACAAGATAGTTCCCCCCTCATTCATATCCACGCCGTTGCTCCTCAGGGCGAAACCGTTTCACGAGTGTGTCACTTCTGAAATTAACAGATAAATAGCATCAGTTTTTCATAAATGTCAGTTAATCTGAACAGTGAATAATTCATCAAATCAGCAGAACATTTCCCCTTTAAGTCTTTACCAAGAAAAGGGTAATGGCAATATTTTCACTATGTTTTATGTCCCTGGCGCTACAAAAAAAAAAAAAAAAAAAAAACATTTATTTATTCATTTATTTATTTAATTCAACAGACCCCATAGTTTTTGGGTTTTTTTTAAAAATGAAGGCCTCTTCCAAACAGTTGAGATGACTATTCATTTTAATGGTAAAACAGAAAGAAAAAATCTAAATTACAAATTATTTACCATATTAGTGATTGTAATTTGCTAGTATACAAACATATATTAATTTGTGACCACTGAAATAGTTGTATTACTAGTGATAATATTATTTCCAAGCATATTTACCATTAGGGCTATGGTGCTTTGAAAATGTCTGAGAAATAGTGCAAAATTGTACAGATATAATTTATTTCACCAAATATACAATTAACAAAATTTCATTATATGGTATTAACAACGGTGAATATTCATCCTTTTTTTTATATTTAATAAAAAAATCCAACTGTATTATTTATTATTATTAAAGGCCAGTTCAACTGGTAAAACATGGCTTTAAACAGTAAAAAAAAATCTTTTTTCCATCATTTTTTCCATTGTATATATATAAATATAACAGTAAATCTATCATTTAAAAACCATATATGATTAGAATTTAATTAAAATCTTTTATATCAATGTTAATTTCATTAGTGTAGCATCATTACTTTTGCCATAAAAGGCCAAATCAACCATTTGGTAGGGCATGTCATTAAAAATGTAATTTATTAGACTTTTATTTCTTTTGTATAAAGTTACATAAATCTGTTCAATAAGGCCCCTGGAATTACAGCATTTTCAATAAACATGCATACTTTTCAAAATCCTCACAAAGCCCTGTGTACCTGTTATCTTTTAATTTTTTATTTTACTTTAGTGCCGAGCTTTGATAGATGAATACATGCTTTTTAACAACTTAAATAATTGCACCAGTGAGACCAATATATATTAAGTGAGATAAAAATAGAGCGCATAGTAGAAATGTAATGGTAAGGGTAGTGATGTCAGTTCACGGCCTGTGAGCCCAATCTGACCCCCAGTAGGATTCCAATAAAAATAATTATTCACACTGGAAACTGCTTTTGTGTGTTTAATATACATAAGATGCCAGAGTGCAAAACAGAGCATGTTTATCAAAAAAGATGCCAGTGGAGGATCCACATAAGCCTTGAATGTACTAAAATTCTCCAAATGTCCTAAAATCCTACAAATGTGTAAAAAATCTTTGAAATGCTGTAAATCCCAGAAATGTGCAAAAAAAAAAACAACCTAGAAATATCCTAAAATCCTCGAAACATGCACACATTCTAGAAATGTGCTGAAGTCCTATAAAGGTCCTTAAATCCCAGAAATGACTAAAAATCCTAGAAACATCCTCAAATTCTAGAAATAGCCCTAAGATCTGAGAAATATCCAAGAAATATCCAAATTTCCCAGAAACGTGCTTCAATCCTTGAAATGTCATAAAATCCGAGAAATATCCTTAAAGACTAAAAAAATGGCCGCATTTTTGGCCTCCTGCAATCTTTCAAGTGTCCCCCAAGCTAAGCAAGTTGAGTGTCCCTGCTTTAAGGCTGCTTTACGGGAAGTGAGCAAAAACGGAAGTAGATGGGAGGGAAGCCTCTTGCGCCGCACGGGTCTTTTCGCTGCTATCTTTTCTCTCGGCTCCCGTTTTGTGTGTTGGGGGGATGGGGCCGTGCCGAGGATGAGAGACTCCAAATATTTACCACTTGGCTAACTAAATATCTTTATTTCCGAACTGGGCTTCCTCCCTCGCTCTTGTACATATAACTACTTTTCGACCACGCATGAGTTTCGGTGGATTTTGGCCCAAATAAAGTGGAGTATCTGTACGTCCACGACACACGCTTAAAAAGTCGACAAAATGTATTCCTCTGCTGGAGGTAAGTGCTGCAGCTAACATTAGCATCGGCTAAGTGATGCAGCTACCAAAAACCAAAAAAAAAAAAAATAATAATAATCACACCGTGCTGATACATTTTCATTGTAGAAACCCTGTTTCATTAAGCTAGTTATCACAAACAAATCCTTTGATCGATCGACAACATGTCGCCCCGGTCTTAAGTGCAGGCATTAGTAGTAAAGACAAGCTTAGCTAGCGTGCAACAACAAGAAGCTGCTGTTAGCCAAGTTAGCTTCAGCGGTGCCTCGTTTCCCCAACTTGTTGTTGGTTAGCTTCTCGGGGTAATTTCACAAAGTGGGGTCGATCGGTGTATATTTTCTTAACAGATCGCGCAAGTATAAACGCACCGATCTTTGCTGTGAGTCTCTCTGTCGTTGGATACAAAATACAGTGTTAAAGCAATATCTAGCGGCCGACCATGCCATCTAATCTCATCACCAATCGCAGCTATGGTTAGATCCCAGTGTCCAACTTGGACTCGGTAGATTAAAGTTATGTTGGATTGCGTTTGCTCACGATGTAAATTTCATAAAGCTCGCAGTATACTAAGCGATTTGGGAAATTTAAAAGAGTAAACAAGACTCAGGCAGGAGTTTCGACCGAGGCTAAGTCAATTATACAGCTGTACACTACATACGATGTTTATATTTGCTGCTCATTTAAGTTTATTTCCCCATCAGTGGCTTTTATTCACAGTAACAATCATTAAAAACACCAGAGACACTGTGTTTTATTGTTTTCAAATGCAGTGATTGTTTTTAGGGTTTGTTTTCTATGTTGCGGGAGGCATCTCTGCTCTCTTTGCAGGACTAAAATATTAACTGTGGGCTATTTCCAGGAGATTGGGTGGCTCCAGCAGTTAGATTGGCGGCTTGCACGATTCCTCCTGTGTGCATATTGATAAGAGTTTTGAAAAAGTAGCCCATGATTGTGGACGATGGCGTTAGAAGCGATAAGAGAGATGGATGTACTGAAATGTAGCAAGTTGTTGCAATGGAAATGTGCAAGTAAAGATGAGTAACACTCTGCACTGGCTCTTTTTGCCACCTGCTATATAAAGAAGTTGTTTGTCTTTTTAAGCCCAATTTCTTTCAAACAGCAACTTAAAAGAGCCCAAAAATGGTAAAAAAAAAAAAAAGAAAATTATCTCTTAAAATGTGCTGAAACATAAATGTATTTATATATTGTATTTGGCTGTTTTGTATCATAATTTTACATAGAAAATTATTAGAATTACAAATATAGTTAGAGACTTTTTTTTGATAATTTGTTAACATTCCTCCCCTCTTTAACATTTTTCTTATGTAATTTTCTTGTCACCTTTTTGGATTTCTTGCTATGTGTGGGGCATTTCTTGCCTAGTTGATAATTGCCTTTTTCCCCCCAATGTTAATGAAATAAATCAAACTAATTTGCTGAGGTTTCAAAGGGTCAAACAGCTTGTAAAAGGGGTCCAAACGCAGCACAAGAAATCAATCCAAGTTTCAAGGGGTTAAGCAAAAAAAAAAAAACAACCTACATTTCTTTCATGCATTAAGTGACTCAAATGTATGTTTTCACCTCTCATACTTAAATAAAGTGCGTTTTAGATTAAGTATTTATAACATCTTAATTCTTGTCTTCTAGCCACCGAGATGCAAGAGGGACCCCGTTCCTCTGGGTCAATAAGCTCTGGTAAGTTTTGCCCATATTTGGGCTTTCAAGCCTTAAACTGGTCCCAGCATTGGTCCAGTAAGTGGCGACATCATGCCTTTCATATCATTCAAGCATGGCAGTATGTGCTTATCTGAAGTACAATTTAACCTTCAGAGTGAATAATGAAATTGTCCAGGAAAATGGGACACATGTGATTTAACGCTGTAGGTGAGACTCTAAAGAAGACAATGTCCTACTAAATGGCCAATTTCCTCCAAATGCACCTCATTTTATGCTCTGAGAGGTAATGCATTTTAAACGCTTAAGGTTATTCAACAACAGCAACCGTATATTACTAGATTTTCTGGGTGTTATTTTGTTTGAAAGGACAGAGCTGGAGCACAAAGATAAGGCACTGAGGGGACGGCAGAGCGAGCTCTGACAGTCTCGCCGTAATAGCTGAAGTCGCAGATACGGAGCGTCTCGGTTCAGCCCTTCTACCAATGATGAAGGCTTTGAGAGTCTCCAGACTATAAAGAATGAACAACAGGCACCTGGAAAAATCTGAACAGACTGGTTTTGATTTGGAGCCGGGTCCAAATTCTCACACACACCTTCTGCCAGCCAAAAACAGCCAGTGAACGAAGAAGCGATGGTGTTAAATGATGACCTGACTCACTGGCTCCTCAATGCTTGATGTAAAAGATGATGTCAGAGACTTAATTCTGTAACTGTGCGCTCACCTCCGCAGTTATTCAAACTAACATCAGCAGATAAACAGCAACTGGCGACGGTCATTTCTGTCTATAAAATAGGACTAAAAGATCGAGACTACCCAGCAAGTGGTGTGTTTGTCCAACTAGATGTAGGAAAATTCACGCTAAGGCGTCACTAGAAAAGAGACCGCTGCTGTCACTCGAGTCATTTGATCCATTGATGATGCACTTTAACTGAGAAAATGCCCTTTTAGCTTCGTAATTACAGATTTGTCCTAAAAGACCAAAAATCTACACCTTAGATATCATAGCTTCTGCTTTCTCAATCTGGATTTACTACTGCTTGCTTTTGAAAACCTTTTATGTTTTGGTGTCCCAAAATATTGTGTCTTAAATTTCTCTCGTCACCACAATGGTGATAACCTACCACATGGAGGACTAGTTGACATGGCTGAACAAGTCGTGCAAAACTGGTTGAGACATGTCACGCAGAAGTCGTCTTAGGTAGCTTTTGCTAAAAGGTAACCATGAAAAAGAAGACTGTTACTGTTGGAAACAACTCGCTCCGCTGTCCTTTTCTCATGGATTCGCTACCCGTCTGTAAAGAATAGGCTGGTACCTGTAATTACAGTATTACAGCAAACAGCTGTTTTTAGTTTCTTTTTTTTTTTTTTTTTTTTTTATTTAATTAACTTTTATTTTATTTTTTATTTTTCTCCTCTTTTCTTCACTCCCCCCTTTCTACTTTTGAGTAATTAATACAATTATTTGATGAAGTTATGCTGTTCTCCCTCCCTCACCTGAATGTGTTTTGTAATCCTATGGGAGAAAATGTTTGAAATTAAGACAAATATACATGTTTTTGTACCTTTTTTTGCGGGATAACAACTCTGAAAATCAAACACATTTACAAACAAAAAAAAAAAAAGAAGACTTAAGTCTCTAATTCGGAGAGGAATGTATGAATTAGAAAATCTCTCATTCCTTTGTTAATAGTCAAAAGTTTCTAATGTTTTTGTTGCTGTGAAAGATGTTGACGTCAAAAATGTTTTTATGGAGAAAAAAAAAACTTGTTTTCCATTATGATCAGTTGAGAAACAGACAGTGTTTATGTTTTATCTGTAAGTGACACTTTTTACTTATATATGTGCACATACATGTTATGTATGCGGTCAGAAAATACTAATTGGACCTGTAAGATCTTTGGACGTTTCTGATATCTGTGTAATCCAATTTTAATTGTGCAATTTTTTTTTTTTCGTCTTTAGACCCGCCCTCTTCCCCAGTGCCAGAATATGTGTTCAAGCCACCATCACGGCCGGACTTTGGCACCATGGGCAGGACAATCAAACTCCAGGCCAACTTCTTTGAGATGGAAATCCCCAAACTGGAGGTCTACCATTATGACATCGACATCAAGCCTGAGAAATGCCCCAGAAGGGTTAACCGGTGTGTATGTGTGTGTAAATCATTGACAGTCCCCTGGCAACATGTTGGATCAGTTGTTGGAATCTAATTTATGCGTTTCACGTTGTTCTCAGGGAAATCGTGGAGCACATGGTCCAGCACTTTAAAACACAAATCTTTGGTGATCGAAAGCCAGTGTATGATGGGAGGAAGAATCTCTACACTGCCATGCCCCTGCCCATAGGCAGAGACAAAGTACGGATTTGCAGCAATAACATCTCCACTTTTGGAGAAATCGCACAAACATCTGCAGAATTGCCTCAATCTTGTTTTTCCTTTTCCTGTGTACCACACAGGTGGAGCTCGAGGTAACCATTCCTGGTGAAGGCAAAGACCGCAGCTTCAAAGTCTCCATCAAGTGGGTGTCCTGCGTTAGCCTGCAAGCGCTGCACGAGGCACTATCAGGGCGGCTACCCAGCGTTCCCTTTGAGACCGTCCAAGCCTTGGATGTGGTCATGAGACATTTGCCCTCTATGAGGTGGGTTATTTTTCTTATTGAGCAATAATTTTGGGACGATTGATTGTCATTATAGTTTATGGTTATAAATACGCGGCCAACTTTATGCTTGATGTTTTCAGATGGCTACAGCGGATGTTTTGGCCCTAATTACTAGTTGGATGTACTTCACATTTTTCCTGATTATTTTTCTAAAGCTTTCAGTGTGCAGACATGCAACTCCACTTGAAATAATTCAAAATCCGGCCGCACAAAATGAGCGATTACTCAGTTTTGTTCAAATAAACACAGAGCGATTTAATCCACCACCCTGACAACGCCAGTCGAGCCGAAAAGAATAAACATAGCGTGATCGAAAAGTGTTGTACGGTCGTTTTTTCACGTGTTTCAGTCTCTGAGCGTACGTTGAGACAGAGATTGGGTTGTGTTTGTTTCAGTGTGGCCTGACAGTCAGAGACTAGACTAGAGAATAGTTTCTGTTTCTCAGAGCAGATTTCACATCTGACTGTCCTCTCTGACAGGTATACCCCGGTGGGCCGCTCTTTCTTCACTCCCTCAGAGGGATGTTCGAACCCGCTCGGGGGCGGCAGAGAGGTGTGGTTTGGCTTCCACCAGTCTGTCAGGCCTTCCCTTTGGAAAATGATGCTCAACATCGACGGTAACTTTGATGCTGATTTTACACTAGTAAGATGAAGCGAAGCTGTTTCTGTGAATCTCACCTCTGTGTGCTTGTTTCGTTGACAGTTTCTGCCACTGCATTCTACAAAGCCCAGCCGGTAATTGAGTTCATGTGTGAGGTCTTGGATTTCAAAAGCATTGAAGAACAACAGAAGCCCTTAACAGACTCTCAACGAGTGAAATTTACTAAGGAAATCAAAGGTAAGACAAGCTCAGGAGCTCACTCGGTACTATCTGTTGAAGTCAGTTCGGTTCTGTGTCCATGAAGTGTTTTTCTTGGCAGAAAAACTGTGGCAGTGTGCGGGGGAGCGCTTCATTAAAGGAAAAAAAACACTTTTTTAGTGATTCGCTGCATGTCGTTTTCTTTATTGCCAGCACTACGTTAACATAGGCTTCACTGCACAGCTACAAGTTTATAACGTAAAGCACAACACTCACTGTTTATCCAGTCTGCTCCCCAGTTTCTGACTGACAGCAGGACAGTAGCTAAAGGAGGGGCAGTGAAGACTAAAGCGCCTTTCTTAAAAGCTCAGATTTTCAAAAAGATGTTGCTGGCAGCTGTACCAAAAAGTCAAAGCGCTGTGAAAAAAGACGCTGATGGCAGCACCGTTTCTCTATGTGGCAGCATACGCTCTGTCCTCTGCTGAGGAAGACACGCTGCATGGACATTCAAGCTCAGACGTTTAAGTTTTTATTTGGGGTTAGTGCTCAGTTAAATGTATTTACAATAGAGAAACATTAATATTTAATTCCCTCCTCTAATATCTGTTTATGATTCAAATTTTATACTCGAGTCAAGGTTCAGTTTACAGTCTTAAAAAATAAAACCTTTATTCTAAAGTCTCTTGAGTGTTATACTTGAACAATACACTTAAAACTCTCGTCTTTTAAATCGCTGTTAAAAAACCTTTTTTGGTAATTTTACATACATTTTATGCATTTTTTTTAACTCATAAGTTTTTATTATGTAACTGTTTGAGTCTTAGTTCATTTCATTTTCTGTATGTTTTTTTTTGTAACTGATTTGAAAAGTGCTATATAAAAAGCAAGTTAAAAAAAAGATTATTATTATTTAAATATGTGTCATTAAGTGTTTTTCCTGTAATGAATTATGCCTGTCTTTTGTCGTAGGCCCAGGGTTGGAAATAATCACCAACTACCAGTCAAAATTCTGATAAAATATGCAAGTGGCTTCTAGGTTTTCTTTACTTACCAGCCAAAAAACAATGGTAATCTATTCAGCAGCTGGTAGAATTTGGAAAGATGGACAGAAAACATTATTTCTGACCCTGCAGGCCATTCAAAATAGGCTTTGTTTTTCGTTCTTTTTAGTTTGTTTCTTTTGGGATTCTTTTTTAATTCTGTTTTCCTCAATTGTGATGCCTCCTTCCAGGCCTGAAGGTGGAGATCACTCACTGTGGGCAGATGAAGAGAAAGTACAGAGTGTGCAACGTCACCAGAAGACCAGCCAGCCACCAAACGTAACAAAGCTCTTCTATCTTGTCAAGTCTTTTATAGTCTTAACGCATTATGTGGTTAAAAAAAAAAAAAAAAAAAGTCCTCTGTATCAGGGGTTAGCTGTATTTGTCTCTTACTTTTTTGGTGTACGCTCCCCTCAGGTTCCCCCTGCAGCAGGAGAATGGCCAAACTATTGAATGCACAGTGGCACAGTACTTCAAAGACAAGTACAAGCTCATCCTGAGATACCCCCACCTCCCATGTCTACAGGTGGGACAAGAGCAGAAGCACACCTACCTACCCCTAGAGGTAAAAGCATCACTACCCTCCTGTTCTTGTTCTCTTTTTAAAAAGTTACCAATTCAGTCTGGACTTTTCTCTAAACTTTTTTTGCCTCACGTGTCTTCTTCAGGTGTGTAACATAGTGGCAGGACAGCGCTGCATCAAAAAGCTGACAGACAATCAAACCTCCACTATGATTCGTGCCACAGCCCGCTCGGCACCAGACCGTCAGGACGAGATTAGTAAATTGGTAAGTCGTGAGATAATTGTTTTCTGAATGCGCACTCGTGTCGCTGTCATGTACACAGTGAAAATAATCAGTCACAACTCAGGAGTCGAGAAGATGTAAATTGGTAGCAGCCAGGGCTCTAGACTGCTAACAAATAGGTTGCATATGCAACCATTTTTGTGAGCGTGCGAGTTGAAATTTCATGTGGTCACATTCGCGTGAGAGCTGCTGAAGTGACAGCTGACTCACAAATGGCTCTAACGCGGGTTAAATGTGCAGGTTATACAATTCTGGTGTATGAAATGTTTGTATCATGAACGTGCAGCTTTTTTAAATAAACTTTGGTTATCTGGTCACATTTTCTGCCACGTCCAAGGTCCTTCTTACTCCCTCTCCTTACTGCTCTCGTACTCACCCAACTGAAGTTACATCAAGTAACTACCACATGGCTTACTACCAACGCAACGCGGAAACATGTTTTTGCAACTTCAGCGAAAGAGTTTGTGATGTTTATTACAACTTCAGTGATATCTGCTGTCTCAGTTCAACTCACAGCTTCGCTCGCTGATCGGAGCAGCTTAAGTCTCGTGTGAGCGGTCAGATAGCGCTGTGGGCGGGATATTCAGCGAGGCTACAGAGTGGTGGCTGCAGATAGACAGAGGTAGCTGCATCAGAGCCAAAGTAGCGCAATTTTCACTTACTTTATTTTATTGGCTATCGAGTATTTAAAAAAACTATTTTGGTAATAATGGAAAATGGGTGTGACCAGCTCATGTATGATGCAATTCACTGAGAAAGTTGGAAGCACCAGTGCTACCAGTGGAAAAGTTAGTCTGGTTGTGGTTAAAAAATGAATAAAGATTCAGTGCTTGCCTGGCTTTTCACTTATTTTCAAGAATATTGGTAAGTTGAGGTAAGATGAGAAAAGGTTTCTGGCCATGTTGCTCAGTTTTCAGTTTGATGCTAAGCACAGACTCAGTGGTGT
Source organism: Plectropomus leopardus (assembly GCF_008729295.1). Classification (NCBI taxonomy): domain Eukaryota; kingdom Metazoa; phylum Chordata; class Actinopteri; order Perciformes; family Serranidae; genus Plectropomus; species Plectropomus leopardus. The sequence continues at coordinate 16,163,116 of NC_056480.1, read as the reverse complement.
TTGCTGATTGGACACTGGAGTAGAGGGTTCATAACGCTGGTCATAATTGGCTGTAACGAAGCAACCTACGGTGGTTTTCAGTCACATTAATGATGCACTTGAAGTACTTACTGCATGTAGATTCACATTAAAAGTGTCACGGCAACACATTGAGAATTTTGCTTATAAAGATAAAAAAAATCTTTACAGATCTTTATATTTGCAGGAATTCTGCATTCACATTTAATCCAACTGCCTTGTTTTGTTTTTTTTTTTTGCTAGATGAGAAGTGCCAACTTCAACACCGACCCTTATGTTCGTGAATTTGGAGTGATGGTTCGGGATGAGATGACGGAAGTGAATGGTCGCGTACTACAAGCACCCTCCATTCTGTATGGAGGCAGGGTATGTTGATTCGCAGTTGCGACCTAATTAAGTTGTCAGCATTAACTTTTATTGAAATAACTTTGTCGTGCGCACGATGACGAGCACTAATACGGTGTGCCTGACATTGCAACTTGCAGAACAAAGCAATAGCAACACCAATCCAGGGAGTATGGGACATGAGGAACAAGCAGTTCCACACTGGCATTGAGATCAAAGTGTGGGCCATCGCCTGCTTTGCACCGCAGAGGCAGTGCACTGAACTCCTGCTCAAGTAAGTGAGATACATCAGGTTTATGCATTTCCTGTCATTGTGTTCATGAGCCTCTTATTGATTTCGATGGCAGGCAGCCCGTGATTAAGGGACTGGTGGTAAGAAGTTGCGAGCATAATATAGGATTTGGAACACATCCTATAGAAACGCACCAACACAAGGACACATTGAGCCATGAGCTGGAGTTTCAAATGTTGCACTCGAGAGTGCAGAAACAGCACAAAGCTGTCTTATTGGATTTGTGCCTCTTTTTGGTCTTTCACAACTGTCGTGACGGCCCAGTTTACAGAGTGTTTCGCTGTATTGCTCCCCTGAGGACCGAGGTATTTTAGCTCTACAGGGACGCAAGAGAGCATGTTAATCATGTACAGCTGTGCCATTCATTTGCAATGCTTTTGCTAAGTTTTTGTGTACTTCAGTACTTTTATAGGGGATGTCTCAGGCTTAATGGCAGTGATGACGTGTGTTTGATGCATTTGTGAGACATATAGGTCCCACTGTTTCTCGGTATGTTTTTTTTCAGACTTCTTGCAGTTTAGAGTAAACATAACATCCTTAATTTTCCATATGCAGAATGAGCCTGACCGATATATCGCTCGGGCTCATTGGCCCATGACAGATAAAGCTTATATTTACATATGCAGCTTATGTGTTGCCCGATATGCAGAGTACATAAAGTTTATTTTTAACTGAACAGAATGTAGAAAAGATGTTTAGAGTAGTGTTTAATTATCAAAATGCCAATAGATTTCATTTTTGGCATTAAGTTTATTGTAAAAATATAGAATATGCTGCCTCCATTACATATCTTTGTCACAAGTATGCGATATATCAATATAGCAATTTTTTTACTCCCAGGTATTGGCATCCGCCCCAAAAATTCAGTATCAGAGCTTTATATAGTATTGTAAAGTTAAAGGAAAAGTTTCAGGGTCTCCATAGTCATGGAATTTTACAATCTCATTTTCCAGGCCTGATAAGGTAATGGAATTAGTAAAAATCATTGAAAGTTTTGGAAAAATTGTGGAAATTTGGATAGTGCTACAATACAATATTTAACCTTCAGCATAAAGTATACTATACAGCTCTGTTCATGTTAAACGTTGTGAATGGACTTGGAAATTTTATTATGGGTCCTTGAAAAGAAGGCAGACATCTCTCTGGCTGATATCCAAAACTCACAACTCACCAAAACAGAAGAAACAAGGAATAATATGTATTTTTGGTTTGGGGTTTAATTTACCCTGTAAGTACCTGGATTTGCAGATTTGTTAAAACTCTCTAAAAATACACAAGATAGCTCAGGGGCTTCTTTCATATAAGTTTTAAACATTGCATTACTAGACTTGTCACTTTCCTTGACTTTTTCAAATCTAACTTGCTTAACCTCACTGAACTATGAATAAACAAGTTCCTCATCTGTCTCAGAGCATTCACAGATCAGCTGAGGAAGATCTCAAGGGATGCAGGGATGCCCATTCAGGGTCAGCCTTGCTTCTGTAAATACGCCCAAGGAGCGGACAGCGTGGAGCCCATGTTCAGGCACCTCAAGTACACCTACCAGGGCTTGCAGCTGGTGGTTGTCATCCTACCGGGAAAGACGCCCGTCTACGGTGAGAGATCTGCTCGTTCAGTCTGTTGTTCTTGTGTTGTACATTTCGGCGTGATTTATTCCTGCAGCAGGGATAAGATACTTTCAGGACATGGACATTTCAAGAAATCCATTTGTGTCACGTGAAATCCTGACTGATGATACTCAGCTTCCTGTGATCTGCAAACTGAACACGTTGCTGATTCCACCGATTCAGGTTTTCTATCAGTTACAGTTGCTAACGATGATTATTTTGCTGGAGTTGAGATCACATACATCACATTTTTTTGGAGATGAGATTGATTTTCTGGATATCAGTTTGCCATCATACAGCAAAATAACATTTGAATTTGATAATAAAGCCATGACAGCATGCAATGAAGTTTTAGAAAGTTTTGGTTGTTAAAACACGTGTGTCATGCTAACTGTAGCAATGCCTTGCTACTGCAAAAAAACTTTAAACAGCTTGGGTTTGTGACGTCGAACAAACACTTTTGAAAAATCTGTGAGGATTCGTGTGATTACAGAGTTATATTTTAAGCTCTGGCGGTTGGACCTGATTAATCAGAACAGAGTTACTGATTCTATTTCTGATAGAGGAAATAACAACAAGGAAATACAGACCAAGTAAAGCTACATTTTTACCACCTGCTCTCCTATTTGCTTCCTTACTCATTAAAATATTGGAACTCCCTTCCTATTCGTACGTAACAACTAAATTTGGCTGCATATAGAAAATGCATTTATATGACACTTTGTTACTGTTTGTAAACAATGTCACTGGCAAAAGTGAAAGCCAACCCAAAAGTCACTTTTGTCTGCATTATTCTGCACTGTGTCCATGATTTTCAGTCTTTCGCTTGGATGCACGCTCACTACCTTTTTTATTAAGTCCTAAACCCACATGAATGCTGTGCCCAGGAAAGTCAGCAATATTGCAAAATAAGGAGAAAAGTCTCTGCAGATAGATACACTGCCACACACTTCTAGTGGGACATAAGTGATGAGAGGGACTATTTCTGTATAAGTCTATACATTGTTTTTAAGGAAAATCCTGTGGGGTATAACTTTTGAGGTTCCAGTGTGGTGGGTAAAACCATATCTCCACCCCCAAATAACTGAGTGGTTAGTGTTCCTGTGTGTGCTTAATGTGACCAGAGCAAAACATCAGTATTGTTACTGATCATGTTTAATTAATTAATTAATATCTCCTGATTATGCTGATGTGTGTTTTAGCTGAGGTGAAACGTGTCGGGGACACGGTACTCGGCATGGCCACGCAGTGTGTGCAGGTGAAGAATGTTCAAAAGACAACACCTCAGACCCTCTCCAACCTCTGTCTCAAGATCAACGTCAAGCTGGGCGGTGTCAATAACATCCTCCTCCCGCAGGGCAGGTTAGTGAAGATACTATCAATGAAATCCCGCCTTGGATCTATGTGTATGTCTTTGAAATGGGACACCTATCAACCGTCATCCAGATTTTTTTTTAAAAAGTGCATTTTTTGTGCTGATTTTCACCTGTGTCTGCACTCTGCATTCATGATCCAGGCCGTTGGTCTTCCAGCAGCCAGTGATCTTCCTCGGGGCAGATGTGACTCATCCGCCTGCAGGAGATGGAAAAAAACCATCCATTGCTGCTGTGAGTACCACCACAACACAACATGCCCATCTGCACTTCACAGATAGTTAAATAGAGGTAGTTAATGTGCTCTTAAAGGAAAATGTAACATTTTTTTAGAACACAGGAGTTACTGTTCTACCGCTGCCTCGATTACTCAGTTTGTTTCTGTTATTGTGTGACTTTGGTGTTTTTAAGAGTTAGTTCCCACCAAAGCGATGGTAAAAACTGTCTGTCAGGATGTATTCCACTTAGGTAAATTCATTTTTTTGTCCACTCTTTATATTTATATATCATATTATATGTTTTGTTTCAGGTCGTAGGCAGTATGGATGCCCATCCCAGCAGATACTGTGCCACAGTGCGGGTACAGCAGCACCGCCAGGACATCATCCAGGACCTGGCCACCATGGTGAGGGAGCTGCTCATCCAATTCTACAAGTCCACCCGCTTCAAGCCCACCAGAATCATCTACTACCGCGACGGCATCTCCGAGGGCCAGTTCAACCAGGTGATACGCAAATCAGGAATGATGCAGAATAAACGCGGAAATATCATGAAGTATAGACTGTTCAGGCATGAGTACTTATATTAGAAATGATGTGTTTAACACAGCTTAGTATTAATGTTATGTGAAACTTTTCTCCTGTTCTGTTTTTTGAGATACAGGTCCTTCAGCATGAGTTGCTGGCAATCCGGGAGGCCTGCATAAAACTAGAGAAGGACTATCAGCCTGGTATCACTTTTGTGGTCGTGCAGAAAAGACACCACACAAGACTCTTCTGTATGGACCGAAACGAGAGGGTCAGTATTGTCTGACTGGTAGGGTTGGGAATTTTGTCAGTTTTGTAACTAATTTAACAACAAGAAAAAAAAAATGCGAGAGTGCACACAAGTTTGAGGCTAAAAGTATGTAAAAACATTTTTGGCATGCACAGATGGCACCAAATTAGCTGCTATCATGTTGGTGTAGTCTTTTGCGCAATATCTCTTAACTGGTAACATTATGTAATCCAGGTGTCTTGGTGACACTAGCACGACACTAACATTTAAACTCCTTCTTGGAATGACATTCCCATATCTGCAATTAAAAAAAAAGTTGTTCATAGGTCAAAATTTCATGTGGTGGCTTTGTTTTCCACAAAATCAAGGTTGTTATTCATCAATATAAGGGAACCGTCCTAACCTGCTGATGTATTTTTGTGTGGATTTTTGCAGGTTGGGAAGAGTGGCAACATTCCTGCAGGCACCACCGTGGACACCAAAATCACTCACCCATCAGAATTTGACTTCTACCTTTGCAGTCATGCTGGCATTCAGGTAAGAACTCATCAAATGTGCTTTAACTAAAAAGTTAAACAGCTTGCGAGTATACTTTTTTTTGTTTTTTTAAATGTAGAGGCAAATTTAATAGATTTTGACTCTTACATGAAAAACAAATGGATCAGTGTGTGCATTGTTTTTACCTGTCATCCATGATCGCTCCTTGCAGGGCACCAGCAGACCATCTCATTACCATGTGCTCTGGGACGACAACCACTTCTCTTCAGATGAACTGCAGGTCCTCACATACCAGCTATGCCACACCTATGTGCGCTGCACCCGGTCAGTTTCCATCCCAGCACCAGCCTACTACGCCCATTTGGTGGCTTTCCGGGCTCGCTATCACTTAGTGGACAAAGAACACGACAGGTAAGGACTCAGTTATATTCTGTATGTGCCAACATTTCTCACAGCTTTGTGTAAATGCACTCTAGTAAATTAAACCCATAGACTGTATATGAGAAGTGGATGTGGCCTCCGGACTTGAAAAGTGAAGTCACGGTCAGCTTGAATTACGGATGCACCTGGTAGCGGGTTTGCCTGGCGTATCCAGGAGCCAGGCGCTGTCATAGGTGGACGTGCATAGTGTCCTTGCACCTCCAAAGCTCCACCATCTGGTACAAATATGGTCACCTCCGGCTCCAAAAAAAAAAAAAAAAAAAAAAAAAGATGTTGTTTCTGGCTAAAACTCGAGGCTTTAAAACAGTAGTCCACAAACTCTCACAGTGGCTACATCCACTTCTTTTACACAGTCTATAATCAAAGCTAAATGAAAAATATTGTACATAAGAACGCAAACATTTTTTTGACACCATAAATTTTAAATTTCGCTGTTTCAGTGCCGAGGGCAGTCATACATCAGGCCAGAGTAACGGGCGTGACCAACAGGCCTTGGCCAAGGCCGTTCAGATCCACCAGGACACGCTGCGCACCATGTACTTTGCCTGAGAGTACACAACCCCAGGTTGGCGTGGGTGAGACCGCACTGATGGAACACACTACCCCTCGCTGTCTCACTGTCAGCTGTAGATAGCATCACAGTGGTTTCACATAGTGATCTCCCTACCTAACAGACCTGTCAGTTACCCACGTGTCGACAATTGTACTTCAGCCCCTGACCCACCCAAATCAAGCCAGCTATCGGACTGTACGATGCGAAAGGACCCCTCTTTTTTGGGGTTTGCGCCGGAAGAGGTTTATTTACATGTTGTGCATTAGTGTGTGTTTGTATTTGTTGTGGGAACAGATGTTGCAGAGTATGAAAGGAAAAGGAAAAGTTTGTACACTGATAGAAGAAATCGACCGTTTCTAAACTAGCGGGCAGTATCATTATACTTTGGGGTGATCTATAATTTAGAAGAAGCCGTTCACACCCCTTTTCCTGTTTCTGTTGTTTGTTAGGGTCTTGGTGCTTGAAAGGAGAAGGATCAAATTCATCAGAGGATAAGGGGGCTGTTCTCTGTTTATATGCCTAAAGATTTGCTCCTCTGACAAACATTATTAATCAGCCAATCAAAGCAAAGTGCACTGACCAGAATGGGTACTTCAATCAGGACAAAAGTACTTAATATATTGAGGGTTTGCGTGTGATTTTTCACATAGGGCACTATGTGATGAAAAGTGCCATTTGAGACCACCTTTCTGTTGTCTGTTTAAAAACTATGAATTATTAGGCCCACATCTGGTGGGTTTTTCAGTATTTGTCCTTGATTGACACTGACGACCATTTTTATGCCAAATCTGGTGACAATTTACAAAAAGGATTCCTTGCATCAGATTTGTTATTAACCCTTGAACCAACACTTAGTTTATTCTAGATGAGGGCTTTTAGTTCAAATAGAGATTGAACAAACAGCATCCCTCTCTGCCTCTCGTTAGTCTGAACTGAAATAGTTTCACCAGTAACCCCATTCCCATGCCGAGACTTAATTGGGACCGGTTCCCAACATGGACACCTTTCTTATGTAGTCTGAGCCGTGTTGATAAAAGACACATGATATAGAAATCAACATAGAGGGGAACTTGATGAAATCTTTTTTTTTTTCCCCCCTTCTGTTTTTATAGTAATTTAATTTCAATCAGTTTTGTAATGAATATGCATGTAGCTGACTCATGTTTTAGACATTTAGGCATTTGTGATAATTGTTTATTTCTTCCTTTATACACATTAACCCTACTTCTGTGTTTTAATGTATATAGCAGCGGGATAGTGTTTTCTGCAGCGTCGTTGTCAGAGCGGGATGTTTGTGTGGCGTCTCGATATCCAGGCATTCGGTACAGTGGAGTGAAAGCTGCAACATTTCTAACTGATTTAAAGTCCCTTAAAAAAATAGTGTTTGCTCCATGAATTGGGAGCAGTTGTCGCACAAACGCTTGGGTTTTATGCAAATGACTTTTTGTGAGTCTTTATACTATATAGTAATGTTGGTAATAAGGTATATTTTGAATAAGCTTTCAGTGGAGGCTGCTGAAAATAGTTTTTTTTAACAACTGGCCCACATGTAGTCTAAATTAACACTGTCTATTTGTATACAGATTTTAAATGCAAATATTCTCTTGCCTTCTAAGACTTTTACGGTCTTACTAATAATTTTAGACATTTCCTAACATCCCATCTGAGTTTTACTACTAAGTTAAGCTGGCGAATGTTCTCATAGTCTTGATTGGAGGCGAGTAGTCTATATTTTCTAACTATGCATCATTTTTAACCAAGAGATTTAGCAGTGGGGTATCTCAAATGAATTTGGGTCATTTATAGAAGTAGATAATCAGGGCTTTTTTTTTGTTTTTGTTATTGTTTTTTTAGCATGTTGCATTTAGTAGCGTTTCTTAGTGCTTATCAGCGTCTTCATACCTTTCTAACGGGATGAAGTATTTATGTGGTCATTTGTAAAATTGTAGATTTTATAGCCTATAAAAATTTGGTGTATCCTTTGTAAACATACAATCTTTCTTAGCCAAACAAGATTACAAACTTTTACATGATTAATATTCAAAAAGACATGGAAGCACAAAAAGGACATTCTAGGTGCTAGAAGTTTTCACTGTAAACCACCTTAAATCCTCACTGGACTGGTCAACGAGGCTTTTTAACATGTACGCTAGAAAAAAAAAAAAAAAAGATGCTTCATCATTTTGAGGATCTTTGCTCTCCCTATGACGACCTCTCTGTGTTACCCTTTTTACTCATTTACCTGTAAAGCAACTAGAAATCCGACTGACTGTGTTTGTGGGGCATTCTGAAAAATCACGTACTTGATATTTACTGTTATGATGTCAATATTGTTCTTATCGGTGCTGGTCTCACAACATGTAAATTTGGATGCACTTTCGATAGCAGAACGTTGGTATGACTTCTATAGATGCGTGTTTCTCAATCGAAGCGGGAGGCTCAGCCATATTGCGTGACACTGGTGTAATTGTATGGAAATGGCCGTGTGTTCTACCTCCTGTTACCTGTTAAAGTGTTATGGTAACATCACACTGCGGGCCATTTCTGTATAATTACCCCTGCTATCTATCTAATTGGCATTGTTTGAGTCTTGCATTGACAGTAGAGGTTCAAAACGCTTGGTGTGCATGATGGTGAACGCGCTTTCTCAGTTTATGTAGTTGTGTGATGTTTTATTTCATATTTTACTCAAACAGATAAGCGAGAATGTTTTTCTCTTTTACTTTTCGGGGTTTTGAGCGTTGAGCTGTACGACCAAATTCTTGAAGTGTGTTTGTATTCACACACAGCTTTCCCTTTTTTCTTTCCCTTCTTTATTCTATGCACCAGTGAAATGACAGACTTTTCATGACACCTTGAATTTCCACCGTATCAGTAGAACAACAAACGCAAAGCCCACATCAGCTATTGCCAATTCTTGAGTTGGAGAAATTGTAAATGGAGAAATCGTAAATGCACCCGTAGCGGTGCTGTTAGTCAGACTGTTAAAAGTTGCTTGCAAACCAAAAACAAAGAGAACAACCTCTTCAGCCTGAAAAAAGCATGTATTTAAATCCATGTGAAGATTTGTTTGTAAAGGTATTGGATTCAGGAAGGCCTTCGATGTGTTAAACTTTAGAGTTGTTTCGATACCTGTATTAAAAAAATGCCTCCAATACTGCTTAAAATGCCCGGTCACGTATCAGTGAGTACACTAGCCTAAGCACCAATCCGATACCACGTAATTTATTACTAAACTTAAAAGTCGTTCCACACCTGGATATAATTGCAGTTTTCCCACAAATCAATTCTTCTGCACTTTAAAACAGTAGCCTACACAGAAAGTTGCAATTACTGCTTTAGAACGAACAAAAAAAGAATTGAATTTTGGTAAAAAGTTAAACGTTAGCCATTGAAAAATGTCAGCAATATTCACAGTATTTAATCGAGGTGGGAATCAGAAGAGCTCACAAGATACAATGTTATAAAGATTCTTAAGTTGTGATATAATATTAAACATGTAGCAAATTATGTCTCCAAAGAAAACCTCTGTTTCATTTAAGTGTCCAGTTTATCGCACAGCAGTATTTTTATTGCAGCAGATTGTTTCTAATTGACTGAAAAAGCATTTGATTTGATTATTCTAGTAGGCTACCAAAAGTTTGTGTTTGTAATATTAATAATTTATATAATTAAAAGTTTAATTGGTGCAGTGTATCGCTACAATATTGTCATGCTAAAATATCACAGTACTATGGTGCATCGATTTTTTTCCCACCACTAAATTTTTTTCTGGTAATGCAACCAGTAAAAAGATAAGGTGAACACTTCGCAGGGTTTTAGTTTCAGGGTTAGTGGTATACAGCTGTTAATAATTTTATTTTTTTAAATCAGTGGTATCGAATTGGTACTTGGTATTGAGCGATTAGCAAGTTTGGGTATTGGAATCGGTATCAGGAGGCCAAAAAGGGTATCGGAACAACTCATCACAGAACTTTGTATATTTCCTGGTTAAATGCCGTCATGTACAAGTGTGATTTTCTGTAGTATTTTATGGAGACTGATGTCAATTTTTAGCCCCGTTGTTGAGTCCGTGTTTGGAAATTTCATGTATGTGAAAGTGGGGAAAGTGAAGGGGTGTCCTAAATGATAGTGTGCTGCAATTCAGAACATCTAGTTGTCTTTTTGGGAGATGGCTTTGTGCTCGTTGTTACTGCTCCTTTCGTGTTTTACATTACTTTATACCAGCACCTTAACATAGCAGATCAGAACGGCATTATTTTTCCTGGAGACAAAAACTCCAACATTTGACGATGTTTTTGCACTAAACAAGAATGGACTTTTGTAGCTGTTGGAGCATTAAGAGTATTTATGAGGTGGAAAACTGGCAACCCTTTTTTTTAAATTTAGAAAGGAGCAGTGGGCATTGGTGGCATTTCAAAAATAGGCACAGTCAACAGGCTTGAGGGCCTCAGGGTGTGCGCTTGCCATTCAGAAAGCCACGCCTGCTGATCAAAGAGGGATTCAACATAGCTAACCAGCATTCAGCACGTCGTCTTTGAGAAAAAGCCCAATGCCTTTTAAACGTTAAAACGGAGTGAAACTCGTGGTGTAGGTGTGTTGCCTTTGTACAGCGATGTGGGAGAAAGGTGCTTTATGCAAAACAAACTGACAGGTGCTGAAATTGAGCTGATGAGCAATGGACAATAAGATTTTTGTAGAGGCATGGATGCCAAAGGAGTGTGAGATTAGAGCGCACGGAAGGTTTGACACGGTCACGTAGAAAAAATGCTTAAAGTAAGGCCTGTTTTTACCTGATATAAACATGCATTTTGGGGAATCCAAACAAAAGTGGACAGCCGAGGCGCATCGCAGTTCACACTTGAGACTGCCACGCGTCTCCTTAGCTGATGGCTTGTGTTCAGGTTTTGTTACCACCTTTGTAAATTATGCTAAAAGATCAAATGGCCCTGCAAAGCGATGCACGATAATATCCGCTCGGTATAGGTGTCTGCAGATATTGGCTTTAAAATGAAACTTTGGAATGGGCCAACATGCTGATTTCTGCCAATATGACACATTTCTTATTATAGACAGAGTGAACATGTACAAAACATCAACCCTGAGTGGAAGTATTTTTCTCATTTTGCACAGTAAGTGAATATTACATACATAAAAAAAGCATTGTATTTAATGTATCGATCTGCTGGTGAGTCCCCAAGATAAGATTATGCATAATATGATGTTAATTCCCACTCGAAGAGACTTGATGATCACTTAAATTAGATGGGGGGGAAAAAGTGGATGTCTATCAGTTATGGGCCAAATGAGGTGTTGTATATTGGCATATGGGATATCGGCAGGACGTTTATGCATTTGTTTTTGCGTTCGTTCTCTGGGGAAAAGAAAATATTTCCCGAATGCCTAAATTCAAAACTAAATACCCACCCAATTGATAAATACTCAAATAGCTGAATATTTGGGTCCAGCTCCACTCAATACCCTAGTATACCATAATACTGTGATAGCAGCCGTGTTAAACGTGGCCAAATACATCCCAGACAACCTCGACGAGTGGTTGTAGTGATCGGATTATGTCTTTGTGGTCGTTTACGCTTTGTGGTCCGCTTGCGATCTCCTCAAGACGCACACTGGTATCAGGTATAAACAGGCTCTTTGTGTTAGACATTACCTGGGACAATACATATCAAGATTCAGAAGAGGCATTTCCTTTTTACCTAAGACTGTTTGATCAAAATGACCTAAATCAAGAATGTGTATGGAACAAACAAGCTAATACACCAGCCTGGATGAATGTGGCACTACTTTACCAGTTTAATGGTGCTTAGTTAGGCTGTCAAAACCCCTGCAGTGGTAACCTTACTGACATTACTTCACCTCAGTTTGGCAATTTTTTTGTATCTTTTCAAGAGTCCAAAACTGGGACAAAGCAGATTGTTGAAATGACTGGTTTGTAAACTTCATGGCATATCATAAGCTAATTTAATCAATCTGTCAGTTTTATTTTCTCAATACTGGGTTTTTCTTTTGTACCTGTGTTCAAATGTAGGGATGGAAGAGGCTAAGATAAAAAATTCCTCAAAGTGTAACGATCAGCCTGTTTACTTTTTTTGCTTCTTGAATGGTCTTGGATTTAAAAAAAGGCCGACTTCCAGTGAACCTACACATCAGTTTATTCCCAACCACGACTCTCTGTATAGTCTCCTGTCTGCCTCTCATCCGTCTCTTGTATAAATATTATTGCTGACATAAAGAAACCTCTTGTAGAGTAGAAACCTATTTTCCTAGCTCCAAATAATAACAATGAATGTACTTAGAGCCTGCGTGGTTTGTAATGTTGCGTAGGCTATCCATCCAGTACATCTATACTCATGTTTGCTTCTTATGTATAGCCTTTTCACTTTTCTTTTTCCAGTTTTTTCCCTCTTATTTATAGGCTTTAATTATTGCAGAAAGTATTGTTTTCTTTGATATTTTATTGATTTAGATATTGCCCACATCACAGTTGATATCAATAATCTTTTCACTGACTAACAGACAAGTCTACAGTCGAGATGTCTTTCTACTGTAGTTTTAGGAGACAAAACGTTTCACACTGTTGCAAAGAGTCTTCTCCATTTTTTTTTTTTTTTGGCGTCATGCTTGTGTGAGGTGCTGTAACATACGAGCTGTGTTTGAGTGTGTGTGTGTGTGTGTGTGTTTGTAGATAAATGATGGTTGCTTTGGTGTGTAATCTTGTTTGATTTTTTTGGCTTCTGCTTAAGCCCTCAGTCTGATATATTCCTGTCCTGTAAAACCCTAAAATCCTCCTCGGGTTCAGCTCACTAACTCATTAGCGCATTGCCACTTAAAATCAAAGAAGGTTTTTGTCCGAGTGTTGCTTGTGTTCAGTACTTTTGGTGATTGTATTACTACATGGCTGTTTTTCCAGATTTTGTAAAGTTCAGTTTAGGATTTACATGGCACTCCGTTGGCTACAGCAAGCATAATCATTTCCTCTTCGTATTCCTAGTTAAACCTTTCTGAAGCATAAGTTTGTCCTCGACAGTCGGTCTTTATCATGCCAATGTCCACCTAGTTACCTGCAGTCTTGTGACACTGGTGCGGTGTCCACGAGGTCTCTGCTGTTAAAGTTCGCCTATGTTATTGTTTTTAGCTACAATTATGAGTTATTGAGCACAAATTCAAATGGGGTACTGGCAAGAATCATTATGCCTCATGTCCACTGGATGCAGCTACGTCACATTTTGGTTGTCATGTACGGTCTCGGTTTTAGAGTTCCTGGAGATGTTTAAGAATTTTCTTTAAGCAGTCCTTTAGCAGCTACATTTCCCATCCAACCCATCCAGTAGTTGTGACATTTACGATCCCAACAGAATGAATACTAATGACTTTGGTGATCATCTGCTGTTTCCTCCAGCGTGGCTGCAGGTTTTTGTTCCAAACAAGCAGGAGCACAACTGATAACAACAAATCAACTGTGTGAAGACGGTTCAGTTGATTGGATGGGTCGAGTCAGATGTGCCGCTGCTCGGTCAGAACAAAAACCTGCAGCTGCAGCAGTATGAGACCGCTGTGCAAGCGTCACCAGCATGTCAAATTTTTCATTTATCCAAGTTTTGTAAAAAAAAAAAAAAAAAAAAGTCATTTTCCCAGAGGGTGAATCCTAATGATTTTGTGAGCCTTCAGCTTTTATGCTCATGCTTCTATCGGGTCAAATTTGATTTGGTTCAATACTTTCGTTTATGGCCAAATGTATTATCCTAATACTATATTAAGTGCTGTTTACCAAATGAACACGCTAACATATTACACAGATTGGTGAACGTTATACATGTTAAACATAAGCATGTTGGCATTGTTATTTTAAGTGTATTAGAATGCTAATGTTAGCATTTAGATTGAAATACTGCTGTTTTTAAATTTAGCAGCTTGGCTGTAGTCTTTAATTTTTTTTACAAACATTCTGAAAACATTTTTGCAGCTTATACAGAGACACAAGTTGCATTTGCATGAAAATAAACCCAACACTAAAAGTGGAAACAGACAACTTTTCCCCTCCTAGTGTTTCTCAAGGAGGGTGGAAGCAGGAGAGGTCACAGTCTCAAATGACGTCACACAGTGGGGGTACAGCACAGGTCTGCAGTTTCCCAGTAAACACCCGGCAACTGCAGACCAGATTTCACTGCGTACGTGCTGTACCCCCATTGTGTGACATCATTTGAGACTGTGACTTATCCTTCTTCCACCCCTCTTGCTGTTACTGTGGGTGCTGCCTGTCACAAAGACAACTGGTTTACTTTTTGTTTTCCTCTGAGCCAAGCAACTACCAACAACACAGGACTTCTTGTTTTCCAGTTACTTTAGTTGTTCCACTGTCTGCCATTTGTGCTACGGGGGGGGGGGGGTAGTAAAACTAAAAAAACGTAAATTGAGACCCTTTGGTAACTGAGGGTAACTCACAATAGTGACTGGGGACAACAAAAGTGCTGTCTTCTTTTTGTTTTGGTGGCACAATGGTTGACACATTCTCTTTATGCCCTAAATGAGCCTTATTTTTCCTGAGAGATTTTTAGAATTGCATGTTAAAAGCGAGGCTTATAGGGATCCAATCCAAACACCAATGCTGTCATTAATCTATACCCTTTACATTGTGCAGTCAAAATTTACTTCATTTCAATTATCAAATTGAACCACAATGTTGTCTATTTCCACTTCAAGGGAAATCAGGTGAGAACGTGGACCACTAATCTCTGGCAGCCGTGACGGAGCCAGTATGTGTTGTAGCTGCATCCGGAGGTAATTTGGGGTATGTCTCGGGGCTGTAGTAAAACTGACCTCGACTGAATAGAGCTGTTACCAAGCTTCAGTAAATCAAACCAATGCCATCCAGCTGATCTTACATGTATCCAATAATGCAAGACTCATGTGGGTATTTTTGTATCTTCAAAGCATTTCTAGTCTTCAGAATGACTTGGCTTTTTATTTACCAACTTGGAAAAAAAAACTACCTCAGAGCAGTGTCAGGTGCTAGCTAATCTTAGCCCTCATTTACAATAATGGTAACAAAATCAAAAAAAATTGTTGTGACCAAACCAATACAAGCCAATATCGTGTGAGAGCACTGTTCTTTCCTTTAACCTTAATAAATGGAAAACCAAGTAATCATGTATGACTGGTTGGTTGCTTTAGTTGGTGACATTTTAGGGGACCAAAATTTTTGTAATTGGGAGTCTCATTGTGTCATGCAAGTCCTTGATTTTTCAAAAGATGGCGATGAAAACTACAAAGCACAACTAAGGTGACGTAAGCCGTAATCATGAGCATTTATCGACAAATGTGCCATCGTAAAGTAATTGAAATCACTATGACGATGTGATACCGTTGGCCATACTGAGGAATGTTTGGTGGAGAAGGTTTGTTGGAAAGACGTATGTACAGCAATAATGTCAGTGTGTGGCCTGTGAATCGTTGGTAATTAGTTTGTCTTTACGCAGGTCAAGGCAACGCTCGATAAACGTGTTTAGTCTGCGGGACTATACTTTGCAAATGGGTAGATTAGTTTGTCCAAACATTTGGAACCAGCTTTTTCTGTTTGAGTTTTTCCAGAATGTTTAAGGTTTCAAACCGGATAGAGCCACTCCATGTGATCAAACGCCTACACTTCTCTGCCGTGTTAACCCAGTACTGCAATAAAATCAGGGTGGATGTCCCTGTCTCCGACTCAGTTCATTTTTCCTACGATTAGTCAGACTCAACGCCATTTTTGTTATAAAATGTAGTTTTTGCATGCGACAATTTACAAAGGGAATATACACATTCGAACATAATTTACAATGTAGCGGGACATTGTAATCGAAAGGTACATACGAGGCTGTGCGGCAGTTTGTAATTTAGTTTAAACTGAAAACATCCAGAGTGTTTGTAGTCGTTTTTATGTGTGCCTTTTGTCAGATCTCTCTCTCTTCTCCATATGCCCCAACATTGGGTTTGTGAGTCCTTTTCAACAGTAAAAGGTTTGACGAAATCTGCTGCGCCACATAAAAAAAAATCCATTTTTAATTATCATGCAACCTTGCGTGTAGATGCTGCATAGAACGATCAGTATTTGTGTTTTGCACTTTCAAAGCAGTCTCAAAAAGAAATCGCCCACGTGAGGTTGGGCGGAAAGTAAAAAGAAATAACTGACGAGGTATTTTATGCTATCAATAGGAATTATAAGGAATAATATGACTTTGAAGAGCTTTTCTAAAAAGGTTGATATATCTATATATATTCATGAAGTACCTCATAAGCCTGATATATGCTGCATTGACTTTTTTTTCTGTAGTGTACTTCATATTGTCCAATAAAATTTTTAACTTTCCCCATTGTTGGGAGGTTTGAATGTCACTCCAGGCTGTGCACACGCCACGACCAGTAAATCTGATAGAGTTCTGTTGTAACAAAGGTTACAGCTCGTGGCCAAATGATTATGTGTCATTTATGCAATTTCTACGCAATTCTCTGAAGTATATTTCTCACTTGTCACATATTATTTCTGTACTCTGTCTTTTTTTTTTTTTGTTCTGCTTATTCTCTGCGTCTGTGTAGCCAAAAATATCGGGTTTAGCTGGTGAAGAGTTGACGCGCACCACGCATCCTGCAAGGCTCTGCGGTATAACACGTCTGTTGACTCAGGTATTGTTGTGAAAGGGCTGTATCTGCTTACTGTGTCCCAAATCCCCCCCTCCCCCTTTTCCTCCTGCACCTTTGTCTTAAAATAGCCTTAGATCTACATGTGAGGTTCCTATTTGGCCTTAATAGTTGAACAAATTATGCACTACAATTTCACAGACTTGACAGAGAGCTCGATTCCCGTTCGTTTCTTGAAGAGTTTGCGCATCATCGCCGTGTTATCTACCTCCTATGAATGTAGGGGCTGTCCTGGAGTTGTAGTCGACTACAAAACGTATAATTTTCTCGCTCATTTAAAAAGGACAACAGACAATCATCTGTAGTTTCTTGAAAAATAAATATATTCCCCCCCTGTTCATTCATATATAGATTCCAGGACACTCCATTTTTCTTGTATTTTTTTCCCCTCATTGGCCATTTTCATTTGTGCTTTTTGTCTCATTGTAAGCCATGACGAAGAAGCAAAGTGACCAAAGTCTTTTGGCAAAGGCGGGCCCTGCACAGCCACGTGAATTCAAACCTCCCTTCATTATGTGTCATTTTGAGCTCAGTTTTTGAGTTGTTGTTTATTTCTCTTTTCTCTCTTCTCCCTTATTTAAACCACGACATGCCAAAACTGAATTTGCTGTCATTCCTGTTCTGGTGAGGGTCTTTATGTTGCTGATTTTTAATTTGTTCACATCCACTGCTAAGCTCCTCATTTCTTGTTGTTGTAAAAGGTGTAAGCTTTGATTTCTATTTTACATTTCCTTATTTTTTTGTTAACAATTATGCTTACAGAACACAAGATATGCTGTAAACCCTGTTAGGACATAATGTGAATACGTATCACTTAATATAGTTCACTCTTTGGCTTGACTGTAAGTTGCGTTAATTAATAAAAATGTTTCAAAAGTTTTCCCGCTGTGACTTCTGTTCAGTTATTTCATGTTTTTGTACTGTGAACTATTGTATGATTAATGATTGCAAATGTTTGCACAATAAGCTGTTTTTTTACAGCAGACGTTTTGACTTGTCATAGTCGGAAAAAGCACAGGTGTTATCAATCATCCTCACGTGAACAAAGACTTCGTTCTATTCAAGTGTCCCAAACGTTATGACAGTGTGACAGTGAGCCTGCGTGCACAACGCCAGCACCCTGAACCTGACACAGCTGAATGTAACGCTTATCTAGAACTACAATAACGATCGATTAATTGTCAGCTATTCAATTAATCGCCAACAAATTTGGTAAGTCATCAATTGATTTGAGTAGTTGTTAAAGAAAAACTCATAATTCTCTGATTCGAGCTTCTTAACCCTTTGAAAGCTGAGGTGAAATCAGTTTTCTTGTGCTACATGTAGATGTATTTCACATGCATTTAAACCTTTGAAACCTGAGCAACTTGGCAAGAGATGTCTCACAATATGCAAGAAATTAGAAAATGTTAAGAAATGACCTGAAAAATTGTTTTTAAAAAGACAGAGAGAAATGATTCTATGTTGATAATATATATATATTTTAAATATCAGAAGGTGTCCAGGAAGCTATATTTAGAATGTTTTATTATATATATATCTATATATATAATATATATATATATATATAGATATATATATATACACACACTCATATATAAATTTTTTAAGCCTTTTTTTCTTTTATTTCCCCCCTCAATTGCACTTATTTGTAAAGTGTAATGTCCTTCCATGTTTTTGACAGAAATCAATTTGCTCAGCTTAAAAAGGGTTAATTGCAAATATTTTCTTTACTCAGTGACAGTAAACTGAATGTCTTCAGGTTGCAGACAAAACAAGACATTTGAGGAGGTCACCTTGGCCTTTAGGGAAACACCAATTGACATCTGACATTTTATCAACCCCACTAACTAATTTTTCATTGCAAAAACAATCAACAGACAGAGCTGTTTCAGTCTAATTGCTGTTTTGAACATCACAAACCACTTTTCTGTTAGTCGAAAACAAATTTAAATCATTTTTAAAATTTTGCCCTTTCGAATAACTGGCACCATACAACATAATTATTATAATTAAAAACTCATTTGAGGAGAGACTTGACTTCATTAACAGGCAGTGGTTCTGAATTGACCATTTCAGTTTATCAGATAATCCATAACCCTCTCTCTGGCATCAGAAATAAAATGAGGTCTAATGTTATGCTTTATAAGTAAAATACACTTTTACAATTAAATTCAAAGCAATTAAACAGTCAGTTCATCCAAAGTGCACATTTGTCACTTACCTCTTGTGGTCTTCAGCCATGCAGATGCTGTCTTTTGCTCTGGTTTCTCCGCGTTTCTGTGATGAGTTTGCACAGGAGGCACTCAGCTGCAGCTGCGCCATTGTTAGCGATATTAGCAGCACCTGTGTGTTTCCCACTCTGACAATGCAAAGATGTCTGCCTGAGCCTGTGCAGAGGAAGGCATTGTCATTTGGCCTCAGGCTTGCAGCGGTAATTGTCATTAATTTCACCCCAAATTTCAAAGTCAATATTCCGTGTTGTAAGTAGTAGATTTTAAAAACTAATAGTTAAATACAAGCTGCTTACGTTGGTTGTCATCTGAAAACTTATATTAGGGTTGGAAAAGCAATACTCTTGTTGATAGCTGTTTGAAAGGAATGTGTTGCCCCTTAAAAACTGTTTTTATTTATTAAAAAGAAGCCAGTTTTCTCAAAATGCAAAATTATATTCAAGGACTAAGGATTTTAAAAAATAAGATGCAGTCTAAAAAATGTCAAACATGATTATTCAAAATTAACTTTGATTCTTGACTATTTTTTGGTACTTGGTGCTAAACACATATTTTGGTCTATAAGAAATAAGGCAATTTGAGTTTATTACGTAGAGTAATGTCAGTATTTTCTACTAATTAATCTTGTGAGGTATATATTAAAATTATAGGAATATATTTGAGGTTCATCAAAGTTTATTCACCCTAAGCTTGCAAATAAAGTATAAAAATATATATGTGGACATGAGGTTAATTATATAAATATATACTGCAAGTCTATCCCTACATGGTTTCCTGAGATTTAAGACTGGTTTCAGAACAAATCCATTTGAAATCAACAGTTGTTAAATTGCCTCCACTTAAATGCCTTTTTAAACTATAATTCTGACTTGTTTTGAGAGAGATTAAAAGGTTTAAGACGAACAATAGGGCTAGTTTTACCCTTTGGCTGTACTCGATGCATGTACCATCTGAAGTAGCCTGTGGTTGAAATACCAATCAGATTTAACAATAGTGAATTTCAAACTTTATTTGGAGTATGAACAGGACTTTGGCATACTGCAACACTTCAGATAAGGATCATAAGGAGGGAGTGGGTTTGTGCCACATTCACATATATAAAACACTTTAACGAATTGGCTTATGTAGACGGCAAAGATGACGGTCAAAGACAGTGAAGATGGTCACACTCCAGACAGACAGACAGACAGACAGACAGACAGGCTGATCACAGGATCATTAAAAACAAATCAATGGATCAGATGTGACAAAACACTAGACTCTACATGTATAAATCACCACACAGATGAAAAACTAGTATAAGAAAACAAAACTAGACAAAAATAACGACACAGTGTTTGATCTTGAAAAAGTACATTATAAAGTTTCTCTTTTACATACTGGAGGAGCTGTGCGAAAACAGGCCTGTTTTTCTTTATTCTGCCCAGCTGATCCTGTGGAGGACACTGAGAAGATTTCGGGGCCGGCTACATAAAAACACTAAAGGATTAAGTTGTTTGGACGTGAAAATAAAACAGCTGCACGGGTTGCTCAGGCATGGCAAACGGTGTGCGACACTGACAGGTTTCTTGGAAAATGACAAAGATTTTCTAATCCATCTCCCTTCCTCATCTTCATATCAGAGCTTGGATGGTGATCATAAATCCTGGGTCCATGAAGACAAAAATGAAATCAATGGAAACAACTACAACATAAGACGTTTAACTACAACAATAAATTAATGCAAAAAAATATGGCCCGAGTACATGACCAGATTTTTTTTGTTTCATTCTCAATGAAATTCCACATTGAATAGAAAGATCTTTCATAAAAAGTTATAAAATAAATAAGCACTCTTTCCTTTGAGTTTCGAGTAGAAAAAAAGTTGCACAGCGTGCAGGCCCAAGAGGAGAAGGAGCATAGTTTTTTTTAAATTATTATTATTATTTAGGTTATTTTGCAGAAGTATCTCTGCCCTCTGCTCCTCATCTTTGGCCTTTGTGGTCACAGACATGCTGGCGGGTCGGTGTGACCCGCTCAGAGTGGTCAGTGTAGCCGCTCCTCAGTACACCCAGTTCACCGGGACCCACGGGGTTCACTGCACAGTTTGTCCACGGCGGCCTGTAACGTCTCGAAGGCCTTGTCCAGGTTGTCGTTGACGATGGTCAGGTCAAAGTAGTGGCTGTAAGCCCTCTGGATCCGGGCGCTCTCATCCACCGTCTTTCTCAGGTCCACATCCTGCCAGCACAAAGAGGACAGCTGAGATAATGTAACACAAGCACGCTATAGTCAATGACCAGGGGGGCAAATAAAGAGTGACTGAGTGGATGAATCGTTGAGTGGATTTGAGTTACTCTCCAGAGGCATTTTGCATCTCCAGAGAGGAAAAAACAACAAAAAACAGCAAGAATCATTTCTTATTTTGTCTCAGGAGTTTTATGAGTAACGAGACATTTTAGATCTTGACAGTGGTACAGTTACCAAGTACATATACTCAAGTAACATTTACTTGGTCAGTAATTTACTTTATACTTTTATGCCCGTATGTTACATTGGAAAATAACTGTTCTCCAGATTAAAGGGATAGTTCAGACCAAAAACACGTGTTTCCTCCTATCTCCATATCCTCTAATCAAGTCAACTTCAAAGTTGGCAATCCCAGCAGGTCACCAACATAGTAAGAATTTGATATTATCTTTAATTCAGGCAGTGACATCGAGTAACCAAAATTCAGTGCCAGAACAACATGTAATGCCAACGTCAACTTGATCTAGAAAACTGACACAGATGACGTTGACATGTGTTGTTAAGTAACCAAATTCCAACGTGTTCCAAACATCACATACCGACGTCATCTGTGTGTGTGTGTGTGTTTAAGTGTTATCCTAATTTTGAAATTAGAGAAACATATCTTTGATCCCATTTTATATTTAAAATCCTGCCTGCTGTTTCATATTTCCACGATTTTTTTCTCTATCATAATTTTAACATCCCTGTGCAGCAAATAAGGGCTAAGAAAAAAAACACAAACAAAAAAACTCCAAAAAACATAAATAAATAAAAATTACAAACACATAATACAAATATTACATATTTTGTAATTTTATTTAAATGTCGATATTCTATGTCAGGATGACGTCGGTATGTGATGTTTGGAACACGTTGGAATTTGGTTACTTAACAACACATGTCAACGTCATCTGTGTCAGTTTTCTAGATCAAGTTGACGTTGGCATTACATGTTGTTCTGGCACTGAATTTTGGTTACTCGATGTCACTGCCTGAATTAAAGATAATATCAAATTCTTACTATGTTGGTGACCTGCTGGGATTGCCAACTTTGAAGTTGACTTGATTAGAGGATATGGAGAAAACTGTGTGAAAGAATAAACTCATAAGGCTGATTTTCTCTTTTTTGGGGGTGACTAAATGTTGGTAATGTAATGATGATGTAAATTGGAGTTGTTAACCTACCGTGAGTTGCTTAGTGGTGATGCCTGCGTCCACCACAGCTTTGTGCATGGCCTTGAGAGTATCAAAATCTGGCGCTGCGATGAACACCACGTAAGGCATGAACTCTGCTGTTTTCAGGACCTTCAGAGCCTGAGGAGAGACACGGGGAGTGACATTACAGCCATGACCAAATAAATTCAAATAAACCCCTCTAAACCTCTTCTTATACCTGTGGGTTGACATCCAGGATGCAGGTGCGTCCTGTGCCCACCACCTCGTGGATGGACTCAATCTTGGTGCCGTACAGGTTTCCGTCATATTCGCCGTGCTCCAGGAACCGTCCGGCCTTCACGTCCACCTCCATCTCTGTCCTTGTGGTGAAGTGGTAGGAGTTACCGTCCAGCTCATCATCACGGGGCCGCCGTGAAGTGTCTAAGAAAAGACTCAGTTAAATGTTTGTGAAAGTTGTGACAGCATTTCGAGACACAGACAGAAGCATGACGTACATGGTATAGTGGTGCCAAAACGTGTGGGTTGGAGGACCATCAGTCTGTTCTTCAGGCTGCGTCGCCCCACGCCCTGAGCACCAATCAGAACCAGTGTCTTTCTCTGGAATGCTGGGACCTTCGCCACTTCCTCGTAGATCTGCAGCTCATGTCTGTCAAACTCTGTTTAAACACAGGTATAGTTATTAGCCAATGAAAAAAAATACATGGAGATGTCACATATAAATCAACGGTATGAGGAGTCTACCGACCTGCATTTTTGGCTGTCAGGTACATCATCTTCTTCTTCTTTTTTCCAGCTATGGTTCCACAAAGGATCCCTGCTGAACAAGACAGACAATGTATGTCTGTGCTATTACAGAGTTTGGCCAGACGGGGGCAGGCGTGGACCATTTTCTAATCGTTTCAAACCCTGGCTACACAGGCCTCTTAAATTAGTTTACTGTGGTTAAGAGTAATAAAGAAGTGACAGCGGTCTGGCCACAAACTAGCTGACAAGATTTCAGGCAAATTATTTCAATGTCAGGACTGCTGAAGAGAGAAACACAGCGTTCCCAAACATTTTCATGGTCAACATTTCAAAACTTTTTCAGAACTTTTCAAGTACCCATAATATTTTTTTTCTTGCTCATTCTTCTTTATCATCACATACATTTTTCATTTCCTCCCTGCGTTCCAACACTTTTTTCTTTTCTTTTTTTTTTTTTTTTTACTTTTGGTTATCAACTTTATCCCTGAAAAGATTTAACAAATCAAGTGCAAAATATACACAGGTGTTTGTATATTTGACCGATTTTAAAAGTTTCATTCCATTTTGTCCCTGAATCCACCCCTCCCCCGGGATCAGGATCATCCTGATTGCAGAATCCTTTTTTTGTTTTGTTTCAACCCCTAATCAAGATTAGATCCAATCCAATAGCCGTAATCTGATCAAATGAACAACTAAAATTAGCAACTAATCAAGAAATGACCCAAAAATTTGCAAAACTAAAAAAAAGGTAAAAATTTACAAGAATAATTACCTGAAAATTAGTAATTAAGGAGAAGTAAAACACAACAATAAAAAGAAATGACCTGACAAAAATGCTAAATAAAAAAATCACACACACACACATATATAAATATACATATTGTTTTAAATATATAATGATAATGAACATAAATAGTTTTCTGGACATTATTTTTCCTTTTCTAAAAATAAAATTTTCAAATAATTTTCTCTATTCTGTCTTTTGAAAAACTAATTTTCAGGTCCTTTTTAAGTTTTACCAACCTCTTGCTCGTTGCCCTGTTTATTTTTTGAAAGAGATCAAGCTGATCTGCTCAGGTTTTAAATGTTTAAATGCTTGTGAAAGCATCTGAAGGCAACACAAGAAAATTGATGTCGATCCAGGTTTCAAAGACACTCTGTAACATACCTGATCCATCAAAATCTCGAGGGACAAAAGCTTTCCTCTTCTCTTCCAAGAACTGACTGGGTATCAGTCCCGTTGCCCCGCCAACCACATGGCACGCCTGCCACAGATTACAGATGAGGTCACAGTTAAGTCTAGAAATCTTTATGTGATTTTAACTGACAGATCCTCAAACAAAATAAGCAGAAGAAAGCTCACCTGCCACCAGTTGGGATCCTCTCTGTTGACAATCTGCAGGATGTCGCCTTTCGAAAAGGCCATCCCCGCCTCTCGGCATGGGATCAGGTTGTCATTTGCAGGGTTGTAATCAAAGTATGGCCGTACATACACCTGTGATGAACACGTGCACAGCTTTAACTCACTGCTGGGATTCATTCACACTCACTGGCTCAGTTAGAATAAGAAAGATTGTGGATGAATCACACAGACATACACAAAAAAATAGGAAAACAAAGAGACTCATGCTGAGCGTGCTGTCTCACACACTGACACAGTAACAGCGGCTCATTCACACCCATTACAACCAACGTCCCACACTGCACCCGGCACAGCTGTTCACGCTGCGCCAACAGACGAGGGCTTTTGCCAGGAAGGGTAAGTGCTCTGGCTGATGGATTCGATTAAACAAGCAGCGAGAGGAAGCAATAAAACAAGCCAGTAAAATGTACTGTGCAGCGCGCCCTGAGCCGCAGAGCAGAATGTGGTTTTGCATCATGTCTCATTCACTTTTACTGCTTTTCATTCAATTTAAGCCTTCAGAGCATTTTCAAGTTGATGTCTTATTTGTTCAGGAAGCACAACATCTTTTTTTTGTGGCTGAAAAATTTGTGGTGCATCCATATAGGGAAATGTCTAAAAATATAAATTACTGTAATTTGCATGTGAGGAAGCATTACATTATAGGAAGCATGTGTGTGTTTTGAGTGTGTGCAAGAGACAGAAACAGCTAGTGTGACCTAGATAGCATGTGGAGTGTTATTAATAGGGCTCCCAGGGTTCACATTCCGGCGCAGGGGATTGTGGGAGGGCTGTAGGACACATCACCAGCCCTGTACCACTGCCCAACATCTGCCACTCATTACATAAGTGTGCGTGCTTTTGTTTACATTATCATCTCATTTTAAATTTCCTGTGTGTGTGTTTACCTGTGGAGGTGCAGGAGCATCTCGGTAGCTTGGGAGTATTTTCAGTGTGATTCCGCCGCTGCAGTCTTTGAGCATCTCCTGCAGCTCTGTGGGATTGTTGCCGACGTCCTTCCCGTTCACTTCCTTTATGATGTCGCCCACGTGGAGCAGACCCTGCCTGTCGATCATGCCGCCGTGAAGGATTCTGGCGATGACAAGGTCATCTTTCTCCACACGAAATGTCACGCCCTGAGAGGGAGAGGAGAGCAGGGTGGTGTTTGTCCTCTGATATCTGATTGTATATGTACACACACACACACACCCTGATTCATTCACCTTCACCCATAACCCATCTACTTACACCCTTAGTGATTCACTTGCTCATTTGTGTACTCAAACACTCCCCTGCAGCAATAAATACACACACAAACACACACACACACACACACACACACACACACGAATAAACACAACTACAGAATGTTCTTCTCTGCTCACCAGTGGCTCTCCGGCCTTCTTTCGGATGCCAATCATGCGCACAGCATCGGCCTGCATCAGAGCGCTGTTCACTGCCGCATCATTGGCAGTCTCAGTCGGGGGCGGGACTTCATAGCACTTAGAGGCCACCATGTCATGTGCCTCCAAAAGAGACTGAAAGAAAGAGAGGAGGACAAACCGAAAGGGAGAGAGTAATGATTAAAGAAGAAAAAGTGCTTTCTTCCTATTAGAAATGAAAAGTTAATTTGCAATTTAACACACCCTTATTCTGTTCAACAGGGCTGCATTTAGTGGTTGTGCAGCTACAGCATTACTTTCTCTGGTACGACCAATTAAGCTTATGGTGAAAAATGCTTGTGCTTACTGTGTACAGGGTTCCTACAGCTTAATTTAGGAAAGTCAGATTTAAGACTTTTTAGTGCCACTTACAATGAAATTATAGACCAATTTTACAATAAACTGAATAAATAAAACTATGAATCAACATCAATTACTTACCGCTAGGCACAATTTTGCCCAATATTTATTGAAGAAAAAACAAAAAACAAAAAATTAAACAAAAAACGCAACCTTTTGGGTTAAATTAAAAAGTTAGATCATCTACTTCAAATACTGATTTGATTTTTTTTTTTTTTTACTTAATAGATTGGAAAACATGAAATACCATCAAAATATCAAATTATCATAAAAGCATCCATTGGGTTTGCCTTGAAAAAAGGGTTTTCATTTTTCATTTGATTAGATGTAGTAAATGTACATGAGTGTTGTGGGTTCCTCTATCCTGATCTCTGTCATGTTAATGAAAGAGGCATTCAAAAACATTCATTCATTCATTTTCAATAACCGCCGTAAGAGAGTTCCCTATTGAAAACTCAACCATTTTAAAAACCCATTTGTTCCTACCATCATCAAACTTTTAAACAATGCTGCTTATGGCTGCAGGGATTGTGCGGTAGTTTCAAAAGGGGATACGTGCAATATGTGTTATGTGAAATGTATGAGCAATACTTTGTCCGTTTGGATTATGTGCTGTTTATTGATGTGGTGCAACTGGTGCCATTTTGTTCGTATTTAGTTTGTTTTATTGTAACTGTGAAGGCCTTTATAGGCACGGACAAATTTCCCTATTGGGACAATAAAGTCCATCATAAAGTGTATCGCATCGTATCGTATCGTATCGTATCGTATCGTATCGTATCGTATGTTACCGTGCCATATTGTTTATCTTGTTAGGGGTTGGAGCCTATCCCAGCTGATTTTAGGCAAGATGTGGGGTACAGGTCGCCACATTATTGCAGGGCTGACAAACAGAGACAGGCAACCATTCACGCTGGCCAATTTAGAGTAACCAATTAATCTAACCTGCATATCTTTGGACTGTGGAGGGAAGCCAGAGAACCCGGAGAAAACCCACATTGACAAGGGGAGAATATGCAAAGTCAGCACATTCAGGAAATCCTTTTTTTAAAATAGATACACTCCATTTTGAGAGTTTACAATGCAATGCAAAGATGCAAAGATCTGCAGGAGCTGACTCGATGACTCTCACCCTATGTTTTAGCATTTAGCACGATCCTGTAAATGTTACTTGTGGCCACAAAGGATAGTGTTTAGCAAACATCACACAGGCTTGCTGTTAATGATGTCAACAAACTTGAAACTTGATGTTATAAGGCAAAAATGTGATGATAGCTCTAAAGGGTATAATACGTGGACAGATGGTAGAGTAGTAGCTCAAGGGCAGACAGTAGCACAGAAGCTTGTCTAAAGTGTCTAAAAGTGTCTAAATTGCAATACTGCAGCATCTTTAACAGTTTGTTTATCATGTTCTTCAAGGTCTGATTTTCAAATAAATTCAAATGTGAACACCAAGCAGTTTAAACACTTAACTGCAAAGTCCTGGACATGCTTAAACTGTGAAAAAAGAAAGAAAAAAAAAACTAATCATCTAATGGCTCAAATCCCAAATATGGATTACCACAGGAATCTAATCAATTAATTCCTAGTTCGCTGATTATCCATCTACCAACTTTTTTCAAAGCCTGCATTTCTTGATGGTACCGGCACCACTAAATATCCTCCCAACAATTAGACAAACAGACAAGTTATTGGTTTAGAAAACAACTCTGTGAACTCACACTCAATATTTGAGAGAAATATCTGTTTCCTTTATTTCCTCTCTCTTTTCTTCCCTGCCCTCACTCCCTCCCTCCCTCGCTCTCTACTCTCAGTAGGTCAACAGGGTCTTATCCTTCAGCTTACAGCACAAAGGGCTCTGATTTGTGCAGCAGCCTCGCTGGGCTCAGAAGTCTAACTCCTATTGGTCGAGCCTGCGTAAAGCCCCTGGTAGGTCCAAGGATAAAGGTTAATGTCCTACTGATGCATGAGGACAGGATCCAAAACATCAGCTCCGTGCTACTGTAACTACAGTCAAAACATAACAACTTCAGGCTGAGCTTAACATTCACTGTACTATAAACTTTTGAAATATATCAAAACTAATATGTTGTTTATTCATTCAGTCAAATATCACAGAACTCTGGCGTTAATCTAGCTTCAAAAAGGCATTATCTAAAAAGCTTTAGAGAGGTGGCTGTAGGTCAAATTAAGCAAGCAGGAAAAAATGTTTATTTACAGAGTCACTTAGTGGTGTTGAAAGTTGCAAAAATACAAAATAATAGGGGTCCAAAATTTTGTCAGATGCCACTTCTGCATTATTTCCTAACCTAAGTCAGTATTCGATCCACTAAGCCAGAAAAATTGATTCCATAAATAATGCCTGTATTACTTGGTGGTATTTATTGTTATTTATTTATTGTTTTTATTGTTGTTATACAGGGTTTCCATATATTTTCATGGACAAAACTTTTCCATGACTTTTTTTCCAAGGACCCATAATAACAATTCTTTTTTTCTTGCCCCACTTGCCAGCATTTTTCAAACTCTATTTAAACATAATTTCAGCTAGCTGGTATACTTAAAGGCAGAGAAAATGTGGGGAGAAAATGAAGAAATGTGCATGATGGAAAACAAATCATCACACACTGATGCATGTTAGAACTACATTATGTCAACAGCTACAGAGAATACATTTACTGTCATGTCATATTACATTGAAGGTTATCTATGGAAGATGACTGTAACATTTTCATTTCACTCATCAAAATTTGATGACTTTTCCAAGACTTTCAATAATTTTTACCAATTCCATGACTTTTTCAGGACTTCCATGGCTGTGGAAACCCTGTGTGTGTATACTCCTTTATCCTTTTTTTATATTGTGAACATGTTTTTTAGATTTGAAGCACTTTGTTACTGTTTCGAAAGGTGCTATATAAATAAAGTTATTATTAGTAATATTTAAATTCAGTTATGGCTTTCGGTTTTGGTGTGCCACTCCTTTTTAAAAAATTGGGGGTGCCACTGCCTGTGTGTGTACCAAAATGAATGTTTGCTCCATCTCACCTGGAAGTGCGGCTCCTGGAGGATCCTGGATAATTCGGCCGCGCTGTCGTCTTTCACCTTGAGATTGTTGATGTCTCCCAGGATGTCCGTCACCAGCTCCACATTGTTGTCCTGCACCGCCTCCAGCTTCACTTCCTCCAGCTGTTCATGGGCCTGGAGGAGACAGAGAGGCTCAGGTAGGGTACGTGTGGAGAGGCAGTAGTTGTTTTTTGCTCTCTTATGACTCTGCGTGTTATGTAAGGATTAATTCAGATGTGCAGATTTTGTTTGTAGTAGTGATAAATGACATTTTTCTGGACATCACACACCCAGGTTAACGCTGATTTACTGTGGGATTGTTTTGCTCTGTAAGCCAGCTGTCGGCCTCGTGATACAATGTTAAAAGTCAAAGGAGTATTTTTAATGTTTAGTCATAAGTTGAATGCTGGGAAATGACAACAGCCTGTCTGGCAGGAACTAGTTGCCCTCCAAGTGAACTCACTGCACACTAGATTTGCTCCAGGAGTGAACATGTGTGTTAGAGAGCAGACTGATTGGGCGCAGAGGTGTTGCAATACATGCACTGTCATAACCGTCTTCAGGAAAACTCCAAACAGAGCCGCTAGATTAGTGCTTCATTGTTCAATGCGCACAAATTTTTCTCAGATGCACTGCAAACGCTCAGTGTCCTGTAGAGAAAAGATATAGCCTTCTGAACTTTTTCAGGAATGTCTTCAATAATAAGAGCCCTCAGTATTTTATTGATGAAGTAGTGAACATCAGCAGTGAACATAAGAATCAGACAAGACAGGCCAGTTCAGGATAAATATTACTGCTTAGATTGAGAAAAAATCTCTTCAAATCTTCTGTAATTTACAGAGCCATTACAGAAATGAACTCGTAACTAAATCATGTCATTAAAATAAATACCAGAGCCGCTTTCAGAGAACATTAAAAAGAGTATTTAATGCAATGAACTACATGAAAGAACAGTAAATGACATGATGTAACTTATGAAATCTTGCTTGTGGATGTTACTCATATTTTATGTTTTTTTTTCCTCTTCTTTTTGTTTTATATCAAATGTGATTTTTGAATGGATATAATTGGTTGTTATATGTAGGGAGATCCTAATAAACTGAACTAAACTAGTTATCAAATGCACAGCAGTGTAAGCTGCATCACTTGGTCACTGATAGTTTGTATGCACGAGTGCAATTCCTCTGTGTGCAGATGCAGTGACTGTTAGTCAAAGCCTTACTGTACTTCGGCCCCTCAGCCACAGCAAGCAAAGCACTGCTGGGAGCAGAGTGAGGGTGGGGTGGGGGCTTGGAGGTGGCTAGCGGGAAGTTAGTCTGCTTGCTGCTGCTCACCCCAAGCTATGTGTGTGTGCTACCTTAGCCAGGGAGCGTACAATTGGACTTTCCATGATGCCGCGCAGGAAGAGCAGGTCGATGTCTTTGGCGCCCGTGGAGGTGGGCAGCTCAACCAGATTATCTAACACCTGCTGCATGGCTGGATGGACGGGACAAGAGATAGGGAATACACAGACAAACAAAGAGAGACAGAGATAAGGAGTTAGCCAGGCATGAAAGTCATACAAAGCATAAACACACATGCAAGATAAATTAAGATACTGCAGCAACTGGGAGATAGTAAAGGACACACTGTCTTACGAATGTCAGCGCTGACCTCTAGCTTTCACGATACTGAATTACTGCAAAACTAAGACAAAATTCTTCAGTTCAATAGTCATATTCTATAATGATGCCGAGACCTTGATCGGCCATGTTTGGAGCCCACTCAATGTATTAATACAAAGTTCTGTACTCCAGTGACACAGCCTGGCCCCCAAAAATATCAAAATTAAAGCTCCATCTGAAGGTACAGTAAATTATTGGAACCTGTTGACTCACAAAAGCTCCAGAATTCAAATTTTCCAGATTACAAAGAATCATAACAAATGAAGTGTGTTGAGTCTTGTAGTCACAAACAGAGAGAGGGAGAAGTGTGGACTTTAGGTATCAGCCAGCTAACGCCCTAATGCCGGGGTCTCAAAGCCAGTGTAAGCCCATTTAAGACACTTAAAGCCATGGGAACGTGTGTGCATACGTGTGTTCTTCTCTGTCTTATCTTGCCCTTATGTGGGTAGTAAATATGTCCAGTCAGCACATTTATACAGCTGATTCACTCTATGATTATAAGCTCCATGATTATCATCTTTAACCTTGACTCATGTTCTCGTCAAGTCACACTCTCTTATTTAAAAAAAAAAGTGACACATACAATACAATATGGCAGCCTTAAAAATATGCAATTCAATAAATATTGTTGTTAAATAGGGATGGGAATCACTAGAAGCCCCACGATATGATATCATCACAATACCAAAGTCACGCAAAAATATTATTGCAATTTTAGACATGTTGCGATAAACAGAGTATTGCAATAACGTAAATATTGCCGTGAAAAAATGTCGCAATACTGTGCTGTATCCATTTTTCTCCCCACATTTACTTTTTTATAGTGCAATATGGTGTGTGACATGAGTACATTTTAAATGTCAATCAACATCCCTTTTCAAGAAAGTAACTGTGAATTTATCTCATTATTTCACATCATTACATAATGCATTTTCAGATATTTTACATGTAAAATTAATGTGCAAAAACACAGTATTTTTTGTCTGTTTTTTGTAAAGATCATTATATTATTACAATTAATGTTTAACAGCATTTCACATAATAATTTCTTATATTGGTATATGTTGTTTTTGGACATATGGACTGTGCAGTATACAGTACTTGAAAGAATCAGCACTTGATTCTTAACATTTGCTTTAGCATTTTTTATCCAAAATAAGTACATAAGAGTCTAATTTTAAATTAAATGTTTTTCTGGTTTGATATAAACAACAAAAAAAAAGGTTCATCAGTCAACCCTTTAGAAACCTGGATGGACATCAGTTTTTTGTGCTCCATTCAGATGCCTTTAACAAGTATTTCAACATTTAAAACCTGAGCATGGAGGTTTTACTTTCTTAAAAAAACACAAGAAAGGCAATTGGCGAATTGCAAGAAATTGGTGAAATTAATGATTAAAAAAGGAGAGAGGGAGAGAGTTACTAGAAAATTATCAAAAAAACAGGGAAAAATGTCCAGATACTATGTTTATGACTATTCTAATTATATTTAAAATATGATACAGAATTCAATTTTAGCCCTTTTAAAGATAATTTTCTTGTTTGTTTTTTACTTTTCCCTTTTTTTGCTAGTTTTCAAGTAATTATCTTGTAACTTTTTACTAATTTGTTGCAAATTTTTGGGTGAT
Organism: Plectropomus leopardus; assembly: GCF_008729295.1. Taxonomy (NCBI): domain Eukaryota; kingdom Metazoa; phylum Chordata; class Actinopteri; order Perciformes; family Serranidae; genus Plectropomus; species Plectropomus leopardus. The sequence continues at coordinate 16,130,315 of NC_056480.1, read as the reverse complement.
TTCTTAAGTTGCTCATGGCCCTATTCTCATGTTTTTAAAGGAAATCAAGCTGATTTGCTCAGGTTTCAAAGGGTTACACTATAGCTCAAAATTGTTATTTTTTATTCATCATTCATTCATCATACATGCAAAAGTTGCCCGGTTGTATGATTGAGAAGGAGAAGGGGAAATTGGAGAAGGCCTCACTGTAGCTTGATAACCACAGAACACAAACAGGCTGCATAAACAGAAGGCTCCATGCAAAAACAAACCTTAAATATTTATGATCCTCTTAAAGAAGGACAGGGGAGGGAGGTTTAAAACAGCACTGCAGACCATTCAACCTGTATTTCCATAAAGCAATATATTTACTGCATGACGACACAGGAACACAATCTAAAACTCAATTCCGATATATAGCAAGATATTCAGCGGGGGCCCCACACTTTGTTTCACAAGCTAGAATAAACACAAGTTTCAGAACAGAGCTGTAATTGTAGTAAACACATCCACACACACTAACATGTGCAAACACACAAACAAGCATTAAACCACAACCTTGATCGCACTGCACTTTACTAGTCTCACTAAATCACTCTTACTATAAGTCACGGTAAAACCTCCTGAAATTTGGAGAATGTTTTCCAGTTTTCCAAACACTCATCCAACTGACCTCACTAACATACTTGAACAAATCTGACCACAAAACCTCAAAAACACAACAACAAAAACACACACAGCTGGATCCTGAGTTTTTGTTCTCTCTGTGATGACCTTTACCCATTTGGTCAGCTTATTGTGTCACCACGTCCTCGACCACAGAAATGTTTGCTCATCCCAGCTTGTCCACAGCCCCCCTGCCACGTGTACTTGTGTGTACATTACTCATCCTAACAAGCAACCCCAAGATGTTTTTCCATCCTGTGAGAGATTGGAGATGAACTAAAGCCTCCTACATAAAGTCTCTATAATCCCATGAAATATGGCATGGAGATACAACCACCTACAAGCCTCCTGCTAAGTCTGGCCTGAAGAAGTTGTAAAAGCTGCCAGACTACAGCACTGGACAGTTACAGTAGTGTTTTTTTCCCCGGCTGGTTCATCATCTGTACATAATGAATCATCCTGCTTACCTGCTCTTAATTCCTCCCTCTGTGGCACAGTGGTCTGCCTGCAGTCTTTCCAAACATCTAACCACTGCTTCTTTATGTAGGCTACACCTATCAGCACTGTGTGTGCTGAATGCCAATGCAAGAACCTCCCTGCTTAAAGATTCTTATCTCTGTTTCTCAACGAATTTCAGACAAGATGGAGATCAGAGGAGCACAGTAGTAGCATCGCAAACAAATAGTGTACACCCTCCAAGGAAAACCACCAACCAAGGGGGTGCCTATGCAGCTGCTAGGTGGCAGGTGAAAAGACTATAAGTTGGCTAAACTTATTTGAAAAAAAGTACAAATTACATTTGTAGTTAGAAATAAATCAATATACTGAGGCAGCTGTAGCACTTGAACACCACCTGTTGCAATTGAAAGTGCATAAAACTAGCTGACTAGTTATCTAGGGAGCAGAGAAGTCTAAACAGTTAGCTAAAAATTGGCCTAATAAGAATAGGTTGAGTTACTAAGCTAACAGACAAATGATGAGTTAACCAAGGTAATGCATGGATAATAGGGTTGAAATACATAACTAAAAGTAAAGGGTCAACGCTTGAAATGTTAGCTAAAACTTTAAGATTATGGATAAGGAGTAAATGTTAGCTAAAACTTTCCAATGTTGGCTAAAAATGTAAGATAATGGGTTAATGGTGGAAATGTTTCCATAAACTTTAAGATAATGGGTAAATGGTTTTAAATGTTAGCTAAAACTTTAAGATAATGGGTTAACTTTTTTAAAAGTTAGCAGAAATTTTACAATAATGGATACACTTTGGAAAAGTTAGCAAAAACTTTAAGATGATGGATGAACAGTTAAAATGTTAGCTAAAACTTTAAGGTGAGTGATAAACAGTTGAAATGTTTGCTGAATCTTGAAGATAATGGATAAATGGTTTAAATGTTTGCTAAACTTTGAGATAATGTATAAACAGTTGACACATAAGCAAGAATTTTGGGATAATGGGTGAACAGTTGAAATGTTAGCTAAAACTTTGATATATAAGATTAACAGTTGAAATAGTCAGTGTTAGCTAAAAGTAATGGATAAACAATAAAAATGTTAGTTAAAACTTTCATACAAAACTTTAGCTAAAAGCTGAAACTTTAAGATAATGGATAAACAGTTGAAATAATAAACTAAAAGTAACAGACAAACGGTTGAAATTGTAGCTAAAATTTTAAGATAACAGATGGACAGCTGAAACAGTTGAATATAACTTTTAGCTACTCGAGAAACACATTGAACTGATAACTTAAAGTTATCGATAAATGGTTGAAATAAAAAGTCAAATTTACAAATAAATGGGTAAAATATCTAAAAGTGATACATGTGTGCGAAGTGGAATGATTGAAGTCATGGATAAATTGTTGAAGTCTCTGGCTTTTGCCACATAGTAACATTTGTACAAATGCAAATATGAAAATAGTACAGTTTTATATAATTAATGGTGTTAAATAACACCTTGTTTAAAATTCATTTGAGTGAGCAGCTTTGGAAGATGATGATAAAGCGGTAGCCTACTTAAGTTCATCTGACAGAGCTGTGGGGATACATCAGACAAAAAATGGTTTGGAACCAGTGCTCTGAAGGATCGTCAGATCACATACATTTAAAGAAAAATCTGACATCCACTTTGCAGGAGTTATTCGACAAACTATACAGCCTTCTGATGATTAATATTTCATAAATCCCTTCTATCAACCCCTCCATCTCAAGTTTTCACACAAATCAAAGACTGCATTATCTCTCCCCTCCCAGGTGACACCCCACCTCTTCCTCCTCCTTTCCTCACCTCCAGACGCATCTGCTTCCTGGGTGGACTGCACTGCTGGGGGCCCCTCCACGCCAGGCTGTCCCGGGGGCGTCACCTCCTCCTTCTCCTCCCGTACCCCATTGGGACAGGCATCTTCCATAGCTGTGACCATCGCCAAGCCCTCCTTCTTCCTCTCTGCTGCCACAAGTATGCTAAGGCTAACCTCTAGTCAACCACCAGCAGTTCTGCAACTATGTCTTCTGTCCTCCAATCGTCTTGTCTGGCACTGCTGACCCGCTAAACTCCCAAAAACACAGAGAGAGAGAGTACAGAGAGAGATGGGATTGAGGGCAGAGAGAAGCAAAGACACACAAAGAGAGCAACAATAGGGTGGGCTTAAGATCAGGGGATATTAAGAGACAAGGAGGGAAAGAGGAGCGGAGAGGAGGAGGAGGAGGAAAGATGAGGGGGAGAAATTTAAAGAGCGAAGAGGCTGATGTGAAGATAAGTTCAGAAAGACAGGCGTGAACAGAGACAGAGAGAGGTAGAAAGCTGGATCGCATACACAGATGTGGACACATTCAATGCTTGTCAGTCCCCTCTCTCCACTTCGGCTTTAATACCTTCCCTTCTGAACCATCAACCCCCCTCCGCTGATAACACACACATACACACACATAATCCCACAATCCTCTCCTGCTGTTGAGGGCTTGCTTGAGTACCCCTCCTCTTGGGTCCCCGACCCCACCCAAAGTTGAGTTGCCCCACTTGTCTAGACAGAGGCGCACACACACACACAAACACACACACGTACACACCAGTTGAAAGTGTCATTATGTAAGTAATCTTACATAAGTGTTACTGAAGGGGGCCTGACCCGACATTCCCATTCTTTTCCTCTTTCTTTTCTCTCATTCACACTGCTCAGGGTTTGGGCGCCCCACTGCAGAAACTCTCAGCGTGTGCAGATTGTGCTCGGACGTATTCCCTCAGCGGTCGTCCACCTCCTTAAAGCAGCATGTGTCAGCCTAATGGGAGCTTTTTTCCCCTCGTTCATTTTTTCTTTGGTCTCTCTTTCTTCTTAAATTAATGTGACCTCGCGACCTCACTTCTCGCTTAATCAGTAGACTGGAGGTGCTGACTGGATTATGTGCATTTTGGGGCTGCAATTTAAACTGCTGCACCCCTGAGCATTAATGCTTTTCGGAGAAATTATTGGTGCAATACTTCCTAAGTAGAAACCTTGTGTTTTTTAATCATTTGCAGAGAAGTAATTTGAAAAGAGTTTGTGTAGATAGTAAAAATTATTAATCATAAAATAAATGTGTCAACATTTTGTATCAAGGTAGTCCTTGAAATAAATGGCAACGGCCGTCTACAGCCATGCCTGCATGTCTGTGAGGCTGTAGTTGGGCACGGTGTTGCTCAAAAGCTGAATGCAAATGTCAGCATGCAAATAAGCTTAATATGATTGTGTCAACCTGCAAATATTTAGCAAGAAGGCTATAATGTTTAACATTTTTACCATATAATTTAAGCATGTTCGCATGCTATGATTTGTACAGTACAGCTGAAGCTGAATAGTTTTGTGGGTATATGATCATAGACCAAAGCTATTCTGCCAATTAAAATTCTCACCTGATGGTGGTGCTACATAAAACGTCAGGTCATATCAATTATTACAATTATTACAGTTCACACGATAAATGTATCAAATTTGTGTCAAGCCACCTACTAGATGTTGCGATATTTCACTGGCTAAGTGACACCGTTGACCCACTGGTGGCACTAGATCATAAGTCACAGGATAACCAAAATTCTTAGGACACATAGTCTGGGGAGAATAAATGGCTGTAGGCTACAAAACTGCATGGCAATCCATCCCATACTTGTTGAGCTATGTCAGTCTGGACTGAAATGATGGGCCAACTGCCTGAGGGGGCCAGCAAGACCATAACCTGAACTGCGCCGCTAACATGGCTAAGAAGAAGCCTCTGCACACACGAGTGTTTTAGTTAGGGCTGCACAATAGTTTACATTGTTTTTTATCATCATTGCAATGTCAACATGCACAATAAACACATCAAAGACAGCAATATTGCACTTAAGGATTTTTTTTGTTAGTTTAAAGAGCATATCAGTACAAAACTGCACTTTTAAATGTAACTTTTTTTATTGATGCTTTTATGTTCAGTTCATTGTTTTATTTGTTCAATAAAAGAATGTTGGAAATCATTTTCTTATATATATATATTTAAATTCAACTAGCAATTTCTTGTATTTTAGCAGCTTACTGAAAGCAGCAAAAAGACGGAACTGAGTCCACTTTATTATCTGTTTATTTATCGCAAGTAATACCGTTATCGCCTCCTCATATCCTGCAGTCCTAATTCTTGCTACTAGATAATATAACATAACCCAATTTCAAAAGCTAAGCAGAATTTTGGGGATGTCCTTTTTGCATGCGAAATATCGAGGTTGTCAAGATGTACAGGCATGTTTACAGTCATTTAAAACAGGCCCCTCCCACAGCGACACAGCTGTGCGAGAAGCAGATCTGTAGGCTTTAATCCACCCCACCTCTCCCTCCACCCCAGCCTCTACATGACCAGTCAACCCCTCCCCCAACCTGGGACATGGGATTTTAATCCGGCCACGAAAGCTCGGGATTACAGAATCTCTCTGTGTGTCTCACCATATCCAGCGCTCAAACATCTTTACAAAGCTAACAGTATGAGTAGTAGTATGACGCTGCCTGGTTTGGCAACAGTTTTCTGATGTACACCAAAGTGACTTGCTGAAAAGGCCTTTAGTAACCACTGCCTCTGACCAAAGTGTGAGAGAAGATTTACTCTTTGGGCATTAATACAGTGTTACATATTCCTCTAAATTAAAATTTCAATTTCTTGATCACACATCGGACCGTCCTCTAATTGTCGACCTAATTCTCTTTAGGAAATAAGAAAATGAGGGCAGAGTTCACACAGGGTTTGACTGAGGCAGAACAACTGTGCACTCAGCTCTGTTTTCTCCAAAACAAAGCATCATGGGAAGCTAACACAGATTTAAGAAACTAACTGACCACCTGAGCAAAAATAAGATTGTGCTGTTTCATTAAAATAATTGAGTTAAGCCTTTGAAACCTGGACCGACATCAGTATCTTGTATTGCGTTTGTACACCTTTCACAAGCATTTAAACATTTGAAACCGGAGCAAATTGGTTTGATTTCTGGTGAAAAAAATGGCTAAGAAGGCAGTGATCAGCTTGGCAAGAGATGTCCCAAATATTGCAAAATGAACTGAAAATTTGTGAGCAAAATAAATAAATGGATATACAGTAAATCACAGAAAAAAAGAAAGACAGGGAGAAAAAGATTCAAAAATCAGTATTTAATTATGATAAAATATTTAAAGTTATTTACATTTAAATCTTTTGCATTTTTTCAAGCCACTTTCCTGTTGGTTTTTTTTTGTACCTTTTTTAAAAAAATTTGTATGCTAATTTTCAGGTAATTGTCTCATAACTTTGTACTAATTCCTTGCTAATTTTGGGTAATTTCCTGTGAAGCTGTTCATAGCCTTACATGTTTTTTGATTCAAGATTAAGCCAAGTTGCTGAAGTTCCAAGGAGTTAATTACTCAGCAAAAAAAAAACAATTTCTGTATGACGGTGAAAGCAAATTGGTATTTCTAAAAGCAAGAGGAGCTGTAGCCTTGATCAGATTTATGAAGTCGAAGTCAAAGCCAGACAAACATTATACACTACTCCACACCAAGGCAAATATACTGTTACCCAGCAAAGCTGAATAATGTGAACAGATGTGCTCTTTGCCAGCCATAGTCGGGTAAGATTCATAGGCCGTAAAATAATAAATACAGATCTTATATAAAACTGAAACTTCAATTTCACAGTTTTAGATTAACATTAACATGGCCCTCTAAGTACAGAGAAAATATTATCAACCGTGTAATCCACACAGACATATAAACACACACAGGAAAACCAGTCACTTCCTTACTTCCTTAGAAGTGAGAGTTTGTTAGGAGCAGTGTTGAGCATAACCTTGCTTCAAAGACTGGCAGTCCTCCCACTGAACTGACAAAATCATGTAAGCATCCAGAAAACATGTGATTAATATCTCCACTGTGTCGGTGCTGAGGGAGAGGCGGGGAGGAAGTTGTGTTTACCTGTGCCAGTCAGTGTAACCCAACCCTGATCCTACTGGCTGCTCATCAGTCAATTTTGAAGCCCTGGAGAGAGAGAGATAGATAGATAGATAGAGAGAGAGAGAGAGAGAGAGAGAGAGAGAGAGAGAGACACATGTGAAAGTTTGAGAGACTCATCCTTATGAGACACAAATATTCAGTCCTACTTGCATTCCTGCACACCAGTTTTCATCATTCCTCACATACACACTTGCTTGAGAATTCAGATTTGCACTCGAGCTCATCCCTCACACACACTCAGTGACTCTTTTTCCCAGTGGATTATCTGTTTCATCTATCTATGTCATCCCCAGCTCCTGCAAGAAAGGAGTCTCGCCTGCAGACTGAGGCCGTTGTTCGTTTCTGAGCAACGCACAGAGTCACCCAGGACGATTCATTGTCCTCAGTTATTCGAGGATGCCTGCATCATCAGCTGGCACGGTGCCGTTACCGTAGTAAATGGCCACTATTCTCTGAAAGTTATGACAAAGCAGTATGCATTCATTTGCAGAAAGACTCTGCACTCACTTTCACTGGCAAACAAAACGTCAATATGAGTTTCATGTAAAATTAGACCTGGAGGATCAATATTATTAGCTGATATAAGGGATGGGGATAAAATGATCATGATATTTTGTGTGGCAATGTTGTATCAATACAGGGATTTAAAGTATCATTTTATCTTTTTTTAATTATATAAATTATTACAATTGTAAACACAAATGAAACATTTTGTCACCCACTGGAATAATAAAATGAATAACTTTTTGAGTCCACTTGATACATGTTGCTGCACTAAAAATGACTTAAGTAAGAAACTTTATCTTATTAGATAATTATTATTTTGCAGTTGAAAAAGGGTAATAAAAGGCAATATATAGATAGTAGTATCTGGTGATTTTGATCAACTCATCCTTCATCTCCAGAGATATAGCAGGATCAAGGACAAATGTAATTTCATTTTTTAAACTTTGTTTAATCCTCGATTAAAAAAATGCCTAATAAATCTACCTTCTACTTTCTTCTTCTAGATTGCAATATATGTGAGCACAATACTCAGCATATTGCAAACTATAAGCAATAATATTGTATTGTGCCCTAGGTATCGTGATAATGTTATATCATGGGGCCTCTGGTGGGCTCCACCCTTAGCTAATATATATCAATATCATTGTAGGTACTTGCTGATATGCAAAAACAAATACGGTACACAACGCAGAAAGCAGCTGTGCTTTATCATGCAAACTAAAATTATTGGATCTTTGTAAAACTTATGCGTTTATGTAAACACTTAAAATAATATCGGCCACAAATCAGTTTCGAATTAAGTTAATAAAAAAAATCTCAAATCAAGGTCCATTTTCTGTGGGCTTTTGGTTGTATCACATGGTCTTCACCAGAAAAGCAATTTACAGCGTCAACTTTTAGGCCAACAAGAGTCGCAGAAGTGCTCAAAAACAACTGTAAATTTTATCGTCCACAGTTCAGCAACACATGGGTAGACTACTTCTGCTGATGAAGACAATAGAAGTTGGTCAAAAGCTTTAAAAAAGCAGGTAAGTTAAACTTGTGCTGCGATTGTTTTGCTATTTCCAAGGTAAAGAAGGACATTTTAAACTCAGTAATCTGAATGAAATTCACTCACATTTATTGGCATCTGTATTAGATCCAAACCCAGTTTCAAAGGTCATTTCCTTACTTTTTCTCCGGTTTCAGGTCATAAGTGACTCAACAACCCCAACCCCACTGTACGATGTTTAAAGCATCATCTGTCTCTCAGAACTGCAAAATACGGCAGTACTTAAACCATTCATGCAGCTCTGAATAGCCATTGTGAAATGGACCATTAGAAAATGCAAGCCAGCAAAAAGACAAAAAACAATTAAACTGAGTGATTACAAATAACTGATGCCTGCAATCACCCACAAAACAATAGATTATCACTCTTCCACGCTTCATTTCTTTCAGCCTCTTCCTCCTTCCCTCTATCTCGCTGTTTCTCTTGCCCGGAGGAAAGGAGGGATAGTTTGGCTATAAAAATCAGAGATCCTATCAGCTCACTCTGTTAAAACAGTGTGTAAAAGCATCTAAAGCACTAAATGTCCTAAAATTCAAAATATTGGTATATAAACACACATTCCCAAGAAGAGATTACACTGTCCTTTCAACCTTAAAGGGATAGTTACCTTGTCAAAATGCCTATGGGATTTTTCAATTGGATTTTGCAGGAAATAAGCTCTGTGGCGAACAAACATTTATGATACTTACGTATTTTGTTCAGCAGGATAATCTTAACAAATGAACACCACTTTGAGGATTTCTGAGGCTTTAATGTAATTGCCAGAACTAAAAAGCTAATGTTAGGCAATAATGAACTAAACCAAGGTTGCGTCGCTACCGCTACGAGGCTAAAAAGCCATGCCTCCGGGCAGCCAGATGTGATGTTGTTTTGTAGTCTCATTTAGCCACTTGTTAGCAACCGCCTTTTTTAAGACACATAAAGCTTCAAGGTTCACGAGTGGGGTGAAGTCTCTTCAGCTTGTATTATCCACAGACCTCTTTGCAAACTTCAAAACGAAAACCCACTGACTTTAAGACAAGGGAACCAGAGGTGCTGAAATACTGATTCATTTCCAGGTTTTAGGACTTATTATATGATTTTTCTATACACTGGCCATCGACATACCCACTTTAAAAATCCAAACTATGCCTTTAAGTTTGTTTGCTGCTTTGGGTCATGCCAACCTTGTCTCTTCTGGAAGACGATCCCAACTGTTCCCAAGCGCAAAACATTTACATGGTGATTACAACACACAGGGGACATCTACTCATCACTGATATACCATTATCACTTGTTGCTGTTCTGGGGTCTTTACACCCGTCGTGCTGGAGCTAATTGGTTCTTTATTGTGTGAGAGAAAGAAAGAGGAAGAGAGAGCGAGAGGACGGTTCATTACGCAACACAGATTACAATCAGGCTCGGGACGCTCATTGGAAGTGAAAGATATCCCTTGGAAGAATGTTAATGGAGGCAAAGCCACCGGTGCAGTTCCTCGCCAAATCAACCGCACCGCAGGATAGGAGCCAGGCCGGGCCAATCAAAGGTCCAAGTGGGGAGGGTGGAGAGAACAGAGGAGGAGGAAATCCAAGCAAGAGTAGATGGGAAGGGTCACTGCTTGATTTTAGAGGAGTGGATAAAAATTGGCAGAGGAGTGGGAGAATTTCAGAGAAGACGGAGAAGACATAGATAAAAGGCACTTTGGGAGTCATGAAAGACAGGAGCCAGAGAGGAGAATCCTTAAAGATTAAATCGAGTTGTGGGAAAAGCCTTTAAGTCTTGGGAGGATGAGATGAGAAAGAGAGAGAAGAGGGTGGTGGGAGTGGTCTTCAAATACAAACACCTCTGTAATGTAATGCTTTCGCTGTTTCCAGACTCTGCAAGGTAACTGTAGTTCCCCTTTGCACCAAAATTGCTTTGTTTCTGATTGTTGCCAATGCTTTCTGTGAATTTGCTTTTCATAGAATGAAGCTGAAAGTTTGTGTATGCCCTTGCATGCAAAGCCAGGTCATCTCAAGGACTAGGAACAAGGTTACAACACGCAACTGAATGTTTCACCAGCCAAGTCGACCTTTCTCAAACTGATTTAAACTCTGATCATACACTGGACTCCTCTGATGTCCCTTAATCACCGTCACTATCCGCTCCTCTTTTCTCTTCTTGGGACAGACGGAAAATCACAGGAAGTTGTCATCTGTGATCCCGGCTGCCATTGGCTGCTGCGCAGGCAGGGACGAGCCAACAGAACGCCCTCTGAGTGCCCCCTGGTTGCCAGGCACTTAGATGATGGACAGCTCATGGGAGCAGGATTATGGGCGGATCATAGGGTTTGTTTTTGTACAAAACATTGTCGCTGTCTGACACATGTAAACCTGTGTGTGTGTGTGTGTGTGTGTGTGTGTGTGTGTGTGTGCATATGCACGTTATTAAAGCTCAGACAAACATCAGCAGGCTGTGTGGTTTTAATTCCACCAGTTCTAGTCACGCTAGCAGGAAATCTCACTCTACCTCTAACCACAGAGTCTCAATGAGCACATTTCATGAATTCATAGTCTAGTACAGAGTATGGTGCACAGGGCCGTGTCTAGGTAGTGCCCTGGGGTGGGACAGGCCATCCCTGAAACCTGATTGGCCACCAATCAGGTTGAACTAAATTTTCGTTTATAGGTTTCACTTAATAGCAACAGTCATACAGTCATCTTTGTTAAGTACTTTTACAGAGTGAACCTTTTTTCCATTTTTTTTTCCAATGTAGAAACAAAAAAAACCCAAATATACAACATGGGGTTTTTGGCATTTAAGACAAATACATAAAAATTAAAAAATCGATTTGAATAGATATATTTAAACAAAGGAAAGGGTGTTTCGTGTTGTGATTGGTAGGTCTATTTATCTTTTCATGTTATCTTTCAAGTCAGTGCCCCACTTGGGCTACCCCAGTAAGAAAAAAAGTCTGGGCATGCCACTGACAGTGCAACATCCTTAGGGGATCGTGACACAAATACACACACAGTCAAGCCCATAGTGCTTCCATCCTGGAGAATCCATTCAATTAGTGCCTATACATTTTCTCCGCATCTATTCTCTACCTGACAAAAACTTTCCCCCCCTGTGCACCACAGAGCCGGGGACACAGGGCTCTCAGAGAAGCCGTCACTCTCAGTTCCTCTCAGTGACTTGAGAATCACAAAAGAGGCCACTGAGCTCTGTCCTGCCTGGGAGCCCAGATGTCACTTCATTAGCTGACTCCAGGGGTAGCAAAGGGCAATCATTAAACTGTCCTGAGTGCTGAGCTGCAGCGCTCCCACTGTACGAAACTAGTATGGTAGTAGGTTATAGAGGGGCACAAGATATTCAAGGAAGCTGTGTGTATTTGTGTTTGTGTGTGTGTGTATGTGTGTGTGTGTTTGTGTGTTGCTATTCATATAACAAACCCCGTCCTGTCCTGCCTCACACCCATCACCCTCTGCCTCCAGACAAACCCTATGTAGGTCACTCTATGTGTTAACACAGCTGCAATATGATGATTACACTGCTAACCCCAAAATGGCCATTTTAGCAGATTATTATCTGCAGAAAATGTATCAAAAACATGTTTTCTAACCAGTTATCACACTCATATTGGAGCTCTTGATGCTGCTGTCTAGAGAAAATTCATGAAATCAGTTCACTCTTTCCAACTCTACCACAAATGATGAGAATGCATCTTTTATCCACCTTTCTGCTGATTCAGGCTTACCTCTATCCTTCATGCACAACTGCAATCTAAATTACCACCATTAAACACAAAGACATGAATTGTTGCATCATCGCACTTTCCTCCGCATCACCAAAAATGACCTCATTCTCCTCCTCTGTGAGGTTCCAGCTGGTGGGCTGTCTGTGCTTTGCCACGCAGCTTGGGATGATATAATTACTTGTCAAAACCCTTCGGCACCAAACACACAGTGGTCTTAATAATGAGCACCTCGTGACATAATCTAACTCGCCACATGGCTGTGCCTGCTTCTTCTCAGTCTCTCTCCCTTCCCAGCACTTTAGTTACTGATCATTAGTATTAAGGAGGAAGATAGGGAAGGGGATGGGGGAGGGCGAAATGATGCAAGAGCACTTAACATGACTGCAAAGTTTAAAAATGGGAAAAATGATGTCGTGTGATGTTGGATGGGGAAAATTTGGTGTGAGAGGAGAGCAGGAGGAGCTGATAAGGGAAGGAAATTAGTCTCAATTGAGTTTACCCAGCGTGTTTGCCTTTTTCTCAGCTCATCTGGCAAGAATTGCAAACACATGCATCTCCTTTATAGGGTTATACTGTGTGTGTGTGTGTGTGTGTGTGTGATTACTAACTGGTGACATAATGACATCATACCGTTATACACAGCAACAACAAGCATGGCTGAGAGCAAATTTGTCACCATTTACTGTTTTTATTTACAAACTAAAGAAATCAAATAATTTTTGTCTTGTTTTTTATTGAAGATTTGGAGGCTAACTGTCCTTATGATTACTGATGTTACGCTGATGTGTAAAACCCATAACACTTATACTGATGCAATTGTGTGCTCTTAAAATTAATAAAAACTTGTTTTCTGTGTATTTCAGTATTTTGTCATATCATCAAGAATGTTGTTACCCTTAAATACCGTGATATTATTTTGGGGCCATATTGCTGACCCCCAGTGTTATACCTGAGCTGCTCAGGTTCAAATTAATATGACTTTGAGCTAGTGCTCTTACAGGATGACCTTCAATAATCTCATAAGCAGATGACTTTTTTAAATCAGGAAATATGCTGGTATTATTATCTAAAATGCATCATTGTTTTCACATCTTGATCTGCCGGTTGTCTTTGGAGTTTTATCTGCGGTGCATCACAAATTTAACATTTCTTTCTTTACAAAGGTGACCAAAGTCAAATGAATGTGATTCTATATAAAACCAAACCGTCTCATGATTTGTGTTATTGTTTATCTGCAGTGGAGTGCCCCTTTAAGGCCTTAGTGATGGATGAAATCTGGCGAATCAGCACTCTAGGCTGCAGCAAAAAAACAACAACATTTGCCCTGTGGCAGTTCCACACAAAGTTCCCTCTGAGATAATGTTCCTCTCTGCACAGGTTAGTCATTCAGTTGTGTACTTTCTTGACAGAGATGCAGTTAGCTCATGATTGCTGTGATGGAGTCAGTTATGCGTTAAATGCAGGGAGGTGCAGCCTGGTGCAGGACAGGGAGGGTTGATTTTAGGTGTGTCGATAACAACCCTCCGTTACATGTGTTGTTCATAGCCGGCAAGTGTGAGTCACTCCTGTCAGTGTGTGTGTGTGTGTGTGTGTGTGTGTGTGTGTGTGTGTGTGTGTGTGTGTGTGTGTGTTTGTGTGTCCCTTTCTCTATCTCTCTTGCTCTATCCCTCTCACCCTTTTTTCTGTACCGTCTCTCCTATAGTTGTGTATTAATAATGGAAAAGTAAAAGGTTCTGAGCTTTAGATATGGCCTCTGAATGATTCAGACTCTATGTTTAAACACGGGCGTACAACTTGAAATTCACGTTCCTCTCCACCCTGCTGACAGGAAGGAATATTCATACAAGGGCTGAGAAGTTTGTGCCTTATTCCACCTACTTCAGCAGAACAATAAAGGTCATCCTGACTAAGACGTCTAGCTGGATATCCCTGCCCAGGGACTACAGATTTACTCTAATGCACTAAACTGACTGTCTCCTTCCCTTCCTCCTTTTGTTCCTCCTATTAGATTCAACAAATTTGATTAGGGCTTCTTACAAGACTCAAAGGAAGAGAGAAAGATCCATAAACTCCAGTTAAGATGCAACAAGATCCATGCTGCCCCCTCTACAAGTGGTCTGGTGGCCCATATTGCCCCTCCCAGGAAGGATCCCCAAGGATGTTGCGTATGTGCATGGGCTTCCCCCATCACGTGCGTGAGGCTAAACAGCTAAACCTCGCCAAATGACCCCGTGCTCCTCAGAGCAAGGAAGATTCATTGAGAGCTGTTGTGAAATGGAAGTGGTTTCATGTTTCGATTGAGTGCTCACATAAAGTGGCTCTGACATCGTGTTAGTGGATTATTAGTAGGCGGTGAACTCATATATTTCAGCGGAGGACAAAAAATAAAAATCAATAGCACCGTCTGGCTGCGTCTCCGGTCGGCCAGTCTCTGCCAAACCACCGGTCCCCCTCTTCAATCAGCATCGGCTCAAAACAAACAAAGCTTTGTTGATGTTTGTTGTGAAAGTTTTTCTAGACAATAAAATGGGAGAAATGTTCAACCTGGCGCACATATTACTGTGTATGACTTGCTTTGATAGTCAAAGCTCTCTGTCTTTCCTCAAGCCAACTACCCTTTGCTTGTAGATGTTGCAGTCTATCATTTCAGGACGGTACAGCGTCCAAACCTCATGCTGCGAGCACTATCTTCCCAGTCACGGATCAACGCCACGGTTCTGACGCATGGCCACATCCGTGCGCCAGATTACCGTGCGCTTTGAACCCTGCACCAGATCCGTGCCAAACGCTTGCGCCGTTTTGGCTGACCAGACAACTGTACATTCACACCGATCTCGCCACACGTGCGGCCATTTTTTGTTACCCATCCGAGCCATTGTGGCGTGCGCACACTTACGACTACAACCCATCCGCTGTATCCTTCCTCATGATATGCAGGAAAAGGGAAAAGGACTCTCTCCACAATGGGCGCCCAACGCAAACTGATTTGTGCGTGAAAAAAAAGCCTGTTCTCACAGCAGAGCGGGCTCTATAGGGGGCAAACCTCCCCTTCTGTCAAACTCTACTGCACCTCAAACACGGCAAAGTGTCTTTGTCTCTCGTTTGAGAGCCAGAGGATGAATGAATTCAAAACCTTCACATCACAAATATGATCACGAGACGTGACTTACCTGTGAATCGTGCGTGTGAGTTCGCGGTAGTCCACCGACCGTCCCGGTTGGACATTCAGGCCCCCCTCAGCTGTCTGTCCTGGTCCCGCAGCAGACTACCAGAGAACACGACGCCAATCAAACAAACACGCCCCGCCTTCTCCCATGACGTCAGCGAGCGTCGACCAATGGCAGCTGAGGTACAACCCTCGCTAAGTGAATGCATAGTAGCATGTAGTATTTTTTGTCTCTCACAATGTCACACACACGTCCATTCACATAAATACATGTTAGCGTCATTTCATATATACCATGTAGGCTATGGATATTAAAGCATGCTACCACAGAAAGCATACGCATATGAAGCAGGGATACTCAACTTGGCTTCACTTTGGGGCCACTTTTGCAAAATGACTAGAGGCCAGGGGCAAGTCACAGCGGCCTCATACATTTTTCTAGGATTTAGGACACTTCTAGCATTTGGGGATTTTTTTTAGATTTTAAGACATTTCTCAGATTTTAGGACATTCCTGGGCTTTAGGGACATTTCTAGGAGCCAAGCTAGGACCTCTGTCGGAGTTTGCTGAGTATACTCCACTGGCACTTTTCTTTTATAAACAAGCTCTATTCTTGATGCACTCTGACATTTGTAGCCTACAGGCCTACTAAAATTACAAAAAAAACCAAACAATTCCCAGTGTGAATCACTTTATTTTTATTGTAATTTTTTATTGTAAATTGTATTATTGTGTTATTGGAAAATGTTTGTGGGGCCATCGCGTATCCTAGTTGGGGCCAGATTACTGTTTGATAGCTAAATATTTGAACTTTTTTTTCTCCAAAGATGAAAATGTCTGAAAATACATACGCTATACATGGCACTATAGGCTGCCCTACACGTGTGGGCCAAGTTTAATATTTAACTCAATTTTATATATGTAGTTGGGTCCTTGGACTAAAATAAAAAATTAAGAGCCCCACTTTGGCTGGTAGAGGCAGAGCCATGAAGTGGTGAAGTCAGTTCGTGGTTCAGTGTCAGCAATGACATGCTTGCTTCACACTTGGGGTAAAATGTTAAAGCACCACATGAATACCAAAAACTTATCAGGTCCCCAGGTGAATGTATTTTTGTCCTTTGGGTTATCTCACTTCCATTGCAGACTGTGTGTCTGCAGAGCCTCTTAACTGCTTGATTTGTGCTCTATGGGCTGATTTGATGTCAGGTTGCGGTAGGCTAACCGCTCGTGTAATTGCAATAATGCTCCTGGAAATGCCATTTCTCCCTTCATTTAGTTTCAGAGTAGGCACTTATCCTTCTGGCCACAAGAGAGCGCCATTAGCTACCCAATTGACAGTTTTAAATTGATGTTTTCTGACCGCATAAGCTTTTTACTGGACCATCCAAGCTTGTTGAATCCTGTAAATGTACTTTTGCTCTATTATTCAGTGACACAGAGCTACAATAGCTGGTACAGCCATGGAATTTAGCTGGGAGGAAAGGTGCAGCACAGCAAGTCCAAACTCATCACTGAGATCATCATTACAGAAGCAAACAGTGTCTGAGATGTGCCAGGAGAACAGGTGTAAAAAAAAACCAAAACATTTTTACATCAGGGAAGCATTTAGGGCATCTGTTTTCTCTTCTCTAATCTTCTAACTTCTCCAATCTGACAACTGGGTGTTGAGTGAATATATTACACACGCACACACACACACAGACACACACACACACACACACACACACACACACACACACATTTTTCCATGGTTTAACACAATGACTGCAGTTAGTGTAAAAGGAAATCTCTCTCCCAAACAAATGCAAAGAAGCACATTTCTTCAAACAATTAATCTTTAATAGCACAATTATACAATACAATCAACATGCCCTCCCCCACTTAACTTTTATGTTTCACAGATGAGAACTCTGAATAAACTATTTACAATTTTATGGCACATACTTGAAGCAGTTGTAGCTGATGGTTGAGGAGGAGGGGTTGAGTATACGTGGCGGCTCATAGAGGTAAAAGGGGCAGAGGCAGGGTGGTCGTTTGGTGTAGGAGGGTATGTGGTGACAGATGTGCAGAGGTCAGAATGTCAGTGGCAGCGGGGCAGCTATGACGTGGAGCCAACACCGATGATCACCACAATGATGGGTCATATCTGATGAGAGAGAGACAAAGGACAAGGTCATTTTTCTGTAAGACTTACAACAATTGGAAGCTTTCACACTCACAGTTTTACACACCTTGACTGTGGGAGAGTGTCTGTGCTTTCCTTTAACAACAGCTCTGAGACCAGTGTGTCCAGAATCTCGGGACTGGACCTTTTTCCATACCTGAGACACAGAAAGACACACACAGATTTGTAGTTAACTGGATAAATAGAAATTTAAAGGGCTTAGCACCAAGGTGGACCTTTTGGCTGTCAAAGGAAAAAAAAAACACCAAAGGAAAAGAGACCTTGGCTCAAATGAGCACAGGGAAATAAATAACTGAACCTATTACTCTGCATGTCCTTGTGTCATATGTCCAATTATAAGCTCAGTGAAGACTCTGCACAGTCAGACCGAGACCCTGCAGGGGCAGACAGGAGTCGCATCACAGGTGGTCATATTTCCTTTTCTGTCCCTCAGATGATAAGCTGTGCCAGCGCGCTCGTCCCCCTGGGTGGCTAAACGCCTGGAGCCAGCATGCAAGCCCCTGACATTCAGAAGAAAGCTGAAAACTGTGGGTGATTGGATACGCCATGCTGGCTGTGGCATTCACTTCTCCTCAGGTTCTTTTTTTTTTTCTTACAGGTGGCAAATGGACAGTGGGTGTTCTTGGCTTTGTAACATGGTGAGAAGCTGCAGACAGACCTGAAAAACTCAGACTGAACAGCTCCAACAGGCCAGACTTTATGGACTTTGTTTGTTTGATGTCAAAGGTGTCTGATTTTGTCAAGAACATAACAGAAATGTCAGAGGTGGATCTTCTTATGTGCAACAAAGGCAGCCACCTAGGGCACCATCCAATTTTTTAAAGGAACATGAGGGA
This sequence comes from Plectropomus leopardus, assembly GCF_008729295.1. Classification (NCBI taxonomy): domain Eukaryota; kingdom Metazoa; phylum Chordata; class Actinopteri; order Perciformes; family Serranidae; genus Plectropomus; species Plectropomus leopardus. Next base: position 16,111,734 of record NC_056480.1, on the reverse strand, counting down.
AATGATGGAGAGAAGTGTATGAGAGAGTAAGAAAGTATGAAAAGAAAAAAGCCACATACTCTGTCACATGTACAGTTCTTTCCCTCCAAAGTCACCACCACACTGAACTTTGCACTAAAGAACACTGCACCAAAACACCTTAGACTCCTAACTGTAACATACCTTTAAAATACCTTTAAAACCTGCGTAACGTTCTCATTTTATGTGCAATATTCTCATGGCTATGCATATGTATGTACTGAACATGTATATTTGAAATGGTAGGTGAGCGTGAGTGTGAGCTTTTTAACTTAATTGCTTTTTGCATTATACTATTTGTTTTAGTCTTTTATTCTTATTTTATTAAGCTCTGCTCAGGTAGTACAACTAAATGTTCCTGTATATACTGGCACAATGACAATAAAGATAATCTGACTCTGATTTATTGTTTGTGTTTTATTATTATTGTTTGCTGGCTGAGTTGTTTATCTGTGCTAATTTCTCAATACCTCTTGTTCTTGTCAGTAATAAATACAATAAATATATATTAAATACTACTACTACTGCTGCTGCTGCCACCATCGCTGTTGAAATAAGAAGACGCAATAATAATAATAATATATATTTTTTAAATTGTTAGGGGGCGCCAGGGAAAGCTTGCATAGGGCAAGGAAAATTCTATTTTCAGCACAGAGAAATGCCAAATGTTAAAGAAAGTTTCCAAAAAAGACCACTGCATTCTCTCTGTGGGACTTTTCAGCCACCATCACAAACAATTCACCAAAACTAAATCCTGCATTCCTACAACTGCGAACTTGGAAGTAGTATAAAGCTAAGGAGAAAATGGCTGTGAAATTGAAAGAATATACTGTCAGACCACTGAACTTAAATTTATAGATTTGGACAAAAAACAATGAAATAGACTACAATAAGGTGGACAAATATTTCCAATCCAGTCATGTGAGGAAAAAAAGATGCAGAGTACTCCTTGTTAGTTTGTAATTAAATTAACTCCAACCATAATAATAAGCTCTCTGTTCTGTTCCAGCAGAGATGAGTTATTATTCCGCCCACCTCTGTCTTGTGATGAGGTTGATGTAGTGTCTCAGGGCTGAGTAGTACTTGGCCAGCTCCTCCGCTGGGGCATCATCCCCCGGGTTCTCCGGTTTCACCGGGTATCCCTCCGTCAGGGCGCCCAGGCACAGCAGCGCCCATAGCAGGAACCCCAGAGTCCCCAGCCAGCTCACTAAGTTAGGATGCATCTGACCAAGAGAGTAACAAAAACAGGTAAAAACTGTGAGTCCATGATAAATCATACTTGTTCCACTATGCATTTATTCCTTCTTTAAATTGTATCTATTTATTGAGCAAAGACTTATAACTGCTCACTGCTCATTGCTTAAAGAGTAGATGTAAAAAGGTAAATATGCTAGTAAATATGTTTCTAAGTGAAAGATTTTCAATATCTTTGCAGATAATTACTGAAAGTCATGTCAAGGGATATTAAATAAGTTTAATACTTTCAAATCAAGCTTTTTGTAATTCAAATATCAAGGTACTTACATTTCCCAGAGGCTCAGAGGCAGATTTGCGCGCTGTCCTGAGGAGTCTCTTCTGTTCTTCTGGGCGCTTGGTGCGCGCTGGCTTTTATATCCGCGTGCGCCAGACACGCTGCAGAAAAAACGCGTCAGAGCTGCGCTCCGTTTAGCGCAAGTCTCTGCCTTTCTCCGTGTGGACGTCACTGCTGATGCTGTCATTTATGTGCTTTTTAAAAAGGCTGTTTACATGAATTTAAAAGACGTAAAATAACAATGCAAATTAAAAATAGAGTGAGTTAATAAGCTTGTTTTTTCCCCAATGAGTCAAGAGGGATTAGTGATAAAGTCGTTTTTTTAAAGAATGTGGCCAATCCAGCTGCTATAATTAGACTACATTACTACAAGTAAAATCAGACAACTAATGTTTCTAAAGTACAGTTGCAACATTATAGAAAGTATAATAAATTCACTACAAAGTCACAGTAGGACACGTGATACACAATATTCCTTCTGGAAATATTACTAAACTGTGCTGTTCATGTGACAAACATTGAATTTTCTGTTTCAAGTGCAGGTGTCTGTACATAAACAGGCACATTTGCCACACATACACCCTCTTAATAACTGTGGCATTCAAACTCAATGCCAAACAGATTGACACACACGCTGAGTCTGATGTTTTGGTGTTCATGAGGCTTCTCTATAAGGAAGAAGGTGATAAATTATTTCCCAATCAAGTCATGATTCTTCTGCATAATGGGATCAATAATCACATCTGAAGTCACAAAGGGATGGCAGAAATGTGACACAGTGGGCGAACTTCAAATGAATCGTCCTCACCGAAAGAAGCTCGCCTCGGGTGATCTGGAATAAAAAGATCTCAAACAGAGTCACGTGTACATGAGCTTCTTTTTTGACATGACTGAATTGGTCCACTAATTTCGTTTTGCGCTTCATTCCACCAGGAAAGAGAGACTGGGACACTCGACACCAACAAAAGGCCTAAATGTGAATATCAAGACACGTCAGTCAAAGAAGAGCCCAATCTCCAAGAAACCCACTTAATAAGAAAACCCAAATAGCACTTTGAGTGAATCTGTATCACCAAGTGCTTCATTTACACCCTATTCATAATCCTTTTGTATACTGGCTCACAGCCATATAATCTGTCAAAATCAGTATTCGTCAGCAGTGCTGCTTTTTAAGTTGCGCAGAGGATGTGTTAAGGGCTTTTTTTGTCTAAAACAGGATGTTAAGAGGGAGATGAGGAATGAAGCGCAAGTGAGGGAACATGGAGCACAAAGTCATGACCGAAATATGATGATCGCAGGCAGGAATTAGAACTTCTAGTCCTCTTCAGGGGATACACACATACACATACACACATTCAATGGTTCAGTTAAATAGGTATAACACCTTTTTTAAGCAAACATCTTGTGCCTATAAGTGTCAGACATGTGAATGAAGCAGATGCATAAAGCGACAAAGTTGAGAGGTCAGTCAATGTTTGCTTAAACATCAGACTGAGTGAAGTGTCTCTAAATTTAATATGATCAGTAGGGATAAATATGCCAGCATCAGTGTTTTAGACACAGGTGACATCTGAAGATATGACCAAATGTGCATCCTCTGAATGCACAACTCATCGATCCTTAAAGCAGACCAAAATGAATGTTGGGTTACACTCCTGTCAGTTAAGAACAAAAAACATTAGGGGCCATCAGTCCTGGTAGCAGCATAAACACATGTACATAATTTCAGTGCAATCCAGAAAAAGTTAGAAAGATATATTTCAGTTTTTACCAAAGTGGAAGGATGACAGTCAACACTACACTGTCATCCATGGGCATATTATAAGACAATGCCTCCTGGGCACAGATATGCAAAGGCCCCCATCACCTCTCCTACATAGGCGCAAAACACACAGACTCTTTGTGGCCATTATGCATCTTTTTGTGGGTTTGTGTCTCTTTATGGTCATTTTTTGTCTCCTTGTGTCACTTTGAAGTCCTTATGAGTCTTTTCCTGGTTGGTGCATATTCATTTGACAGTTGATATTTTGCAAGTGAATGCCCAACACCTTGTCATTCCACTACATATTGCTGCTTTGAAGTTGAATTCAGTGTCTACACGTTATGTTTTAGGTATCCTTCAGTGTCTGCCATTTAGGCTCCAGGATGCCGCCATTGTGATGTCAACAAATGCACTTAGTGGGATGATGCGGCATGTAGTTATGTTTAGAGAACACAAGCACATGGTAACCAACACTGGAACACTGGAGACAACAAAGTCCATCCACATGCGTTGACGTATTTAATAGCCTCTACAGACCACCACCATCTACAAGGCTGCTTCCATTAAAAGGTACATTATTACGACCTCCTTCACTGTTGCCTTATTTGTTGTTGTCTGAAACTTTTGACTCCGCCCTCTAGTGCAGTCTATTGGCTGTATCTATGCCATCATAAAGGATGCATGCAAGTATGAGGGCAGGGACGTTTACAACATTTTGAAACGGATGTATCTATGTATAAATGAGCCTTAAATGCTATTGAAGACCATGTGTATTCATTCATGGTCACACTCTTCTCCTAATGCTTCCAGCAAAATATTGCAGCATTACACCAACAGGGTCCCACCAAAGTTAAATTGATCTGAACCTTAGGTGGAACAAAATAGTAAGAGCACAGAGGATGGACCCAAAACCAAATATACTTGTCACACGGTGGATTAAGAAACACACATAGAGACAAATCTGTTTCCTTAGGGATGCAATTTAGCTGTTTGAACAGCACGCATCCTTGGCACCAGGAGTCGGCAGTATTTAGACAGCAAGTCAGTCAGAAACAGAAGCTTAGGAGGTTAAACTTTAGGAAAATTAAACAAATCATGACCACAGAGTCCCAACTCTTCATGTCAGTGCTCCTTTTGCAGATTGAGCAAAACAATGTAACATGTAATTTAACATCAGTCACAGTATCTACAATCCATTTTACCATCCAATAAGGTTCTTCTGCAATGGAAACATTGCAAACTCCATTAAAGAGGACTAACCTTCAACTTTAACTTCATTTTTCCCCAGGGGGCAATTGATTTTGCAGCAAGGCATTAAAAGGACATAGAAAAAAATACGAAAGACAAAATACAAAGACGAGGTAACAGGCACGGAAGATAACAGCCTTGGAGAAACAACAGTGATCCCTGACTGACAATCCTAGTAGCTACATTACATACAGAATCAAGTGCTGAGTCAACATAAAACCACAACAACAAACGTCAACGTCATCCACATCATTTCTACTTACAACATATCCAAAACAACTATCTCCCCTTCTGACCTGAGTTAAGAAGAGAAATGGCATTAGGGACAAAAGAGTGCCTGTATCTGTTGCTTCTCACAGAGGGAAATCTGAGCCAGGAACCAGAAGGCAATGACTGAAACTCTGAGTGCAGGGGATGAGCACTAAACGACAGGATGGATTTTGCCTTTGGAAACAGTACCACTTGGCAATGATATTGGATATTTCTAGTCTGTTCAGCCGATAGAACCCTTTGGCTCAGCTACGGTATAAACACGAAAGCCAATGTTACGCTATCAAGATTCAAAATCAATAACATTGCATACAGTTGACAAACAGTAATATAATTTGACAATAGGTTTAACAATTAGATGTTAGCGTGTTGTTATTGTATTACAATAAATTGCAAACGCAGGCTTGTGCAGGTGTTCCTGTCGCTATTGTTACTGATTTTAGATGCAGGGTGGTACCATAAGCTGTATAAATAATGGACGTAGTTACAGTGACGTCACCCATTGGTTTGTCAGCTCCCATTTTGAAGCCTCAAGTTCGGCATTTCTGCTGTGACATCTTGGCTTTTTGGAGCCAGAAGTAACCATATTTGGATAAAAAATTAGAGCTGTGGAGAGGCGAGGGGTCAGTCTGAATCACAGCCTGTAGTGACACCTGACAGCCTGTCACTCAAGCAGCACCGACCTTCAGTATGTGTAACTTTGGGCGTAAATAAAATGTAAAATGGTGAAAAATTCACCCCCAGTACAATTTTCATGAATGCTGAAATAAGCTGTAGAGACCAAAACCATCTTTTGCACCAGGCAGCAAACATGTTTATTTCTTCTGTAAAGTTGAACATTTTAACATGGGGATTGACTCTCTTTGGAGCCAGCCTCATGTGGCCATTTGATGAACAGCAGTTTTTGGAACTTGTTGCATTAGCTTCATCTTTCAGCCCTGGGTTGTTGCTTGGCTGGTACCATGGAGCCAGTCTATAAATTTAGAACAGTGGATGGACAGTTTGACTGGAACTTCTTGGTAAATTCTCAGGAATTAATGGACATCCTGCAGCCAGTCAGAATCAAGTATTTACCGAGACTATGGTGTAATAAAAGGCAATCAATAAAATCAACTCCCGACCATGCATTTTGAAGATGCTTTACCTAAGACGTCATCTTTGCTGGTTTGCAGCTTTATTCTCAGTTAAGCGATCAACGCTCATATAGTGGATTAGTCCATGCTTGAGCTGGTATCAGTCTCAGCCAGTATTCTGTTCATTAAATATTTACAGCATGTTCTATAATTAAAACCGCTCTGACAACCAGGTCAGGTTTTGGGAGACATTTGCTGGATTTATGTGCAACACAAAAGAAGAAGAGGGCGCCGTTCTTCCAGCTTGAAGGGAGACGGATGGCAGATGTGACAGGGTGAATGGGGTTCAATAGAAATATGGTCATCCATTTTGATCAACATCAGCACTAATAAAAAGATCTCCACCACTCATGTCCAACACAGCCCCTGTTGTTAACGCTAACTAGACAAATTAAATTTAGTGTCACAATGATATGTTGCTGCCCTAAATGTAGCATCTTTAATGCTGTGTAAGAGAATTAGTCGGAGCTCGGTATATCAGAAATTATTTCTGCGGAGTCCTTTCGCGAGCAAGCTGTTTAAATGCAAATTTGTTTTCCCCTCCTCCCATCAGCCTCCTGGTTTGGACAATAAGTTCTCTTCCATGATTTGTTAAGATGAAAAGGCCTGTAATTTTCTGCTGCTGTGAATCACACTTTTCAAATTTACAGTGTGTACAACTGTAAAAAGAAATGGTGACAAGCAGGCTGCCTGCATGGTCTCTATCAGGCAGTCGCACACAAACGAACTGGGAAGACAAGTGAAAAGATGTGAAATCTCGTACAGCTTTGGTGCGTTCTTGGCTATTACACCACTTTTACACAGACGTCTGACATCTAAATTGCTGCTTTTGACTGTGCTATTGTGTTATGGTGACAATGTGTTACTTCTGGTAAGCCAGCACTACTATTACTAAGATAGAGCATCGGCAGCCCCCTGTTTGGCTACGTGGGCTGCAGCTTCAAACTGAAGGTGATTAGAGTAAAGGGGTCCCTATAGTAGGCTTGTATTGGAAGTATAAGAGATGTATGTCATCGACTAAATCAACTGAAATAATGAGTTACCAACTTGTATTCGTGAAGTCATTTTTTCTGTGTTATTTGCATAAATTGCAGCAATAATTGGCTTGTTTTTACAGAACTGGACTGCCACCCAAGAAGTATAATTTCTGCTACCCCCTTCTCTGAGTCGTTTGCCATCAACACTTCAAAAGAACAGGCCCCCAAATTGTTCTTTTTTTGTTTTGGCTGTGACATTAATTGACAGCCTTCACAAGCAATTACTCAACCATAGAACATCTTAAAGAACACAAGCTTTTTTCTGCTCTCAGTTCAGAGTGAGTGCAACACTGACAACTGCGGAAATAGCAAGAAATTATGTCCTCTGTCATTTTCTCATTTGTTCTTCTATCACTCTAATTAAGCCCCCTCTGCCACAAGAGCCACCCTATCTAGTCTCAGTGTGTACCTGTCTTTACCTCCTCTCTCAATGTTCCTCGCTGTTTTCTGTGATCCGTGTGTGTATAAATGTTACTCTGTCACATCTGCTCCTGGGGTGGACGCAGCACTAACATCACGTCAAGAGCAACATCATATAAGGTCTTGTGACTGACAGGTGAACAAAAGGTTAAGCCACCTGCCGCGGCAGCTTGCTTTGGCTCAGGTGTGCAGGTCAGACTCCTGAGTCTCGATATTAGGAAACCTTATGAAAGTTGGAACAACATCAAAGGGCAGTAAACTTTAGTTTAATAACTGTTGTCACCTATGTGAGACCACAATAGTGTGGAGGTGTCACGGTTATGTCAGAGTGTCTACGTTTTGAACGTCAGACATAAACTATTAATACAAATGAATTCAGATGCTAATCAAGCTCATGAAGTGTTGTGTTTCAGTATTATTACAAATGTTGTGTATTCAAATTAAATTTATTTTTATTTTTATGTTTGTTCTTGCAATAGTGTGCCTTCTTTTTTGCATTTGTTTTTGAATGAATGATGTAATGAGCAGAAAACATTTTAAAAACACAATCTCCTCCAGGGAACAATAACTGATAACTATAAACCACAAGAAAGAAATGTTAAATTGCTGATGATTCTTAGAGGTGATGGTGGATGTGATGTCTTAATATGGCCATTCTGATATAAATAGCAGACCTTTATCTACAATATGCAAGGCAAAGTAAAAAAAAAGTCCGTTATGAAAACACCTATGAAAAACGTTAATCCTTTCACATGCTTTAATATTTATGGGGAAATTAGTGTTTTTAAACACATGACAAATGAAGGACGTCACGATGCCCAAATCACATCACTGTTGTGGTTTAACCTTTTAATATGTCTGCTGAATATGCTTTTGACAGCCCTTTTCCAGCTATTTAGCATACCTTGGGTCTGAGGAGTTAATGTGAAAATCATGTTAGCACGGGCGACAAGGAGCCTGATAATGGAGGGTAGATGTATGATTCAAGCAGTACAGCTAATGCATTAAAAAGCAGTTGAAATAACATTCATGAAATAACAAAATGTTTCTAAATGGCTGTCAGTCAGCCATTGAGTGTGTCCAAATACTTATTCAGCAAATTAAAAACATTTCGAGATTTAATGTTATTATTCAGGTGCATAATGCTGAATTTCTATGAGCACAAGCAGTGACATACAAGGAAATAATCGCAAGGAGCACACTGCACTCTCATACTGAGGCAGCAGCGAGCAGCGCTTCCTAAACGGCCATTCTCCAAGAGCTGTCACGGTGCTACACCTGCAACCTGTAGCAGCACCATGGGAAAAACATCCATGAATGTTGCTACTGCAGACTGGCATAACGAAAATCCTGCATTTTATATAACTTTAACTAAACAGGAACTGGTATATGGATTATTTCACCCTCTTCTGAAAAACAAAATATAACTTTAACTGTAACATTGTAACCCTACATGACCCTGTATTATTGACTTGGTCTCTATAAAGTAAAACCACTTAAATCCTTTACAAGTATGTTATTGCTAAGTGGTGCAGATATAACACTGCTGTCTACAAACAAGAATCAGTTGCACTAATTCCTCTCTGTCAGACATATAGTATGCCATGTGTATGTTTGTGGGCATAACATATGCACTGCGTTAATGTGTGTCTATGTGTGAGTGTGGCTGCATGTGTTTAAACACATTTCTGTTAGTCAAACATTACTATTGATTTAACCCTGCCATACAACATCTCTTTGTGTTTGTTATCTCTGTGCTTTGTGGAAAAGCAAAATCCATTTCTCAAGACTCGCTCTCCATCCCCCTCCCGGAGTCTGTCGACAGGGGATCGAAGCAGAGTCTGTATGAAGTCGCTGTACTGTCAAATTCCCACTGTTTCTACCACAAAAGAGAGGCAACACACACACACATCCAATGTGTCAAAGTCATACGTAGGATTTTGCTTTGCTTTTGGGAGATTGTGATGGGTTTTTTGTTCCTTTTAGAAGTATAACAAGCTGTATTTGGTTGGAGTAAAATCTGTCCTAAATAGAAAACGGGCTGATTCTTCTGATAATCAGAAGAGGGTAAGAAAGAAATATTCTCACACATTGAAAATCTGAATTGATGATGTTTAGAACAGGGTCCATTTTTAATGAAAAGCTGATACAAAGTTTGCCCACCACAGAAAGCTGTTGGGATGGTAGACCTTAATGGATGTCCATATACTGTCATGTTATGATAAATGTCAGAAATATTTACTAAATTAAAATATTCTCGTTAGAAAACAATATTGTGTTACCATGGCATAAACCATGCATGTGTTTTTATCTGCATGTCCTCCAGTGCATCTCATTCTGTTATAAATTAGACTATAATAATACACCCTCAAGTATTATGTGACGTTTAGTTCGCTCAGGGCTCAACAACAAGAATAGCCTGATTGCCCTTAACAAGTTAAATGACATTTTGAGCTAATAAGTTTAGCAACTATTTTTTTTATAGCAATTGTTTATTGTGGAAGTGATAGAAAAGAATTAAACATGTTTTTTTCAGCAAAATTCTTACTATGTACTGTGCAATGTGCTGCAAGTTTGAGAGCAAGTCGGATAAAACATGGTGATTTTTCAAAACAATTACCTGAACTATTTGATAACCACTAATAAATAAAACAATTTGTATAAGGGCATATAAAAACTGACTTTGGGAAAGTAGATTGCTAACCCACCTGTCCAACTGGGCAAGTAAAAAAAAAAAGGGTTAACCCTGAATTGTAAGGTTTATTCTCAGGGTTAAGGCCAAGATTGGGTTAATAAAAAACTTTCAGCTTCTAATTTTGCTATCTTATTTAGAAATTGATGAGATGCCCCAATGCAAGCCAATTACAACATGCATCAGGCACATAACAATAATGTGTGTGACGCAGGACATAATGCACCACCCTCAGGTAAAATACTAAGTTTAGGGAGTCTGCTAGCGGTTAGCGTTATCTAGCTAACCGCTAACCTCTACTGCCTGTTGTTTGGTGATGCACATGGTGCACAGTGTTTTTTTGTTGTTTTTTTTCCCCTAAAAACTGATTCTTGCTCTGTCAGAAATGGTGATGGTGAACTAAAACAGTAAAGTCACAGGCTGGAAAACCAAATCAATTAGCTAGAAGATGCTAAAATGCTCTGTAGAACTCAATTTAGTTGATAATTATCACTACGAAGGTTTAGATGCCTGTCAGATTTCATGGACTCAGACCATGTTTTCTGGTCTTCACATCCACATGGGTTTTACCGTGTTAGTAAAGTAGCTACCAGATGTTCTTGTCCATCTTTTTTGCAGTTTTGGAAGTTCTCTGTCTAGCTGCATTTTCCCCGTGAGTAGTATCTTGTATGAAGTGATTTTTCAGCACCTGTCAGTCTGTTGTGTCTCTCTGTGTCTCTCTGAGATTTTGTTACCTCTCTCTCCATCTCTGTGGGGAAATTAGGGGATTGTGTTCTTCGTCTCAGTGTGCGCCCAGCGTAACTGTCACTTGGGTAATTAAGTGTTTCCTTGTGCAGTAATTGCCAATTTAATCTTCTGTGCTAGCATCCTGATTTGTACTGTTTGATCTGTCAGTCAAGCTGGGCATGGTTTCCATGGGGATAAGGGAAGCATAGTAGTCATTCCCTTCAACCAATGGCCACAGTCAATTAGCCTCCTGAACAGGGTTGCTATAGAGAGGCAATTATCTTGTATTATAATTGGTCAACCCACTACGTCTTAAATTATTTGGGTTCTTCCCTGTCAGAAAAAATGTCTAGGAATAAGCAGTAGAAACAGGTCAAGTGTGCCTTTATTAAAAGATGCTTGATTCTAGCAGTCAACAAAGCTGTTCTGGGTAGCGAAGGGGAAGTATGATTGGTTTAAAGCGCGTTCGCATCTGTGACTGTGCGTGTACATACTTTATCCTGTGACAACGTGACGCCATGGTCATCGTAGATACACACTGAATCTGAAGTGTCAGCTTTCAGATGGGATCCCTTCCACTTGCTTCCTCTTCAGCACCTGGCTGCATGCAGAGACCCAGGTGCATCCATGCTGTCCTTCAGACATAACCCCACTTCCTTTCCCTTGAAAACACCTGTTCAAATCACAAACACACACACACACACACCAAGTTCCCTCAGGTAATACTCACATTGACGTCACAGGTGAATGGCCAGCACCAGGGTAGATGCTGATCCAGTTTGACTTGCCAGAGTAGAAACATTTGAGTGGGTGTGAATCCTAATATAGATCCCTGTTAATTTTATTTTTCAGTTAAAGAAAGTAGAAAGTGAAAAAAACATGACCTGCTTTAATCTCCATTCACTGCGTGGATTAAATCAGCTCTCATCGTTGCTGATCTGCCGTGAGGAATGGGATTAATCAATCGGAGACAGTACATCTATCTGCAAATTAAAAAAACGGCGCTCATCGCTGAACATGAGCTCTGTGATTCTGGTATTATTTTTTGTGACATGGTGAGTGGGTGGATTTCTTTCAATAGCAGAACATCAATTGTACAAACCTCAGATGTGTAAACTGACCTGTTTATGGAACGTGTATTGAGAGACAAATGAGGCGTTGCTAGAAAAATGCAATCAAATCTGGGTCAGTTTCGATATCAATTATGACTGTGAATTAGTAGAAATGGCTATGTATTCCCATGTTGAACTGAGTATAACCTTGTGATTCATCATAATTGCCCTGGAAATCAGAAAGTTTAAAACAACTCATTCTAAAATTGTTTGGATTTTATAATCTTAATCTCGTATCTTTTAAAAAAAATCTCACAGATACATATTTGAGTTTATATGGTATTCTGCAGCTCACATTGCAGCCAGAACACAGAAAATACCAGAGATTAGATCTCCTTATCATGCTTTACTTGCAAGTAAGAAGAATCCACCTTTAAAGATTAACAATCAGCTGTGTCAAACTTGGAAATCTGGATCATGGTACGCTTGCTCCCCAAGCTCTGATTTGATCAATATATTGTCAGCTAATTGTTTAGTTGGGAGTTGGCATTTAATCACTACTGTTGCTGACAGCTGGCTACACCCCTGTGTCACGACACCGATAAAGACAGACTTCTGAAAAAGGAAAGAAACAATCAAATGTTCTTACGCTTAGAGCAAGACTACATTTTTCAGAGCGGAAGATGTGTAGGATTTATTTGAAATCTTGTCCAGTGTTTAATGGATGGTTTGACAGATGTTGTATTTCACAGTTTGTTAGTTCCTCTCTTACGGCGAATGGAGCTGGATGCTTTAGTTTCTTTGATCCTTGATGTGTCTCTGCGTCTCTGCTGGCAGCCATCTTCTCTGACATGATCTAAGTAATACACAGAGATCATGGAAATCATGTGATGGGTACCAGCAGTTGATGCTGTGCACTTTACAGATAAGAAACTTATTCAAAATATGTTTTTTTTGCATTAACTACCAGGATCTGAAGCACAGATGTTATTAAAAGAAAATGTTTATATTTTATCCCCTTTAAACCAGAGCAAATTGGATTAATGTCTGTCAAATATATAAAGAAGGCAATGAGTAACTTAACAGGAATTACCCCAAATTAGTAAAAAATCACAAGAGGATTATCTGAAAATTAGAAAAAAAAGAAAGAAAGCAAAAGAAAAAGAAAAAATGTGTTAAAAATGTAAATGTAATTAACTTTAAATATATTACTATAATTAGTGTCCTGGACATTTCACCTTTTAAAAAATCTCCCTCTGTCACTCAGATTATCTTCTTGGCAGCTTTTCCTAAATTCTTGCAATTGGTGGGACACTTTCTTCCCAGGTTTCAAAGGTTTATATGCCTGCGAAAAGGGTCTGAATGATGTCGATCCAGATTTCAAATGGTTAAAGAATGCATTTAACTGCAGTCACTGATGAACAAAAGATTTATTTATCATACATAAACTCCTAAATTCCTTACTTAAGCATATAACTATATACTGAGAGATAACAGTTAATGTGGATACATATGCAATATGTGTGACATTTGAATGTGAGATATCGAACTTTCTGTGCAAAGCAAATGCTAAATCGTGGTGTAATCATTCAAAAGCATATTAAATCATACATTATTAACGATGCATAAATGGGTAAAAAGAGTGTAATTAATGTTGCATATTCAGTCATTAATTACATTTTCATGGTTTTCAGAAGAGGTGAGAATGACTTCTCAAAAGCTGCAAAAGTACAGCTTTACATGATTTGCAAACTTAACTTGGCATGCTAAATATCCATTCATTACTGTTACATTATAACTATTTGTTTTCCTTACATGTGCACGTAAACTTCATGCATGTCAGTTAATGAGCTCTGTGCAATCATCACATATACTTAAAAGAAGTAAATCTCAATTAATCTCGCAACAGTATGAAATGTGTGGATTGCTGCATCGCCCACAGCTCTTCAACAAATGTTGTCTGAGTGAGATATCAATGTAGCACCCTGTAGCCTTTTGACCTGAACAAATCTCTGCTCTGTGCTGCTCTTTGCTGCCCTCTCATGTCTCTTAAAGGAACTTTCTTCACCTTAATGCTCACACACCTCCACAATGTTCCAACATTGCAAAAAATTGTGTGACTACAGCTGCAGACCCACGCTTCAAGGAGTAGAGTGTTTCTCCTTTACCACACATGTTTAAAATGGATCCCTCTGCTGCAGCTATCCATGCAGTGTAATAAATCATATGATACACATCTGTCGCTCACCTGAGCTGCTGGCTTCCAAAGCGAGGTAACCATCCAACAAAGAGCTGAACCCCGTCAGCCCCCCCATGGCAGCATAAGGGACATCCCTGCCTATGGGCCGGCCGCGTGCCTCTCTTTCCAGTTTTGTCTCAACCTACCAAAATATAAAGTGATGTGAGTTCAAATTAAGTTCAAAGTTCAAAATGTCTAGCATTAGTGTGATATTTTTGTTTCTTTCAGCTTTATTTAAAAGATCGAATAATACAGAATCAGACATCATGGAAAGTGCAAATTGTCAATAAGAGAAGTGACAGGTTGAAATTAAACAATAAAGCAAATCAAGCAATCAAACAAAATGAAAAATAAGCAAACAAAAAGACAGCACTTTAAAATCATGTAGAACAGAAATGACCAAATAGCAAGTTAAAATGATGTAGGGTTGATGTGCTTTTCTTGTTACTTACATGTTGAAACTTAACTGAAAAAAAAGCTTTGCAAGAGAGGGGTGCCTTTGCAAATTTAGATATGTAAATATAAAATTTACCCAACAGGGTCAAGAGGTTTGTCAAAACTTTTGAAAGTTCAGTGAGTGACCATAGCTTTCAAAATAAACAATATCATCTTTGAGACTGAGTTTTATAAAGTGACTTCATAAAAGGTCTATTTCCAGATCTGACCAAAACTTAACAGAGTGAGGACAGCTATGAAAGCAAATGTATCAGTTTTTCAGATTCAGTTTTATAAAATGTAAATTTCTCATCGACATAATTAAATCTTGACACCATAACATTAGAGGGATCGAAATTGTACAAAATCTTAAAATGAATCTCTCTAATCTGGTTAGAAATACAGAATATGAAGTGTGAATCTTTTTATTGTTTCTGCACACTATGTGTTTGATGACTTTACTCACCAGGGTCTGATGGACAGAGCTGGGCTGTCCGCACCCACAGGTGAAGGAGGTCTGGAACCCAGAACAGGAAGTGCCTGAAAATCAGTTATTATGAAACAAGTATGTTATCTTGAGCATAATCTGGGTGAGATTTTAGGGTTACTCAGAATCAGAATCAGAAATAGTTTATTGATCCCCAGAGGGAAATTGTGGTTCATTACAATCACTCTGATGCCAAGCATAGAGAATGCTAGAAAGTAGAAATAAGCACCAGCACAAAGCATGTAAAAATAGAAATACTATAATAATAAAAACGAATTAGCACTGGCATGTGAATATTTAAAAATTCAAAAAATGTATAATGTGCTGAGTGTGTAAGGTGTGTAAAAATATAAAAGCATGTGCCTTATGCTACAATACAATGTATCAAGCGCATGTGTTATGTTAGAAACAGAACACGTTATGTTTGATACTTTGATGGCCACAGGTGGGAATGACTTCCTGTGGTGCATCGTGGGGAAATCAGTCTGTTATTTGGGCTACAGTGAAAGACATATTTAAATGTAAAGATTGCAGACTCACACTTTTTGCACAAGTGGCCAGTAGCTTCACTGTGATCTTGAGGTAAGTGTTTACACCTGCAGCGGACAGGATTTGGCCCAATGCAGGGAACATACTGGTAGGCGGGACAATGACACCCTCTGACCTGGCATGGTAGGGCCAGGGGTCGCTCAGAGGGAACCACATCAAAGTCGGTCTTATGTTGTTTGTACCTGGACAAAATGCCATAATATGTTCATATATTTGTGTACTTTACTTATGTGAGTGTGGAGGAGTAGGATGTCTGATCTAATGATAATAGTACATAATAAATATAGAGCACTTTTCATTGCATTCAAAGACACTTAGTTTACAACGCTTAGAAAATAAAACACACTAAAATACCAATGTATCACTACATTGTGCACTACCTATGTGTACAAAAAAAGCACTGTGTCTCAGGACCAATGAGTTTGCAGTCGATGCCTCCTGGGACCCCAAAGCTCACATAAAGCCTGTTTTTCAGTCGTTGAGGGAGCATCTTTCTCTTGTACTCCTCATATTCCTCTGGAGTGAACAGTGTCCCTCCATCATCCTCACCTACAATCCTTTAAACACAAAACCACAACTTGAAAAAGTAATGATTCTTCACCTACACTGTGTTATCTTAGTATTTGTATTGTATTTGTTGTATTGTATTGTGTGTTTCGTCACTCCCTCTGTAGTTAGCATTGACTAGCTATGTTAGTTGTCAAATGTTAGCTTGCTAACAAGTGTATTAAACACCTCTAAACATGAGCAAAAGTCTGGAAATAAAAGCAAAGACTAACCTTCTGTACTCCCAGTAATCATCCACAGCTTGTAAAGCTGATTTATCCAAACATACTGTCTCCATTGTCAAAAGTCCAAAACTGATGGGCTTTTTGTTCTGTATACCACTGAGTTGCCATGGAAGTGCTTGTAGACATCCCTCTAACGGCCGTAGAGTGAACTGCAAACACACACAGCACTCTAACACACGCACGCACACTCACACGCTCGCGCTCTCTCTATAAGGTCTCTTTTTCTGACACACACACACACACACACACACACACACACACACACACAAAAAGAGGGAGAGAGAAAAAGAAGAGGAAATGTGTCATGTGGGCTAAACAAACTCACATTACGCTAACATTAAAATTAGCAGCTTAGCTAACGCCCTGACAACACTTTTCTAGTTCAGAGACTGTATTGTTTACTATATGAACTGGTTTAGTTGTTTTTTAATTTAGACTGTCTGTTTCTTAATGGTTTTCCTGTGCTTAATGTGACTTATTATTACTTCTTTTTTCTCCTTTTTTTAATTACCAGTTTTGTAAACGGTTCATTCAATGGTCAATACAAAAAATGTACAAATTAAAATAAGATAAGTAGGTAAAAACCAAACAGACAAGTAAAATAGCCTGGAATAAAACAAAATAACACAAATATGAACACACAGAGGGATTTACCATATTATTCATATAATAAAGCTGCAAGATTTGCATTGATTAATAGTTTTGGTTAGCTTTTTATTACATAATTTTATGTTTGACATTGTTTTGAGATATGAATCTATATCAGATTTTTTGAAAGTGGTATATCAGGGCAATTTCTTCTTTAAAAGAGTTTTATGAATGTAAAATTTAGCAACAAATAATGAGCACATTCATTATTTACCATTCATTATTGGAGAACTTTGAATTTTGAATCAGGTTCATTGAGTGAAATGTTTCAGAGATCCAACTGAAAATCAGTCCAGAGTATGGTACACAATGAAAAAAATAAGTGTTGTAATATTTCTACCATACTGTCATTAGGCTACTTCTTACTTTTCTTTCATTCCTTCTTTCAAAAAAAGAAAAAAAAAAGAAATCACCAAAAATTTTTCTTTGAAAATCGCCAACATTTTTTGAAGGGAAAAAAATGGCCCTTTTTTTTTTTTTTTTTAATAAAGCAAGCATGCCTTTATCGACAGTTAAAAAAAAAACCCCAAAAGGCCTACAAAATGCACATTTAAAGTTGTATGGCCATCCCCTAAAGCCAAAATAAAAACTTCAGTTCCACCATACTTGAAAAGTTATTTGACATGCCTCCCTTTTTTGCACCACCCGCTCCCTCTCATACTGTATATAACTTACAATCCCTTAGACATATTTAAATATTCAGTCCTAATGTGTTCTGAACGTTTCTTTTTAGATACTTATAATCTTTTAAAAATATTTTTAATATAATAATAATAAGAAATAAGAAAATAAATAATAATAAGAAATAAATAACAATACATTTTTTATAGTAATGATTTTTTTTTTTTTAATTACAATAAGTATCAATAGTTGTTTAAGACAATTTATGGTCTTGAAAAGTTGCAATGGAAAAGTTATGGGAATTTATTGGTAAAAATGTGTATAAACCATGTTACATGAACATGAAGAATCTGAGTAGCTTATGACGCTTATCCCAGTTATGATCATATTCGGGATATCGTGTTTACATGAGCACAGAGAAATCGGGGATAGTCTCTGTATAAAGCCCAGTATCGTATGAATACATTTCCCATAATGCTTTAGCAATGACGCACACAGCAGACGTTCAGGGGAACCATGACAGTCCGCACAGTTGCATGCTTAGAATTCTAGCTACCGACTTTGGCGAGCCAGGACCTCATTGTTTTCGAGACCGTGGAGGAAGAGGTCGAAATGACTGTCAGAGTGAACAAACACCTCAACATGAAGCTCGGAAGTTAGCCTTATTAACGGAGACAGCGGGCTGCTCGAGATATTTCCCCCAGCGACAGCAACGACACCCCGAGGTTGCCAAACAACAAGCATCATTCAGTGTCAGCCAGAGGTAGCAGCTGGAGCTCGCCTCTGCTCCTCTGGAGCCTGTACATTTCTGCTTCAGTCTCGAGGTAGCTTCTTGGACAACATACTTGGGTAAATTATTTGTTTTTGATGTAATTTGCCGATAAAATTTATCCTTTTTGTTGACGGTGAAGTTTTAGCTTTACGACCTATCGTGTCGAGCTAACGTCAACATGAAATCAATGGTCAAGTCAATGGAGTTGGAACTGAGCGTGAGCGGCTGCTAACAGTTATTTCAATATCTATTTCCGGTGGAAAAAAGTCTACAAACTAAAGTATCCAAAAATAGTGCTTCTTTCATTTGTAATTTCTGGTCGACTGAGTGCGGTTTGTTTACATTTTATGAATATGTCCTAACTCCACGTTGTATAATTATTTAGCAAGTCATGTCTGCCAAGTTGTCGGTCTGTGGTTTGAAATCTGCGTGTGTTAAGTTCAAGTAGCAGTGTCATATCACGCACATTATATCTATGCAGTCATATCTTAAATCTCCTCCACCCTGACGTTAGGGCCACTTTAGTTTACTCTGCAGGGCAGCCCGTTGCAAAGCCTGCCGGCTGTTAACTCATGTGACAGCTGATGTGGTGAATATTTAACTTCTAGATTAGGTATTTGGATTGACACTGTGTGCCTTATCATTGTCAAACACCCCACGATGTACACTATAACTAAACAGTCCTCTAAAGAAGTAGGACGATCATTGTCTATAGCTGTGGTCTAAATAGTGTGTCTTTCCATGGAACAATGATCAGGCATGGTGAATAGCCTGACAGGACAGTAAAGAAATTGCTGTCTGAATACCAAAACCCTCTGGGTTCAAGTGTCAACCCTATGATTAAGCAAAATGGATGTTACCTGACATATGGAAGTTACATGTCCTGGGGCTGAAATTGTTGTCTGTCAACATGGGGCCTTCCACGGGAAGTTAAAACTACAGTCTGAAATATTAAACTTGATCGTGTATTGAGGTCCCTGTGTATGAGGCATTGTTTTTAAATACGCAGCAATTTGTTTAATGGTTCAAATTGACCTTGTAAATAAAGTTAGTTTGACTTAAATTATTTTATTATGAAATAGGATAAGAATAGATTCACGTTCCGATGTGATGCTAAAACATTTTCCAAGGAAGTAAAAAACAAAAGCCTTCTGGGAAATGAGTCTTGATTTTTTGTCTAAAAGGAAAAATAATCTTGTCAAGCATGTTTGCATAGAAAATCAATCTAATTTTAAGAAAATATATCTATTTTTGTCTTATTAAGATTTTCCAGCCAATATTGTGCTCGAATTAACAGGTAAAAAGCTACAGCACTGATTTGTGTAATATCCCAGAAGAGGAATAAGATTGTTTTCCTTATTTTAAGAGTGAGACCCTTTGCAGAACATCTTAATTTAAGAATCTTAAGAAATGACATAAATTTAAGTTTGTTAATCTATTTTCACATGTCAGCGTGGGTTTTCCCCAGCATTCTCCCACAGTCTAAAGATATGCACCTTAGGTAAACTCTAAATTAATAAGTTTGAATGTGAGCATGAAGGGTTGTTTAATTGATCTAGTCTTATTGTAAGCTTTTTACCTAATATTAATCTTGAATTAAAATATAAATTCTTAAAGTCAGCACAATCAAGAAACCAAAATACATGTTTTAAGCGCGTCTATCTTAAACAGCTGAGTTTTCACTGCTTGTAATGAGCACAACTTGCTTGAATTTTGGCATTTTTGTCTAGTTTTACGGAACATTCCGATTTTTCACTGTCTAGAAATTTTAAGATTAAGATTTAGATAAATTAAGTTTTAAGAGGTCTAGCCAAGCAAATTTGTTTACCCCATCGACAGATTTTTTTTTTCTCAATTCAAGACAATTTCATTATATTAGGAATATTTGGCTTATTTTAAGTAGGGCTGTTTTTGCAGTAAAACTAAAAGTTACCCAAAGTGGGAGGCAAAGCTTTCTCGTCATCTCTGGCATTGGCGGGTGCATGTTTGTCAGTGCATTTTGCATCCTGTACAGTTTCAGCTGTTATCTTCATCAAGTCTTTACCTTTTGCTTTCTTTTTCTTCTCTAGCTCTTGGCTTGCTGATACTCAGTAGAGTCCAGGTCGTAGGAAGGACATGTGTGTGTATGTGTGTGTGTGGATAGAGACTGTGAAGCATCGCTAAACGGATTCTGTTACCTTTCTTTTCATAATTTATTCCCTCTGTCACTGTCCCCGCTCTGACCTCAATAGGAAGTGACACACCCACACCCGAGAGAGAGAGAGCGGAGAATGAACTCGGTGACAAAAGTTGCAAAAACGGAGAAATGATCTCCTAATTTACCCTGCATGTGCACCGTATGCTCACAGGCTATTTGTCGGTCAAATGACCATTGTGGAGGTGGGATTAGGGAAAGAATGCCCTCTATGCCTCTGTGTGTTTCTGTGTCTCATTTCTGGGGCTGCGAAATGGGTCCCATGAAATCTAAACTGCTAATCAGGTTTCTAGGATAAGAGGGTCAAAAACTGTTTGTTGGTGAGTGGGCTATTGTGCACCCTGACCCAAAGCAGCAAAGAAATCTGTCTTTAATAATAGCTAAAGAGTCTAGGAAGCCACTTTGATGTAGCCACCAGCTCCTTGCCAATAATGATGAGGTGGATTTTGTGCCTTTTCCAGCACATGCAGCAATGTTTGTGTGTGGAAAATCTTAGTGCATTTATCCACCCAGAAATCCGCACAGTCATTATGAATAAAACCGACAATGCTCCACAGGGCTCTGAAGGAGCTGTAGAAATGACCCTTTAAGTGGCTTGTGGGCTACAGTAGAATTAGTTTCTCTTCCTAATTAATTATATTGCAGCATCACACCATAGAAATGTAAGCATCATACAAAAATAATCTCTAAAAGCTGGTATTAACAAATGTCTCTCTGTTCTTCTCTTCTCTTTTCTGTCTTTGTATACTTTTTTTAGCATTGTGAACCATGATTGAGGACCCCCTGCCTGAATGCCCAGTCTGCATTCATGATTTAGTGTTAGACGTCCTGCAACCAAAACACCTTTCCAAAAACCCCTGACTGCTGGTGTGTGTGGGCGTCAGCTTCCTTCTGGTTCCACTTCCTGGCCTCGACTGTTGCTCAATACTTTCTCATCTCCTCTAAGAAGGGGCAGGATGCCTTTAGCAGTTAGAGAGACATCTTCGGCCGTATGAGTATAATGCAAGCACTTATCCTGCAGGAGTTTACTTGAGCAAGGCGCTGAATCCATACCAACTCTAGGAATGCTTTGCTTTGACCTCTGACCTCTCTGTGGAAACAGACAGCAAGAAACTTCTTATTATATCTAGATTTATCAATTTATCGGTATATCCAAAAGAAGACCTTCGGCCTCAGACCGGGCCTCTGCAGCTCCCTTTGCCATCCCAGTACCATGCTGGGTGCACTCCTGCGGAGGAACATGTCCCAGAAGCTGAGTGTGCTGCTGCTGGTATTCGGCCTGGCGTGGGGACTTATGCTGCTGCGCTACACTGTGCAGCAACCTCGCCATCAGAGCAGCGCCGAGCTTCGTGAACAGATCCTGGAGCTCAGCCGGCGATATGTCAAGGTGCTGACAGAGGAGAACCAGAACTCACCAGGTGGGCCGCAGGGGACCTCCATGGCTGGTTATGGTAAGTCAAGAATGTGTATGGTTACTACTACATTAAATGACTTGCTTACTCTGTAGGGCACTTTCACACCAGGATAGTCCGGGGCACTCGGTTTGATTGGGCAGGGAATGCCGAAAAACTTCACACCTTTATTTGGTTTGGTTTACTTTCACACTGCACTATTTAAAGCGGACCAAACCACCTGGACAACATCACGCAGTTCCAACAGCTGCTCGTTTGGAGCGGTATTACCCGAAACGAGCACTGACCAGTAATAAAAAAAAAGCATTAGGAAGAAGAAAACCTGGCTCATCGATTGGCCAGGATCGAAAAGGAAATCCATCCCCTTCAGCCAGCTTGTTCACCAGAAAAACAGTGAAGCAGCACCAAATTTATGCTGTCTTGGGGTGTTTGTTTTTTGACTTTGGTGTTCAAACCTAATTGTTACCTAATTGTTGTCTACCCAAAATGCACTGTGCTCTATGTCACTTCCGCTCTTTGGTTCACTGGATAGTCTGTTTGCATTTCCGACTTGCAAGCAAACCGATACCCACATTTTCAGGCGGACCAGAGTTTGGTTGAGCTTTCACACCTGGCCAAACGAAGCGGACTATCCGAGGAAACAAACTCTAGTCCCGTTAAAGTGGACCAAGCAGCTCTGGTGTGAATGCACCTTTAATGAACATTTGGCCTCATGCAGCAACATTCTCTTCAATTTCTCTTACATTTTATCTTAATTTTCTGGTAAGAGAAAATATAAGAGAAGTCAACTCTCGATCCAAAAACTTTTTTTGACCATCCAAACTGCTCTTAACCAGGTGAGCTCAATGCTGAATCCCACTTGATCAAAAGTAATGTATTAGCGTAGGTAACACAGCCAAAACACTATATAAGGGCAGGTGTGTAACGCCATGTGCAAAGACTCTGGCACATGAAGAGATGACACCAAGTAAGGTTGCAAGAAGAACTTGTGCAGTAGTAAAACTGACACGGGCCCACTGTTAAATAAATGGGAAGTAAATGTGATTTCAGGGAAATGTAATAAAATATTAATAGTAAAAGCACTCATGCAGAAAAGTTTAAATCACTTTTAATAAATCAGAGTAATTAAAAGGAAGAGCAGCAAGTCCTCATACATATATATAAGAAGCTGGAACTATGACATGTTTATTGACTTGCATGATTATAAAAAAAAGTTGCCAGTTAATTTTCTAATTAATCAACTAATTGTTTTAGCTGCACTAGTATATTTTTATGTGGTTTGTGTGCAAAACAATATTCTAAACTCGCTATCAAATAAAATTAGTAAAAAGTACGATAAGTACCTGTGAAGTGGCTTGAGATTAAAATAGAATAAAGATAAAGTTTCTCAGATCTGTACAAGATTTGAGTAAATGTATTTAGTGACATTCCAGCACTGTTCAGCAGAGAGACACACAGTAACTGAAATTACAGTAATTGGGATCAATGGTTCAAGTATAGTATACTTATTTATCCTTTACATTTAATAATTCCAGTCATTATAATTACTCTAAAATATAATCTAAATTTGGTTTTATGATATTCATGCATTTTTTAATTTTAAATATAAAATGTGTTAAATGTAAAATGTATTTTTCTTGCGCTGGGCTACAATTTGTGGCCTGTGAAAATGGCATGTTTTTCTCTTATCTTGGTAAATGTGGTCTCAACCAGTTGTAACATTTTATCTTGTCTAAGAGAAGAGAAAAAAAATTGAAAAACATTGGTGAATCCCAGAAATCAATGGGTACTAACAAACGTAGAACAAATTATGGATACCAACAAAAATAAGAAAAAATTAGTATATCGTTCATGGTTATCTTTTCATAGTTTTGATAAAGTATGCCTGAGCACTGATTATATTTCTTCCTTGTGTTTGTTTTTTCCTCCTGCTCTCTTCTCTCTTCTCCCCTGTCACATGCACAAACAGCTGATCTGAAGAGGACTATTGCTGTGCTACTGGACGACATTCTGACGCGGCTGGTCAAACTGGAGGGGAAAATCGAGGTGGTGGTCAATGCCTCTTCCACTAACACCTCCCACACAGCAGGGGGCGTCCCTGCCTCTGCTTCTGCTGCCCTACAGAAATCCTTAAAGCACGAGACAACTGGCATCCACCAAGGGACGTCACACCTTCACCCCCACACCCGTAAAAGGCTTCGGCCACATCAAGGAGCATACGCTTGATAGATATATTGATTTTTTTCTTTCTTCTTTTCAGCACATCACACTTTTCTAGCATTTACCACTGATGTAATAACATCAGACAAATGAAAAGCAATAGGGAGACACATGGACATCCAGAAACTTCAAATATGGGATGCTTCTCAGAAATTTCAGCTAACTCAGAAAGAAGAACTTCTTTATGCTCTGTCCTGTCATATGCTGATATTTATTTATTTTTTTATCAAGACTATCCAGCACATTTTTTTATATTTTCATTGTTGATTTTATTTGGCTTAGATTTTAGCATTTTGTTTTTATAAAGCTTCATTTGAATTTTATGACTGTTGAAGCAAATGCAGAGAGCTATAAATACTCTTTGAACTGAACAGATTCACATACGCTTCATCATAAAAATGGCTTGAAAAGTTCCCCTGTCAATATTATAAGCTATTTTACAATACTGCTTCAATATATCAAAATGCTGATCTAAACAGTACACACAAGATAGTTAGGAATAGCTGTTTTTAGCTGGCGCAGTTGCTAATTACTGTAGGAAGATGATTCTACTTTTATCTTACACATAGTTTTAAGAATAAAGCATATAGTCGCCTGTAAGAGATAATCCAAAGAATGTTATTTGCACTTCATCTACAGGTGGTATAATTGGGTTTTTTTTTTTTACAATTGCTGCAAGACAGTTTGAGGTTTATGCAGAATTTGATGGGATGATGCCCAGTTGCCACTGTAAACATGAGCGTGTGTGCGTCTCAGTTTAAATCCAATGGTTTCCTTGCCCAGTGTTGAGAAATGTTTT
Source organism: Plectropomus leopardus (assembly GCF_008729295.1). Taxonomy (NCBI): domain Eukaryota; kingdom Metazoa; phylum Chordata; class Actinopteri; order Perciformes; family Serranidae; genus Plectropomus; species Plectropomus leopardus. Next base: position 16,086,678 of record NC_056480.1, on the reverse strand, counting down.
AATTTACGTGTGTAGCAGATTGAATGTACTGTGTAATCAGTCTCAAGCCCTTTCGTGCTGTTAAGATGGCTGACCTGCTGCTTACACATGTTCAGGGTTCAAGTTGCACTGTGACTCTATAGAGATTTTCTAAAAATACCGGGCTCATCCAACTTTGACTTAAGGGATATTTTAGGAGGGTGGACGTCAGGCTCTGGAATATCCATTCTTCCAGCCTTTCTGCTGGGCCCAAGTGTGATTTCCATAATACTGAGATACTGTGGTGCCTGTCCAGGGGAAGAAGATCTTCAATTTGCACATCATGATGCTCATTAACATGATGACTTTGTGCGGCAAGAAACATGGGCAATACTTTCATCAATACTACATGGGGATTGTATGAGCCAAAGTCTGTGTGGGTGACATTATGAAGAAGAAAAAGGTTCATAATGTTGCTTTTACATTACCGACTTAAATATATGAGACGTCCTCTAGACTGAATGATCATTCTGGTTTGACTGTGTCTGCATTGAGTAATGCCATAAATGTACTTTGCTCCATATTGTTTAAGTAGGAAACATGGTGACTGAGTCAGCTGCTGTGAGGATAGCTTTACTAATAAATTCACCTTATGGGAAAAAAAAAATCCTCTTCTTTAAATCTATGTGTGTATGTGTGTGTGATTGGAAAATGTGATTGGTTGTCTCACAAGACAACCAATAATGTGCCCTAACAGCAAGTAACATCTGCACAAGCACTGTAGTAAAGTAGTACAATTTTGAGGGTTTCCTTTTGTATGCTATTTCCTACTCCTACTCCTACTCCATTACATTTACATGACAGCTGTCAAGTAAAATAACTGTAGTTACGCTGCAGATAAGGACTTTACATATCAAAGAAATGAACATCGTATAATTATGATGCACTCTTACAGATTAAGCTAAGTGTTACAACCCAGCTCGTGAAGCAGAAGAGAAGCAACATGAAACCGGATGTTTTCTGATAAATTAAGGTTATTTAGTAACACAAGGAAATAACATAAAGAAAGTAAGGATTATCATGACAAAAAAAATGTGAGCCAAAACTACAAAGGAAAGGGCTTGTCAATTCTGTTAACCCTCTGAAACCTGAGCAAATTGACTTGATTTCTTTTAAAAAACATGGGATGAAGGCAACAAGCTACCAAAGAAGAAATGACCCAAAAATGAACAGGAATTGAGTAAAACATACAAGAAATTTACCTGACAGTATGTTATCAAAACAACACAAATCTACCAAGGCAGAGCCAATCAAACTCAGGGGACTGCACATTATAATTTACAGAGAGGGGGTTGGCCATGGCCAAATCACTACCCAAGAAATTATAGAAACGTCCTAAAATCCCAGAAACATAAAAAAATCATAGAAATGTCCTTATGTCATAGAAATCCTAAAATCATAGAAACGTCCTACAATCTTAGAAATGTCTTAAAATCCTACAAACATTCTAAAATCCTAGAAACGTGTATGGGGCTGCTGCGACCGCCCCCTGGCCTCCTATCATTTTGCAAAAGTGGTCCCCAAAAAACTATCTAGTTTACTATCCCTGTGCTATGAGATGTTCAAGACCTCCAACTTTTCACGAGGGGCGCGTGGGAGACGAGACGGGACGTGACGTAAGATTCTGCAGTACATAAACATACCACCTACCTCACGCGCGCCATCTTCTAGCTGATAACCGGGGTAGAATAAGACACTGCGAAAAAACCTCAGTGCAGTTTATTTCCGCCAAAATACACGGTTGTAATAGCTATACTGAGCAATGAGTGATATTGAGGATGGAAATTATGGAGGACGGGTAAGTAGTTACATTGAATGATATCGATAATCTGTCTTTCTTCCTTTTTTTCTTCCGTGTGGCTGTCGATTGCACTGTAGGCGAATTGACCACTAATGTAGCTAATGTCACAGCTAACTTTGAGCTAACGTTAAATTAATAGCTCACCGTTGGCGTTACATGCTTTGTTGGCTAACGTTACCCGAGAGACAGAGAAGTGTTTTGCATTCAATGTTCTCGAAAGTAACGTTAGTGTGTTTTTTCGTGGATGTCGCCCACTCTGCTATCGAGACTGCTCTAACCAGACTCCTCCGACGGTAGCTGGCATGCTAGTTATCGTTAGCTTAAGAATCACCATGGTTAAACACTATTATTTGAAATGTTCCCCTATTATAGGGTTGACAGTTAGTTTAGTTTCACCCGAGTCTTTTGTTTATTAAATTAAAGACGCGCTATCTAGGACGTATGTATATCGTCCTTTTGTGCAGACATCACTGCTGCAGCCAGTATTGCACTTTGGCAACCTGAGTATTTGTTTTCCCTGATCTAGTATTCAGTTACAGTACTGTGCAACAGTCTCAAGCCACCTTAAACTTTGTCTGAGCAAGGTTGTAATGATCATATATATTTATTTCTCAGTAGTCTCTTTACTAAGACAGAACCAGGACATACAGGAAATATGTATACAGTATTGAAACGCAAATAAAGACTAAAACAATTTAAACAGGCTCAAATTGCAAGCATTTAGTGTTACCTCCCTTTTCCACTTTTCATGTCTTGACCTCTCTTGGCCAGACAACATGGGATTTACAATACTAGTCTTCTAGTTTACTAGGTTGCATTATCCGTAGCTCAATATCAATTGTTTGAGCTACCTTTTGTTATGCTTGCACAATTCTGTTTGTCACTCTAAATATTGACTTCCAGTGTGAAGAAGCCATTTCGGTCAGATTTATTTGGCGTTTTCATGCATTGTACATGTCTCTGTATTCTTTGTATCTTAATAAAGAGACTGAGAAACAAATTTATATATATATATATATCGTCATTACAGCATTGCTAAAACAAAAAATCTATTTTGACCTAAGACTTTTGCACAGTACTGTATATCAGAGGTAACTTAAGTCCTAAGCATCTCTTCCTTCCCTGCTTTCACGCTCTTACTTATCAAATTGAAACATTGCTACAACAGTTATCTAAGCTCTTTATTTGTAACTATGTAGCTTCAATTGTTGTAACTTTGCTCATTTGCATAATTTCTAGAATATTCAAACTTAATGTAGCAACAATGTAATTGTACTGCATTCAGTGTTCCTTTTCATTTCTTTAAAAATATTCTCCATTTCTCAAACCTATGACCTTAATTTTATTGAATGTTCTTTTTTCATTAAGGTTATTGATCGTGAAGGATTTGAAGAGTTTTATCCAAGAATGATGAAGAAAATTTTCAAGATAAAAGAAGGCTAATGAAAACATGTACAGAGCAGAACATAGAAGTGGAAAGGGAGGAAATGTGACGGAAGAATGGTGTCAGATAGACGCGCTTGCAGTGTAATGGCTAAAATGAAACTGGTGTCAGTTTGGGTGAAGAGAGGAAAACAGACCTGGAATCAGAAAATGAGAAAACTGAAAAAAGAAGAATGAAGAAGGATAGAAATCCTGAGAAAAGGGAGTAGCGTGTAAAGAAACTGGAAGAATGAATGTGTCCCTAGGTTAAGTAAATATACTGTTTGTGTCACAAATGTCTTTTCTTTATCATGCTCTCATTATGTAACATGAAAATGCATGTCTTACTTTTCCCTTGATGGCCTAGGTGGACATGGAAATAGACCTGTCATGTTATATTTGATTGATAAGGTTAATAATAGGCCATATTGTAAACCAAAGATTTATTTATTAGAATTTTAAGATTACTAACCCTTTCCTCCACAGCACATAAGCTGTACATTTTAGATCAGTGTACTGTATGTGTTCAACATACTCTACCACATCTCACTACTGTGCCTGATAGTTTTTCTGTGTAAATACATGTATTTGTCCATGGAAAAGTTGTTAACATGCTGCTGTGGCAACAGGGGTCACGCTCCCCATCTAAATCGGATCGCGGGAGTCCAGCTCGGGTAAAGTCGGAGAGCAGGTCCGGCTCCCCGAGCCCAGCCCGGGCCTCCAAGCGCTCTGAGTCAAGATCCCGCTCTCGGTCAAAATCTAGGTATGTTGTCGTCATTGTATGATTTGTGATACAGATCACATTGTACTACAATTAGGGATGCCCCGATCAAAATATCTTTTGCCCCATATCCCAATCCAAGTCATGTGATATCGAGAGTCTGTTGATACTGAGTCCTGATTCAATATTTGTATTTACCTGGATAATACAGCTGCACAATGCACACTTCAAGCACTTCAAAGTTATTTAAAACAATCAAGTTTATTTGCTTGAAAGTGTAATTGCAACTTGCAATGCAAGAAAAAAATGTCTGAATCTAAATAGCTTCCTAAGGTTTTTATTTTCTGTACAAAAATAAACAAACTAAAAATCTTGTTATATGGCTCCTATCACAATTCCACTTCGTACAGAATTTATTTATTTGATTTAAACAACATAAAATATGTTTATAGTAAAACTAGTTCACTAAAATGAACAACAAAAATTTAAATTCCTCTTAAAGTTGTGTAGCAGCTTGAGTTTAACATGAAAAAAAATCAATCTGTTTTTATTGGAGTGGCAGCATTACAATAACACCTGAGTATCTGTAAACAAAGAATCGTATGCGTAAAGCAACTGATCCCAATTAATTAAAAAAAAAAAAAAAAGGCCTATATGAGGGGCATCCGATTGGGACATCCCTAACTACAAAGAAAAAAGTCCTCATAAGAGGCTGAAATATGTCACTCACTCACAGGGTGCTTTGACGCTTTCTTTTGCTTCTGTTTTCTGTCTATGATTAACATCCTTAATATTGTTGTCTGTTGTGTGCCATTAAATTTAATGCCACTCCTCCTCTGTGCCATCCTTTTCAGGTCTCGTTCTAGGCGGCACTCTAACCGCCGCTATAGCCGCTCACGCTCTCGGTCCTATTCTCGTCGAAGGAAGTCCCGCTCTCGTTCCTACAGTCCTGAGTACCGCCGTAAAAGGAGCCAGAGCACTTCCCCTATGTCGAACCGACGCCGTCACGCTGGCAGCAGGGTGAGTGTGATGAGATCTGGAGATAGGGCAAAGTGTAGTAGGCCATAAAAAAATAACCAGAGGACACTTTAGTGTGCTCACACACATTTATAAGGTGTTAGTACTGACGTTTTATAGAGATTTTTTGGAACACTGGTTTATTGCACATCTTAACCCATTATTAGTGATGGCATGAGCTCATACTGTATGACTTGTTACTTAATAGAATGAATATAAAATTAGTCATGGTCAGAATGGTTTGGAATAGAGACTCTGAAGTGCCCACAAGTCAAAAAATATTTGAGTGAATTTCACAAAAGTACAACTTGGATTTAAAGCTGTTAGATTATTCACAATCTCCAGGCTAAAATCCTCAAAGCCATGGTTTTTAGTAGCTTATTGCTTCGGTACGTTTTCCTTTTTATTTTGATAAATCACAGTGGCTATAGCAAGTAAATGTGTTTAAACTGTTTTTTACATGGATTCAGGTTCAACTATTAAACGTATTTACCAAGATTATAAGATTCAATGCGATACATCATCCACAAAATGACATGTATGTATCAGTTATTTGTGCTGTGTTGCCTTAAATTTTGCAATTTTTTTTCTTACATGCGCTCGGTGAAAGAAGAACCCAAAAATGGCAAACATTAGCCATTATTCACAAAGATTGCATTATACAGCCGCTTAAAAGTCTGTTCTTATTCAAAAGAGTCTTGATTGGTGTGACAGGCCCAAGGGCAAAACATGTTACACAACAGCATAGGCCTGTGGATGTATCAAGAATATGTGGATATAGCATGGAGGCGTTGCCCTGTTCATTCCTATGAGAGTTGCTCAGTAGCGCATTAAGTCAATAACGCTATATTTCCAAGGTATTAAAGTGACCAGGTCTTCTGCATTACCGGGCCCATACGGCATGCACACTAGAGCCATTCAGCAGCTGAGTGTGCCCGAGCGGGAAACGTCCACTGGTGGAGCAACTGACTTCCAGTTCAGCGCTTAGCTAGCGTTAATAGCAATCAGAAATGCGTGAGGAGTTACGCTTTCAATACATTAACAAAGGCGTAACGTGTCAGTCACAATCCTTAACCTTCTCTGTTACATGCTGGCCAGGGTTGGTCTTTTTTTTTTGACCAGCTGCCACTTTGGCTGGTGGACTCCAAAATTTACCCACCACTCAGTAGATAACCATTATCTTTTGGCTAGTGAGTGAAGCAAATCTAGCAGCCGCTTGCATATTTTACCAGCATTTGGCTGGTGGCTGGTGCTAATTTCCAACCCTGATGGCGGCTGATCTCGTCCTCTGCTTGGAGGATATGCAGCTCCCGGACCTCATTGTTTTCCCAGTTTGCAGACATTTACGACCGCCGTTCTTCTTCTTTGACTTAGTGGCTAACTGCTAACGGCTGCTTTTCAACATAGTATGTAATCAAAACGACACACCTCCCCACCCACAGACACAGTCAGACCTTATTTCGAGGCTGTTACTACCTCCATTCCCTGCTTAGGGGCAAGACAACTCTGTTTCCCCTTTCAGCAAGTTATATACAGAACAGCATAACGGCGTGATATTTCTGTCTTGAACAGGCAGTGTAACAGTGGCTAAAGATGATAATTGAAGTAAACGGGCCATGTTTAACAACAACAAAACTATATCAAAACATCTGGTTTTACAAATTCTCACACAACTTGTGCAGTAAAATCCAAGTCTCATTTGTGTAATCAAAAGCAAGCATGGTGCATTACCTGCAGCCCTTCCTGAACAGATTAAAAGTGAAAGCATGGATGAGTTTCACTTGGAGTCTTGGTCAGGAACGGCTGAGGCAAGGCAACGCTTTGTGTTTGTGAGCTACTGAGTGAGCATATGACTGGATGTTACTGCACAGTTTGTGTGAGTTTGTCAACAGATGTTGACGTCCTACTTTGCTGAAAAAAAATGTAACATTATGTACAGATTTTTGGATTCTTAGTTCACTGTGGAGGCATGCTAGAAAAACAGTTTGCTCTTAACAAATGCAGGGTAACACTGACAATTGGATATGGAAGTAGTCATTCTGTGGGTAAAGTATTCCTTTAAGTTACATGTAGGATAGTTCAAAAGAATGAGCAAATGAATTTTATTTTTCTTTTATTTGTTTGGAAGTGTATTTTTTTGATGATTGTGGTTAATGCTGTGGGAAACCACACCTTTAATAACCCCTTTTATTAACCCTCCATTCCTTTCATTATATCAACAGAGCAATGACTACACAAAAGAAGCATACAGTCATGGCGGAGATGCTGATGTTAGGGTATGTGGACCTTTGGACATATTTTAGGAAAGAGCAATGTAATGTTTGTGTGTAGGTCAGAGTTGCTGCTCTCAGTTTAGCCCTGGATGACGGATAAAGAGATAAACATAAAGTAGTGAAGAGCAAATAAATCTTTGATTCTTTGGGTTCATCAGTATTTAAATCACTGTCTGCTCATTTTATTGCATGAATTTAATATGTGGATGATTTTCAGATAGTGTGTGTGTTATGTTTTCATGTGTTTTTCAGTTTTAATGTTCTGTACGGGTTTTATCATGACAAGAGTTTGGAAAACATTGATGTTAAGTAATACATCAGGGCAGCCAGGTAGCATTATGTAAAACTATGCTCTTCTTGCAGCACTGCTGCTTTAAGAGGTCCATGTGATAATGAAAAGCAGGAATTAAGTGAGATTTTCAAAGCAAGCAGGAGGCAAATGAAATGGTTTTGGACACGTATAATTCTCCCAGGGGCATCCTTTTGAAAGCTGTTTAAGGGGTTATTAAAGCTGTCACAGTTTACCCACTGAGCATTTACTGTTGGTGTGGTACAGCTGGAGATGCTTGGAGGGAAAAAGTTTGGAACTCCATTTTAAAAATGTTCATGTATTCTTACTTTTTAATAATAACCTTATAACTGCCTTAGTTGTAAGTCAGAAGTAATAATGTAAGTAAAGGTATCCAATGTAGTCGCACTAGTATCACCCCCATAAACAGTGGAAAAAAAAACAATCTGAAGCTGCCAATATTCAAATGAGAAGGCTTTTTTAAAGATCTAAATAAATGAATTAATCCATAATCTCTTGGTATTTTCTGTGCTTACATTTTTGCAAAAATATACCTCTAAATTGTGTGTGCCCAGTGCATTTAACAAGTAAAATGCTGCTGTTTTTATGAAGAAGCATGTTTTGTTTACCAGTATATGGATTGTGTTCGCAAATCGTGAGACGGGTGAATGCGGTAAACCACACCATCAACTCTAACCCTTATGTTGCAACTTCCAGGCGAACCCTGACCCCAGCACATGTTTGGGGGTGTTTGGCTTGAGCCTGTACACCACAGAGCGTGACCTGAGGGAGGTGTTTTCGCGCTACGGTCCTTTGGCGGGGGTCAATGTGGTGTACGACCAGCGCACAGGTCGCTCACGTGGCTTTGCCTTTGTTTACTTTGAGAGACTTGAAGATTCCAAAGAGGTAAGGGAAATGTTTGTGGTTTTATTTATTGCTTAGATGCATAATGAGTTTCAGTCCTTGTCCTAGGGACTCATTAGCTCTCTGCCTTGTAAAAGGGTTAATTGCATTCATGTGCTGTTTAAAGGGGGCCTATTATGCTCATTTTCAGGTTCACACTTACATTAAAGGTTTCTACTATGTTTAATGGTTAAAAAGCACTTAATTTTCCTCACACTGTCTGTGCTGGAGCACCTGTATTTATTCTGTATGATACACGCTGTGTAGCACCTGTCGCTTTAAGCACCATCTCCTGAAAATGTCCAATTTGCGCTGATTTCTCTGCGTTTTTTCAGGTCTTTCGCGTCTTGGTATCTCTGCACTGCATTGCAGCTGAGGAAAAACTGTAACAGTGAATAGCAGATCTTTCTGCTGTAAAAAATCACTAATGAAAGCATTTTATCTTTCTAAAGTGTCCTTGAGTGTTGAGAAAGGCATTTATAAATAAATTGTATTATTATTATTATTATTAATATTTAAACACAACCGTACACGTTCCAGCAGGAATTTGATCCAAATTGGGGAGGAATTCACAGTGTCAGCAGTATATGCTACATAATGTAAACAATTGCAGCAGCATGCCTGGAACAGATGACCATGTAAAGAAATCTGGCACTTTATGTCGAACTGTAGCCAGAGTGGAAGAAACTGTTTGAAACGGAGTATTCAAAAACGCAGGAGACCTGAGGTTTTTGCTCACAGGATCACTTAGATTTATCTCATTATTTCAAACTTCGGCCACTCTTAACATGAACATCCTCTATTGTAACAATAAATTTAAGACACAAAATATTTAAAAGCGTAATAGTTCCCCTTTAAAAGTTTAAAATGCTCCCTGATTTTGATTACTTAAATGAAAAGCGTCATGGCTGTTGGATCTGTGAACATGGAGTGAAGAGTACTGACTGATGATTAAGTAATATGTTAGGGATAGTGTACAGGTCATTTTTGTGAGATGAACCTCGACAGGGTGAAGCAGACCTTGAATCATCCTTGAAGGTGTTTATTTCACTACAATGACCTGCTCACTCGACATTATCACACTTATTACGGGGCTACTTACCCAAAAAAAATCAACAATTTGACACAATTTATTGATTTTAAAATGATTTTTTGCGTCTGCTAAGTCTATTTCTAGTTTTGATTATTGCTCTTTGTCACTTTTAAATCAATTCACTAAAAAAAACTAAATTCTACATCTGTATATGGTCAACTTCGTAATGTTTTGCACTTTGTTTTCACAGTATCAGTACATGCAGGTTCAAAGGTCCTCCACTTCAGATAAAGCCTCAGTTTTTTTATGTAGTTGTGATTACATTAGTACGCCACTAGGTGTCTGCCTTGCCAAAAATTCCCTCTCCATGCAGTCATGCGTGTCACAGCAAGGAGGTTACAGTGTGTAATGTAGGAGGGCCTTTGTGAAATAAATGATTTGTACCAAAAAGCTTACAATAGTCTGATAAGATTTGTCTTCTCCCCAGGCAATGGAGCGAGCCAATGGCATGGAGCTGGACGGGAGGCGCATCAGAGTGGATTATTCCATCACTAAACGTGCTCACACCCCTACACCAGGAATCTACATGGGCCGACCAACTCAGTGAGCTCAACATTATTGTCAATTCTTGCATATCCGTTTACTTTACCTCATGTGTGAATGTTCACTGCAAGCTTCAAGTCCCTGAGAAGCATCGGTGCACGTTTGAGCCATCAAGAGTAAAATTAAAAGAGCTGTGACACTGTAATGTTCTGATGTCACTCTTTTCACTTTTGTATCTAATTTTGCATCCTTTCCTCAAACACATTCATGGTTTGCAACAATTCTCTCAGTTTTGAGATGCTGTGCTGTCTCTCAAATGCTAAGACGCGTTTTCTTATTTCAACAGCAATGGTGGCGGAAGCAGCAGGAGGGGGAGAGACTCATATTATGACCGTGGCTATGATCGCTACGACAGATGTGACGAGTATGACTATAGGTACAGGTGCGTCATAATTTATGAGTACAAAGTCAGTGTAACATCGATATGTGGGAGTAAATTCATTTTCTTTGTCTCTGTGCAGTCGCCGGCGCTCTCCATCACCCTACTACAGTCGGTACAGGTCTCGCTCACGGTCTCGCTCCTACAGCCCACGTAAGTATGAAGCGAAATGCATACAACAGAAAGCTTGCCTTACATCTGTGTACGTTCATCATATTTGAAAGCAGATTGATTTTTATAAGGAATGCACTTAAACCTGGACTGATATAAATGTCGTCTTTTCCCTTTGCAGGGCGATACTAAGTTTCTTCGTTCAATGTTCAGCTTCCCTCCAATAACTGATGGTGTGCGATTCATCGAGGTGTTTCTGAGGGGAACATTTTCAATTAGCATGTCTATATCAACAGAACTCTTAATTTTGAGATAGTTCTTGTTTACATGCAATAGTTGTCTTAATTTGTAGATGTTTTGATGCAAGCGTGGAGAGTGTGGGCAGAGGACACTGAAACTGTAACTTCTCAGACTTGCAACCCCCCTCTTTATGTTCTGCAGCAATGACACCTGTTTTTCCTGTGAATGGTGATTTAAGGGGGGGGGGGAAGTAAGCTGTTTTTTGTTACATAATGGTGACAATTAATTTTACACCCTGTATTGAGTAGATATAACAACCCACTCAGTGTTTTTACAGTAAAGATCACAGGTTAACTTTAATGTTACCTGGCACTAAATAACTGGTAAGTAACAGGAAAATCAGGTTGTAAAATGAGCGTCACCAGCAATCAGTGGTTGGTTCTCTGTTCACATTCTTTTTCTTTTCTTTTCTTTTTTTTTAGTCAAGGAAGTCATCGCTTGAGTTTCCCCAGAGAGTTTTATTGTCATGTAATACATTTTTTATATGTTGTTTATTTGTACGTAAATACAAATATATGAAAACTCCAAAGTTTGTAATGTGTTTTTCTGATTTTAATGTGCATGAAATTGAAGTTTGGTCGTACAGGTGGGAGTTAATGCTTAAAGTTGAGTGGGTGAGGTGGGAAAACCAGCTAGGAGAGTTTCACAGAATAAGACCAGCGCCAAGACGTGTATGATGAATTTATGTTCACTCGAATCTTAAAGCTGTTGTTCTGGAGCCACAATTTGAACCCACAGTAGTTTTCTGGAGTTTTGTCTTATTCAGGTTACACCACTGAGAACGTGCAATTGGGTGCCTTTCATTACATGAGATACAAAGTTCACATGCAAAAAATACCATTATTCAGTGTTCTGCAACAGTTTGGTCAGAAGCAGTTCTTACTTCAAATTCAAACAATGGAAGAGCTTTCTTAAAAATGCATTATTGTGGTGTATTGTGATGTAGGAACTTCTGTACCTTTATGTGACTGATAGACTCCATCTCAATGACCTGACTAGAACATTAACTTGGTAGAAGACGCCAAATATATGTTTTATATCATGAAAACATGACTAAATGCTAAGTTTATTCTATATAAAACAATGTTAACCAGTCATGTTTACCTGCATTTAAAACATTTTTGCAGATTGCGTCAACATGTGATTTATTTTTGTCCGAAATAGACACATTTGGGACAAACTGAGCTGAGTGGCTAATCACAAAAGTAAACTTGAGGGAATGGAGGGCTCTTTATCTGTAGACCTTGCCTCAATAATAAGGCACCTCATTCTAGTCGGGTTAATAATCATTGCTGACATGTCATGGGGCCTCTCAAGAGTTACGTGCTCATTCACACCGACTCCAAAGATAATTCTTAAGGTTTCAAGGTAACGCTAGCTGAGAGGATTCAAAGGTCAAAGTATGAAGTCTTTCTCAATAAAGATTTAACACTCAAAGTTATGGTCAGATATCTGTTGAAAACATTTGTGCCCATTTTCACTGAAGCTTTTTGTGTTAAGTGAAGTGAAATCACTGGTATTCCTGCAAATACATTTTTTTCTAGCATAGCTTTGTGTTATAGAAGCAGTAAACCAAAGAAATGTCCTCTAATCATAGACTAGTGCTGCCACTTTTTGGTAGTTTTCAATGCAGAGAACAGGTGCAGATTGAAAAAAAAGCTCTCATTTTTTACATATGAGGCTGTGTTGTGATATATAATTTCTTTATCTTGACTGAAACTGCACAAATGTGTCATGGCAGGTGCCATAAACCGATGGGTTGACCAGTAGGGGACAGAACGGGCAGATAGTTTTATTAGGACTGAATGGAGCAGCATGTCACCTATAGAATTTTAACTCAAACACTGAGAAAAATAGATACAAGTAGATTATTTTCTAGTTCAGAGAAAGTCTAAAGTCTTCACTCCAAAAGAGTAAAGACTTTAAAGAGTAATATCCGCCTTTTATTTGAGGGAAGCACCTACTTCACAAAAAAACAAAACCTGAGCCAAATCATTGTTGCAATCTGGGACCAGAACCATGGATTCAGATTCTATAGAAAATACACTACTTGTGTTATTTCTCAGCTTTCAATCAACTTTATCAAATAGATAGAGGTCAACATTTTATAACAGAGAACCAAAGGTCTACGTAAGGTGCAACGGGTGGCTTTGGCATGTATTTCTGAGAAGAGAACAAGGGAGGGTACACTCTTAAAGTACAGGACGATGTCCAAAGGTTAACAGGCAACATGTTTTCTACATGGTCTGAATACTGGATGGCTGGTGGGGGGTGGGGGCTTAAATTCTCCACCTCTGAGTTGTTTACGTCTGAGGCTCCACTTAAAATAAGAAACATTAACAGCACATGCGGATTATCAGTCAGAGCTCTTGATGGTACAGATATCCTTTTATCTTTTTATTTTGGGATGATCTTAAGTTTTTTATATTAGTTGGTTTAAGATGTTCTCTGAAAATGACATTTTCTGGAGGTTAAGTTCATTTTTTTGTTCATATCTTGAGGAAATTAGTGTAAATGCAACTCAAAAACAGTTCTTTAATGAACCAAAAAAGTTTTTAAAGAAGTAAAAAAATTGTTTGTTTTTTTTTTTCTTCAACTGCAGGCTGTTCTGCATAGACAAAATTCATTCACTGACAATTTAAAAACTGTTTGAAACTTGTGATCAATGTTTTGCATAATTGTGCCTCTGATTTTAATGCAAGTGATAATCTGAAGGCAGCAGAAAAGTTAGCTACTCTAACATAACAGTTTAAATGCACATCAAATAATGGGCATTTCTTTATTGAAATTATTTATCAAAATCAACAAGTTGATAAACGATTACCTCCAAAACTTTCACCTCAAGTCATTCACATACAGTAAATAGAAGCTATATTTTAAATGAGAATTTGCAGAAACTTTTCCATTTGACAGAAAATACAGTGTAGCCAATTCCAGATTCAACAAATCATTCACTTTATTTTGCAATAAACATTATCTAAAGCAAAATTACAAGTGTATAACTTGAACAACAGCAAATCATGTTTCTCTCTTTATAAAAGAAACCCAAGACATTAGTTGCTTTTGAGCTGTTAGAGCAATTTCCTCATTACAAATCACAGTGAAACTTATCAAAGTGCAGAAACCAGCAAACAACAACAGTCAGAGGGAAAATATTCATATGAGAGAAACAAAGCTACATGCATGCACCAGGGTAACTGCAAATGTGTGACCAAGTCTGCAAATATTCATGTGACTGTGCGTGAAAACACCCAGTTTCATCAGATTGTTGTACTGCCTGCACATGTGGTGTTAATCTGAAGAAAAAATCGACAAAAATAGCAAAATGCAGTCATCTCATGATCATAAAAAATACAAAAAATCAACAGATGTTTGTTACCAAAAAAGATTTTTGATAAAATATTGAGAAATAAAAAAGAAGTAAGATTACAAGCTATTTCTTCTGCACACTGTCCAGCGTGTGAAAAGCATCCTGTGCAAAAATGAATTCAATCACTTGCAATTAAACAAACGTTTAATTCAAAATACAGAGATAGTTGCTGCCAGTTGTGAAACGAAACATACGTATGACGGCATGGGTTTGGGCAGCTATAAGTAGCTTTTTAGAGTTGTTTTAAACAAAACAAGTCTTCCGTTATTTCACCTCAAATAATCCTTACGTATACATATTTTTTCTATGGCTCTTGATCTTGATTTAATTACTTTCTCAGAGTAATTTCCAGGATTTGGCTTTTGTTTGAAAAAAAAAAAAAAAGTGTACGTGATGAAAATAATGAGAAAACACAGTTTCGTTCCTATTGTTCTTCTTTTAAAAATAACAGTAGATATTATCTTGAATGTGTGCACAATTTTAACATTTCACCAATTTGCATTAACTCGTTATTTACTGCTTTAAGATGGGGTGAAAAAAAAAATCTTCCTTGGCATTTGTTTTGAGGGGGCTCAAACCGCCATTTTCTAATGGGATGAAGGGTGTCATCACACAGGAGAATCAGAGGAGAAAGCTGCATCTTTTTCTAAAGATTTGGAGCCTGCATGAAGCATCTTGATGCAAATAGGACACACATGCCCGGACCTTTAAAAATCCTCGCTTTAACGTCGATAATTACATTTTTCCAGCACTTAATGTTACTGTAAAAGGCTCTCCTCAACATGGCGTTCACCACAGTGTTGCCTGACTGTCCGAAGCGGTCAGTCAGTGGACTTAATGCTTACAAGTCAAGTGGAAAGAAAACACTGTAAAAGGCTAGAATCGCCTAATAATAAAAATAAAACAGTCTCACCGGAAACCAGAATCCCTTGATTGAGAGTAGCCTAAAGGGGGTTTGTAAAGGAGCCTTGCGCTTGGCGACCTAGACTATCTATATCTTGGAGTGAGGCCAGCAGCTCAAAGTTGGGCTACAAACTGCGTTTTACTTAAACAATCTAAATCCCCTCTCTTCTCCTGTCCTCTCCTCTCTCCTTCTCTCTAGAAATATCCCAGACTATGTTTAACCAGATCGATTTTGTCAGTTCTTTTTTGTCCTGCACTGACATTAACCGCAGAAATCTTCCCACATAGGATGCAGTCTGGTCTGAAACTTTATGTCAGTTTGCCCCTATGGAATTTGTCCATAGCGAGGAGTCCTGAAACTGGGGGCGGGGAGACTTTCTGTACATTCCTCAGCGATACATTCACTAGTCCTGCAGAGCCTGCAGCCACACACACACACACACACACACACACACACACACACGCACACACGTACACACACACGCAGAGGCTGCAGCCTTGCATCAGTTCATTTAAACCGACACAGTCAGGCGAGCATTCACATGACTGCCGTCTCTATACAAATATACCATCTATTAGATGCTACCCAGCAGGCAGGAGCACATTTTTGACCGAGTTCCTGCTGTGCGTTTCGTTAGTTCATTCGCACCAGAGATCCTTAACGCCAAATAAACTAGATTGTAAAAAATTGTATGCGCCTAAGTAGGCCGACGGAAAGAACGCAGGTTTAATAAATCCCTTATATTGGCCCATATAGAAAGAATAAATAGATAAAAACCACCGATTAAAAGTTGTTAGAAATCTTTTCAGGACTCAGAACTTGAGACAAATTATAAAATGATTTGAAGTCAGCAGCAGGTGTACTAAAAGTTGAATTTCAACGCTATTTTTTATTCTTTTTTTCATTTAACCTATTTATGAGAGTGGCCCTGGAGTGTAAACACAGACCTAAAGTTCCTAGAAAGTTGAGAAGACTTATAAAAAGTGCCGCGGATTTGTCGGCTGGCTCGTGTTTCGTTACATCTTTATGGCTTGTGACAAAAGCCCAGCAGAGGAAACATGGAGAGAAATGCATAATTGGCGCGCCGATTCATATAGAATGGTGGAGCTGGGGAGCCAATGAATGAGCGCGTTGAGGCCGAGCCAGCAGCAGTAGTACGGAGCGGGGCTGCAGCCCTCCGATTGGACAGGCTTCCGGGCCAATCAGAGCGCTCTGTGTGTTTGTTCAGCAGCAGAGGAGTAAACCCACTGAGACAGCCATGGCCCCAGACTGAGCTAGTGGCTGAAGGGCCCACTAAACCAACACTGCCTTTGTAGCCTGCTTTACATGAGCATGTACACCTAGGCCTATTCATTAGCAAACACTGCAGGGCCACAATCATTTCAGCTTAAAGCATAGCTCACAGCACTGTCAAATGCAGGGCTGCAGTGGAGGTTACACCCACCTAAACTTAGTTTTCCATCACTTTTTTTTTTTGTGAAACACAGTATATCCAGCTTTTCTAAATCCAGCCGTTTAAAGGCTAAATGACATAGGTTGCACTGAAACACATACAGCAGCCTATACTGTGCAAAATATTTTAGCAAAGTGTTGAGGAGGATATGTAAATATATGTATTCCTCAGTCCCTTTATTGAGATACAAACAAAGAATACAGAGAACTAAAACATGCATTAAAGCACCAAAAAATCAGAACACATAACAATTTGTATATGAAATGTTTCACAAAGAAAGGGATAAAGACCACACATGTCATCATATAACTAGAACAGAAGGTAGCTCAAACAATCAATATTGAGCTTTGGACATGTCTTGAATGCAACCTGGTGTAAATACACCAGAAGATTAATATTGTAAAGCTCAAATTGTTTGCCCAAGAGATAACAACACATGCTAAGTGGAAAGGGAGGTCCCACTAAATACTTGCAACTTTAGCCTATTGAATTTGATTTTTTTGTTTTTATTTCTGAAATATTTGCATTTTCAGTACGGCATACATATTTGCTGTATATTCTGGTTGTGTTTTAGTAAAGGGACTGATGACAAATAAATATGTATGATGTTTGTAACCTTGCTAAAATAACAAAGTTTAAGGTGGCCTAAGACTTTTGCACAGTACTGTATATTTACAGGAAAATGAACAAGGTAATGCCGTCATGTAACGTTTTTTAATTTACACTGCTGCATTGTTTTACATTTTACATTATTACTGCCTGGCTGTAGTTTTTAATTCGCAACTCATACCTGATATAGGATGATTCAAATGAAAAAATTATAGGAATTCAGTTATCCCCTAATGTATGCATGCTCACTCATGATCCAGAAAAAAAAACTGATACTGTCTGTTACTTAGTTCTGACATTACACTGTTACACATGCTGTGTGTTGAGCAGTGTTTGGTAACTAGTTATAGTAACCAAATTACAAAACAATGTAACTGTAATCAGTTACAGTTACTGAGAAAAAAAAGTGCAATTAAATCACAGTTACTAATCAAAATGTTGGTGATTACAAAGGAGTTACATATGAAAAAAATCTTTCAGTAAAAAGTTTGTATGTTGAATAAAACCTTCATTCTATTGCTGTATATCTGTGTGCTGTGCAGAAATGCCTTTTTTGGGCATATTTTTGGATAATGTGGGCCAGCAAAGCCATTGAAACAAATTAGAGTGCAACCTTCACTTGTGTTTTTAGGTCTTTTAAGCTGTATTGCCCTGTTTAAAACATTTGTTAGAAAAGTAATCAAATGTAATAAGTTACATTACTTTGATGAAGTAATGAAAACAGTTATGTAACTGTAAATTACATTTTTAAAAGGGTAACTCGTAATCTGTAACCCATACCATTTAAAAGTAACCATCCCAACACTGGTACTGAGCATGACTGAACAGTTATGAAGCCTAAATCCTTAGTCTGGGATCAAACTTGAACTCTATTATTATGAATATGCAACGGATAAATAAGGACACTCAGCTGTAAGTTTATAAAGTACACAAATCTCGCCAGAATAAAATATTGACATTGCATGTTAATGTGAATCATGGATATGTTACATTTGAATGTTTCATATCCTATCAACATTTCTAAAGTGACATATCTAAGATAACATTTTCCATCATTTCATGTTTTTATTTTTCTCAATCATCCTGCAACACAATAGTAAAAAACAAAGCACACAAACAAAACAAAAACTGACAGCACAGCATAAAAACTGACATACCCCCACCTGATAGAAAAAAAACAAGTCTGATACTCATTATCAGTATCAATGATCAATGATTCTGAGTATCATTGTCTGATGCTTATTTCTGAAATAATATTGTTACATATGCTGTCAATTGAGCACACCTAAACGTAAACCCTCAGACTGAGGATATTGGGATTAAACTTGAACTTTAATATTATGAATATGCTAAATATAAATAGCCACATTCAGCTGCCAGTTTATGACTTACACAAATCTAAGACTACTTCAGTCTAATGCCAAAATCCTGCAATAAACATACTTGGTTAAACTTAGAAAGTACTGTTTTTGTTGCAGGTGCTTTTGAGAGTTGTTGATTATAATGAATTGTCTTTTTGCAGCCCAGTTCCTAGAATAAAACCATTGTTTGTCTATGCAAACCATGGATATGTCACATTTGAATGTACCATATGTATTATATCAACATTTCTTAAGTAGCAAAGTTCAGATTACTTGTTTTTGTCCTTTTTTTCTCAAAAATCCTGCAAAAAAGATAAAGTGCACAAACAGGAAAACAAACAAACAAACAAATATTAACATGTTCAAACTCCCCATCACACACAGCACCCCACATGACATACATTTATGTATAGATCTGAGCAAGCTACCCCAAATTTTGATGAATCTTGACTCCAGATCTTTTAGTTTCTAACTCTTATTCAGCTGTAACAGTCATGAGATCAGTCCAGTCTTCATAGCAAGGTGTGTAGTTCAGATTACAGATAATTAATTGAGCTGGTCTCTCACCAGGAGAAGGGGGGGTGGTGGATGTGACACCTGGGCGACATAGTGCCAAGCAGCAGACAGCAATAGACCAGTGTTTGAGACCAACAAACAGCAAAGCATGTGTTTTGAACAATGTATCATTACATATCCTGCAGTGTTTGTTGCAACAGAACTGGGTATTTTTTAATGACACAGTTGGACAATTGCAGCTGTGTTTCTTAGACAAAACCAGGTATTTTTTATGACACTTTGCAACATTTTCGGACATATTTGTTGCAACAAAACCAAATAATCATTAATGAGATGAAACACTTACAGCCATGTTTGTTGCAGCAAAACTGGGTATTTTTTAACAACAGGTCAGGACATTTTTAGTCATTTGTTAAAACAAAACCCGGTATTTTTAATGACACGTCACAACATTTTCTGGCGTATTTGTTGCAACAAAACCAGATACTTATTAATGACACAGATCATTTACAGCCCTGTTTGTTGCAAGAGAATGGGGTATTTTTTAACAACAGGTCAGGACATTTTCAGTCATTTGTAACGACAAAACCAGGTATTTTTAATGACATGTTGCAACATTTTCTGGTGTATTTATTGCAACAAAACCAGATACTTATTAATAACACAGATCATTTACAGCCCTGTTTGCTTTGCGAGAAAACTGGGTATTTTTTAACAACAGGCTGGGACATTTTTAGCTATTTGTTGCCACAAAACCAGATGTTTTTTCACGACACGTGGGCATTTTTAGCCATGTCTGTTGTGACAAAACTGGGTATTTTTTAGCGACACGTTACAACATTTTCAGCGGTGATTGTTTCAACAAAACCAGGTATTTTTCAGTGACACATTGGGACAGTCTATGACAAAACTGGATAATTTTTTAATGACAAGTTGGGACATTTTCAGCCATGTTTGTTGCAACAACACCAGGTATGCTTTAATGACTCGCTAAAACATTTTCAAATGTGTTTTTTGCAACAAAACCAGGTATTTTTTTCATGACACATTGGAACTATTTTTTGTGTTTTTTGTGACAAAACTGTTGTTTTTTTTAAATGACACATCGGGACAATTTCAGCTGCGACAAAACTGGGTAATTTTTTGAACAAGTTGGGACATTTTTAGCTGTGTTTGTTGCAAAACAGTATGTTTTAATGATACATTTTAACATTTTCAGCTGTGTTTGTTGCAACACACCCGTAATAACACAATGGGATATTTTCAGCTGTGTTTGTTGTGACAAATTTGGGTATATTTGTACAAAACATTTCCAACCATGTTTGTGGCAACCCAACTGGGTATTTTAAGCTAAAACATGATGTTTTCCGAACCCTAGTCAAGTGGTTAGGTGTTTAAACCTAACCACATACATGTTAACCACAGAGTTGTCACAACATAAAATTGGAAATTGAAATGTAAAGTTTCAACATATTGCCTACATGCAAAACACATACATTTGAGCGCAACATATCCATGGTTTGCAGACATGTACAAGGCTAACACCTATTCAGGTGACTGGGTTTCTTCTTGGCAGACATATTTATAGTGCTGTTGTATTGTTACACTGTATTGTTATACTGGGAAGTGTTTCTTGTATTTTGGCTACCCAGGCTAAATAAAAGAAATTCATTCTGTATCACTGCATAGAGATCAACAGCACGGCAAAATACAGCCTCCAAACCACTAACTCTGAACATTACAACCTTCAGGAGAGGATTTATTATAGGACTGTTGCATTAGACTGCATTAGTTTTAGATTTGTGCATCTAATAAACTCTTCTCTGAGAACAGATAGATAAATTAGACAAACAGATAGATAGATAGATAGATAGATAGAGAGAGAGAGATAGAGAGATAGATGCTTTTATGTTTTAATTTTGTCTTTTACAAATCTATTGTCAGGCAATCTATTAAGTCAAGATTCAAGAACTTTATTGTCATTATGCAAGCATAACAAACTGCAACTGTGTCATCCTTAGTGGTGCATATTAGTTAAAAGTGAATAAAAACTTCACACATATCTAAATTAGGTCACAAATGTAAGTGATGAGAAATAATTAAAATTAAAATCCTGGGTACAAGATGCCAGCAGCATATATATACATATATATATGTGTGTGTGTATAGATATTATACACACACACACATATACAAATGTGTGTGTGTCTGTATGGCTATAATGTCTGACTTTAGTAATGTTTCATCTTTTGGGAAAAAAATGTTTTCCCATCTCCCTGTGTGATTTGATCTAATCAGGGAGCTGTCTGTAAATTTTCATTTTGGGGCCCTTGCTGTTAAAAACATTGAACTAGTTCTGCTCTGACAGGATATTGACATTTGGGCCATCAACAGGTATAGATTCAGTGACCTGTTAGTCTATATACGGCCATTTTCATACAGAGTGACCTATGCCTCAACTATGGGCCTTGGCCTATGATTTAGTCGTGATCTAATTGACAGTTGTGTAATATTTCAGACATGGATTCCACACATGATTGGTCTGTGCATTACATATAGGACGCTAGGGGCACTTTAGTGTAGGAAGCCCCTCCCTCCCTTGGTGAATGCAGATCCATGCCGGAGGTATAGGCGAGGATTCGCCATGTGCATTCGGTCCACATGGCCAACGCCTCCTCGTTGTGCCAAACGGCCTTAAAGTTGGACAAAACGAGTGGCGTGGCGACACTAGTCTCGCCCAAAGACACCCACCTCAATATCATTTTGAGTGACCACTGGCAAGTCGGGCCTGCTGTTGGACTTTGAGTCGTGGATCAGGGAGGGCACTCTAGTTGGAGAAGATGGATGCCGTCATGTGGATAGCAGTACGTGTCATTCCCATATTGCGCGAGGGCCCGACCAGTAGCGCAGGGGCCCTCCCTCGTCCAGTTTCCCAAATTTAAATGTGTCCAGCGTGCAATTTAACAATATAAAGCAACATCATTTATGAATGGCCCCACCCCTTTTGCTCCTCATGTGTCATAAGCACAGCGCACTTAGCACAGCCGTGCGCACAAGCCCCCGCAATATCAGCGTCTCCCTGCTATGGGCGTGCGTGAGCGCACTGCCGTTTTACTATTCCACAGCCGACCAATGAGAATCGGGGCTTTGCAGAGAAAGGCACACGAATGTGATTCTAGTAAAGATACACTGGGTTCTCACGGAATCCCTTTACGCACATAGCTCGCCAGGTTTTTTCCCAACACCAATCCACTCTTCCCCTCCTTTTTTCTCTCCACTCCCCTCTGCTGTCCCCACCCCAGATTCCCGTGCAATTTTCCCCAATCCCAAACACTTAATTGAGCAATTGGGATTCCTCACGTGTGGGCTGATTTGTAGTTTGAACACGTGGCTCATTCAAAAAAGCCGGAATAGCGGAGGATTTTTTTTCACCCCCTTCTTCTTCTTCTTCTTCTTCTTATTCTAGGCTCTAGACTTAGAGGCGGGCGCCAGCCTTACCGTGTGTGTGACATTCTCTGTCTCTTTGCCAAGGGGTTTGGGGGAAGACACAAAGTAGTTTCTCCTCCTTTTCACCCAGCCCGCCATCGTTTGGAGACACGAGATTAATAATTGAGCATTTATTTATTGCGCGATAGAGACAGAGGGGCGAGGGAGAGCAAACGCACTGTGAGGCTGCCAGTTTAAATCTATCTGTGGCTTGAACGACCGGGAAGCACGCCACAGCCACTCCGTAGTAGTAAAGGCGATTTAGGCTACTCCAAACACTGCACATCCGTCAGAGCAAATAACTATCTCTCCCTCAGCGTAAAGATTGTCCCTTTTCGGCGCAGAACATGAATAAGCTATACATTGGTAACGTGAGCGCTGAGGCGAGCGAGGAGGACTTCGAAACTATCTTTGAGCAGTGGAAGATCCCGCACAGTGGTCCGTTTCTTGTCAAAACCGGCTATGCATTTGTGGATTGCCCGGACGAGAAAGCTGCAATGAAGGCCATCGATGTTCTTTCAGGTGAGAATTTATTTTTTGTTGTTGTTGTTGAATAAAAAAAGTGGCGTTTGGAAAGACGCACCAAGTGCTGCAATCGTGTGCGTTTACTTGAATCCTGTATGGTGGGGGTGTATCCAAGCATTTCTTTCTCTCACACAACCTTTACTTGGCCTTTTGACACCGGGGGCTCAGACAAATAGCTGCCATGGGTTTGAGTGAAATCCTGCTCTTGTAATTTCACTGAGTGTAGCTTGATAAAATGGTCGAGTAAACACAATCATGGGGATGAGAAATACCAAGGCTTTCCTAATGCAGGTTATGTGCCGTTCAGGGGCAGTGGGGCGAACAAGCAGCGGGCTGTGGACGCCGAGAAGTGAACCTTATTGTGGGCTTTATCACACAGCCCACTTTGGCTCGATTAGGAGCACAGGCTGCTGCTTTTTACCAGCTTCAATTTGAACTCGTACTCTTGTCCAGGTCTCTAACTGTAGGCCTTCTCCAGTGGCCACTACTCGCTACATTGTGAAGCCATTTCGCCCATGCTGACACACCAGGTGGTTTAATTGTGTTGGTCAAATGTAGGCCAACTAACTGAGCCACACTGCTCTTGTATATTATCCACTTCGTCTCGTGATTTGCTATTAAATTATAGTCAGGCCTGCACATAACGGGACACGTAACAATTTAGCTCAACTCGTATAATTATACGAATGGGGGGCTAATGCCTGGCTCATTTGTGTGCTCGTGCTCAGTGGCTCGCACACTTTCGAGCAATTTCTCCTACAAATATCACTCTGCTAAAAAATGTGTACGTGTGCTTATTTATATTTCAGCCTACTGCACAAAATAAGGAGTAAAACTCGTAATATATTTACACAAACAGGAAAAGAGGCCTGTAAAGAAGGTCAAATGATTTATGACACTAATAGTGTTGCTTTTGTTTTTTTTAGGTAAAGTTGAACTTCATGGGAAAGTTCTCGAAGTGGAGCACTCGGTCCCTAAACGTCAAAGGTAGGTCGAGTTGTTTTTTTTTTGTTGTTTTTTTTAAATGTAGTGCCCTGTGGTTTAATTCGTGGGAGCTCCATCTTACTGTTATTTTTAATTCTTGTAACAATTTCCTTAAATATTTTTTTTTCTAAGTGATATTTGCTGGAAATGTTTTTGTTGAATAGTAACTATTTTCACTTTGCTTTAATGAGGTCTTTTTTTTTTCTTAATGCTCTGGGGTCAAATGAAAGGGGCGTATGGTGGTGTACTCCCTCCTCTCGCCATGACTACGGTGTGGTCTCAAAACCGTCGTGCATTTTGGGTTTAGCTAGCTTGTATTTTCTCGCTCGTGTGCTTTTGTACACGTACACTTCTGGGTTTCATTTGAGCTCCAACCTCAGGGCGATTAGTAAAAGCCCGTGTGTGCTGGTTGAAATGTGTTCAGAGTAAGTGCAGGCTGGATTCGAGGCGTACAGGCCTTGTGGAGTCGTCCATTTGAGAAAGATCTGCCCGTCATTCTCCCTGCCTGCCCTGCGCTTCCGCCCTCCTCTGCACATTGTGCTGCTGTTGCATGAGATGGACTCCCAAACGCGAGTGCAATGGGAGGTTTGGGGCCCAAGTCACGGAAAAAAAACCCTTAGTTACACTCACTCAGACCCCCGTAGCCACACTTGGATAGTCGTGTTTATGTGAATGATTTCCCAAAAGCGTACTGTAAATATTTTGTGTAGGGTCTGCGTAATCTGTGCTGAGGGCGTAAAATAGTGCAGCTTTTTTGGCATTGTGTGCGTATTTTTTGGTGGTGACGCAATTCGGTCATAATTAATCCTTCGCATGAATTAAATCAAAATGATTCTCGCTTGGTAATTGGTGTAACAATTTCTAAGAGGTATTACATGTTATATGCCTGGTTTTGTCTGTTTTTTTTTTTTATAAGTTTGATTGAATGCGCACGAGAGAGGAGGTGAAACACGTAGGCTTATATACGTGGCTTAAATTGATAATAGAAAGTGTGTAGAGCTAAAAAAGGACAAAGAAGGAAATTTTTTACACATCCTTACGTGAAATGTATTTTCCACCTAAGTGTCACACAAGTTTCCCCCCTGGCAGCTTGGTAGGCTCTAGGTCTAAATTTTATCTTTTGGATAAATAAACCAGGTGAGCCACATGGGGGATTCTAAAAAATTTTGACACCCTCCTCCAAATTTTCCTGGTCATGAAAAACTGGTGACGTTGCTCTGTCTTTTTAGTGCAGCCTGCTGTGGTGGCTATGGCAGCAACAGAGTCGAGTTTCAGCCACACTTCAAAAAAGTAAAACGTGCCCTCCCTTTACAACATGGAACACAACAGTAGTCAATGGGAACAGTATTCTGAGTGTAGGCTATGCACACACACACACACACACACACACACACACACACACACAGTTGTACACTGGGGCCCCTCTTTGCATTCCAACCTGCAAATATCAACTGTGGGCTCGGCCAATCACCATGGCTTAACCTTTGAACCTCTCAGCAAGGGGAAGTGCTACAGCAGACAGAGATCAAGGCGGGGTGGCTACAGTTTGGGGCTCATAAAGATAGAAATGGGTAGGGTGACATGCTGTGGAGCGTGGCGTTTTACATTGGCCAAAATACGTCGCGTAATGAAACATCTTGATGTACATTCCTCTGAATTTGTCATGGATGTGGCCAAAAGCCGTCTAAAATATCTCCTGCGCATTAGCAAAATGTCCGCTGTGTTCAATAGTGACTACAAAAAATATCCAGTATACATTAAAAACAAAATTCAGTCAATTAAAAAACAGTCTTGTCCACAGATACATTTATTAGTAGTGTGTCATTATTGAACTGTCCAGCCATCTAATGCACAAATACATTTCACTGTGTGACTTCTTAAAATGTTCTGTGCTTGGCTTTTTATTATTTTTAAATCTGGCATTAAAGATGACACCCACTCGTTCTTGACAATATCTAGAGCTTTTTTTTTTTTTTTTTAACCCTGAAGGTATGTAAACTGTACAGCAGGAAACTAGTCATTAATCAGAATCTAATAAATGTATTTATATTTAAGTTAAAACAACCATTTTCCTACAATTGACAACTGTTTAAAATGGCAATTCTATTTTTATTTTTGAACCAGCTTTTTAAAAAAGTTTATGAAATTGCTTGTTTGTACAACTGGGCCACACATGCATTTTTGTTTTTGCCAACAGCTGCTAATTGAGCATTTTTTTCTTTTTTTTAATTCACCCCAAATGTTTTGTTTTATCTTTAATTGTAAGTCAAAGTGAGTTGCAACAGTGTCATCATTGTGTACACTCTGACGTGACTTCCTGGGTCAGATCATGCTCCTCTTGTTCGTTAAATCGAAATAAAAGTAGCTTGCCCATCCCCACATGCAGATACCGGCATAGTCACATGTACAGAAAGAAAATGGCATGGCTGTAGGAGGGGTGGCTCCAAGTGTGTGTGTGTGTGTGTGTGTGTGTGTGTGTGTGTGTGTGTGTGTGAGTGTGAGTGTGGGAGAGGGAAATGTTTATTAAACCTACTTTGTTCATAGATGTACAACTTAATACATAGTGTAGAAATTGTTGTTAGTGAGTGGTGTAAAGCTTTAGCTTTTTTATATTTCTTATTGTTGTTTTGCTGGGTTTTTTTTAGTTTTTTTTTAAACCAAGCATTGAAAAAATTCCATAAATTCAGACAATAGTGTAGATTGTATCAGTGCTGTTTCTAGAAATGGCTCCTGGCTCTTATTACAAGAATTCTGGGTCACGGGGTGACTGTGGGGCCCCACCTGCAAAAACGGGGATTTGGGACGGAGACTTGGGGTGCCAGAGAATTATGAATGTGGCCCCTTGTTTTATCCAGACTGCGAGCAAAGGTCTCTTTACTCTCCCTCTTGCTAGGCTTCAAATCAAAATGACATTGTATTTTTGCTTTCTCTTAAATGTATTTAAAATGTATTTTGTGTAGTTGGGTGGCCAGACGCACATGTGTAATAGTGTTTGCAGAAGTTGAGTCATTTCTAACTGTTGATATTCAACTCATTGGAATTCTCTGAGGGAATTCCAAACCAATCTATCCAAACGCAAGTGTTGAATTTAGCTTATTGGGTGCACAGTGTGCATATAAGGCCTGTGAGAGGGCAGCGGAAACCAGACTGTGTGGAGTTCAGTCATTCAGAACCTCTGCATACTGAATAGTCAGTGGCTGTGGATGGGCGTAGAGCACAGGTCTGGTGTGTCCCTGATGGTGTTGACGTGGAGTGTGTCAGTGTGGGTTGATGATTAAGAAGTGGAGATGCATAAGTCGTATAGCCTTATAATGCTTGACCTGTGAATCCTCGTGCTTGTTTTTTTTTTTTTTTTTTTTTTTTTTTTGTAAAGCTTATACTGCCACACACCCACTTGCAGGTCCAGTAGGTCCCAGCTGGGCGGTGAAGGAAGCGGGTGAACATGTAGAATATTGGTCCATTTTAAAAGTAAATAAGGAGCCCGGCCTCCTCCTGGCCATCACATGACGAGCCAACCCCAGTCACTCCTGGCCCTCCCTTCCTTCCCTCCCCCTCCCACTTTTAACCCCGCTCTACATGTTCCTGTCAGTGGACTTGTCCGTGTCCATGGCAACAGGGCCCCACCCCCACAGGGCAGAGAGGGCCCTTGTTACCCTTGCCTGAAACAGGCCTAGTCCCCCCCCAAACCCCCACGCCCACGCACACAACCCCCCCCTCCCCAAATCAAAGGCTTGGACTAGGGAATGTATACCACCCCCACCCCACCCCATACCCTGGCTGACTTCTTCTGTGTGTGGAGCTATAGGTTAATCCGACTGGAAGTGCTTGGTGCATTTGCACATTTCGCATGGCGTTCCCACCGCAATGCAGAGCATACAGAATGTGTGGGGAGAGGGGGGCCGGATCAGCCAGGAATGGCACAGTGGGCCGGAAAGGGCTGGAATTCCTCTTGGAAGTTATTTGGGAATTTTCTTAACAATTTGGCCATTTAAAATTTCTTAATGTCTCAAATTAAATATGTCGTTGAACTGCTGTTGACTTGATTGAGGTTGTAATGACTAAGCGGAGGAATTCCAACTGCTGTGACCCTTGTTGCACACGTGCAGTATGTGTTAGCTCATGGATGTGCTTGTGTGTAATTTTTTTTTTTTTAAATTGCCTTTCCTTACGTCTCTTTATTTACTTAAGTGAGTTCATTATGTAAAGAGTAAGTTTAGAAATGCAGCTTGCTGTAAGGTGTTATCTTCTATGCAGCAGATTAGAAAACCAGTAGCAGTGGAGCATCTTGTACAAGTAGATGAGCTGCATTCGGATCTCTTTTTAACAGTTCAGTGAAGCTTGGGGTAAAGAACAAGAGATGTGTGTGTGTGTGTGTACTATGACTTTTAAAGTTTTTACACAGAGGAAAGGAAGTAATATCTACACACACTATAGTTTAAATTAGCTGCATATGTAGCAGGTATGTATGGAGTGAGTTAAAAGCTGGTGTGGAAATGGGTTGGGGGTCAGGGTTTGTGATTCCACATCGTGTGAGTGTGAGTGTGTGTGAGTGTGTGTGAGTGTGTGTGAGTGTGTGTGAGTGTGTGTGAGTGTGTGTGAGTGTGTGTGTGTGTGTGTGTTCATGCTTCAGCTCTTGGCCATGTGTACATTTTGTTCCTGTAGATCTGTGCGTGTCAACAGGCAGTGGACTTTGGAGTGGCCTGCACTTTTCTCACATTTTTATACAACGTCCACATGCATGCAGACACTTGTGAAACTCTGACTCATTGATCCACAAGTTCCATTGTCTGCATGACCTCCACTCATAGCCAGTGTATACACTCATGCTGCTGTACACAAAAGTGTAACTAAATTGGGCACCTTCAAGCTAAAAGGGTGAATTGGGGATTTCTGTCTCCGTTTGTTGCTAGTGACGGAGCACAGCAGCACCATTGTAGCTGCTAGTCTCCACTTGCTTCTGCTGTATGCACACACTCTATGAACAAGCACGCAGTTTTGAATCTTCCTATTTAGTGTGACGCGGCTAGCAGAGATTCCCCTTAGTTTCCGTTTGGCACCTGCAGCACCACGCCCCCCTCCCTTCCCCCATTTTTGATACAACAGCTGGATGCTCCTGGATAAGTGTCTGTTTTAGTTGTAAAGAGTGGGCTTGAGCCTTGCAATGGTTGAATCCTCATGATGCAATGCTACAGGGCACATGCTCGACTCAAACAGTGTAGACAAGACATTCAGATACATCTTTGTCTTTTCTAATTCCTTTTCTTCCTTGTTGATGCCTCTTACTGCTGCCTTTTGCAACTTCACAGTCCTACGTCTCTTACCCATCCCGTTCTTCGCACTCTGTGTGACACAATTGGTGATTTGGGACAAAGGGTGCGGTGTGTTTTTAGCATGATTTGTAATTTTGTGCACCCAGAACTCAATTCATGCCACCCAGCGGTGATTCCAAATCCCCCCTTTGCCCACTTTTTCTTCCTTTGCCCACATCACTTCCTCCCACCTTTTACCCGGGGTGTCTCAGTGCACCTGCTGGGTTGGGAATGGAATTAAAGCAGAGGTCATATGTGCAGCTTCTCCACCCTGGTCTCATTCACTAGATGTTCAGAGGGAATGAAGACCTGCTGTGTGTTTTTTTTTTTTTTTCCAATTAAAATACCCATTTCTGTCATTTGTGTGATTGTACTCTGGGTATTGTCAGCCACTAACTGTCTTTCTTTTGTCTTTTCTCCCATCTCTCTTCCCATCTACCTTCATCAATTTCTTTTCTCTCCATCTTCCTTTTATCCATCCCCCACCCTCTTCCTCCCTTGTTCTCTCTCCAGGAGCTGTAAGCTGCAGATCAGGAACATCCCGCCTCACATGCAGTGGGAGGTGAGTGCTAACAGGCTGCTAACTGCTTCCAGGGCGGGGCACATTGGGGTAGCCCTACTGGGCTCTCATTTAGTGGCCTCTGGAGTCACCTTGCCTCCCTTTGGGTTTCAATTCAGCACGCACTTCATGATTCCTTTGAAGGCTACAATATAAGGCCAGTGTTAACACTCTGACCAGTGGTTTGAACTGTGATTGGTAGAACAGCAATGATTGGAAAAAATACCCCACTGATAATTTGGTAGTTGGTGGATTTTAAGGTTGGATTTTTATAATTCTTCCTACACAGGATCGTGAGGAAGCCATGATAGGTGGTCACAGTTTACTAAGACATTGGAAGACTTTAAAAGCAGCGAGGTCTTGTGGTGATTTGGTCGGGTCAGGCATGTGACAAAACTTTAAGCAGTCAGCTTTATGTTGTCAAGTGTTGGCTATCTACCTGGCATGTTTTTAAAGCGTTTTGAAAATGCTTGCTGCTGGTTTTGAAGTGATTCTTAGGCTACACAGGATCCGATGTGCTTAAAATGGCAGACCTGACTTAATTGTTCTGTCATGTTGTCTTTCACCACCAGTCGCATGGGCTAGTTTGAAAGGCACTGAATGCCTTTTCGCACCATGTGTTTTCTCTCACAAAAAAAACGTAGAAATAAAAATAAACCAAGTGTATTGTCTGTGGAGTTGTGAAACATTCATGCGAGAGGCACTGTGACGTGGCCAACCCAAGTGTGCTAATCCTTATATGGTTTATTGGGATATTTCTTTTTTTTTTTTTTAGAAAATAATTTTTTTATTTTCAGTGCTATGTGGTGGTCTAGTTTTTGTGTGTTTCTTTTTGCACAGTGAGTCAGGAAATTAAGTGATGTGCTATATTTACAATGCACATGTGTGAGTGATTCCTTGACATGTAGAGGGTGGAGAAAACACAAACAACATCTGTACGATTCAATGCAATCCAGTCAGTGGTCATGTTAAATGTCAGAAGCTCATAATGTTGACATGGGGAGTCTGTAAGAGATATAAATCTACCCTAATTTAAAAACATAGTTTATGGTGTCCTTGAAAATACTATAATGGTTAAACTAAAACCAATTACAGAAAAAAAATCAATTCTTCATCTTACATTTTTTATACACTCAAGATAGTGCTTACTAAAATACAATATATAAACTCTACAAAAGTGCTTGTGCAATTTTAATGAGATGCAGTACAGTAAATCTGAAACATATGTTTTCATTATGTCCATTCTGTTGTCTGCAAGCTCATTCATATACACTCCACTCAGGCAGAGGTCACACATTAAGAAAAAAAATTACAATAACAATTCACACCTTGCAATCAGTCCTCTCAAATGATAGCTGTGCTGGAATATTTGTGTCTACAACTAACTTCAAAACTGTACAAATTATTTCACATGAGCTTGGGTTAAGCCTGGTAGTGACCCTTGATATTAAGCTAAAATAACACTGTCATGTTTTCTGAAGAAATTCTTCAGAAAACCTTGTTTGAAATGATAATAAATAAATAGAACACAGACGAGTTCATTTGATGTTCTTATGTCAGGTTTCTACAGAGTATTTAAAGTGAGTTGAAGCAGTAAATCGGATGCTCAAGGTCAGTGTTACAGTCTTGCATACAGTCCACTTGTTTTGTATTCCATAAAGGGTTAATGGGCAAAAAGAGTCAAAAAATAGATCAAATCAAAAGAAATTATGAGCTGTAACATGGTCAGATTTCAAGGCCACTGCCTGATTAGTGGGGGAAAAAAATGTGTTGAGCAACAGTCGTGTGTGTGTGTGTGTGTGTGTGTGTATGAGAGAGAGTGTGTGTGTGTGTGTGTGTGTGTGTGTGTGTGTGTGTGTGTGTGTGTGTGTGTGTGTGTGTGTGTCCGTCCATACACTGCATATCTCTTTTTTTTCTGCATGTGATAAGTATGTAAAAAGTATTCAGTGTCAGCTACATTCTAGTTCGTTCTAGTTTGATCACACACTAATCTGCAGGGCACACGTAAATTTATCTGGACTTAAATTTCAACATTTATGAAGTAGACTCACAAATTTCACCGTAGCTTTTTTATCAGAAATAATTTGTGTCAAACTCAAGATCCCAGTATTAACCTCAGCGTGGAATCTCATGTAACACAGCTTTGCGTGACTTTTTTTTTTCTCTTTCCTCTGCAGAGGTTTAGCCGTGATGGCGTGTGCCTGTAGTGTTGTTCATTTTAATTTTCTGCTCCATAAAGACTATGGAAGCCTAATGAGAATTTTCTTATTGAATTGCACAATTTGTCCTGTAATATTCTATATTGTAAGACTGCAAGGTTAATACATGGCTTTAGATTTCAGTCTGATACACTCTGTGTGAGCAAATGGCTACGGACAGCCTCAGTGTTTTGTAATGGTGGGCTCGCTATGCCTACGCATGTCCCTCAACTGCAGCTCTAGATCCACCCATGTTCCTAGTATGTAGCGAGCGTGCTGTTTGCTTTCTCTAAAGGTGACATGGAGGTTTCTCCCCCTCGGAGGGGGGAGGGGTTTAAAAGAATGGAGGAAACGGAATAGAATGGGATCTTTTGATGCAAAGGCCTTGTATGTATCTTATCAGGTAGATAAGACAATGGGTCATGGTGTTTGTAACCACACAAAGTGTATAGTGGCGAGAGTAGTGGCGTGTTCACAAGCTGTAGTGGGTGGGTGGGCCTGGATAGTTTCCCCTTTCCCTTCCATGTGCGCCGATTCACAGAATGTGTAGCATGAACTCGTACCCCTCCCCCAGCCACTGCTTCCTGCTGGAATGTACCCCACCCTTTCCTGAATGGCCTGGATTCCCATTGGCCGTCAATGGTGGACGGACAGTCGGAGCATCAAGCCAGCAGCCTGCAACTCTTAGCTTCAGGGAACTCATATCAGTGTAGGAGCAGCCAATGACGGGGAGTGGAGATGGCAGGGAGGCGGGAGGGTGTGCGGTTGGTGGGTTGGTGGAGTGGGGGGGCAGGGACGCAGTCTTGTTGGTCAGAAAGTGGGGTTGAGCTCTTGGGGGTGTGGCCTTGGATTGGACTGAGCATGGTCGGATGTCTTAGCTTAGCTTAGAACCCTCGCTCCCCCTCTCGCCCGCATTTGATCACATCTATGAATTGAAATCCTGTGGTGTCCAGATTTGGGCAGATAGCCAGCGTGGCGGCGCTTTCTTTTGAATGCATTTTCAATAAAGCAACATTTTTAAAATATGATTCTAACATGCTGGGTATTTCCTTGTAGGCATTTAATATTTTGACAATATTCAAAAAGTCTATCTAGTTAAAGCATCCATGGCTTTGTAGATTTTTTTTTTTTTTTGTAAAATGGTTAACCAGATTTTTTTTTAAATCCATGTTTCTGATTATTTTTAAATCCATGTATATTTTAAGATGAATAGTGGGCTGCTTGTGAATGTTACTTTAATATTTTTTCTTGAAATGGTTTTTATAATGAATACATGGGTACTTTTCAAATAAAGACTTTAAAAATGTTAGAAAAACCATTCACTACTTGGAACACCATACAAGTGCCCGAAGGGGAGAGTCATAATTTGAGGTGGACAGGCTTTTACAAGAAGGCAGCAAATTTATCCACGTAACTCAACATTGAACTCTGGGGTTCAGAATTAATGGACTGTGTCCTGGCAGCGAGCGGGGCTGGTTCCCACAGATGAGCTCCTGCTCACTAACAGGTTCTGGTCAGAAGCTTCAAAGTCTAAAAAAATCTTGGCTTTTCTTTTTCTTTCTCCCAGGTTTTGGATGGTATGCTTGCCCAGTATGGTGCAGTAGAGAGCTGTGAACAAGGTAAATACAGATTCTTTAATCTTTGTGTCGCAATTTGCTTAAAACATAATTCCTCCACCTTGCCTTAACACACCTTTAATATTTGTGAGCCTTGTTTTATATTACAACTGGAACCACCTTGTTTTATTTGATTTGTTTGTTTCTCTCTTTTTTGTTTTTCTAAAAACATCATTGCAGAATTTTCTAGTAATTGTTTAACCATGTAAAAGTATCCCGTGTTGGTAAATTGTGTCAGTACCATTGAATGTGTGTGGATTGACTCAGCTGCGTGTTCCCCCCACAGTAAACACTGACACAGAGACTGCAGTAGTCAACGTTCGATATGGAGCCAAGGAGCAGGCCAGGCTGTGAGTACACACATACACGCACATGCAGTGTGTTCACACCATTAACCTCCAGCTCATCTGTCTTGATGTCTTTGACGTGAAGTTTTTCACTTTACCCAGCATTCCTTGTTGGAAATTACACCAACTGCCTCTGACTAGTGTTCTTATAGTGCACCTGATTTCCTCCTTAAAAAAGCCAGTCTAGTTTAATTTGACATGCAATGATGACAGGGAGGAGGGGTTTGTGTGTTTGTGTGTTTGTGTGTGTGTGTGTGTGTGTGTGTGTGTGTGTGTGTGTGTGTGTGTGTGTGTGTGTTGAAGGGAGAGGGGGTGGGTGGGGGTGGGGGGTTAAATTAGCCATCTGGTGCCCCCTGGTGTACATGAATCATACTACAATGTTGCTCTCTGCACGAGTGGTTGTAGGAGTCTCCAAGCAAAATTGATTGTTTTACTACAAATCTAAATTCTTGAGGCTGACAAGGCAGATGCGTATAAAGTGTGAATGCTATCTTGAGAGTGAATGTCTCGTTGCTCACAAGAAGTGATGTTTATTCAGTATGTTGGGCTTGTAAGGAGCTCCCACCTCCTTGTGCCCATCATTCAAGATATGAACTGTTTTAATTTTGGACCAAAGCCTTTGGATGTTGTTTTGTTAACCCCACTCTTTGGATTCCCCCATTGATAAGGAGATGGGAAAGAAATCAAACTCTGTGCCTTATGTTAATTGCCTCAACAGAGCATTTCACTAAAGCTTTTATATGTTGTTAAATCATACCTGCTCAGTGGCTATCAAGTGTTTTCGAGACTGACGTCCCTTTATATGCTCCCCAGGGCAATGGAGAAGCTCAATGGATCTATGATGGAGAACTATGCCTTGAAAGTGTCATATATCCCAGATGAGACGGCTGCACCAGAGGGTCCCTCAGCAGGGGGCAGGAGAGGCTTTAATGCCCGTGGACCCCCTCGTTCCGGCTCTCCAGGTCTGGGCGCCCGCTCCAAAATACCAGAAGTCCCGCTGCGCATCCTGGTTCCCACGCAATTTGTAGGAGCGATTATCGGCAAAGAAGGCAACACTATCCGCAACATCACCAAACAGACTCACTCAAAGTACGTACATGGAGGTCAGGAATTATACTGAACCTGTGAATTTGTTCTTTCCCATTTCTGTGCCATTACAGCATTAATGTAGGCTTAATCATCTTTCACTTCCTCCCACTGAGGTAAAGGTAGTTTCTGGCAGTTAAAAAAAAAAAATCACCATGAAGAAATGGCAACCTGTTAAAGTGTCTGAAAGCTGAATCCAGGCAGCAAAAACAAATTTCCAGGTTCCTAAAGAGACTGCATTTATAATTTAAAACTGAAAAATGAGACACTCCTTCCTGACAGAATTCCCTAAAACAATAGTAATGAATTTGCTACTGTTGACAGA
The DNA here is from genome assembly GCF_008729295.1 of Plectropomus leopardus. Taxonomy (NCBI): domain Eukaryota; kingdom Metazoa; phylum Chordata; class Actinopteri; order Perciformes; family Serranidae; genus Plectropomus; species Plectropomus leopardus. The sequence continues at coordinate 16,051,160 of NC_056480.1, read as the reverse complement.
TGAACAAACAATTTAAGTCATTCTTTACTGACAAAATTCTGAAAACTGGACAGGCTATCAGTTCGACCATAAAAGGCATTGGTTCTGTATTGTACTTGTGTTCATTTAAGACCAATTCAGTCAGCATATCACAATTTGATCCTGTCAACCATATAACCTTGGCGCAGTCTTTGAAACCTACCTCCTGCTGCCTTGCCTCAAATGTTTTTAACTGCACGGCATCAGATCTTTTTCAGATAGCTAATATGTCTGCACTCAAGCTAATTCCCAAGGGCCCTGAAAAATGCAATTATCTAATAAAAAGCAATCTTGGCAACGCGCAAATGAACAATAGTAGGTCCATATCAAACCACCCATTTATCGTAAAAGTATTAAAGGCTGTTTTCTATAGCCAAACAGTTGTTCTGGTGTTTTCCAGTTTGAACTTCAACCTCACTGCAGCATTGAGGCTGTTCTTGTTTAAGTCTTGAGTAACAGCCACTTAAACACATACAGTGGAAAAAACTCAGTCACAGTATTATTATATCCCATTGCTGCATTCAATATGGTCAGTGACAACTGGTTTAAATCCTATTTGGAGGACAGAGACTATACTTTGTGTTGATTAGTAATTTTACATCCAAGTGTAAAAAAAAAAAAAAAAAAATACAGGTGGAGTCCCCCAAGGCTCCATTCTTGGGCCTCTGCTTTTCAACATCTGCTGATTTCCACTAGCGCAAATTATAGAAACCAATGACATATCTTACCATTATTATGCAGGTGTCTCGCATATTTATACATCTATATCAACCGATAACTATGGTCACATTTTGAAATAGTTATTTCTGGACCCAAAAAAACTCTTAAAAGGCAGTGCGCACCTCCAATTGCTAAAAAACACTTAAAAGGCAGTGTGCACCTCCAATTGCTAAAATTAAAACCCACAAACCTGAAATGTTTGGTGTAGTCATGAACTATCTCTACAGGTTTTTCTAAAAGTCAATCAGGCAGTTAATTCTGACCAGGAAAGTGGATCACCTCACTTGAGTTCTGAGATCTTCACACTTGTTTCTTGTGTATCACAGAACTGACCTTAAAACGCTTCTCATTGGTTTATAAATCACCGAATAGATTTGGGACAAACTCCCACATAACTTGAGGTCTGTTCGAGCTCTGTCTTTTAAATCAGGTCTAAAGACCTTTTACTAGATTTTGGGGATATTTATTAATATATCACACCACACTGTTACTTCACTGTAACATTTGTTCTGTTGCCACTCTTATTCTGTTATCTTAACGCTCTATTTTACTTTCTTCTTAATACCTTGTTTCTGTTATATCTTGTCTCAATGCCTTTGTCCTATGTACAGCACTTTGACTTCCCTGGGTTATTAAAAGGTAATGTACAAATAATTTTGCCTTGTCTTTACTCCAGGATTGACATACATAGGAAAGAAAATGCAGGTGCTGCAGAAAAGCCCATCACAATTCACTCCACCCCTGAAGGTTGTTCGAACGCTTGTGCTACCATCATGGAGATCATGCAGAAGGAGGCCCTTGACACAAAGTTGTGAGTTTGCATCCAAACAAAATTAGACAGAATATCTGCTGTAGTTAAACATGCAAGATCAGAAGCAGATGTTTTCTTAAACACACCCTTGGCCTAATCAGATTTCCAATAATGGAATCGCCTTAATTCAAATTTTTGGGCTCTTTCTTTAAATGCTATCAGTCATTTTTTCTTTTTCATGTGTAACTATCCAGTCAAACTGAGTAGGTTATGCATGTTGAGAAATGGTAATGTATCTGTTTTGGTGCACAGCTGTGTCTGTTCATAGTTGGCAGATGTGGATGGATGGATACTTTATTGGCAAAGATAATGTGCTTTTACAGCTTGTATGTGGAATATGAAAAAAACATAATGTGAGGTACCGATGGTGCACAAACTGGCAAGACAAAATAGACATTTGTAGGAGAGGTGTGATCTGAATGTTTAGTTGCTGTTAAGGAGCATTTAACAAAGCATCCTATCTGTCTTGTGCAGTACTGAGGAGATCCCACTGAAGATACTTGCACACAACAACTTCGTAGGAAGGTTAATTGGGAAGGAAGGACGCAACTTGAAGAAAATCGAGCAGGACACGGGGACCAAGATCACAATCTCAGCGTAAGTCTGTTTTCACAGATGGCTCTTTTCATTGATGCTTTTTGTAGTCTCTGCAGCCCATTCATAAAACTACTGCTAAGCAACATGACATGCATTTTTAATGTTGTTGTAAATATGCTTTTTTTGTCAGAATTAAACAGTTGTGTTTTTTTTCCTGTCCATTGTTTTGTCCAGTCTCCAGGACTTGACTTTGTACAAACCAGAGCGGACCATCACAGTGAAGGGCTGCATCGAGGCGTGTGCAAAAGCTGAAGAGGAGTTGATGAGGAAGATCAGGGAATCGTATGAGAGTGATATGGCTGCTATGAACGTAAGCATATTTATTTCAAATGAAAACAACAATTCTTTAAAAGTGTGTGAATGGTGGATTTTTTTTTTTGTCATTAACCAAGTCTGCTCCAGTAGAAAATTACTTAAGTTTATATAAAAACAGGAAACCAGACAGAAATACTGTTTATAAGAAACAAATCACAAACTTTTTTTTTTTTTTACGTCTACAACAGTAATCTGGAAATACTGCTACAATAGCAGCATTTGCATATCTGTAATCACTGTGATGCAACTTACACACACTTCAAAAAAAAAAACAAGCAATGGTTTTCTAGTAGAACTTTACTGTTTTAAGCAGGTCCCTTTTAAAGACATACTTTACCTCCCAAACAACCATCTGAATATCAGTTTTTTACCTCATGTTGTTTTGAATTGTTGAAGAAAACTTTTTTCTCACATGCCTCCATGGTGAACAGAGAATCCAAAACCAGAAAATTTTTGAGCTGAAGTCATAGGGGATCGCATCAAAGGACAGCAAAACTATATCAAAACATCCTTTAACAAACACAACACAACTTGCACAGTATAATCCGTGTTTCATTTATCCAGTGGTATGCTCAGAACAAACAGTCTGAGACTAATCTATGCTCCCTTCAAAGCCAGACTCCATTGACAAAAACAGCCAATACTGGTCTATTGCTGCCTCAATGCGTAGTTGTTGTTATTGTGTGACTTTGAAGCTTTAAATCATTAGTTTGGAGTCACTAATGTCGCACAATAACACAAACTGATTGAAGCAGCCATAGACTAGCAGCTCCTGTGTTCAGTGACGTAAAATTCAATATTCAGTTCAATTTTAAATGGTATGGTTTTAGCAAAAATGCATGTGTTTGGAAAGTACCACAAAATATATCCCGCATATGTTGTGAGTCTGTAAACGGATGTTTTGTTACAGTTTTGCTATCGTTAAACGCGGACCCTCTTTACTGCAATTCATCAAGAATTTTCCTCCTTCACGTTTGAAGCATGCAAGAAACAGTTTTCTTCACACATTCAGTGTTACATGGGGTGAGTAATAGTTTTATTGCCCTTTTTATATGAAGAGAAAATTTTTAATTTTCAGGAAAATTCTGATTGGAAGCTGACTAAAAACCAGCAATATTCAGATTACTTCAAACTCAAGTCTTTGACTATATTTCTTCAAGTTTGACTGCTTTGAACACGGGGGATGCGAGTACTGAACCTGGAGAAAATAAAGCTTATTACACAGTGTGCATGCTGTTTACAAAATGTACGTAATAAATGTACATAAAAAGCTGATGTTACTCTGAGATGCTTGATGAATTTTTATATGTTAGCTCCCGTTTGAAGTATTTACTTGTCTCAAACAGTATATAAATGAGCAAGCACACAGTCAGTATATATTGTATTAATGTTGATATTCTCATTTCTGTTCAGCTCCAGTCCAACCTGATTCCAGGCTTGAATCTCAATGCTTTGGGTTTGTTCCCCAGTGGAGCACCAGGCATGGCTCCCTCCATGTCCAGTGTGCCCCCTCCTGGAGCCCACGGTGGATGCTCAGTGTTTGGAGTAAGTGACAGTCTCTTTGTTGCACATAATACAGCGGTTTGCTCTTTGCACCACCATCACAAGCCATGGATTGGCTATATTTTTTACTTAAAACTCGCTATTCTTCTTGGGTGAGGCAAGTGAAGCTATAGTTCATTAAAAAAAGACACTTAGCCTTTAGCAACTCAGCCTCATGTTTCTTTTTTTCCTTTAGTGCAGCCCTTATGGGGGCGAGGGGCCATTTTGGGCTTCTATGCTGTCGGCGAGCAGCCAGCCCCTTGCTGTAAGTCACCCGTCCCAAAGTGCTTTGCACGGCTTGAGGCTGCTCGCTGCAGGATTACGGGGGGCAGGGTGTGCTACATCAAAGTTATTCTCCAGCTGCCCCTTGATCTTTGACCTTTTTGAGAAAGCCCCTAATCTGTGTGCCAGTGTTAACCTGCTCGATGAGGAAACAAGTCATGGAGAGCGAAAGAAGCTTGGCTACTTGCCATATTTTAAACCACCACATGTTTAACAGTGTTATTTCTCCAAAATAATGCATTTGCATTTTTTGGAATGTGAATATTTTTTCAAACAGCATATCCTGAGCACTAAAAGCCCTTCTCCTCGATTTGAAGCCTGCCAAAGCAAGTTGTTAGTGTACCCTCAGATGACATATTGACTGGAATATTGGGCTTGATCCAAAATCAACAAGCGTTACTTGTTGTCCCTCTTGGAAGATGAAAACCACCACCTCTTCCAGAGCCTCAAGTCAGTCACACACTCTAAAACACAAGTGATGTGCTGTGAAGTTTGCAACAAGGTATCTGCAAACACTGTCTCCTCTAATGAAACCTATCCAGATATCACTTTCCACCTGATGTTTATTAAATGGAAATAGAGTTCTCAACGAGCTGCAAAAATCAAAACCCGAGCTGACACGTCAGTTGAAGCCCGAACCCGGCCTATCCGAAGCATCGAAGCAACCAAGCCCAACCTCCCCGAAAAAACACTAGTTGGCCTTTGATGCCCGGGACACACCGGCTCTCTGGCGGCGTGAGCCACGTGCATCTTCAGCAGAAAATGGAGTAGCTCAGTGGATCACAAACTCTCCACACTGTATTCACCTGACAGAGTAGCTCTCTGCTCAAACCGTGAGGAGGGAAAGACAGCCGTGCACAGAGTCTGGCTGCTCCCTCTTCTTCTCTCCCATCCTGCAGAGCAAGGAGGAAAGAGGGGATCTGCTGCGTGGTGCTGAAACCGGAGATGATATTAATCATATATAGGCTAATACATACATTTTGAATAAATAATAATTAAATAAGTTAAGCAATTAAATTAAATACAGAGTGCTCATTTTTTATATTATTTACATATTTATTAAAATTTTTTATTTATCTTTTGTTCTTAAAAAAAAAACACGACCCTCCCTGGCCTGGACAATAACCTGGACAATGAATGCACATTTTTGCCAGAATCGTTGGTTCATCGGGACCCACTGGGCTTGGGTTCAGATTGAGAACTCTAGATGGAATTACTCAAGGCATGCATGTGGCATGCTCAGATATTGGCTTTTTCATTATAGATTTGTCTTTTTAAAAGCATTTAGCCAATGGATTATTGGTTTCTTTCTGAGCAGTAAAGCAGACCAAAAACTCAGGGCGCGTTTTAAAACATATAGTGTGCTCTCCTTCAGAAATGAATAAGAACCCAGTGGTGTTAAATACCCAACTGGATGTAATGACTATAGGGCAATGAGCTCCAATGTGGCTCAAAGAATTGGGACAGCTTTTGCTAGATTCACAGTCTGCATTTTGCGCATTGATGGCTGAAGCAAGTGGCCTGCAGTTACAGTTTGTCTGTGAGCTCCTGGTCGCAGTGGCACTAAAGTGTTTATACCCAGCAGGGTCACCAGAGTCGGAGACAGTTCACCTATTCATCCCTGCGCTTGCGGTGGGAGCCATCATTGGAAAACAGGGTCAACACATCAAACAGCTGTCACACTTCGCCGGAGCTTCAATCAAGGTGAGTGACGGACAGGAAGTGAAGTTTGGAATCTCAATGATAACGTGTCGATGCCAGCTGTCTAACTGCTGTCACTGACTGATAGGAATTGGAAGCATAAGTGAAGGTTGCCGGTTTTTTTATTTGTATTTAATGCTGGCTGTCTGCCCTCTTTTCAGATTGCCCCTGCAGAAGGAATGGATGCCAAACAGAGGATGGTCATCATCATAGGACCACCAGAGGCTCAGTTTAAGGTGTTGTACCTCTTCACAGCCATATGAACACATAAAACACTGTTAGCAGAAATAAAAAGAATGGAGCCACATTGTAAAATTTGATGGTAGCAGCTCGTTGGCAGCTCTTTGACTTATTTTGCAGTCAGTTTTCTTGTGTTTCATTTACTTTTGTTTTCATTGGCTTTTATTAGTATGTTAGTGGCTCTTTACAGCCAGTATGGAAATGTTTTTCCTTGAAAAAAAGAGTTTAATTTCTAAAATGCACTTTGAGAAGTCTGTAATCGAACCTGTCCAACTGCAGGCTCAGTGTCGCATCTTTAGCAAACTGAAGGAAGAGAATTTCTTTGGACCCAAGGAAGAGGTGAAGCTGGAGGCACACATCAAGGTTCCTTCCTATGCTGCTGGACGAGTCATCGGGAAGGGTGGAAAAACGGTAAACAAGGGAGCAGAGTCATTAATCACTACATTAGCTGAACAAACCCAAGCCAGGATTCAGCGAAGTGTAACTTGGCATTCACTTAAGTTTATTTCAAACAAATGAAAAATGGTGTTGTCCATACCCAATTCTTTACCCTTAAAACGGGATACTTTGCAGATTTTCAACCAGCTTTTTGTTCATAATGATGTGGGCTGTATGTGTGAATTAACTGCCCTCTGTCTTACCAGCCGCTCAGATTTCTCAGCTCAAATCTGCTTCATGATGCGTTTCACGTCATCCAGCAGATTTTTTGTTGGCTCTAGGGCTGTTGCTCTAACTACAGATTGTACTGCATTTTTGTATGCCTGCTACTACAGAAACACAAAGAGCACAAAAGCAGATCAAGGGAAAGACTGCCCTCCTCTCTCTCAGATCAAACTATAAAACCAGGCAGTGCTGTTTAAAATATATACCAAGACTCTGTTACTGGGTTGTTTGGGTTTTTTTTGTTGTTGTTTTTTTAAGATTATTTTTGGGGCCTTTGCCATCATTTTGACAGGACAGTTATAGTGTGGAAGGGAATGAGTGGGGATGATATGCAACAAAGGGCCAAGGTTATACTTGAACCTGCAGCCATTGTGGCAAGGATACAGCTTTTGTACATGGGGTGCTTGCGTTACCAGGTGAGCTAATGGGCACTCCTCTGTTAGTGCAATCACTATTTCTTGCCCCAAAATGTTTTCAGTAACTATTTTGACTTTATTGTGTAACTAAAATTAGAGATTGTTTATCAGCCAGCTGTCATATTGTGTCCTATGTTTATAACGGCTAAGCTGCATTACGTCGCCAACCAGCAGAGAGCGTTTAGTGTAGTGATAGAAAATATGCATTTTTTTCAGCCAATATGCTCTGAGACGTGCTCGCATACTTCCTTTGCCTGTAGGTGGTCACAGACAACGGGTACATTTTCTGTGATGTTCTTGCGTCTTGCTCACCGTCAAATGCTTTCTGTATGTGTATGACGGAACATATGTACCAAGAAGTAGGGATATATATATATATATATATATATATATATACACACACACACAGTATACTTTGGCTTGTACAGAGCGTTTCGCCTAAAAATTTAAATTAATAAAATAAAATGTTTTGACATATCTGTCAAAACAGACCTGTCGTTGGGTCAAGCACAAGTAACTGAAATATATATATACACACACACACAGAGCGTACACACACAGGCTTGTACAGAGCGTTTCGCCTAAAAATTTAAATTAAATGTTTTGACATATCTGTCAAAACAGACCTGTCGTTGGGTCAAGCACAAGTAACTGAAATGGAAAGTTAAGTCTCTCCGCCTCCCCACAGGACACAAGGACACTAACTTTACTGCCGCAGGTATATGAGCTCTGCACCAGGAAGCAGGAAGTGGACTGATCTGGTGGGGAGTCGGACGGTCAGACCCTCAGTGGAATCATGTTGTCTTCAACTTAAACTGTGAAAGATGTCCACATATGTGACAACATCTTTGGCACTCTAGCCAACATGCTGCACTTTTTCTTTGCTGTATTTATTTGCAGTTTGCAAACCAACTTTAAAGGTGTATCGCCATCTACTGTTCTATAGTTTGTACATGCTTCCCTTGTTAAGTCCATGAAAGCAGTCCCATTTTGTATTATCGGTTCTATTTATTGGCTATAATTTCATATTTGGAATAATAAGCAATAATGAAAATTTCCCATTATTGGCTGATTTTATTAATTTATAGGTCCAATATAATCATGCTTTTCTAATTTATTGGTTCAGGGCGGGGCAATGGATTCTGGTAGTTGAAGGTTTTCTGCCTCTAAAGCAAAATCAAATGTCATAGCCCTTTTTTTCTGTTTACTCATACAGCACACATTTCATCTTTCTAGTGCATAGACAGGCCAGTTTTGTGAAAAATATCTTTCCTTCCAGCAGAGAAATACTTTGTCGTAATTATTTCATTGTCATTTTATTGTGGCTGCAGGTAAATGACCTACAGAACCTGACCTGTGCAGAGGTGGTGGTACCCAGGGACCAGACGCCTGATGAAAATGACCAGGTTATAGTGAAGATCAGCGGACACTTCTTTGCATGCCAGGTGGGTTTTTCTAGAGAATCAAAGATGTACACATCTTCAAAGTGCAAAAGCCTCAGGTTTGATTCCCCAGAGACGCATGACTAAGAAGCCGTCTTTCTTCAGCTTTGTCTTTGAACAAAGGTCCTTGCAACTTTTGGGCCAACACAGCCCACAAAGAATCAGCTGTTATCCCGTGCGTGCTGAGAAAAGCATGGATGTGACCACAAGACATCGCTTGAAGATGTCATGATCAGATCTGCTTTTTTAAGGTCTCTTAATTTAATTGCTTTGTGCTGTGATCGGGTCTTAACATGTTCTCGTTTGTCATCTAGCTGGCCCAGAGAAAGATTCAGGAGATCCTGGCCCAGGTGAGGAGGCAGCAGCAGCCTAAGCCCCCATCAGGAGCTCAACCTCCACAGCCCCGCAGGAAGTAAAGCTCCAGCGGACCTGGAGGAATGGTGACTGAATCTGCCAGAAGACTCGACAGATGCACAGATGCAGCAGAGTCCAGGGGGAGACGAAGGAGACAAGGGGTCGAAATGTTCATCTCAGGGGTCAAAGGTTATCAGAACCCAACCAAACATCCACCCCTCTTTGTCTTACTTGATGAACTTTCAAATGTGGCTATTAAGAGACCCCACACCTCTAAACCTCCACCCACCTCACCTCTCTGCATCTCTGAGAATGTACTTCTGAGGGCTCCCAACTATGTCACCTGCCCTCACATGTACGCACCCCTCGACCGCTCTCCTCCCCCCCCACGGGTGTGTTAAAAATTTTTTTGTCCTCTTTTTACACTAGAAACACAAAGAAGAAATAAGGATCCCCCTCCTATCACCTCCTTGGTGTGGTACTTCAAACCTGACCAGATGTTTTGGTTGACTTCAGATTTAGTTTTTTTTTTTTTTTTTTTTTTTTTTTTTTTTTTTTAGTGTTTAATTGGTTGATGAAGCTTTCTCATGAGTTTTCTGTGGAAAGGAAAAGGCATTGCTATCAAGGTCCTGGTTGGACCGACAGAGAGGTTTATTTTGGGGGAGGGTTGGCTCAGATTGGGTGGGCCATGTTTAGGGGAAAGATTCTTGTTTCAGGACAGGACCCCTGAAAGGGTGGATTATATTTGGCGTCCTGCTCTTGTAATGATAGTGGCATTTTATAAATTTGGATGCATTTTATAGATAGACCTATATACATAGATGAATATATATTTAGAGGTGAGGGCAGCGCCGCGACTGACACTTAGGGAAACGGTGCCGAACTGCTGCTGCCCAGAAAAACCAATTTAATATGCATTTTACGTAACTACCTCAGGATCTAGTACCTCAGAAGAGAAAAGAAAATGATTATATATATATGAAAAATGTTCCTTTCTTTTTTATTTTGCTTTTGTGGTATTTTGTATACTTTATAAAGCTGATAGTCTTTGAACATTTTTATTTTTTTAAGAAAATTTAAAATTTGGTCAGCTGCCAACTGACCTTGCCTTCAACTCTGGTGCTTTAGGTGGCATTGTTCATGTGTATGTGTGACTTAAGATGACCCTGTACATAAAATCTATTTGTACATAGCAGCCCCGGAGCAAGAGTTGGCGCCCCCTCAGCTGGCGGCTGACAGGAGTATCGAGAGAAAATCGCCTCAGTTTTTCCCCTGAGGGTCCACCATCTTCTGAAAAAAAAAATCTACAAAACAACTAAGACATGCAAATAATGCCAACCGTATAATTGCAGCAATGCCATTTAGTTTTGGGATTGACATTTTTATTGGTAATGGTACTTTAATTTGTCAAAAAAATATCCTTTTTGCCTTCCTAGGAGGGCTGTGGTCAGGGCAGTGCAGCGCGGACTGTAACGGTCCTCCCTCTAGCTGCCCTACAGTCAGCAGAGCGTTTGTTTTTTTGTCTGTTCTGTTCCCAGGCTGTCGGCCACCTTCTTTAACGATGGTGTCTAAGCAAGGTCCAAGCCCGACTAGATTTATTTTCATAGAGCAAGCTTTGTCAGTTCGGAGTGGTCCTTGTAGCCAGGCCATCAAGTCAATGTTAACGTCGTTCACTGCATGGTGAGGGTAGGGGGAGTCACACTGATAGACGCTTTTTTTTTTTCGCTATAGGAAAAATGATTTAAACAAGACATTCTCTGTAACCCACAAATGTAACTTGATGTTTCAATTTGTTGTTCAAACAGGGAAGCCAGAAAAGGCAAACAAAATACTGAATGAACCCTGACTTGGGGGGTATGAAAAGAGGAAAGGAATCCAAATCTTAAATATACAATTTATTTCATCTGTCTCTTCATGCCGAATGTAAATATGTTGATTGTGCTCGAGTGTATCCATGCTTCCACAGTAGAACGCCGTCTACCTCAGCTGAGGGGGTGGGGGGTTGTTGTGGCACGATGCACCCCACCCTGCCCCCACTGAGCGCCAGCGCGCACCGATACCTCAGTCCCCCCGAACACTTCTTTCTACATGGGCGTGCCATCCTAACACCGCGCTAAACTGAGGGGCACAAGTGATACTTAAAAATATCCCTGACACCTCCCGATCCCCTGCTTCCTTCCTGCCAAACCACCCTCCCCATCCCTTTCCTCCTCTGCAGTTTGTTTTGATCTACCTCTTTAGACACGTATTTGAAGTAGAGGCATTCTTCTATTTGTTAGAGTTTAGCCCCCCCAACCCCTCCTTTACGCCTCCCCATGCTTCCCCAGATATGAATGAAAACTTAAACTAAAATCATGTACTCTTTAGAATTGAGAGATTAATCGAAAAAGTGATCAAAAATATTTTCTTTTGCCAGTGTTTATATATACTCCTTTTGGCTTAATTGAAATCCTCAAACAATGGTTTATTTCTTTCTGCTTTCTATTTTTGGTGGTGTGGCTTACATGTATTTGAACTTTTGCTTGGGTTTTTTTTGTGAAAAAGGTCAAATCACGTGTTTGATTTTGCATTCAATAGTTAAAACGAGAAAATACAGTTAAAAAAAAAAAAGGGCCTGCCTTTTTTGTTTCTGATTTGTAAGACTTCAAAATAGATACAAGTCCTGTCTTTTTTTCCCTTTTGTCTTTCACAGTTGCTACACTCACTCGCTGATTTGGTAGCTATTTTCTTCTGTTAGCATTTCTTGGCTGTGTAATGTGGAACATCCTCTTGGTATGAGACAGATATGAGGGACTGGGTCTCTGAGTTTTTTTGGAAAAGCGATCTAACTTCAGCATGATATTCCCTCCTCCCCCTTTCTGCAACCATGCTTGTGCCCCTTCACCTCCCCTTCACACACAGCTCCACTTGTCAAATGCCTCTGAATTAAAAAAAAATAATAATTAAACGGTGGCGTTTGTCCCTTTTTTTTCCCCCTCCAAGATTATCGTCTGGCTTCCTTTTATATTGTGTGGGCAAAGAATCTGCAAGTTAATTTTAGTTCTTGGGCCACATACAACCTAATTTGATCTTAAGTGGTCTATACTAGTAAAAACATTTCATAATAACCTATAAATGCCAAAGCCTTCAATTTTTCCTTTTTTTTCTTAGAGTAAAGAGGTGCATTCTAAAACGCTTATTCATTTACAAAACAAACAGCAGAACAGCCTGAGGTACTTAAAGAAAAAGTGCATTCTCAACAATGTCACATGTACTATATACTATATTTCTACATTCAGTCTGCTAACTTACATTGCATAAGCATTTTCTTGTGTGGTTATGCTGGCATCACCACAATAAACCTAATTGGAAGCTATTGAGGAAGCAGGTTAAGTTATCCCAACCTTAAAAACAGTTTTGGCTATGGCTTACCAAGAGGTTCACCAAAACTATATATAAGATTGATACAGATTATTTTGTACAGAAGCTGCTGATTCATAAAAAATTACATAATGCTCAACATTGTTAATCCTGCTTTTGAAAACAGACAAGGCAGTGAGCAACTTGGCAGGAAATGTTCTACATATTGCAAGAAATTAGTAAAATGTGATGAGAAAAAGATCTGAGAATTTCAACCAAAAAAACATTTAATGATAATTTTATTTTTTTATCATTTAGTGCTTATTTTCAGGTATGTTTTGTGTGACTTTACTAATTTCTTGCTAGTTTTGGGGCCATGTATTGTTAAGTTGCTCCTTGCCTTCTCCCCTTGCTTTTGCAAAGAAATCAAACCAATTTGCATGGGTCTAAAAGGGTTAAATATGACACAAAACCTACTTTGTAAAATATTGTCCCACTTGTCCCACTGTTAGCCTACATGGAAGTTTTCTTGCCATAGTGGATCTGTTACCGTCATAATGGCTTTCAAAAGCTTCACCTGTAATTATTAAAGTGAATGTTTAAAAGAAAAAGCTTTCCACCGTTGACTCATCTGCAGGTCATTTGTGATAGTAATGAAGTGAGGTCTGCATAATAAAGACAGAGAAATCTTGAAAAGATGAGTGATTAGTTGACAACCTTTATTAGTCCTCGAGTCAGGTTTTCCTTGAATTAGTTTTTAGTAACAGTTAAAAAATTGTAACTGGGGTGGAGCATGCACGTGTCACTAGTAGTACAAATTTTATATTGGAAAACCATCTCAAGGATTTCATTCTTCTCTTTACAGCTTGCGACAGCTCTTGGCACAAAATTTGCACAAAATCATTTCTTTTGATCAGAAAACAATCAAGACTTGAACCCAGTTCATCTCCTAGCAACTACTTCATCCAATGACGAGACAGCACAAGGAGATCAAAAGGAGCAGTGCCTCAGTCAGACATTTAACAGCCTTGTAAAACATACGCTAATCATACATTGCTGTAGCCAACACTTTTTCACAACTTTAATTAAGCCACAAACAACACATCAGTATGATTTAGTAGTATTTCTCCACAGACAATCTATTCCTGCTATACTGACTTTTTAATTATTTAGATTTTTGCTTACATTTGCATATGTCAATTGTGCTTTTTCTTCAGTATTTTTGCTGTTTAGGGCAGCCATGCTTTGGCGCAGCTCTATGAAGCCTACAGGGGGCGTCTCTCAGTGAGCAGGTGATGGCTCTCTTCGCTGGAGGGGAAGAGAGCCTCCTTCAGACGGACCATGCGACTTCTGACCCCAGCACGGCCACAGGCATCCTCCACCAGGGACCTTCGAATGGGACGGTACACCTTGTAACGCCTGGGAGAGAGGTAAGGGTTGACAGGTTGGAAAAGAGGGACACAATTAGTGCTGGAAATGAGACAAAAAGAAATGGCCCTTGGATATCGTGTGTGGAAGCACAATTCTTAAAAACTTTTTCAACCTGGATCCTCTTTTGCCATGTTTTTGTATCTAAGTGATCAATGGAGACAACCATTTTTGGAACTGAGAAAGACCGCCTCAGCTGCAGCTGCAAAACAGGCTTCAGTGTAATTCCAAGGGGCAACTGCATTGTAAATGTATGTACTTTAACTCTTTGAGACCTGAGAAAATTGGCTTGATTTTTTTCAAAAACATGGAAAAAAGGCAATGAGCAGTGAAAAAAGAGACGACCATATAAGTTTGTTACAAATAAGTAAAAAGTACAAGAAATTTGCCACAAAATTGGTAAAAAAAAAAAAAGAAGCAAGAAAATAGAAAGAAAAAAACAAACAAACAAGCAAACAAGACTGAATTATGATAATTCTGTGGCATCATTTAAAATATGTAATTATGTTCTTTGCTTGACATTTTCCTAAACTTTATAAGAATAATTTTCTAAATCCACCAATTTCTTTCAGTTTGTGGAAAATTTCTTACCACTTTGGCTATTGCCTTTTTTTTTTTTTTTTACCATGTTTTTGACATAAATTGCACTAATTGCACTCAGGGTTCAAAGGTTTAAATACTTAGCCAAAGATGAGCAATGTTGCTCCAAGTTTTAAAGGGTTAAAAGTGCTTGTTGTTGCCACAAAAAAACTAGTTATAATAAAATGACATTGCCAAGAATCGTCCCAAGCTTGGCACACCTGAATAAATAAGTCGGGCCACATTGGGTTGACCAAATTGGCTAAAACTCTTAATGATTGAGATGAGATTAATGACACTTCAGAATGGGGATGGTTTGTTTTGCCCGATTCTCGCTATTGACAGCTATCATTAGGCCGTTACCAAAGAGACCTGGTCCACCATTGGCCCAAACTTGGCACCAGTCATGCCACTTCTGGTTGAGACTCAAGATGACGTGGAACGAGACCACCAAAATTGGTCCAAATACTCTTCAGTGAACAGGGTCAATGTTGAAAAATACAGACATTTCTCTTTAATACTTGTCAGTTATACAAGACTACTCACTTGCAGACCAGATAGGCAATGAATGCAAAGACAGCCACCAGCACAGCAGTTGAGGAGAGCACCACCTCTGCAGCATGAGAAGTCTTGGACACTGCGAGGACAAGAGAGCAGCAGTCAGAGGGACAGAACACATGAATCTTTCCGCTTCCCACAAAGCTGCTAGTTAAAGAGAATGGATTGTAAACATGTAAGATATTAGAGCAAATGTCCATGTGTAACTGACCAGGTGCATCCTGGGACTTGTTGATGGTGACGGTGGTGGTGGTCAAGGTCAGGCTCCTGGAGTCCTCCAGGGTGATGTTAACACAGTAGGTGCCAGGCTCCGGGAATGTTCGCGTGAGACGCACCTCACACTTTGATAATGGTGGCACGTCATCACACATAATGCCACGCACCTGAGTACAGGTGGGGTCTGAGACGATGGTGCAAGCTGATGTTGGGATGCTGAGGATAAGGGGATGGAGAGATGAAGGGTTAAATCCTTTTCTTTATCTAACAGCTTTTTCAAAATGTTTTTATTTGTAATTGCCGTAGCATTAAACAACTACATGACATCTGTAGGAACTAGAGCATTGATACTCAAGTTACAGCCCACTGGCCAAATCACCCAACCATTTTCTATTTCACAATAAAAATAAAGTGATTCACACTGGGAATAGTTTTTGAACTGTTAGTATACATAAGATGCCAGAGTGCATAAAACAGCACCAGAATAGAGCTTGTTTGTCAAAAAGGTGCCAGTGGAAGATCCCCGCACTCCCCGACAGTAGTCGTAGCTAAGCCCCTAATGTCCTAAACTTCTAGAAACATCCTAAAATCATCGAAATGTTTGAAAACCCTAGAAACCTTCTAATATCCTAGAAATCCCCTAAAAGCCCAGAAATCCCCTAAAATGCTAGAAATCTCATAAAATCCTTGAAATGTCTTAAAACCCTAGAAATGTCATAATATCGAACCATCCTAAGATCATAAAAAACCTCCTAAATATCCTAAAATCCAAGAAACCTCCTAAAATCCTAGAACTGCAACTCACCTCTTGTCATTCTGCAAAAGTGGCCCCCAAGCAAAGCAAGCTGAGTAGCTCTGGACTAGATGGTGTTTTAGTTTTCACAGATGGACTTCTAATTGTGCTATAACTTGATTATCTAATCATCTCTAATTTCATTGTTGACTTATCATAATTGTGAAACTCTGACTGTGATTTTGTATCACTTAATCCGTATTTAACTGTTGATCATTAATCTCTGTGTTGTACTAAATTATTTTTATGACCTAGAAATGTTTAAAGCATATGCTATATGTGCATACTAAGAGAAATTAGTGTCACTTCAGGACACCTGAAACCTTTCTGGAGATACAATTTTTGGTTTCCTCCAACAGCAGTCAAGAAAAACACTAGTGTATTTAACATGCATATAGAAATGATATACTCACTTGCCCAGACATTTCACCAGAAAGCTGATGTCAGTTTTGGACACTCTGGCAGCCGACACATCCACGATGCGACTGTTAGGCTGTCTCTTCAGTGCGTACTTGGGCTCTGTGGGGAACAGATTAAGGCAGTTGGTTTTAGAACGGTAATCACTTTCTTGTAACAATAAAATCATATATGAGTGCTTGACTCCAAAGGAGTCAGGAGGGGGAAAACTGAA
The DNA here is from genome assembly GCF_008729295.1 of Plectropomus leopardus. Classification (NCBI taxonomy): domain Eukaryota; kingdom Metazoa; phylum Chordata; class Actinopteri; order Perciformes; family Serranidae; genus Plectropomus; species Plectropomus leopardus. The sequence continues at coordinate 16,034,515 of NC_056480.1, read as the reverse complement.
CCATAACAACGAGTAACATTTTGTTGAAAAAGTCCTCCCTTCCCATAAAACTGTAAATACTAAATCGTGCTAGGCTTTTTTTTGTTGTTGTTATTTTATATGATTTGAGCAAAAAAAATCACCTGAGGATTCAATTTAGGGCACAAAAGGCCAGTTTCCAATGACCACCACAGTGTGGCTCTTCACCCTGCTGACTGGCTGACTGGAGCTCTGTTCTGCTCAGTGGAGCTGGCTGTCCTCTAACAGCTGGACAACAGTAACGTTTTTAATCTCTATGGTGTCTACTTGCTTACTTGAAAATTACAATGAAACAAAAGGATTAGAGCAGCATTTGAGTAATTATAATATTAATATATTTAGTAATATATTTGACCATGTGAATAATAACATATCCTTACCATTGAATTGGCTTTGTGCCATCCTTGTGACATAATAATAATAATAATATTACTACTACTACTACTACTACTACTACTACTACTAATAATAATAATAATAATAAAATCAGCCACACTTCAAATTCTGAGGCTGTAGGGATGCTCAACTTGCTTTGCCCTAGGGCCACTTTTGTGAAATGACTGGAGGTCAGGGGCCTGCATGTTAGTAAACAAACATTAACAATATTTATTTGTTTTTTGTTTAACTTAAATAAATGTCCTGTATTCACACATTTTGAATTATTTCCAACATCTGCTATCCTCACGCATCTTTGTCACAGCTGTCACCTCATGTACATTCAGAGTACAGAGGAATTATTTTATTATTATTGTGAGTAAGAGAGTATTTGCTGTCCCATCCAGCACCCTATGCGGGGTCAGATTTGGCCCACAGGGCTTAAGTTTAGCATCACTGCTGGAGAGGCACTTCAGTTCTTTAAACTGAATGCTAACATCAGCTTGTTAACACGCTTGAACTGGCAAGGCTAACATGCTGATGCTCAGAAGATATAATTTTTTTTACAATGCATGCCATCATAGTTTAACATGTTAGGATGTTAACATTTGATAATTAGCAGTTACCACGTCTGAGGATGATGTCATTAGTTTTGCGGGTATTTGGTTGTGAATCAATTGCACAATAGACAAAAATACATTCTGCCGTAATGATGGCATTAGAGGAAAAGTCAGTGGAAATTCATCCTCTTGGTACCTTGAATGTCTTGTCAAAATTGAGCTACATCATTATTCCCTTTTTAAAAATAAGGATCATGCTATTCTAATAATCCACCATGTTTTTCCGATGATGTTTTTAAAAGCTGCAATGTCTGCCAAAATGTCTGACATTGGTGTCATCTGATGGCAGTGTCATAGCACCAAATGACACAGTGACAGACAGCGATGCCAGCTTACCACTTACCAATGATGGTGATGTTGCCTGTGAAGGTCCCGTGGGCGTAGCGGAAGCACCCATTGCTATTGAGGCGCCTGGTGCGGCGCGAGGCCAGTGCAGTGGGGTAGGACTCTGGGGTTGGCAGGGGCTCAGTGGTGGGCATGCCTGTTGTCATAGCAATGGGAGAGGAGGCGGGAATGGGCGGGGTGCTGGGTGGCACTGAAACAGGAAACAAAAGTCGCAAAACATGGACTCACCTGATGTGTTTATTGTGCAAGTATTTTAAAGTCAAGTTATTGGGTCTTCCTTAACATTTCTCAGTCAGTCTCACTCACTTCCTCTCATATACACACAAACAAACACTGTTAGCCGTGGAGCTCACCCTGTGTGGTGTCCATCTTGACAGTGGCAGCGTGAGTAACGGGTGGAAGTGTGGGAGCCTCTGTAGGAAGACAGACAGGAATACAGTTTGACACATCTACTTTTGTGGGGTAACACTTCAATGATCTCTGCAGGCAAAGTCACTTCTTGTTTTGGCTTGACCTTCAGAGTCAGACTGCAGGACCAGTCGAGTAAGAGCAGTGGTCCAGTGCCCTGCCCAAGGATAGCTGCTTTCTGCTTGACCTGGTCGGTTTATCAGACTTTTTCTTACTTACCTTTTGTATGAAGCATGCATGTAGTTTGTCTGCTTACACACTGTATAAAATCATGTTGAATGTGCTTATTGCATTAAAAATTAAACTTAGATTTTCAACAGCAACTTTTATTTTACTTTTACTTTTTATTTTATTTTATTTTATTACTTTCGTTGGTTTTAACTGTACTTTTTTATTGGTTTAATTCTATTTCCAGTTCTTTTATTCGTTTAAATTCATATGTGTTATCCTCCTTGAATTGTCAAATTTTATAATTTATTTTTTTCAGTTCTGACTCACTCCCTTGTGTCTCATATTGGTTTGTTCTTCAACTCAATTATTATTTTATGAGTTTTTATTTTTATTTGAATGGATTTGATCCACTTTTATGGTGAGTTGACGGCTTTGTTGTGTGCTTGCAACTTGTACCTCACACTTTGTGCTTCCACTGGGACTGAAATGTGCTATAGAAATAAATAGTGTTTGTTCCTGTTTGTTTGACTACATGTGCATGAATGAAGTGCCAACATACTCACTTGCTTGAAACATAGAGCATTAAATTCTTTTGGCAGTGGTGTCCGCAAATGGGGGCCAGGAGGAGGCCATGGCCCGAAAATACTTGCAGACTAGCATTACTGTGTTTAAGAGTCTGTGTTGCACTCATTTTTAAGCTAGCAAAGGTTGTGGTATCATATGAGACTAGACAACCTAAGACATCCATTGGTACCCACTATGTTGGCATAGTTTGTCAGGAAGAGGGCTAAATAAAGCTCCAAAGTTAGCCTAAATTTTGGCGCAGGACCAACTGGCATGCTGATATTGAAAGGGGTCCCTTGAACTCTCACCTCAAGATATTTGGATGAAACTTGGTTCTGTGGGTATTCACAAGTCTCCCCTAAACTTGAGAAGGCTTTTTCCCAGAAAATGTTTTGTTCCTTATAATCAATGTACTCCCTCAAATTAAAACTGTAAATTTGTCTTTATAAGGAAAGGACAATGGGTCAATTAGAAGAACAATGAATGGTCTAACGTAGACAAATAACAAAGGATTGTTGTTGAAATCAAAATATTAACTGTCCTGTATTAATTATATACATCAGATAATAATAATAATACTAGTGTATATACTACAACAGCATAGTCGTGTTTCTGGAATACAGTTGTGGCTTTTGGTTTTGATTTGCCGCCCCAGGATTTTTAATGGCCCCATATGGCCGCCCCTATGAAACATTTCAAGGGGCGCCACTGCTTTTTGGCCTGATCAACTTTAAAGCCACTATGTGTAGGATGTGTTATCTCTGACCTGGCACTGTATGTGTGTGTCCAGTACCTGTTGGAGGTGGTAGCGAGGAGCTCCTCTGAGTCGGGGTGGCAAGAGTTGGTGGACACTCTATAGGGAACGCTGCCTCCACCACCAGCTTCACGCTCATTTTCCCCAGCGTGCTGTAGGTGTGTGTGGTCAAGTCACGGTGTGTCACCAGCTGGTTCCCATCTCTGAAGTCCCAGATATAATCAACAGCAGCTGCGGTTTTCAGGTACCCGCTGGGGTCATGAAGCTGGACTTTGAAGACCACGTCCTCACCACGGAAGAAAACATTCTCTGACTGGTTGACCGCAGCCTTCTGAGAGATGTTGACCGCCACTGGGATCTTATCTAAGAGAGAGGGTAGTAATAAATAATTCATCTTCCAGGTTTCTCCCCCTTTGTAACTGTCTGTTTGGCTGAAAAACTGGAGCAGGCAAAGATGAAAGATGAATGTGTGTAAAACCTGTGACGTAGAAGACTGTGTTATCAGTGGTGAGGGGGCTGTACTTCCTTCGCTCACGCTTTCTGTAGACCATGACCTCGATGACCTCTGCACCCAGAGGGATGCTTGTGGTGTTGATGGTCAAACTGGAGGAGGAGCCGTCACATGTCTCGTAGTACTGGCCTGAAGATGAAAGGACAGTAAAACAGTTACTTATTTTGTTTTTGCGATTGCAAGTGTGCAAATCTGTAAATCTGTCTCACCCAGTGTGTGCCACACGTAGACGTAGCTCTTACGCCTCCAGTCGTTGCTTTGAGGGAAGGGCTTTCCATCGGGGAACACATTGCATTTCATCACATCTGTACACTTTCCAAAGCCATAGTCGTCCAGCCAGGAAGTCCAGTTATACACGTAGCCAGAACGCACCTGTCCATTGGCTGCTCAGAGGAGAAGAGAGTAAGGTTATTGAATGAATGAGTGAATTGGTTTGATTTCTTTGAAAAACCTTGGGAGAGGCCAATGAGAAGCTTATCAACACTTGGCCCAAAAAAAAATAGCAAGAAATTAGTAAAAAGTTACAAGAAAATTACCTGAAAATAAGCACAAAAAGAAAAGTTAAAAAAGACTGTAACATAATTTTCAATATACAGTTATAATGATTAAAAATATACATTTTTTCTGGACATTTTTCCCTACTTTTTTGATAATTTTCTACCCCCCCCCTCCCCCCCTACTTTTTGGGTCATTTCCTTCATCATATTTTACTAATTTCTTGCAATTTGTGTGACATTTCTTGCCAAGTTTGTCATTGTCCTTTTCACCATGTTTTTGAAAGAAATTAAACCAATTAGGTTTCAAAGTGTTCAATAGCCTGTGACGGGTGTCTGAATGCAGCACAAAAATACTGATGCTGAACTATGTTTTAAAGGACTGAAAACCAAAAACACTAAAGCTGCACTAATTTATACTTTTACATCAACAATTGGTCAAATGGCACTTTTATTGTGAAAAGAGTTGCTCATAGTGGCAGATCATGTAGATAATGATCTCCCGACACTGCAGTCCACTTCAGGTGAATGGACCATTTTGGCCTCTTTCAGATAATTCTTTTGGTTTTATGGACTGAAACTCTAATATTTTGGTTTAGTCTGTTCATATCGCATGTGTAGTGCATGGATTGTTCTGTTATGATCCGTCAGGGGCATGCTCAGTCTCAAACTGTGTGCACCATTTTTCAATAGTTTCCAGGTTGAATGACATGTTTCCTCAAAACTGTGTGAAAAGGTGCACAACAGACTTTGAGGTAAGTTTTCTCCTGTTTGGTGGCTGTGTCAGTCAGCAGTGACATTAACATAAATCAATTTCTGGTATTTTTTTTTTATTATTGTACATAGATTTTTTTGTTTGTTTCTACTCCACACTTGCTCTATCAATGTAGATATAACTTAATGAAGCCCCTCTTTTATTAAATTGAATAAACCTTGCAGTATTTTAAGGCAGTGTGCCTGCATAACACAACATTGTTTAACACAGTGCTGTTTATGTATAAATAAACATTTTGCAACATTTTGTTGTGGCTGAACGCAGCCCAGGTGTCTCTCTCCCCCTCCCTGTCTGTGTGTGCATGTGTCTGAGTGTGAGTGGGTGTTACAGGCAGGTGGTGGTTCCTGATTGGCTCCTTTGAAGGGATGATCTCACCGGATTGGTCCAACTGTGTCACATGACTTTTTAAAACCAGGATGACAATTCTTCCCTCCTTTTCACCTCAAACACCACAAATGCCAGCATCTAGATTGTGTATTTTGTGAGATTCTGTGTAAGTAACTTTACAGGCAAGCCTTTCACTACCAATGCTTAGTGTAATTCAAATTAGTAACTTTGTTTGATGTTTGAGAGCCGGTTGTTTAGTTTTTAATTTGTGATTTAAGGCTTGTTTTGCAGAGAACTGGGCAATGTTATTAGTTAGTATTCTTTTGATTATTTACTGTAAACATAGTAAAGTAGTTAAGCAGGAGAGAGAAGCCCTTTTGTTGATCATGCTTTCCCTTGTTTCATAAGATAGATAAGATAAGTTGGATAAGAAGCTTCTCTTTTGTTTAACTTTTGTTTTTGGTTGGGTAAGATTAGGGTCGACAAGAGTACTTTTGAGAGTGCTTTTCAGCACAACAACTCAAACCACCTTTTTTTCTAGCAGCACAAAGCAAGTGTTCTTCAGCAAAATGTGTTTGATAAACCCGCTGTATTCTACCTGCTCAGCACCAAACAGCAGACAGACACAATTAGTGGTTGGTGAACATACAGAACCAAACATTTCCTTCAAGTGTTGGTGGAGACAAAAACCAGAGCTGAAGGAAAATGAAAACTGGACAGACTCTGAATGAATGCTAATGTTGCCCTTTGTCTGTTGAATGTTAAATGCTGTGTTCACGCTACCGGTGTCTTAAGACTCAGGCTACAAGTCATTTTCAATGGAAGCTAGTGACATGAAGCTACAAAGTGACACCTGACACTTGTCGTTGCATGATGAGTTCGACGCACTACAAATCAAAGTTGAATTGGCCTCCAATGACGCAGCGAAGCCCTGCTTTTTGTTTTACCATATTCCCATGATGACAAAAATGGCTTGGGCAATGCTTCAGTGTCAACTCTGTGACAATGTGGCTGGCCAAGCTGCTTTGTCGCTCATAATTAAACAGGTCATTAACCCATTAGAACCTGGTTTGGCATCAGTTATGTTTTACTGCTTTCAGATTTAAAGCGATGGAACCTGAAAAATTTGATTTGATATCTTCTGAAAACATGGAAAAAAGCCATTGAGTACTTTGGCAAGAACTGTCCAGAAAATTGCAAAGAAAAAAGTAAAATTGGTAAAATGTGACGAGAAAATGGCTTGAAAATAAGCTGTGGGGAAATTATTAGATATTATCCAAAAAAAAAATGTCCTGAAACAATATTTGTACTATTGTGTATTTAAAGTTATGTTACAGAAAAAAAATATATTTTGCACTTTCGCAGGGTCATTTTCTTGTCTCCTTTTGTTTTGTGTGTTTCTTTTTAGCCATATTTTCAGGTACTTTTCTTGTAACTTTGTTTTACTAATGTCTTGCTAATTTTTGGGCCATTTCTCGTTAAAATGCTCATTGCCTTCTTCCCATGTTTTTGAAAGAAATCGAGCCAAATTGCTCAGGTTTCAAAGGATGAAAAGGCAAATGTTTGCCATCATATCAACTTCTTTAGGATGATAATATTTCAGTTGTATGTTTACAGTTTGTTGCGTTGCCACCAAGTGGTCAAAAAACTGAATGAATGCTTCTTTAAGTGTTCTTGTTACAGACTGATAAAATATAATTCTGTGACTTTTTTTTTGTCTGTAGGGTTTTGTATGGCTGTCTAGTATGATGCAGTGGTGTTTTATGATGGACGATGATGTAATGTGTTCGGGGGCGTGGCCTGGCCGGGCTTTTTGGCAGCACCTGAGGCCTCGAGCTCCATACCATCCTCACAGTGCTCATCCCAAACAAGGTCCCCATTGGCATCCTCCTTCTGGCATGGAGGGTACTCCAGCTTTGCAGTGAAGGAGATGCAAGAGCCGTTGAGAGCCGGGCTGTCACTGGTCAGACGAACTTTGGGTTTACCTGCACAACAGTGGATGTTCCAGGTGAGTAACTCAAAAAATAATCGAGAGAATTCAGAGAGAAAAATGACTTCACTCACCTCTGTGGTGTGTGAGCTCTTTTAGCTTTGGGTTTAGTGGAGGGTAGAGGTAATCATCCCATGGGTTGGTGTCAGGATCCCAGCCAGGAATTGGTGGAATTGGAAATGGTAACTTTGCTGCATGCTTGTGAGGGAACATGTCAGCGTATGCTGGAGAGAGAAAATAATGCACATATTAAGACTTTTCAAGCCTCTTAAAATGTTGTGAGGATCACTGAGAAAAACTGAGAACTTATGATTGTCCAGGAAGGGCCACCTTGTGAAGTGAAAACTTTTTGTTTTTAAATGTATTTGTTTTAATTTAATCATGCACATTTGGAGGAATTTATTAGAAAGTTCCCTTACCTTTTATTTTGGAAAATGTCAACAACAGAAAATGTCTTATTATAAACCAAGTTCTGCTTTAAGTTTATTTTGCAAACATCACTTATTTATGTGTGAGGGCATGATTGGCTTTAAACTAAAATCTAATGTTGCAATTATTTTATTTTTTTATCATGGTGTGAACTTTTTCTGTATCACCTAATATACAGCGTAGAAAGTAATGAAAACCCATGAAACCTGTATCAAATTAAATGGTCTGACACCTTGAATGGAGAGATTTACCTGGGAATCATTTTGAGGAGCAGATTTCTAAATGATAATGATGAGATTGGTGTTTGTCTGTAGTAAGATTTAAATGACATGTTTTCAGTTGAAGCTCCCTGTGACTGTCCTGTGTTAATTATACACATAATTCCCTGTGTGGGAATATAGATGGTGAGCGATAGCACTCAATAAACACATGAAACAGACAAATAAGGTTTGGAAAATTTGAAATAACATTTAAACACCATCTTTTCTTTGAGGGAGATTAAAATAAATTTGATGGCAAAAAATATCACCTAACTTAAACATATCATCATCTTGAAGGACTTTGTGATCCCAAAAATGTCTTTTATTTTATAATTGTATTCCTCTTTGAATTTTATGCTTTTGTTTCTGGCTTGTGTCTTAATTTTGAGAAGATGATATATTTTTAAGGATGGCAGACAAAAACAACAAATTCCATCCATGTAATTTGATTAAAGGAAAGTTTGTGGCAACACTTTTGTGTAAGCAGAACTCTGCAGATAATCAGGCAGTGGCTTAGCAAACAAAGGCAATATAATATGCAGTTCTTACAATTTAAAAAAAAAACAAAAAAAAACTTTTGTTGATTGCTATAGATAACGTGTATCAAATGTATGTTTTGGGATTGTTTCAGGCTTAATTCTCCTCTTTGGAATCCTAAATAACACCAGCTGGATATTATTATTATAGAAATTGAAAAGGATTTGCCGTTTGAAGGTTCAGATATATTCTGTTTATATGGATGTAAAGTCGCTTCTTCTGTGTAGACAGTTTTCTGACCGTCAGTCAGGGAACACGCCTTAATTAAGCTCATGAGACTCTGAGTGCAGAGAGCTGGAAACAGCAACTGTGAGACAAACATCGGATATCAAAAGTCTGTTTGACAATTAACTGCGACATAACCATTTTACCCCAAGGCCCTAACTTTAAATCATTTCTGTCATTTCATAATATATACTTTGATTGAAGTAGAAGATATGAGTCTGTAGGTCATATTTCTATAGCATATTTTGTCATGAAAAATTGTTCAGAATTATCTTATAACTTTAATTAGGCGAAAATCAACGGACTAACTGTAAAGCACTTACTTTTGCGTCCATCAACTTGATAAACAAAGTAGGCACAGACCAGGAGAAAACCATATCGCAAGGCGTCCATTTCCACTCTTCTGCAAAAAAAAGTCAGTATATTTAAAAAACAAAAAACCTGACCCCCTCCTCAAAATGCCCAATAAAGATAATAACAATGTTCACGGACTGAGCCTGTCCCTGTCTCTACTCGTCCAGCTCCACTTCCCTCTGTTTGTCCTGATGTTCAGTAATTTAATATGGGGGCCGCTGAGCGCACAAACATGTGATGTTTCCTAACAGGACGCATCTCATCCCTTATTAAGTCTCCTGGATGCAGGAAACTCATGAGAGACGAGATGCGCACGGACACGCAATTTGCGCACGACCGCTCTCCCTTTGCCCCGATGAGGAACTATAAGGCTTTTAATTTAAAAGAGCGTTTAATCGAAAACTGCTTTTGATGTCTTTGATTATTGATTTGTCGTTAGTCTATTGTAAATGTGATAATAATATTTTGATACTTTTATAAAATAGATTTGCAACACATTTCTCTCCATACGTTTATTTTGAGATTTTTGTCCATGAACTTTGATTTGATCAGATTTGATTTTAAATTTTACTGGACCAAAAATAAATACTGTTTTCATTTCAGATGCAAATAACTGGACTATTTCATACGAAATACATCTTCCACTTATATTAGGCTATCTCTTGCCCAATGGGGAAAAAACTGTTTAACAAAAATGACAAACGTGCCTAAATTTGTAGAATAGGCTATTACATGTAATGTACATAATTGTATAGTAGAGATCATTTTTAAAAAGATGCCATTCGTGTTTCTAGCTTAGATGCCTGTTGACCCTAAATGTCCAGGAGAGCACATGACTATTATTTGATGCATTTGTCTGATCGCGCTGTGTCACGGTGAAGACGCACCGCACCCGGCTGGTGCGTGAGCTGTGAGGTCCGAGCAGGGTATTGCGCCACAGCTGCACCCACGAAAGCAGAAGGAAGGCGTATGATGTGGGGCAGAGTTGTGATGATTTTCAACAAAATCCAACATGTGATTAACGTCATTATTTCAGCGGGTCTTCTGCTGTCACAAGGAAGAGTTTGGAAACTGCAGCATCGGGCTGATGTCTTAAACTCATTTTTTTTTATACAAAAGTCAAGGGAGGAAAAAAAACGTTTTTCATCAGTGCTGCGACACAGAGAGAGCAAAGTCTGATTTGTGATCATAACATCTTTTGTGTGGAATAATTGGAAAACATGCAACTATGTTTAATTTACTTAAAGTTGCGATTGTATTCCCTCAATAGACTATTGTGAATGTAAAAACAACCATTTGTTACTGATTTGGGCAACAATTTCAAAGCCGATGAGAATCAAAAGAGGGGACAAGAGAGATTTTTAAACATTAGAACAGGAGGAAGCAACTTACAGTGAAGAATAAATTCTAATATCCATATTGATTGGTGCCAAGAATTGAAAAAACAAACACTGCAATGACAGTAGCCTAAATTCACCCACGTCTTTACTATTCAATTAGGAAAAAGCTACACGCTCATATAAAATATAAGGTGATCGTGATGATGTGTGTGTGTGTCTCTCATGCTTCGTGACAACAGATAATAACGCATTTCAATGATTTCCTAAAGATGAAGTCAAGTCCATAAAAGAGCTGTGAGACTTTTTTTGGCATAACACTGCAATTTCATTAAGGGCTGGTAACATCAGTCAGACACAAACAGCAAACCCAAGTTAAGCCTGCTGAATAGATTTCACGTGTGATCATGTGTTATCAATATAACGCCAATAATCGCGCAGTTTATCGTGAATTCATGAACAAAACCTCAAATCTGATTTATTCATTCCATCTCCGTGACAGCGAAGAAAAATCCATCCACTGATGTAGGCCACGACGAATGACCGAAAGCTCCGGGAAGAATCTAGTAGGTAGACACAGTTAGATTCCTTTAAATTGGTCGAATAAACAAGAGAAGCAGTAAAAAACCGTCAGTACTGTTCGTAATCCAGTAGAGGGCAGCACCACTCCGCAGCTTCTGATGCCCTGTAGGACAGCTGAGGAAGTTAGTGTGGCACTTCAAGATGTGGTACACACACACACACACACACACACACACTCACACTCACTCAAATCAGATGAGACCAGTTGGCGTAACTGTAGATGCCACATGATTGCACAAACTCAATTACCTATTACTGAACATCACTTTGTACAATATAACTAAGTAAAATCACAAACTATTACAAGGCAACAGTCAGTCAGTCATTTTCTGTAACCGCTTGTCCTCGTAAGGGTCGCGGGGGGGCTGGAGCCAATCCCAGCAGTCATCGGGCGGATTACAAGGCAACTAATACTGCACAATTCTTTAGAGCATATGGCTGCAACTATGTTTTATGCTTATTATTTATTAGTTTGCAGTTTATTTTCCTCATTTTATTGATCATCCTTTATCTGTAATATGTCAGAAATTGTGCACTGACAGTTTCCAGAATCCAAGGTGACATCTTCAAGCAAAGGTTGGATCAAGTCGATGTTGGTCACAAATCATTTACTCAAGTCCCAAATCCTAAAATTTGAGTTTCCACCACTGAACCAATATGCCCTTCCCCAAATGCAATGCAATTTTAATGAGGTGATAAAAGATTACAATTATAAACATCATGAATGCTATTATGTATTTACCTGTCAAGTTGAGTTGCAAGTCTATTTGAATTTGTCAAGTCGAGTCTGAAATTCAAGTCTGTCTTGAGTCCCAGTCATTTAAATCGAGTCCACACCTCTGTGTTTAAAAACCCAAAGCAGTTTCCAGGCATAAAAGGTTACAAAAACAAACATTCAGTCAAGAAGCTGGAACCACTTATCTATTGACATTTTTACTTAATAATTGGTCAGTTAATCAAACTGCTGCAGATTAATTTCCTGTTCATGGACTTTTAGACTTATCAGCTAGTCGGTTTTGGCTTAATCTCAATCAAACAGAAGTTACATTGGAAAACAGAAATATGAATGAACAACAACCCAGATATGCAACATGCAGCCAAAAGTTACTGTTATTCTCTCTCTCTCTCTCTCTCTCTCTCTCTCTCTCTCTCTCTCTCTCTCTCTCTCTCTCTCTCTCTCTCTCTCTCTGTACGCATGTGCGTGCGTGCGTGTGCGTGTGTGAGGAGGATACATGTGAGTACTTGTCGTGCCTTCTCATTTACAGCTCTGGCTTCTCCTTGGATGGAGGAATGTAGGCACATTCCTGAGAATGTGGACTGGACCCTGGACCGTGTGTGTGTGTGTGTGTGTGTGTGTGTGTGTGTGTGTGTGTGTGTGTGTGTGTGTGTGTGTGTGTGTGTGTGTGTGTGTGTGTGTGTGTGTGTGTGTGTGTGTGTGTGTGTGTGTGTGTGCGTGCGTGCGTGCGTGTGTGTCCGCGTCCGTCCGTCCATGCTCTCTCGGTGTTTATGTGCGTGTCTGTGAATGTGCTGGCAGTGGAAACTTCAATTCAGAGTGTGTTTTGGCTGCAGCACGGGACATATGGGAGTGTTCACTGTGCAGCACTGGAAATACATGCAGACTTTCTTCCTTTTCAATCTTCAGGCTTATAAACATTATTCCCACAAGAAGAAAGAAGTCAAGAGCTGGTCACTTCTCTCTGTCTCTGTGGTCTTTCATGTCTCTTTCATTTCCACCCCTGTGTGCAACACCCTCATCTTGTTGCTCTGAAGCCCTGCTTTGCTCTTTCAACTTCTCAATCTGTCCCTCCAGGTGTCCCCCTCCCTCCTCTGTGTACTGTAATCATAATCATCAGACGCCTTTCTGCCTTGTCATCCTGTGACAAGGCAGGGGAGATGAGTGTCTTTGTGTATCATTGGAGGGAGGCAGCTGCTAATCCCACCCACCCAGTCAGACAGAGCAGCCCCACCAGGATGAGAAACTGGTCTCCAACACATCCAAACTGGCTTTAAGGCTCCCACTGGCTGCACTGCCGAGCATAGGCCTTTTACAGCTCCAGTCAACCACAACACAGAACAGAGATTGTGAATCAGGCTGACACAGATGGTCTTCATTTCTAGTGATGTTGTGAAGAAAATTTGGGCACGGTCTGACCTTTTGTTGGCTGTCACCACAAAGAAAACATCACCCTGAGGTCACTTGGAAAATGCATTAGGAAATTATTAGACCTTTTCCATTGAAACCTTACATGACTTTTGGGTGTTTCCCTTAACCCTTTGAAACCTGGAGTGACATTTTCTTTATTGTACTGCTTTCAGACACCTTTCATAAGTAATTAAACCTTTGAACCCAGAGCAAATTAGTGCGGTTTCTTTTTTTTTTTTTCAAAAACAAAAAAAGGGGGGGTAGTTAGTGGAAAAATGACGTTTATAATTATTATTATAACATTTCAAATGTCACAGAATTACTATATTGTTTTAATCACTTTTTCCAAGTCTTGTTTGATTTTTTTTAACCCCCACCTTTATTTCTTTTTTCGCCATCTTTTTTAATAATAATAATGACTATTATTAATAATCAGAATAATTATAATAATTATTATTATTTCCTCAGAGTTTTTTTTAGGTATTATCCAAGTGTCTTGCGAATTTTGGGGTCATTTCTTCCTTTGTTGCTCATTGCCTTCTTACCATGTCTTTGAAATGAAGCCAATTTGTTCAGGTTTCAAGGGGTTAAACTTCTCATAATTAGATTTTGGTGCCACATGCTGCGTTCAATTCAATGTGATAAAGTAGGAAAAAACTATTTACCAGTCGCCAAACAAGTGGGAAAATTCCAGTAGTAAAAAAAAAAAAAAAAAATCTAACCAAAACTTACTGAAGCCATTGTCTCCATTCAGTTGAAAAACAGCAGCCTGCGCTGCCAAGATATCCTCAGAGAACCAGGGAGATCGAAGCTGCGACCGCCCCGCTTCCCGGCACCGACAGACGGTCATGGGACTGGGAGGCCCGCCGCCAGCTGGCCGGAGAGAGCATCTTTGATGTGTGACGCACCGGAGAGACGCCTGCACCAAGCCGAGACTCTTTCTCTCTCACATACACACTCACACTGGAGGAAATATAAAAACACTGCCTCATTCCACTGCAATGTGGGCTTATTTATAACTTAATGTTCGCTCTGGTGGGAAACATCCCGAGTTTTGAAATTTGGAGTTGCATGGCAGGAATACTGGCGCCATATGATATTAAAATTAAGTCACGGCCATCAAAATACTCACAAATACATATTCTTATGCAGCTTTGCAAACAAACTGAATGTGTGTGTCGGCCGGGTTTTTTAAATCAGCAGTTAGTATAAAAGGGTTTTAAACCCTGTTATTATCTGAGCTATTGTTGCGTTGAGAAACGGCTCAGTGGACAGGTGTAGGAGCAGGTGGATGTATCAGGTGCGTCTTCAGATGAGGTGAAATTTGCGCGGGCGTTAGGACCGCGGGATGAGCTGGATGAGAGGCACCTCCACCCTGAGAAGAAGTTGAGGGTTTGTCTTGAACCTGCCTTGTCTGTCTGCCACTCGTGTCTCTGGTCTGCTGCTCAATGGATGCAGCGCAGAGCACTGATGGACGAGATATTATTTTTTCTAGTTTTTTGGATAATCCCTGTCGAGTCTCATCACTTAAGTGAAATGTAACTTAAAAATTGAGTCAAAGCTCAAAAATGGGGAAGTCAAGACTCCTTTCTCCTCTGCGCTCTTCATCATGAAGCTGTGGGGCAGAGCTACAGCTGTCCGGAGGAGGGTGCTCTGCCTCTGGCTGCTGCTCCTCGGGTTCGCCCTGGTTGTTCTGGCGCTGTCGGACCTCTTTACTGGGGACCGGGACCACACTCATCACAAAGCTGGCCCTCCCCTCCGCCCCCTCCATGGGATTCCCAACGCACCGGACCTAGAGGTTATCGTGGACTCCCGGGACCCGGCATTAGAGCTCGGTGTAGATCTCGCCCCGCTAAAATCTCTGCAAGAAGACCAGCTTTTATTCGTGCCATCGACACAGGGCACCAAGAACCCGCCGCAGCAGAAGAAGGGCAGTTATAAGGTGCTTCTGCCCGGAGCGAATAAGGATACGCGCGCTCCTGCGCCTCCGACGCACGGTGAAATGGGGAAAGCGGTACGGCTACACCTGGAGGGCACGGAGAGGGATATGGAGCTTTCCGCGCTGCAGAAGTACGGTTTCAACGAGGTGGTGAGCGAGAGGATTTCACTGCATCGCATGCTGCCCGAGGCGCGCCATCCGGAGTGAGTGCACGGCGCAGTATCCAAAGCGCACGATTGAAACAATAAGCCAAATCGTTTGCGCTGAAATGATCCCACATGGGTATTAAAGCGCGTTTAAAGTTATTGAAGTGGTCGTTTTGACAGTGTGAATTTGTTTTCCACTTAACAGGTGTTTGGGGGAGCAGTACAGCGAGTCACTACCGTCAGCAAGTGTTGTTATCTGTTTCCATGATGAGGCTTGGTCCACGCTCCTGCGCACCGTGCACAGCGTGCTGGACACCGCACCCAAACAGTACCTGCAGGAGGTTCTTCTGGTGGACGACCTGAGCCAGCACGGTGAGTCCATCCATCCATCCATCCATCCATCCATCCACACTGTAAAACCTGAAAAGACAAATAAATAAAATAAATTTAAAAAAGCAGTTGCATTGAAAAATGCAAGTTAATATACTGGTACTTCCAATCTGTTTTATATTAATTATATCTAATTGTTAAGTTTACTTAAAATTGAGTTAGCTTTACTTAATTTTGTAAAGTTTTTGCAACTTTAAAATGACAAGTTTAATTAAATCAATCAAACTTTTAGCAACTTGAGTAAACCAAGTTCACTGAGCTACACATCTGGATTCTGCTGGTTGCAAACTAGTCAATCACATTTGTATATTCTTCAACATATTAACAAAACAGAACTTTCAGATCTCCTAACTTCATCATTGGCAAACTTGTCTTTGTGATGATCATGTTGAGTCAGACTAGCTTAGTTTACTGCAGCTGCTAACAATTAGAGCAAGGTAATTCCACTTGTCATTTTTAAGTTGCAACAACCTCACAAAATTAAGTAAATACAGCTACATCTTTAATAAATCTAACAATTAGATATAAAGTAATCATAAAATAAGATTAATGATTATATTTATTTTTCTTTTCTCAAAGCAATCGGGTTTTAAGATTATTTTATGTGAGATCAACTTTTCAGATTTTACAGTCCATTCATCCATCCATCCATTCATCCATCCATCAATCCACTTGACTTGTACTGACTACATGTCCAAGTTTAGTTTAGTTAAGGTTATTAGGATCCCCATTCACTAATGCCCAAGCATCAGCTAATCCTCCTGGGGTCTGACACATAAAAAATACAATATAATAAACAGTTACATATGCTATATACATTCAAAGATCAAATTACATACAAAACAACAATGAGAACAAAAAAATTAATCACATATCAAATGTGACACACTTCAAACAATGTCCGCAAACAAGATTTCATAATTTCATCATGTGATTTACTGTTCGTTCATGCAGTTAATTGCATTAAATACTCTTTTGATTTTTTTCTGAATAGTGACTGTGATATTTATTTTAACAACACGATTTGGTAAAGAGCTCCATCCTGTAATGTCTCTGTAAATTAGAAAAGATATGAGGAGCTTTGTCCTTGTTCTAGGCGGTAATACATATCCTGAACTGGCATGTCTTGTCTGATAATTATGCTCACTATGATGTACTCTTCTTGATCAATAAAATTGTGAGGTTTCTTGTTGTTTAAGACATTACTGAAAAAGTTCAGAAGACTATTGGAATCTTCTGTCATTTCTTCTGTCTACTCACTTCTCAGGTCACCTGAAGAGTGTGCTAAGTGAGTATGTGTCTCATCTGGACGGGGTGCGTTTGATTCGTAGCACCAAGCGCCTGGGTGTTGGAGGGTGCCGCACTCTGGGCGCTGCCAGAGCTGCAGGGGAGGTGCTGGTGTTCATGGACTCCCACTGTGAATGTCAGAAGGGCTGGCTGGAGCCACTGCTGGAGAGAGTGGCTCAGGACAGGTGCTATTAACTCTATTTATCTACAAAGATAGTGAACAGCAGTGCAAGATTCTTGTTCTTCTAATGCATACTCATTTATAAAGCTCATTATCTTGTTGATTGAATGCCAAAATTTAAAATGTAAGATAGCAAGAGTTTTGAATGAAGAAAAATTAAGATCCAGACAAACACTTGATTGAGAAAAAGCAGCAGCTGTGCCCAAACACTGTGTTCTGCTGTTTGACAGATCCACTTAAGAGAAGTGGGAAGATGGAGGGCTCTGAGTTATCAGTTGTCCTCACTCATTAGTAAGGCACTGGTTACATGTGCTGTGTGTGTATCCAGAGCTCAGCTCTCATGATTTGGCTCTAGTCTTGTGTCTCAGGCTGCCTGCGGCGTGGCTCTAATTAGACTAGGTAATTAGGCTGAACTCTCAGACCTGGAATCTGCAACCACTCAACTCTCTCAGCCACATGTTTGACCCTTCTCCCATTTCTCGCTCTCTTTCTCCCCCCTTTAATCTCCTCATTCCATTTCCTCTGAGCATCACTTCACACATGGCCTCTTCTGAGAAATATTTCAAATAACATATGTGAACCAGAACAGACCCCAACAAAGGACAGTGAGTCTCTAAACTTGGCTTCAGTGACATAAGCCTGAGACACACTTGGATATAGACAAACACACACGTACATGCACACTGCTGAGAAAACATTTTTTCTTTCTACAGCACCAATCTCACTGCACACTGTCTTTGAATAATAAGTGAAAATGTTGGCTGGACAGGAATTTTAAATGTCCTTGTTCTTCCAAAAATCTTTGACTGACAGAAACATGCCTCTCATTTATAACATCAGCCTCATTTTGAATCACCCTACTCCAAGGGTGTAGATTTCATTTCAAAATTGGAACAGGGGGTTATGGGGGGTCCTCTGCCAGAAAATTCTGAGCAACAATTGATGTCTTGCTTCCTGGTGGTTTTTCATGTGCATTTTTGTATCAAATCAAATGTCAAAAGTCCTCTGCTCCTTTCATGTTCTCAATGCTCATGTTCTAAATATTGAGGAGAAAATGCCCCCTGCGTCCCCCCTTAAAACTGACTGTTCGAATGGATGTGGTGTCTCTGTGCAGGACCAGAGTGGTGTCCCCCATCATGGATGTGATAGATTGGCAGACCTTCCAATACAATGCCACCCAGTGGCCGGTTAGGGGAGTGTTGGACTGGAGACTAGACTTCTACTGGGAATCGAACCCTCCACTGCAAGACAAGGACCCAGACTCAGCTGTTCGACCTTTGCAGTGAGTTGATAGCAAAATGATATCAGGGCTTTCATGACACGATTATTAACCTATAACAGTTGAGTTTTACTGAGAAGTCATGTCGAGGAAGATCTGATAAAATTAGCTGTTATCTTTTTATGTTTGTGAGTGCAGATTGATGTTGATCTGTACATCATTTAATTTTTTTTTTCTTCTTTTTGGCCAACGTTTTCTACCATCAGGGTTTGGAACCCTAAAGTGATTGCAAGCAGGACTATAGGAGTCATGACATAATAAACAAGTTAGAAAAGTAAATAAGAGAAAAACATGTATTATGTAAATTTAGTTTGTTTTTTCAAACACTTTCTCTTATCTGTACAATTTTCTTGTGAAACCTCGTGTAGTTCAACCTCTTGAGGCATATTAAACATTTTCTGATTAACAAACAAAGGAGGTAAAAATCACCCCTTGCTTTAAAGGAGCAATGTGACAGATTTAGTGGCAGTCCAGTGATGACGACTGCACGTTACAACCAGCTTATAGACTTATCTAATGTGCCAAGCTTGAACTGCCGGTTAGGATTCCTGAAGTATTTAATGTTCAGGAGGTTTTTACTGGGAGCTGAATTGTTCGCAGAGGTCTCTTCCTCTCTAAAACAAATGCACCAGGTGATTAAAACAAATAAAAACACTGAATACAGCAGTTTCATGTTACCAATCTGTGTTTTTACTGTGCTGTTCGGCACAACACAGATGAACTTCTAACTATGATGGCCGACATGAATGGCCCTTTCTAGAGCCAGTGTTCGGTTTGTCCTTTCTGAGCTACTGTAGCAACTATAAAGGACTCCATAGATGAGGACTTGCTCCCTATGTAGATATAAATGACTCACTGTAAGGTAACGAAAACAGAACAATTCTTATTTAAAGTGATTATACACTGAAGAAAACACGCTTATTGTATTATATTCCATTTCTTCCAGTGTATCCCCCAAAATCTTACACACTGAACCTTTAAATGCTCATAACTCATAGATATATGTAACTTCTGACAAGGAGTGTGATTTGTTTTAAAGGCTCAGAAGCCAAAATGGTAAGGAACACTTACTGTACAGTATGTGATGGGATCTGTTTGTCCGTACTAATTAATACTCTGAAGTTTGTAATATCCCTCTGCTCCAGTGACACAGACAAATTTTCCTGAGTTTGTTCTTTCCCAGTAAAGTGACGCTGATTCTGTCTCCAACAGGAGCCCAGCGTTAGGAGGTGGAGTTGTGGCCATGGACAAACATTTCTTCCAAAGTGTGGGAGCCTACGACCCTGGGATGCTGCTGTGGGGAGGGGAACAAATTGAGCTGTCAATCAGGGTAAAGCAAAAAATACATGACAATATATATGTTATCGTCTCTCCATCAAAATTCTTCATTTCACCTCCTCACCAGGACAGAGAGATGACAGATTTTTGTTTTTCATCTGAAGTCACATGAGCTTTTTTTAGTGATGCTTTGCTTAGTGATTCAGTTGCCTTCTGTCCGGGCTCAGGAATGTGGTGCTGGGACATGATGCCTTTTGCAAATGGAAATCTCAGGTTGAATAGTGGTCTAGGAATGTCTGGGCCATTTGACAAATGCTCAAGTATGAGAGCAAAATGTGACTTGACCACTTGTTTTCCCATGATGATCACTGAAAGTAATCTTTTGGAATCGTAGCATGTTATTTGGCAGATTAAAATGTAAAAAAAAGCTGCAATTTATAGCGATAACAGTCAATATGCAACAAAAGATTATATGTGCACCAACATGCAAAACTTGTCATACTCTTCTACAGGGGTGTAAGAAAATATCAAAATACTTCAGTGTTGCAGTATTATGCTTTATGATACTCTATTGATTATCAAGAACACTTTTTATTTTTTTAGTCTTTAAAGCAGAGATTTGTGGTGGTGGTTCATTTTGTGTTGTGTTTCAACCACTACATAGCAGTGTTGCAGTCTATCTTCAGCCATTTGACTCTTCCACTCCGATGTAACAACATATCTTTAGTGTAAACACAAAGAACACGGGCCCATGAAACCTGAAGAGGGAATGTGTCTAGCTCCTAAAGATCTATTTTGAAAAATTGCAATATATCACCTTGCTTACAGTATCACAATATATTAGAATATATCAAAACATAGTCTCTATATCGTGATACATATCACACATTTTCCTACAAAAAGTAATGCACCAAAATTTGAAAACATCCCATCATGTAATCATGAGGCAGTAATTTGTGTATAACCCACATATTTAGGTTATATATAGTAGTAAAGAAGGAAGTGGTGGTCCTCAAGGAGGCAGGTTGTTGTGGTGGATGGGTCACAAAAAACAGAACTTTCCCCGGGAGACTGGTGTTCAAAATGATGTGAACTTTGGTGAACGTGAGTCATTGTAAGCTACATCTTCGCCATGTTTTTTTCACCCTAAACCTAACCTCTAACTTTTTGTTCAGCACATTAATTTCCTGTTAAGTACATAGCGTCATTTGTAGGCTGCTAATTTGTAGGATATCATATGAACCGTTGAATCACGCAGCCCCAATGTCCTGCTGCTTTACCGAAAAGGCACACAGAAACAGAAACTACAGGGTTTCAAACCTGTTTATTGCTATCCTAGGTGTGGTCATGCGGGGGCTCCATGGAGGTGGTTCCCTGCTCCCGTGTGGCCCACCTGGACCACCACCACCTGTCTTACAGCTTCCCAGACCAGGACCTGCTTCAGAGGAACAAGATCCGGATTGCAGACACCTGGATGGACGCATACAGGAAGATTTTCTATAGGAGAGACACACTTGCTCATTTCATCAGGCAGGTATGTGTGTTTAGTGTATAGGATTCGGTCAAAGGATTATTGAGTTTAACATATACAAAAAAGATCTGAGGACGTAATTTTATTTCAACAATATTTTTATTTGGGGTTTTCAATTACAACAGATAATACATATAAATTATACACAAGCCTTGGCAGCCAATACCATAAAATGAAAAGACAAGCACAAAACACAAAGAAAAAAAAATAAAACAGGTGAAAAACAGAAGTTACAGTGATTACAATTTACAGAAATCTTGAAGATTACACAGGCTATAACACTTTATGTTCTTATTTCCAATTGCCTCGACCCAACTCCTGTTTTTGGTTTTATTGATCTTAATCAACATTTTGTTTCAAAAAACTCCATGAAGCTCCTCAGATATTATGATTTTATTTCTTTTCTGCAGTCAGAGAGCCCAAACATCACAGAACGTCTGCGGCTTAAGAGGAGTCTGGGCTGTAGGAACTTCCACTGGTACCTGACTACAGTTTATCCGCAACTTTACATCCCCCAGGACAGACCTGCACTGTCAGGAGAGGTAACACGCACACATGCACACACACGCACACACCGGATTTACAGTACTCATTGTTGGACATGACAGACTGATGTGTTGCCTTTGTGTCTGTTTCAAGCTGTACAATGTTGGCACCGGCAGCTGTGCAGACTTCCCCCGAGGGCAGGGACAGCAGGGTGGGGCCATGACCGTAGCACCATGCAGTGGGACAGGCAGCCAGGTAACTATGACAACAGTTGTGGAAATCAAAGGCTGACAGGTACCACGCAGTGGCAAAGATGATCTCTCTTGTCATCGCAGCACTGCGATCTAAACTCTGACTTTGAGGTGCGATGGGGTCCCATGGGGGCTTTGTGTTTGGATGCCAATGGAGAGAGGGTGGTCTTATCTCTGTGCCCTACACACAAACCAACCGCCAGCAGACTCCAGTGGAAGTTTATAAAGGTAGGGAAGATGGTTAAACCTTATTGTCGTACCTCTGAATGGTTATATTTGCTCGCGGTGGGCGTTTGGCTCACTTGGTGTGTCTGTTTTCTGCTTCAGCTGAGCGGTCAACTAGTTCACCAGCAGTCTCAGTTATGTCTGGAGGTTGTAAAGGAAGGAGGGCTCTCACAAAGCAGCACAAAAGAAGTCAACACCCAAACCAAGACAGGAGGTCTCTTCCTGCGCCCCTGCACCCATCACCCCAGACAGCAGTGGCACTTTGAGCAACTAGTAGCTCCTAAAAGTGCCTGACATAGAAAGCACAAAGTGACTGATTGATTTGCAAGATGTGAATCCCACGCAAATATTATGATATATGTGAGATACATAGTGGCATATACAGTAGTGAAATGGTGTAAATCAATACACAAAATATAACATTTTGCTTCACTTTGCCACTTTTCCCTTTTGTTCCTGTTTTAAGGATTGCAAATACAATTTAGTGTGGTTTAATAATAAACAACAGATTATCTGAAATAATAACATACATGATATGATTAATGAAGTCTTTATTTAAAACATTTTTTTTAGGAATATTATTGTATTTATGTACATTTAATCATCTAAAGTGTGAAAAACATGTAGAGAATTTAATTCATGTGTAAATGCAAATCACATTAAAAACAAATACATCTCTATAAACAGAGCTCAAGTTGGATGGAACTGATTAAATAATAAGGAGACTGGATAAGTATCCATCATAAGACAGTACCAAATATAAATCTATGGTAGATTTTTGTGTATTAGAGATTTTTTCTGGAAAAAACGTTCATGTAATGCCTGGCCACACGCTCCAAACAAATAGGGAGCAGCTCTCTTACCATTTTTTTGATCTAATAAATAAACAAAATAAACCCACAAAATGTCAAGAACCGGAATATTCCTACACCTATTTTTCTTATTATAGTAAACAGAAAGCTACAAATGCTCACCTTTTAAAT
This sequence comes from Plectropomus leopardus, assembly GCF_008729295.1. Lineage (NCBI taxonomy): Eukaryota > Metazoa > Chordata > Actinopteri > Perciformes > Serranidae > Plectropomus > Plectropomus leopardus. Next base: position 16,011,320 of record NC_056480.1, on the reverse strand, counting down.
TCAAATTATTTCTTTCACAGAACTAAGACAAGCTTAACTACCTTATTAACTAATCATAAAACGCACTTCATTCAAACACAACAGAAACAAAAAACCACTAAAGACTTCTCAGTTAGTCTTTCCACTGTTAAAACAACCACCAGCTGTGGTTTGATTAAAACAAATCTTTTATTCGCCAAGTTAGATGTGTAAAGAGACTGTCTCTAATGTTACACACTGTTTTCCCCTGTTGTCCTCTCTGCCCGCTGAGCAGGAGCTCTCTCACTTCTTCTTCGGAGGCAGGAAGTAAAATTAGCAACAACACCTCCCCCTCCTAAATTACTGGTAAGAAATTGGGTAGAACTGAACTTTGCACTGAAAAGTAATTTCCTGTAAGCTTTAATATTCAGGCATCCACGTACTTTTGGCCACTTCTGCATGACATGCGTTAAAGTCCCTGCAAACCCAGGTGTTTTCACTTATTCTATTGATTATATCTGCTCAGTGGTGCTATTCATTCCCATTTCTACCCATCATAGTAGGAAAATCCCAGGTGTTTCTCATCACATGAAAGATGGCTCTGTTCTCTTCAGGTGTCCCAGTAAGCCATGACAGTGTGACAGTGAGCCAGTGTGCACAATACCAGGATTATTTATACCTGTGCTTTTTCCAGTGTGACACAATAAAATATGCTCATCAAAAAAACAAACATAGGTACAACCAAACTAGCAGTTAGAGATGTCAAATGGTCTGTGCTGTAGTCCTGATAAAAGGTTCAACAAAATAAGTGAAAACACTTTTGTCATTAACTTTCCCTGAATGTTGTCATCTCTATCTTAATGTGTTTTGGATCACTGCACTCTTGTAAATTTATTTTTTACAGTGTATGTCAGGGAAACTCAGCTTGCTATGCTTTGGGGGGATTTTTGCAAAATGTAAGGTGCCAGGGGCCGGTTGCAGCAGCCAAGATACGTGGTTCTAGGATTTTAGGATGTTTCTAGAATTTGGGGGCATTTCTAAGATTGTCATACATTTCTAGGATTTTAGGATGTCTCTTGGATTTTAGGAAATTTTTAGGATCATAGGAAATTTCTCGGCTGTTAGGACGTTAAGCAGCCTAGCTAGGACCTCTGGCTGGGGATGCAGAGCATCTTTCACTGGCACGTTTTGATAAACAAGCTCTTTTTTGGTGCTGTTTTATTCACTCTGGCACCTTATGTACACTAAAAGTACAAAAACAATTTCCAGTGTGAATCACCTAATTTTTATTGTAAATTAGAAAATGGTTGGGGGCCACACAACACCCTATCAAGGGCCAGATTTGGTCTGCTGGCCATGAGTTAAGTGTCGGTGGTGTATATTAAATCAAAATGATCAAAATAAGTATATTGGTATATTATCAGCTGCCAACAGCAGAGGGAGCCATCTGCCTTCAAAACCTCTAAAGCCCAAACTGATCACTTTGTTATTGTTATACAATAATATACTCCTTATACGATTTACACATATACATTTCCATAAAGATGTTCTCATATAAACCTTTTTGCAATAGAATCTGACATAATTATGCTACATAGTAAGCCTACCACGTGACAGTTATATCCTGCAATGCATGTGACTAAGAGGAGTGGATGATTATCATCCAGAAACAGCATCATGTGTTTTCGTGTCCAAGTATCTGCTGCAACATCAGCGTTGCACAATCACAAATGCCTGCATTATTGTAGCAACAGAGCCAGCGGTTAGGATGGTAACTGGCAGGCAGTGAAGACCCTGAGCGCATCCTCCATAACTCTCTCCTTGCCCCGAGGCGCTGACTGCTAATGACCACCTATACTCTGACGCAGTAATGCTTCTTCTAACCCATAGTGCACTTAGCCCAGTCAAGTACACAGTACCTTTTCAATAAAATACAGTCATATGGTATGTCTGCAGCTCCAAGGCATAGGCCAAACACTTGAACAAACAACATGCTGTTGATTAAGACATCTTCTCTCAGTTACATAACTGTAGGCTACTGAGCCGTTGCACAAGAAGGGTGACTTCTCTCTCACTGCGGGTCTTTAGAGAATGGTGAGAGGTCACAGATTTACTAAAAAATGCAAACCACGTTTGCCCACAAGATGCAAGACATAATAAGGGTAAAAAGTAGAATAAAAGTAAAGACAAAGCCAGGGACAGATCTTACACTTTAATCCTATTGTTCTGTTTGGGTTCTAGGCCCTCTTTCATAGCTCAAAAATGTAGGTAAAATTGTTTTGATACTTGACTTTTACCAGATCGTGAAATATGCATTTTGAACTGAAGTTATTTCATATGATGCATAATTCTAGTCTGGGGTCTCAGAGATCTAAATCATGGCCATATACAAAGAGTTTTAATGATGCTCTATATTTGTGATTGGACATGACTATTTTTTACGCAGAACTACCTCCCAAAATCACAAAAAAAGTGTGTCTTTTTGTGTTGTAACTTCACAATAACTAACATCACAAAGAGGGATAAGATTATGTTAGGGCTGTCAAACAATAACATTTTTTAATGTATGCTTCAGTTTCATTATTTTGCATTACAAAACAGTTATGAAGTTCATATTGACAATGTAAAGCAATTCTTATTAGATTGTCTTGACTGGGAATCAAATGATAGTCAACAACTGTTAGGGATTAGCATACAGTGGGGATGTCTTTAAAGGGGAGACACATGGGTACCCGTAGATCCCATCTTCATTCAGATATCTTGAGATCAGAGGTCAAGCCATGCCGTTTTTCCACTGCCAAAATTTAGCCTAACTTTGGTGCGTTATTTATCCCCCTTCATATGAAATTAGCATCACATGATAGGTACCACTAGCTTTAAAAGTCAGCCTGGTGTTGTATCAAAGTGTGTTCCTCTGTCAAGTAATGTTTCCCCCTGTTGATGCATAGACGAATGTTGACAAAGTTGGAAGTTTTGTTGCGTCTCTGACAGTAATTTTCAGTCTGCATGTTTTGGATACTGCAGTTCGGTTTTGTTGACCTCTGCATAGTTTCTGTACGTGAACCAAATTATCTTTGGTATCTTTTTTTTTTCAGCTGGTGCTGTCATTTGTTTCTGTGTCTTTGTATTGGTGTATTGTCTTGTAAAGGGCAACCTATAGCTCTTGGTGCACACATCAAGTTGAAAAAGCAGAAGTGCATTTAAATGTTTGTGCTTAACTACTGTTAACAGCTGAGTTACTTTTGTTGTTAATAACCTTGTTAAATGCCAAGATCCTTTTGTCTGTTGAGCTCCTTTTGTTCTGAGCCACATCCCTTAAGATAATTGCCTGGAAGCTCTGCAGGGGAAAGTTGCCATTTCTTTTTCTGTTTTCTTGTTTTGTCAGCGAGACAGGTGTAGGATTGTACCTTTCTTTTTTTTAAGTTAGTTAGCTCTGTGGTTTCATTTGTTTCTAGGGTTATTTGGTTGTTATTTTGGCCTGGGCTCTCCCTGATATTCTTATGCTTCTGTGACCAATACAAGTTTTAATCTGCTCCACTGGACTCATTTTCCCCCATCTAGCCTTATGTTTCTTCCCTTTCCCCCTTGAGCAACTTGGGGTCGTGACATTTGTGCATCAAACATGTCCCATTGTGGAGTCAGCACCTAATTACACCACACTTACACAAAGGACCTGTGAAAACAAAAAGGAAGTGAAAAAAGATCTGAGCACCCTTGATGAGAACTCCTGTCACTGCCTGTTTTACGATTTGAATCCAGTAGTCTATAGAAAGTCTCTGATATCACTTTATACTGTCTAGTATTGTAGGATTTGTGGAAATTTCCCAGTAGAGGATAATAGGCTACATAAAGTAATCAGAGTCATTCACTGTGAAGCCTTTCAGCAATAACTAGTCAAGACACATGCTTGTTAGAGAGGGAATGCAATATCTTTTTTTATTTTAAATATTTAGAACATATAGCAACTTAAGGAGTATCAAACACTTAGTGACAGTAATCAAAATCCATTGAAGCCTGGTATGTGGCAAGACTTTTTGACAAATGTTGTAAATAAGCTGATTTATTTGGGGGGGAAACTGGGAAAGAAGCTAAAAATAAGAACTTAACAGGAAATTTCAAGAGTGTTGTTCTAATAATAATTATAATAATAATAATAATTATCAGCTGTTTTTTTTAAAAAAATCAAAATATGTATATAAGTATTTTGTGTTCATTTCAATGCGAATATTTCCTGTCTGCATCCAAATGCTCCCTCTCCTGAGGCTCTTCTCCTATTGTATTCCTTCCTGTCAAACTGTCCTGCTTCTCTGTTGCTGCATGTGACCTTTCGCGTGCCCTCCCCTCCCATCACCAGCATGTACCATCTCTTCTCCATACTGAGGTGAGTGTGATTAATACAGTGTACACCCACATCAAATGCTGATGGCTGCCGGGCATGTCGCATTCTCACAAACACACACATCTTGCAGGGAACTTTGGAGACTCAGACGGATGTCAGCTGCTGTGGTGCAAGGAGCTGTGGCCTCTTTATGAAGATCCATGGGGCTATTTCACCCAGGACGGAGGTGGCTGTACTTACTGTGCGTGCCTTTAAGAGCCTTGGGTGTTCTTTACACAGACACTGTTGTTTCCAGTGATTCGTTATGTGCTTGTTGTGCAATTAGGTCCATGTGGAAAGGCCTCGGGAGCCGAGGCTGACACTGAGTAAAGATTAAGTGCATTAAAATGTGACAAAAACTTGGCTTGCAGCAGCAATTAAGGTCAGAGACAAAAACGGCTTTTGGATGTCTCATTTAGAAAGTTCCTGGTGACACAAACACTTTATAGGGGCACCCTTTAAAGTCTGAATCAGTGTTTCAATGATGCCTATATTTTTTATAAATCACCAAACACTAAAAAACAGATTTTTTAAGACAATCTTTCATTTGTAATTATGTTTTGGCAACCTGACAAATGCACTTTTTAAGCTCTGAAGCCAATTTTCATAGTGGTCAAACATTGTAATTACAACCCTGGGGTTCGTCTCGTGATGCCATCGGGCACTTTTCCCATACACTTACAAAGAGACGTCTGTATGACTTGCTTCACTATTGAGATTAAGTCAGCTGGTCTTATGACATATGAAAAATGCAGAAAAGCTGGATGATATAGTCATTTTTTTCCCATTCAAATTAGCGGAGGGCTAAACAGGAAATGGCTAAACAGGCGAAAGTCTGCAGTGTGCTTTTTCTGCTGAATGGGCCCAATGACTAAGTTCCAGGTAGTTTTACACCTGGGGAAGTTAAAAGTTGTTTGGGTGTATGTGCCACCGAGCAACTTTCATAATGAAAAGGGCCGTGTCTCCAATGTTTTATCCAATTCTCTTTATACATACATGCCAAAATGCTGCATTAGAGGCTTCAGAAACTTGAGTCCAAAAACCAGTTGGTTGATGTCACAGTGTCTTCTGCAAATAGTGTCTTTTTACAGGGTGTTTTTGAATATTAGACACCTGATTTTGGGAGTGTTGATAATGCATTGACAAAAAAAGGGGCCAATGCATGATTACACTCTCCGCCTCTATTTTTATTTTTTGTAGTTTTGTTTTGCATGTAGGTAGGTGACAAACAAATGCTTTGAAGAATTTGAGCCCAGACAAGAAACACATGCAGATACACAGAGCCCTACTGTTAGCACAGTGGGGTTTTTTTTTTTTAGTCTCTGAAAACCTACAGGACTTGGCTTCATTTTGTTATGTCAATTTTTGGCTAGTTATCCCTGAAAAACACACTATTGCACAACAGAATGGAAGAAGTACATCATCTATGGCTGTCAAACAGTGTTTTAAGGATAAAATCCTGCCAGGTGTTCAAATACAGAGAAATGCCTTCTGTCTTTTTCTATAAATGAGTGAGCATTTTATTCTACACTTTTCAGCTGGGACCCTTACATCACTGTTACATCACCACAATGGAAGACAACTATTTTACAGAGCTCTACATGGTGATGATCCTCCTATCTGCTGCTTTGAAAATAACAGAATACTCTCTGACAGGTGAGCAACAAAGGAGGTAATTTAGCAGCCGTTCCAGTATCACCGTTTGATGGGCATAGCCAGACCAACACTTCTCAGAGAAGAAACCACCATTAATCTCCACTTCTGACATGTACATTGTTCTGCCACCCCTCCCACCACCACTTGTACCATAGCACCCAAGGGAACAGCTCAGACTCATTTATCAAACACACAAGATGTCCTGCATGCACCCCCAGCCCCTACCACCCCCTTCCTGCTTTACACCAATGCAAATATAACCATTTGGATGTGCAATGGCGGCTGCTGGCTCACCCAGAGTGGAACAGATAAATGTAAAGCTCTTGTGTCGAGAGCTTTTCTGCATTTTTTTTTTTTTTTTTTTACAAGTGTATGTGTGCTTTTATGTATGCAAACAGACACTTGATATATATGCACACAAGTCGGACCACACACATTCAAACGTAATGTGCCCTTGGTTCAACAAAGGGCTCAGCTTCTTTTTTTTTTGTTTTTGCAGGCATCAGGTTTCATTGAGGGCTAAATGGAAACACCTCACTGCAGCTTGCAGATTTCAACATATCTCCATTATGTCCGCAAATATGAAAGGAGAGAAATGGACAGATTTTTATTACCTGAGAGAGAAGTTCACACCTCCTGCACAGCGATGGTGTTTTTTAGCACTGAAATCTGGGGCGAGGGACAAGTGAAGAGGTTCTTTTCACTGGGATAAAGTGCTCATTTGAATGGAAGAGTGAATGTGTGTGTGTGTGTGTGTGCTCACACAGCATTTTTGTGTGTGTACAGATGAAAAGAGTGGACAGGGATGAATAGTTGCTGTATTTGGGTCAGGGCCATCATTAAACAATGTGAAAAGAGTGGATTAAACAGACACACAGCAGTAGAGGGAATATGAAATACAATTTGATGCAGTTTTATTTTAAGTATAAAGATGAATGCTCATACATCATCAGTAAGTGACAGATCTTCATATGGGTGATTTGGGCCATATTTGTGAAATTTTAACCCCCCACCCCTCGAGCAGCACAGAAGATCTACACAACCAGCACACTTGTAAGGTAGGCACCAAATATCTCTCCTTCTGTTCCTGAGATATGTTGCTGAGTCATGGGTAGCCAAAATAGTATTTCTGATTTCTTTATGAAAAGATTTCTATGGCTTAATATACTATGATTATTGTTAACCACGTTTTTATGAATTACTGTACTATAGCTTTTACTTCACATTTTTATTCATATACTGTACTTTGAAAGTTTCATCAGATGTTTAATGAAATGCTATACCATGACTTTATCAATTTTTTTCATTATTCAAAATTAATTATGTTATGTTGACTTTTACATCATGTTTTTATGACATGCTATGCTATGATGTTTTCTCATTTATTAATTTTTTTTCAATGATTATTTTTTGGTCTTATACTGCCTTTAATGGACAGGACAGTACAAGCTTGAAAGGGGGAGAGAGAGAGAGAGAGCGCGGGGGCGACATGCAGCAAAGGGTCGAGGCCAGAATCTATCCCGTGGCCACTGCGGCGAAGACGCAACCCCCACACACGGGGCGCCGCTCCATCCACTGAGCCACCAGGTGCCCCATCACATTTATTATGATATGCTATATTGTGACTTTTTTAATCTCATTGGCATACTATTCTATAACCACAATCACATTTAGCTTTTGTATGCTATAGCACACCACTAGTTTTTAGATTTTTGAAAGACATAATGTATTATTACTTTTTTATGAATTTTTAAAGAACATATTATAGTGTGATTCCTAGATGATTTTGTGAATACTAATAAGTTTTTTTATATTTTTTTCTAAGAGACATACTATATGATGACATTTAAAAAACATATTTTACTATAATGTTTTAATGATTTTTTGAAACACTGTTGTTTTCACGCTGTTTTGAAAGGGGTGGCATACTAGAGGTAATTTTATGTAAATTAATTAATTAACATTTAAACAAAAAAAAAAAACTATTTGGAATATTGACTTTGAACCTTATCCATGGCAGGTAAGATTAACAGGCTACTTCCCAGAGAAGAGTCAAAAGTGCAACTTAAAACACAGTTGAAATGTCTTAAGGTTCAGCTCAGTTGGTTAGAGGGCCTCCCTCCAGACTATGAGATCATTAGTTTGAATCTCACCTAGGACAGGTGAATTCAGTTGTCCAAAGCCAAGAGCTATATTCAAGGTAAAACACAGGTGAAGAGTCAAATGCATTGGCTTGGTCTGTTAAAACATTTACTCATACACCATAAGAATGTAAGTTCAACAGTACGTCAAAACCACAGAAAATGTCAGGAGAGTTAGCTCAGTGGGTAAATGAAGTGGTTAGTGTATCTGAGGTTGCTGGTTCAAGTCTTACTTGGGACAGGTGACTTTTGATTTTTATGGCAAAAATAAAATATCGGCTGATATAGCTGTCTGCTCTGCTGATATAAGTCACTGATGAAATACCTTGCAACAAACATTTTAAACAGTTAAAAAACACACAATTGTCTCCTGAGTTTTCAACAGATATCACTGCCAAAACTGTGGTAAAGGGAACATCAAAACCCTATAAGATGTCAAGAGGTCTAGCTCAGTGGGTAAATCAGTGGGTTAGTGTGCCTGAGGTTGCTGGTTCAAGGCTTGTCTGGGGAAGTTGTATTTTGAAGACTGAGCTAAACCCAAAGCAAGCGTAGAGCTAAAGGGAACGTGGAATACATGAAGTTGGGTTGAGAGACAGGAAGGACAGTCAAGAGAAAGGAAGTTGGGGGAAAGACAAGAGGTTAGGTTAAGAGACAGGAAAGCCAGTCAAGTTACCTGTAGTTGGATTGAGAGACAGGAAGGAAAGTCAAGAGACAGGAAGTTGAGGTGAGAAACAGGAAGTTGGGTAGAGTGAGGAAGGTTAGTAAAGTTACAACAAGTTAGATTGAGAGACAGGACGTTCAGTAAAGGTAGAAGATGGAGGTAGAGGATGAAAGTAGAAATAAAATATCAGCTGATATATCTGCTCTGCTGATATAAGGGTCATATGGCGTTTTAATGAAAATTCAGTATTGGCAGTGATGTCTGTGGGAAACTCGACTGATATATGAGTCAGGCTGATAATGATATTATAATCATATATTTCATATATGAAAATGCAGGAGACCAGAAGACAATTGTGTCACAAACAACAAACAAACAAAATACCATACACTTGAATATTAAAACATGTCAGTACTCTCTAATGGACAAAGTATGTTAATTATATCACAATTTCTAAATTACCTCAGACTTTACTTTGACATTGCTTCACTGATATTCCTTGTCTAAACTGTTTGGATCCACAGCCAATATTTTATTTTATGACATAAATAAAATAAAATGCTGGCTGATATATCTGTCTACTCTGCTGATGCATATGGTGTTGAAATGCAAAATTCAGTATCGGCAGTGACGTGTGTCAAAAACGACTGATATATGAGTCAGGCCGATACTGATATTTATTTTCCACAGATGCATCTACCGATACTGCTTTTACCTGTTTTAGGACCACTTCACCTGATTTTCAGTATATGAAAATTCTGGAGACAAGGAGACAATGGTTGACAATGTTTGTGTTTTTTTTTTTTACCTTTTTTAAGTGTTTGTTGCAAGGTACATCATCAATGACATACAAGATTTCCCTTGTTTTAAGATTGCTCCCTGTCGTTCAAGACCTAAGTGATGTATCATCCCCCTCTGTCATCTTTCCAGTCTCATGCTAGGCTGCATGGTGCTACTTTCCTGACTTTCCTACTCTAGTCACTTATGTTCTACTTCCTGACTCTTTTTTATTCCTATTTTCACCCCTTATACTCTCATCCATCTTCTCTCCTACCTTCACTCAAGTTCCTGTCTGTCAACTCAACTTCCTGTCTCTCAACTTAACTTGCTGTAACTTGACTAACACTCCTGTCTCTCATCCCAACCTCATGTTTCTTACTTAAAATTCCTGTCTCTTGACTGTCCTTCCTGTCTCCCAACCAAACTGCATGTAACTTGATTGACTTTCCTGTCTCTTAACCTAACTTATTGTCTTTCCCCCAACTTCCTTTCTCTTGACTGTCCTTCCTGTCTCTCAACCCAACTTCATGTATTCAACGTTCCCTTTAGTTCTACGCTTGCTTTGGGTTTAGCTCAGTCATCAAAATTCACATGCTCCAGATAAGACTTGCACCACCAACCTCAGATACACTAACTGCCTGGTGTACCCACTGAGCTAAACCTCCTGTTGTGTAATTTTGTTTCGACGTTCCCTTTGTCTCAGTATTGCCAGTGACATCTGTTGAAAACTCTACTAATATATGAGTCAGGCCAATAATGAACTAAGTCTTGGCAGGGAAAATTCAGTATTCGGTATATGAAAAATCAGGAGACAAGATTATTTATGCCATAAAAGTCAAATGACACCTGTCTCAGATAAGACTTGAACCAACAACCTTGGATACACTAACCACCTGATTTACCCACTGAGCCAAAGCACCTGACACTTCATATATTTGTGTTGTTCCCTTTAACTCAGTATTGGCAGTGACATCTATCAAAAACTCAACTGATGTATGAGTTAGGCTGATAAGTTTTTGGGAAGGAAAATTAAAAAACATCACAGTACAGTGTGTTGCTCAAAGGTCATCACAAATCATGAAAAACATCAAAGTATAGTATGTCTCTAAAAAATCATCAAAAGCATCATAGTATAGTATGTCGTTCAAAAATCATAAAAAACATAATTGTATAGTATGTCGCTAAAAAATAATCAAAGATTACACAGTATAGAGCAGTATAATATGATGGTCGAAAATCATCAAAGATGTCATAGTGTAGTATGTTGCTAAAAAAAATATCAAAAACATCATAGTATAGTATATCACTCAAAAATCATCAAAAACATCACAGTACAGTATGTCACACAAAAGTCATCAAAAACATCATAGTATAGTATTGTGCTCGAAAATCATCAAAAACATCACAGTAAAGTATTACGCTCAAAAATCATCAAAAACGTCATAGCATAGTACTTTGCTAAAATATCATCAAAAACATTGTAGTATGGTATGACACTCAAAAATAATAAAAAACATAATAGAATAGTATGTCGCTCAAAGATCAAAAACATCACAGTGCAGTATGTTGCTCAAAAGTCATCAAAAACGTCATGGTATAGTATGTCAAGCGAAAATCATCAAAAATAGTATAGTATTTCGCTAAAAAAATCATCAAAAACCACATAACCACTGTTTTTGATTATTTTGGGGTGACATGCTCTACTATGACGTCTTTGAAGATTTTTGATGATTTTAGAGCGACATACTATACTATGATGTTTTTGATGATTTTGATTATTTGATGATGAATATAGTATGCCGAAAAAATTACCAAAAATGTCAAAGTATAGTATATCAAAAAATGTCAAAATATTTATATGTCCAAAAAAGCATGATAAAAACCTGTCAAAGTATACAATGTCGAAAAAGCAGCCAAAAACATCACAATATAGCATGTCGAATAAATGACTGAAAATGCAAACTATAGTATGTCTAAAAATGTCAAAATATGTCAGGTCCAAAAAACAGCTGAAAACCCCATAAAATGGCATGTCGAGACACTTTGTCCTATAAAATTTAGAAAAAAAACCATCATAATATAGCATCTCAAAAAAGTTAAACACAATGACATAGTATAGTTTGTCAAAAAATGTCAAAATATGACATGTTCAAACAACAGTTGAAAACCTCATTTGATCGTCATAGTGTAGCATGTCAAAAAAAACTGTCACAAATGTTATAAAATAGTATGTCAAAAAAATGACCAAAAATGTCATCGTATAAGAATATCTAAAATGTCAAAATATGACATGTCCCAAAAACAGCTTAAAAATGCATAAAATAGCATGCACAGACATGCCATAGTGTAGAATGTTGCAAAAACGGCCAAAAACGCCATAATATAGCATGTCGAATAAACGACCGAAAATGCCATGCTAGAGAAAAATACCAAACTATAGTATGGCGAAAAATATCAAAATATGACATGTCCCAAACAAAGCTGAAAAACGCATAAAATAGTGTGCCAGGACACGGCATAGCATGCTGCAAAAACGGTCCAAAAACCAAAGATGCCATACTATAGTAAAAATGTCAAAACATGACAAGTCCCCAAAACAGCTGAAAAACGCATAACATAGCATGACGAGACATGCCAAAATATACCATGTCAAAAAAACGCCATAATATAGCATGTCGAAAAAACAACCAAAGATGCCATACTATAGTGTGACAAAAATATAAAAATATGACATGTCCCAAAAACAGTGGAAAACCGCATAAAAAAGAATGCACAGAATGTTGCAAAAACGGCATGATATAACATATTGAAAAAACGACTGAAAATGCCATACTATAGAAAAATCCCAAAATATGACATGTCCCCAAAACAGCATGCCGAAACATGCCATAGCACAGAATGTTGCAAAAACGGCCAAAAAAACCCATAATATAGCATGTCGAAAAAATGACCAACAATAGCACGTAGAGGCATATTATAGAGTACAGTGTTGAAAAAACATCCAAAACTGGACCAAAAACCCATACAATAGGATGTTGAAGAAATGACCAGAAAAACAATACTATAGTATGGCGAAAAATGTCAAAATATGACATGTCAAAAAACAGCTGAAAAACACTTACTCTAGCATGTAGAGGCATGCTATAGTATACAATGTCGAAAAAATATCCCAAAAGGCCCAAAAAACCCATAAAATAGCATGTTGAAAAAATGACCAAAAAAGCTATACTATAGTAAAGTGGAAAATGTCAAAATTTGACATTTACAAAAAAAAAAACAGCTGAAAACCATTTAGTATAGCATGTAGAGCCTTGTTAGAGTGTACAGTGTTGAAAAAAAACATCCAAAACAGGCCCCAAAACACATGAAATAGCATGTTGAAAAAATGATCAAAAAAGCAAGGCTAAAGTATGGCAAAAATGTCAACATTTTACATGGTCAAAAAACAGCTTAAAACCACTTAGTATTGCATGTCGAGGCATGTTATAGTATACATTGTTGAAAAAACATCAGAAAACATCCCAAAACACCATAAAATAGCATGTTGAAAAAATGACCAAAGAAGCAAGGCTATAGTATGGCGAAAATGTCAAAATTTGACATGTCCAAAAAACAGCTGAAAACCACTTAGTATAGCATGTAGAGGAATGATACAGTATACAGTGTTGAAAAAACATCCAAAACCACCCCCAAAAACCATAAAATACAATGCTGAAAAAATGATTTAAAAAAAACCCCAAAAAACGCAATACTATAGTATGGCAAAAAATTTCGAAATTTGAGATGTCGCAAAAACAGTGGAAAACTTAGCAAGCATGTAGAGGAATGTTATAGTATGGCGAAAAATGTCAAAATTTGACATGTCCAACAAACAGCTTAAAACACATAGTAAAGCATGTCGAGACATGTCATAATGTATGTAACGTCACAATATGTCACATAAAATGTCACAATATAGCATGTCGAGAAAGAGACTGAAAATGCCATACTATAGTATGACGAAATTTTTAAAAAATGTAGCCGTTGAGAGACCAACAAAGGACTGAAAATCGCACCCAGATCCTAACCCAAGCTGTTCATTCTCCTCAAGGGAAATGACTCCCCTCATGAATATGGACACAGTCGCACCCTGGTTCATAAACATGTTCAACATGTTTATGAACCAGCAGCGGCTTCAGCCATCTCAGCAAATCGTGACAAGAGGCTACATGCGGAGGGCTGGAAACTCCCCAGCAGAAGGAAAAGGAAGCTTTCTACGCGAATATGCCACCCAAAGGCAAGCCAATGAACAGAGACAGAGAGTGGAGAGATTGATGACGCGACGGACCTCCAGGTAAAAGAACGACAGATCACTGTGTGAAAAGCTTTTTGGGACTTTCTATGCTTGAGTGCTTCTGCTATATCTTGACCTTGTGTTACACAGTATCAGTAGCAGTTACTTTTGATTTAGGCATGTGACATTTCTTATCTTTGAATAAAGCCTGCCTTGAGCAGTTTTAACCTTTTCAACCATCCTTGGGTGTTTGCATTTCATCCTTCTGAAAATCTGGTGAGGGCTAAAAAAAAGACCAAACAAGACAAGAAGAAACAAGTTGCTGGAAAAAATAAATACTTTCTGTTTGCTATCTGGCGTTGATCATGAGTGAATGAAAACTCATAAAAAAAACAAACAAAAAAGGTTGGAGTCGTAATCATAGTATAAAATGTCGACTAAACGTCCTCCTTGAGCTACCACCTTATCGTGGTGGAGGGGTTTGCGTGTCCCAGTGATCCTAGGAGCTCAGTTGTCGGGGGCTTCATGCCCCTGGTAGGGTCACCCCATGGCAAACAGGTCCTAGGGGAGGGACCAGACAAAGTGTAGCTCACAAGACCCCTATGATGACATCAATCAATGGTTCTGAGTTCCCCTCGCCCGGACGCGGGTCACCGGGGCCCCCCCCTGGAGCCAGGCCTGGGGGTGGGGCTCGATGGCGAGCGCCTGGTGGCCGGGCCTTTAACCCATGGGGCCCGGCCGGGCACAGCCCGAAGAGGTGACATGGGACCTCCTTCCCGTGGGCTCACCACCTGTAGGAGGGGCCGTAGGGGTCGGGTGCAATGTGAGCTGGGCGGCAGCCGAAGGCGGGGACCTTGGCGGTCCGATCCTCGGCTGCAGAAGCTAGCTCTGGGAACGTGGAATGTCACCTCTCTGGTGGGGAAGGAGCCTGAGCTGGTGCGCGAGGTTGAGAAGTTCCGACTAGATATAGTTGGCCTCACCTCGACGCATGGCTTGGGCTCCGGAACCAGTCTTCTTGAGAGGGGATGGACTCTCTTCCACTCTGGAGTTGCCACTGGTGAGAGGCGCCGGGCAGGGGTGGGCAATACTTATTGCCCCCCGGCTCGGTGCCTGCACGTTGGAGTTTACGCCGGTGAATGAGAGGGTAGCCTCCCTCCGCCTTTCGGGTTGGGGGACGGATCCTGACTGTTGTTTGTGCCTATGGTCCAAACAGCAGTTCAGAGTATCCACCCTTTTTGGAGGAGGGGGTGCTGGAGAGTGCTCCTTCTGGGGACTTCCTTGTTCTGCTAGGGGACTTCAACACGCACCACGTTGGCAACGACAGTGAGACCTGGAGGGGCGTGATCGGGAGGAATGGCCCCCCCGATCTGAACCCGAGTGGTGTTTTGTTATTGGACTTCTGTGCTCGCCATAGATTGTCCATAACGAACACCATGTTCAAGCATAAGGGTGTCCATATGCGCACTTGGCATCAGGACACCCTAGGCCGCAGTTCAATGATCGACTTTGTAGTCGTATCGTTGGACTTGCGGCTGTATGTCTTGGACACTCGGTTGAAGAGAGGGGCGGAGCTGTCAACCGATCACCACCTGGTGGTGAGTTGGCTCCGATGGTGGGGGGAGGACGCCGGTCAGACCTGGCAGACCCAAACGCATAGTGAGGGTCTGCTGGGAACGTCTGGCAGAGTCTCCCGTCAGAAGGAGCTTCAACTCCCACCTCCGGAAGAGCTTCGACCATGTCCCGGGGGAGGCTGGGGACATTGAGTCCGAGTGGGCCGTGTTCCGTGCCTCATTGCTGAGGCGGCCGACCGGTGCTGTGGCCGTAAGGTGGTTGGTGCCTGTCGGGGCGGCAACACCCGAACCCGCTGGTGGACACCGGCGGTAAGGGGTGCCGTCAAGCTGAAGAAGGAGTCCTATCGGACCTTCTTGGCCTGTGGGACTCCGGAGGCAGCAGACAGGTACCGACAGGCCAAGCGGAGTGTGGCGGCGGCGGTCGCCGAGGCGAAAACCCGGGCATGGGAGGAGTTCGGCGAGGCCATGGAAAACGACTTCCGGACGGCTTCGAAGAGGTTCTGGACCACCATCCGGCGTCTCAGGAGGGGGAAACAGTGCTCTGTCAACACTGTGTATGGTGGCGACGGGGCGCTGCTGACCTCGACTCGGGACGTTGTGGATCGGTGGAAGGAATACTTCGAAGACCTCCTCAATCCCACCGACACGCCTTCCGTTGAGGAAGCAGGGCCTGGGGACCCGGGGGTGGGCTCCTCTATCTCTGGGGCTGAGGTTACCGAGGTGGTCAAAAAGCTCCTCGGTGGCAGGGCCCCGGGGGTGGACGAGGTCCCCCCGGAGTTCCTCAAGGCCCTGGATGTTGTGGGGCTGTCGTGGCTGACACGACTCTGCAACATTGCGTGGACATCGGGGCAGTGCCCTTGGACTGGCAGACTGGGGTGGTGGTCCCTCTTTTTAAGAAGGGGGACCGGAGGGTGTGTTCCAACTACAGGGGGATCACACTCCTCAGCCTCCCTGGTAAGGTCTATTCGGGGGTACTAGAGAGGAGGGTCCGCCGGATAGTCGAACCCCGGATTCAGGAGGAGCAATGCGGTTTTCGCCCCGGTCGTGGAACTGTGGACCAGCTCTGGACCCTTGGCAGGATCCTTGAGGGTGCTTGGGAGTTTGCCCAACCAGTCCACATGTGCTTTGTGGACTTGGAGAAGGCATTCGACCGTGTCCCTCGGGGAGTCCTGTGGGGGGTTTCTCCGGGAATATGGGGTTTCGGACTCCCTGATACGGGCTGTCCGTTCCCTGTATGACCGGTGCCGGAGCTTGGTCCGCATTGCCGGCAGTAAGTCGAACTCGTTTCCGGTGAGGGTTGGACTCCGCCAGGGCTGCCCTTTGTCACCGATTCTGTTCATAACTTTTATGGACAGAATTTCTAGGCGCAGCCAGGGTGTTGAGGGGGTCCGGTTTGGTGACCTCAGGATTAGGTCTCTGCTCTTTGCAGATGATGTGGTCCTGTTGGCTTCATCGGGCCGCGACCTTCAGCTCTCACTGGATCGGTTCGCAGCCGAGTGTGAAGCGGCTGGAATGAAAATCAGCACCTCCAAATCCGAGACCATGGTTCTCAGCCGGAAAAGGGTGGCGTTGCCCCCTCCGGATCGGGGACAAAGTCCTGCCCCAAGTGGAGGAGTTTTAAGTACCTCGGGGTCTTGTTCACGAGTGAGGGAAGGATGGAACGGGAGATCGACAGGCGGATCGGTGCGGCGTCTGCAGTAATGCGGACTCTGCACCGGTCTGTCTTGGTGAAGAGGGGAGCTGAGCCGAAAGGCAAAGCTTTCGATTTACCAGTCGATCTTCGTTCCTACCCTCACCTATGGTCACGAGCTTTGGGTAGTGACCGAAAGAACAAGATCGCGGGTACAAGCGGCTGTAGAGGCATGTCATACAATACTGTGTTGATAAAACCTTCAAAAACAGCCAAAAACCCTTCAAAACAGCATGTTGAAAAATTGACCAAAGAAGCAAGGCTATAGTATGGCGAAAATGTCAAAATTTGACATGTCCCAAAAACAGCTGAAAAACACTTAGTATAGCATGTAGCATTTGTTTAGCAAAAACTGCTAAAAAACCCCTCCAAAAGTACCCTGTTGAAAAAATGACCAAAGAAGTAAGGCTATAGTATGGCGAAAATGTCAAAATTTGACATGTCCCAAAAACAGCTGAAAACAACTTAGTATAGCATGTAGAGGCATGTTATACAATACTGTGTTGATAAAACTTTGAAAAACGGCCAATAAACCCCAAAAATACCATGTTGAAAAAATGACCAAAAAAGCAAGGCTATTGTATGGCGAAAATGTCAAAATTTGACATGTCCCAAAAACACCTGAAAAACACTTAGTATAGCATGTTGAGGTGTGTTATAGTGTTCAGTGTTGAAAACACATCCGAAAACAGCCAAAAAAATCAATAAAATAACATGTTGAAAAAAGACCAAGAAAGCAAGGCTGAAGTATGGGGACTGCACTACGCTTATCCTGTGTTCCCTCGGGAGCATTCCTGCTCTCTTGTTTCCTAGTTTTCCCGGATCCTGGCCGTAACCCCGGCTGTGTTTGACCGTGGTAATAGTTGTGCTGATGCTGTGACCCTGCCTTTGGTTGTGCTCGTTTTGTGGCTGTACTGATACTGTTCCTCCCGCTCGCCCTGATCGTGGTCTGGTCCTGGTTGCGCCGATGCTGTGATCTTGCCTTTGGACACCTCCATATCAATATAAGCATGAGACTGTTATCATCACCCTCAACATCATCATAGAGTGCAATTAATAATTTCAAACCTATCGTTATTGTAATATGACATGCATCTGTTTCTATTATTGCTGTGCCTCTCTCCCCCTCTCTCCCCCTCTCCTCCCCTCTCTCTTTTTCTTTTTCTTTTTGCCATGATTGTATTTCATTTGTTATTTACAACATCTATTGCACGTCTGTCCGTCCTGGAAGAGGGATCCCCCATCATCTTCGACCGCACTTCCTGAGGTTTCTTCCTTTTTTTCCCATTACAGAGGTTCCTTTTTCAAGAGTTTTTCCTTGGGTGATGTGAGGGTGTAAGGGCGGAGTAATGTTGTACACTATAAAACCTTTAAGGCAAACCATGTTTTGAGATAACGGGCTCTATAAATAAAATGGACTTGACTTGAAGTGATTAGTATGGCAAAAATGTCAAATTTGACGTGTGGAAAAAAAATGCTGAAAACCACTTAGTGTAGCATGTCGATGCGTGCCATAGTGTACAGTGTTGAAAAAACCTCAGAAAACGTCCAAAAACCATAAGATAGCACATTGAAAAAGTGACCAGAAAAGCAAGGCTATAGTATGGCGAAAATGTCAAAATTTGACATGTCCAAAAAACAAATGAAAACCACTTAGTATAGCATATAGAAGCGTGTTATAATGTACAGTGTTGGAAAAAACATCCGAAAAAGCCAAAAGAACCCATAAAATAGCATGTTGAAAAAATGTCCAAAACAAGGCTATAGTTTGACAAAAATGTCCAAATTTGACAAATCCAAAAAACAGCTGAAAACCACTTAGTATAGCACATCAAGGCATGTTATAGTGTACAGTGTTGAAAAAACACCCTTAAATAGCCAAAAAACCCATGAAGTAGAATGTTGAAAAAATAACCAAAAAAGCAAGGCTATAGTATGGCGAAAATGTCAAAATTTGACATGTCCAAAAAACAGTTGAAACCACTTAGTATAGCATGTTGAGGCGTGCCATAGTGTACAGTGTTGAAAAAACATCGAAAAACAACCAAAAACCCTTCAAAACAGCATGTTGAAAAATTGACCAAAGAAGCAAGGCTATAGTATGGCGAAAATGTCAAAATGTGGCATATCCCAAAAACAGCTGAAAAACCACTTAGTATAGCATGTAGAGGCATGTCATACCATACAGTGTTGATAAGGCTTCCAAAAACGGCCCAAAACCTCATAAAATAGCATGTTGAAAAAGTGACCAAAAAAGAAAGGCTATAGTATGGCGAAAATGTCAAAATTTGACATGTCCAAAAAACAACTGAAAACCACTTAGTATTGCATGCAGAGGCATATTATAGTGTAAAGTGTTGAAAAAACATCGAAAAAAAAATCCAAAAACACCATAAAGTAGCATGTTGAAAAAGTGACCAGAAAAGCAAGGCTATAGTATGGCGAAAATGTCAAAATTTGACATGTCCAAAAAACACATCAAAACCGCTTAGTATGACATGTCGAGGCATGCCATACTGTAAAGTGTTGGAAAAACCTCTGAAAACAGCCAAAAACACCATAAAATAGCATGCTGAAAGAAGGACCAAAAAAAACAAGGCTATAGTATTGCGAAAATGTCAAAATTTGACATGTCCAAAAAACAACTGAAAACCACTTAGTATTGCATGCAGAGGCATATTATAGTGTAAAGTGTTGAAAAAACATCTAAAAACATCTAAACACACCATAAAATAGCATGTTGATAAATTGACCAGAAAAGCAAGGCTATAGTATGGCGAAAATGTGAAAATTTGACATGTCCAAAAAAAACTGAAAACCACTTAGTATAGCATGTCGAGACATGCCATAGTGTAAAGTGCTGAAAAAACTTCCAAAAACATCCACAAACATCATAAAATAGCATATTGAAAAAGTGACCAGAAAAGCAAGGCGAAGTATGGCGAAAATGTCAAAATTTGACATGTCGAAAAAACAGGTGAAAACCAATTAATATAGCATGTAGAGGTATGTTATCATGTACAATGTCGAAAAAACAGCCAAAAACAGCCAAAATATACATAAATAGCATGTTGAAAAAGTGACCAGAAAAACAAGGCTATAGTATGGTGAAAATGTCAAAATTTGACATGTCCAAAAAACACCTCAAAACCACTTAGTATAGCATGTACAGGCGTGTTATAGTGTAAATTTTTGAAAAAACACCTGAAAACGTCCCAAAACACCATAAAATAGCATGTTGAAAAAGTGACCAGAAAAGCAAGGCTATAATATGGCGAAAATGTCAAAATTTGACATGTCCAAAATGACTGAAAACATCATAGTATAGTATATTAAAAAATTTCAAAATATGACATGTCCAAAAAAAATCTGAAACCATGTATTATAGCATGTTAAAACACATTATAGTATAGAATGTCAAAAAATGGCCAAAAATATCAAAATATAGCATGTTGAAAAAATGACCGAAAAACGTCAGAGTATAGTAGGCTGAAAAATGTCCAAAAGACAGCTGAAAACCACATGAAATAGCATGTCGAGACACATATGAGGGGTAAAAGTTGAGGCTTGGGGGTAAATTGTGCGAGTCATTATGTTAAAGTAAAACTGAACATTTTTACCTTAGGTACTCCTATATCGAAGCAAGCCAAATTAAAGACATCTTTAAGGTTTTATTTAACGTTTAAGTTTGAAATGCTTTGTGTGGATATATGCGCTTCTGCAAATTATCTACTCACGCACCTTCACCTTGTGGATAAGCAGATCGGTTTCTTAAAAACAACACCTCTTACATCTGTAACTGGTCAAATCCGTCATTTAGATTGCAATCCGGCAATTCCTGGCACACCTGGTTTTTAAAGGGATTGGGAGCTGACGCACAGATTGGTTAATTCATACTCCGCTCCAAAACACACCCATGACTAATTCAGAGTCTAAATACAACCCCTCTGCGCCGTGCGGCGCACCTTGCGCCCAGATTATTCGCCATCTAACTAGCAAAACCGACTTTGGCACACCCTAAACGCATTTGCGCCATGCCGTTTTGACCACGCCCTATAGATCGTCTAAATAGGACGATCTACTTACCGTTATAACTTTGTTAAACCATTTCGAATGACATACTGTACTATAACTTTTCTATACCATTTCGGTCGACATATTATACAATAACATTTTACTGTTATTTTTTAAATTTTAAAATGACCTTTTAATGATTTTTTGAACAAGATCCTATACTGTGAGGTTATTATGATTTCTTGAATGACATACTATATTGAGGTTTTTATGATCTTTTTGAACAACGTACCATACTATACCATGACGTTTTTATGATTATTTGAACGACATACTTTACTATGACGTTTTTATCATTTTTTTTACAACTTAATATGACAATTTTATTATTTGTTTTTAACCACATGCATACTATGACAATTTGATGATTTTTCTTGAACGACATACTATATTATGACAATTTTACTATTTTTTTTGAACAACAAACTACACTATGACTCCATTAATATTTTGAAAGTGTTTATGCCATTCCTGACGTCATTCTATACTATGACATTTTAATGCCATTTCAGATGACATCCTATACTATAACAGTTTTTATGCCATTCTGGACATCATTCTATACTATGACATTATATATGCCATTTTGGATGACATACTAAACTATGACATTTTTAAGACATGAGGGCAGCTTAAGGGCGAAGAAGGGAGAGAAAGGGGATGATATGCAACAAAGGGCTGAGGTCGGAATCAAACCCCTGGCCACCGCGATGAGGACATAGTCTCTATATATGGGGCTACCAACTGAGCAACTGGGCGCCCTGTGTCAGACCCAACTTTAATCAAAAATTACAAGCGGAGGGCAAAAGGAAAGCAAGGGTGCGAAAGGAGGAAGGCAGATGGGCTTCAGTTAGCTAATGACAGATTGTGGGAAGCGGTGAATAAAATATGAGTTCACTAGCAGGTGGATAAAAGGATGCATAAACAGCCAGGATGGGATTGTCTGTACACCATTAAATATGGATGGGTCTTCAAGACCCCAGGCTAAATAACAGCATTCCCACAGATGTGCCTGAGGCGCTGCTAAATACACAAATAGTCCTCCTCAGTGCAAACACACCCCCACCAACCTGCAAGTCCCCTCTCAGTAAAACATGAAATGTTCTAGGTGGGGGATATTTTAACCAATCATATCTTCATTTTCACTCTCTCTAAAAGCTTTTACACACATGCATGAGAAATAAAACATCATCATAAAGTATATCTCCCTTGCATCCTTTCTGATGTCTGTAGCCAATACAGACAGTCCAGTATTGCCCTCACTCTCCTTCCTACAAACACCGTGGAGCAGCACTTCGCCAGGTGAGAGCAGCTGGACCTATGATAGATGTGTCAATGCGATTCACAGCACGCATACTTGCTCAGTTTTCAGTCCTCACTTCCCACCCACGTCACCAATGGGACATGACGATTGCTTCGCTTTCACCTCAGTTGAACCGTAGCAGCAGCCAACAAAAGACACACAAAAGCATGCTCAACACAAATACACATTGCTATGGTAAACAGTGTGGGCAAGCTACAGAGTCTTACATGAAAGCGATATGGCATTATTAACTTTGTGTATTTTGTTATTTGTGTGTTGGTGAACGAAGAGTCCAGGAACAATTCAGCAACAGCTGTTGGGTGGACTTCCATCGAATTCTGCACACACGTGCATGATCCTATCAGGAAGAATTGTTTCCCTAAATGGTTCCACTATACTGTGGTCAAATTTCAAATTTATTCAGTACTTACATGTGTGACCAAATACTTGAAGGTACTATGAAGATTCTATCCGCTTTATCCATTGCTACGGCATGTTGCTGCTGGTGGCATCATAAAATCCTGCGGTGCATTTCTTGAATTTGCATTGAAGTCTTGTGAGCTGTCGGCTTTGAGCAAGCAGCAACAAGCAACACCTCAATCCGGGATGTTAGGGGTTAACCATGTCTCTGTGAAGATACCCACAGAGCAGTCTCTGATTCCCTGTTGCTGAGAGAGCCTCAATCGCATCCTATCCAATTTATTCTCCTGTGACTGGACATTAGTCAGAAGAAGGCTCGGTACAGGACAGCTCTGGGTCCAAGTCGGGTCAGCCTCGCCCCGATGCCAGCTCTCTTCAATCTCTTCGTCCAGCGCCTTAAGTTTTGTTTCTCCCCTCTGGTCTGACTGGCCGCGCAGCATATGCCATTGGTGGAAATCTTTTGGTCTGCCGCATTCAGTCCAAACATCACACAGTTTTTCCGGCTGTTGATAAGTGCTTCTCAATTATAGAAAAGTTGTGCAGAAGGAACCATAGAGTTGAAAAAATAGAAAAATATAGTAAAAAAGTAGCAAGGATGTATGAAGAAAACTGGAGACAGTGTTGTAGATGGAACCTTGTTCAATCCTTTGACAGATGTTCAGTGGCAGATGAAGCCAAAAAAGCTCTATTTCCATGGTTTGAAATAACCCACATCTTCCGCATTTTGGGTCCCAAAAAGCCATCGCACTAGAGACTTTCAGCAGCAGCTAAAATTTAGAAATTAAAAAATTACGCTAAAACAATTCAATTGTACAGCTCTTTTAGACTTTCAGAATTTTATTGGATCAAACCCTGATACTGAAAGGAGTCTTTTTTTAGAATATAGGTCTGTGGAAAAAAGTACTTTTGGGCCCAATGGCATCACCTGATGGACCCAGACATTGTTACCCCATGTTTGGTTACTGCACTGTTCCTGGGGGCTTGCATATATGGAGTACTCCATGTTGTTCTACAGTAGCCCAGCATGGACAAAGGTAGTTCTCCTAAACGCTCAGCACATGGGAGAAGTTTCAGTATGTTGCAATGTGCTACTTTGCCATTAGTTTGCCACTAAATCCTACACACTGAACTTTGAACAAAATAAAGGCCTTCAACAGCCAACAATACATGTATTGCACAAGTGAGCTTTAAGGAATTTACTGTTTTTGTATTGTTTTTTTGGAAAAGAGAAAAAAAGGAGAGGTTCCTGGATGTGACCATCTCTAATAACCTCTTTTCAGCTTTAGTAAATGTTTCTGTGAATATTGAACGAAAAAGAAAAAGCCTGCACATAACAGTCATATTTGTCATTTATTAGCATAACAGGTTTTTTTTGTATCTAATAATATCAAAATATTAAGGGAAAAAAAGATGTTTGATTACAGTACATTCCATTTGCAGAGAAGGAGAGTCAAACCTACATGAATTCAAAAGAGAACAGTAGATCTGTCGGGACGAGAGTTTGGACCTATTTCCTGGTTTAAGATTGCATTGGCTGGTACCAGCAAACAGCACTGCCATGACTTCATATACAGTAGCATAATTTACTGCCATCCCACACTCTTGCATTCTTTGAGGTAAAAAAATACATCTTTAGTATTGATACATTCATAGAAATATAAAAGCGTCTATATTTCCTTATTGTGCTTTTATGCGGGAATATTGCCTTTGCTCTGAGAAAATGGATCTCAGAGTTGGTAAGCCTGGGTGACGATCGGGGAAATGGCCTCCATCGTGGATCATGAGCCAATTAAGTACTGGCAATTTGCTCCAGGCCGCTTCACAACAGGGGCGACTACCTTGTGCCTAAGTTACCCAGTTGTTTAAACTGAGCCAACATCCTATAAATATTCATCAGTAAATGCCAAGTTCAGCTGTTAAATGACTGAACCATGTTTCCTTTAAATAGATAGATAAATGGCAAGCTGAATTTCCACAGGGTGACATGCAGCATGTTAATGTGTGTCTACAGGCACTACTCAAAAGGCTCAGAAAGGCATGCAGTGAGCGAGAGTAAGAGAAAGAGGGAGAAAGAGAGAGAGAGAGAAGGTGTGTGGAGAAAAACATTGGAAAAGAGAAGCAGAGAGGGAGAAAGAGTCCCTGTGCTCAGTGTGACAGACGACAGCAGGGGCTGTGCTGCCCGAGGCATAACATGCCCCCCCACCCCCACCTCCATAACCAACTTCCTTCACCCTACATCCCCTCTTCCCTGAGGGGCAGCGGTAAAGAGCACAATACGTCCCATCTCCCTCCTCACACCATTCTGTGCTCCCAGTCCAACCAGCCCCAACAAGCCACGCACTGGTACACGCAATCCAGAGCATCCTGCGTAGGTTGAGTGCACAAGGAAAGAAGGGTTAAAAGAGGAAATGGAAGAGGTTGGGGGAAGGACATCAACAGCCCCCATCCCTTCCCTCCTTGTCTCCAAAGCCCACCTCCACCACTCACAGTCTCCTCTCCAACCAGCCCAGCTGACCTGAAACCATCACTAGCCAGGAGCAAAAAAGCAGAAGACAGAGAGAACTCTCTCATCTGTTTCTCTCTTGTCCTCCATTATGGCACAATCCCATAATGCCATCACACAGCTGCAAAACTGACTTGAACCTCTATATTCTGTCTAACAACACTATGTTTCTATATAGCTAGCACACCTAAACCTTCTGTGCTTGTTTTCATGCAACAAGATTTTTAAACACGTGCCTTTAAAACAAAAGGAATCTGAGTTGCATCCCTGCAAACGTCCTCCAAAGATATGGTGGACCCCAGTTGATCGGCTTGATCAGTAGTTCAGGAACATATCCCAAAAAATATCCTGCAGAGTTCAGAAAGACAGCTGCTACAAACCCTTGGTCGGGCTGTGGTAGGTTCCCACGAGTCCACTTTGTGGAGAACACCCAGAGCTCTGATGGGGGCCCCCATCTCCCCCGTCTTGCGGAGGTGAACTGTGTACCCTTGACCTGATGGAGACAGAAATCTCGTCTCTGTAGTCGGGAGTCTCTGGTGAGCTGAGCAGTGAGGAAGGCAGGTGAGGCTCTGCGATTACAGGCTGTAGTTGAGGGGAAGATGAGTTGCGAGTTGGGGTTGAACCAGGGTTAGCAGGGTAGCCCAGCTGGAGGTCCTGGGGTCTATGTGCAAGGGAGTCCGTGTGGCATATTGCACCATGAAGCTGAGGGATAGTGAGGGGAGAAGAGGGCAATGACATGGGCGTGTCCGTCCAGACGGAGGCAGTCTGAGAAGAGGATGGTGAAGGGTAAGACTGTGGGGAGGCAGGATGGGCCAGGTATGTGAGGTGTGCTGGGGAGTAGTGCGTAGGGCAGACTACTGTAGGCTGTGGCGCTGATGACATGAGGCTCTCCATGAGATGGGCCATTCTTTTCATGACTTGTCCAAGGTCGGCCACTTCCCTCCCGAGGTTGCTCACCTGCAGACACAAACCATCTAAACTTCAAAAGAAGAGAAAAATGCCCGATGCCTCATCCCTGAGTGGAGTGTGGCATAACAAAATCAAATTTTAGGCACTAATTGGATGGTTTAAAATAACTGTATTGAAAGTTATAATTCTAAGTATTTTCATAAAGTTTAGTAGTAGCATTGGGCTGTATAATGAAAATCAAACATCACAGTATCTTTACTTTTCTTGTGCTGCTTTCGGATGCCTTTCGCAAGAATTTAAATCTCTGAACCTTGAGCAAATTAGTGCGGCTACTTAAAAAAATATATATGGAAAAAAGGCAATGAGCATGTTGATAATAAATGTTTAACAAATTGCAAGTAATTACTGGATTTTGATTTTTTTGAAAAGGAGAAGCCAAGGAAAAGTTTCTAGGGAAAAAAGCAGAAAGCTGGGGGAAAATTATAATTATCATATCACTTTTTTTTTGACAGAATTATTAATAATTAATAATTAACTATTTTTAAACACTTTTGTACACTAAGTAAAAAACTTTTTAAAATTGTTTTTATTTATTCATTGTTTTTATTTGTCTATTTTTTTGTGAGGTTTTCAGGCAATTTTCTTTTACTTTTTTCTAATTTCTTGCTAATTTTTTGGCATTTCTTCTTTCGTTACTCATTGCCCTATTCCAATATTTTGCTCAGGTCTCAAAGGGTTGACCAAACACCACAATACTGATGTTGCGCCAATATTGTAGGGTTTACCACTGGGGCTTTCACAAAATACAATTTTCACAGTGAAATTTCCGATGAATGATTATGAGTAATTTGGATATAATGACTAAATGAGTAAAGGCAAATAATAGAACATCTAGAACAATCTGATAAATTCAGAAAAATACATTACTTTACAGTAATGCAGCCTTTAAAACCAGAAAAAGATTTTTACGATAATACGATACTCGAAATTTGAGACAATATCTTGTTTCATATCACAATATCAATATAATTGCCCAGCCCTAATTAGCAGCAGGAAAGAAGATTTGTTTTTGGTCGTGGCATGGTCCACAATTCCTTCACTGGATTTATTTTGTTATACAGCTTAATTTCATCTGATTGATAACACCCTATACAGGGTACAATACAGAGGACCGCTACTGTGGAACTCCAGTCCTCATTTTATTAAAACTTGTCCATCATTGTGTTCATTTAAGTCTAATATAAAAAACACATCTGTGCTGTTGTTAATGTATTAACTCTACTGATGTATGCTTCTGCTTATTTGTGTTGACTATAATTGCTTGTTTGACATATTGTCAAGGTAAGGTGAAAATTACAGTCAGTATTTGAAGAGTCTGTAAACTCTAGAGGGGAGGAGTTTACTAAAAGCCCCTTCGAGTTTCTTCACCTCTCCTGCACAATTCTTATCATGCTTGTTATTATCTACTTGCTTTTATTCAATTTTGTGTGCCAATAAATAAAACAAAAACAAAAACACCCTCACTGCTGTTTTAAGTAACAGCTGAAACAAACTGAAAATTTCTTGCTGCTGTTACTTTTTAATCAAAAGATTTCAGCTGGCAAAACTTAAGGTGGCAAAGGAAACAATCAACATTTTCTCGGTTATCTAAAATGTCTAACAGTGGATACGTTTTCATGTTTACAGGGGCTGCAGTTCTTTTTGACTGATTCTTTTTAACAAAAAACAGAATATAAGATTGTTTCTCCTCAAAAAGTATTTGCAGCATTAACTTGCACTTATGTCTATGTGTGTCATCAAGTAAACCAGGACTAAAACCAGGATTGCAAATTTCATAAATATGGGCTACTGCATTATAAAGATATACCAACAGGTATCAGCACCCTTACCTTTTTGTAACATGATCTACTTAAACCCATAATAACTCTAATACCTTTGAGGTATTACTCTATGATCACCTCTGGTATTCAAATCTATGGCCTCTGTGTCAAGAGCTGACTTTTTGGGTTATGTAATAAAGACACATTTTCAAGGAACCCCTCACAATTACCACAAGCAAAAGGCTGCAGGATAAACATTACAGAATCACGTATTTGGTATTTTCAGGTCACTCATTTTGGGTCAAAATATTTCAGTCTCCTGCCTGCCATTTAGCATGTAGCATCGTGCTGCTATAATTGGTCATTACACAGATGAGTCGGAGGGTTGGTGGTGGTGATTAGAAACTCTCTGCATGTGCACATGTCCACAGAGGGCACGACCATGAAGCCCTGCCAACGTGCCATCTGCTTCTACCAGCCAAAGCACTCATGATCATTCATCAGGCCAATCATGCACATCACTGCTACTGGATGCACATCAGCCCTCAGCAGGACACACAACTCCAGGTGGGAACTGCTCTAGTCGCTGTGTGAATACGACAGGAGGTGATCAAGTACATTGTGATCATGACAGATCAAATAAAGCTGGGCCCCCCTTTTTTCCCTCAGTTACATTGATAACAGTGGCGGACTCAGACTGTATGAGGGGCAGGGTGGGGAAAAAAGTGCACCAGCTGCATGCAGTGGTTATACCTGAAGGGATGCCGATGTAAAACTTAAGTGGGGCATCTCAGCACGCTGACCTGCCAACTCTGTCAAATATACCACTTGACTTAACCAACCCACAGACTGTTTGGTTTGAAGATGCAGCGGGCCAGTCACTGAAATGAAGAAAGCTTGCAGTGATTGGCTGTGAGCAAACCTTAGAATTTTTTTTTTAAAGATCTGGGTACAAAAAGGTAGAAAGACCACGCTGATGACATGAGCTCAACATTATGTTTTGCTCTCCGAATCAGTCTGGACTTGTACCAGGGAACATCTTCATCGCCAACTGTTGCTAAATCAAGATTTTGCCACGTCCATTCAGAAAAACAGTGAAAACTCCTTTTTCTTTGAGAAACTCCACAAACTCATACTCTGGTTCTTGTTGAATTGTTGTTGACACTCTTTCTGCCATAACTTCACTTATTGCTGTGCTTACTCTCAAAAAGGTAGAGTTAATGCTTGTTGCTTGTTGCTTCTGAGGCCGCCATTACTGTTCTGTAAGCTGTGGCCTGCATTTCACATCACCAGCTACAATGCAGCCCAGGTGCCTAGATTGGTCTCACTTGGATCTTAATTTCTGGATACAAGGCGGGGCAGCAGTAAGTCCACGCTGATACAGAACACGACAGTGCACTACTGTGTACTGGGTTATTTTGGTCTTTACCTCAGAGGTATCTAGTAAACATACTATGCTGTGTTCCATTTACCTCAAAAGTCAAAGGTCAGAGCTGAAGCCCCAAATGAATTGCGTTCCAGTAAAACAATTCAGAAAACCAAGATGTTAGCAAAACCAGTTAAAGCAAGGTCAGCCTCTGTAAGCAATACCAGTTAATAAAAAGGCATAGCACCATATTTTGCGCATACAATCACTGGAGCAACATGTCCACAGATAGAAGTTGGACAATACTGTGTTAACAACTGTTTTAATGAGACACAAATTAGACAGAGGTGCCCATGGAAAGTATATTACTACAGCTTTCACTACTGTTCATTTTGCAGAGCAGCTAACTTGGATTTTGGGGTTGGGGTTGGTGAAGTTCACCCAACTTTCTGAGTCATAAATCTGGAGGCTTTCCAGTTGAAATTTTGACTTTCCTTCATCATCAAGCTTGTTTTGACTTTGATCTAGCATACTGAGTACCTGACAATAGCTTAAACAGAGCAAAAAAAAAAAAATCTTTCTCCCTCTTTTCACAATTCTCCCATCTCTCCCATCTCTTTCCCTCTCTGGAGTGGCTGATAAAAGCCTGGGTCTAAACTCTGGCTCTGATAAAAATAGAAAAGCTGAGAGCGACAGGACAGTCCAATCTGACACGCTGTCAACATGATTCCAGTACTCCCACCTCAGAGACAACCGTCTGCGGAGAGAGTCAGACAAAACAGCAGCGGATGACCAGAACTCACTCTAGCTACAGGTATGTGTAAATCCAAAAAATAAGTGGAAGCATCATTAAATCATACAATGGTTATGCTAATTTAACCACGAGAGTTATGATAAGTGTCTGACTCTGAATAGTACTACAGCACATAAACAGGAATTCACTATATTAAGCAACGTGGGTGTTAGTTTTAGTGCAGAGCAGCAGTTTCTTTGATCAAGGAGGGTTTAGATGACATACCTGAGGCTACTGATTATGAGGAATTCGTTTTTGTGCCTACGGTGAATCAGATCGTTCAAATGCAGAATTAGAGCAAGAGAATGACAAAGCCAGCTCTGACGACAAGAGCTCTGAATGTTACAATGGTCAAGATACTTTCCAAAAATTTGGCCCAAGAGAATACTTAACCTTCAAAAAGACCTTTTACTTATCAATTATTTATGTTACCTTGAATTTATAATGAAAACTTCCCATGCTGCCACAGTAAACAGAAAATCAAAAAAAGGCAAACATCATTTATGAATTGAATTTGTGCAGTATAATTCAAGACTCATTTATCCAGTCGTATGCTCAATACTTCCCAAACACATATATTTTCACTAAACCTTATGATTTTAAACACATTAGTACAAACAGTCTCAAGCACCGCCAAGTAGCTTGCCTGGGTATGCACGTGTTTGAACTCTGCTCAAGCGGAGCTCATATGCATGTGCATGCTCAGGAACACTCAGGGAACGCTACTTATAGGCAGAGGTGATTTACATTGTAATGTTTTAGCGAAAGCGCTTGTTTTTTAGAAATACTGAGCATACAGACTTGGATTACACTGCATGATTTGTGTGTTTTTTATAAAGTTTTGCTGTCAACTATCATACCTAATGAAAAATGTTGTTTGTGGCTTTTTTTGATTCTTCGTTCACTGTGGAGGCATGCAAAAAAACGTATTCATGAATTCAATGTAAGACACGCTAGATAACTGATATTCAAATTGCCTTTTTGCAGGTAAAGAAGTTCTTTTGCCTAATGAGGGAACTTAATATTGTTACCTCATCTGACTCCATCTTGCTGCTATAAACACACAAGAAGTTTTCCAATTTTACAACCTGAGAAGTGAGAAGATTTTATTCGCTTTATACTTGGAAAACTTTGGCCTTTAGCTGTTGTAGGAGAACGGGAAAGTTGTGCTATGATTTCCAAAGGCAGATGGGTGCTCTAAAAGTCTGTGTGTTTTTTCAGAAAATGTGACCAATAGTGATCAACCTATGGAGTGTTTCTGCATTATTATTTTTTTGGTTTTATGTTTTTGGCTCTCAAGAAAGCTACTGTACACTACCAGATCAGCACTAAACAGCAGATGAAAATAGTTAGCAGCTAGCTGGTTTCTGAATGCTAG
Source organism: Plectropomus leopardus (assembly GCF_008729295.1). Lineage (NCBI taxonomy): Eukaryota > Metazoa > Chordata > Actinopteri > Perciformes > Serranidae > Plectropomus > Plectropomus leopardus. The sequence continues at coordinate 15,979,646 of NC_056480.1, read as the reverse complement.
CAGAACATTTAGCATGTTAAGGAGCCAGAACGTTTTCTTCAGTCAGTAGCAAAACAAAGCTAAAATTAAAGAATAAATATATTTGCATTACATTCGTCAGGTGGGCAGAGACACATCTCTAAATAACTACTAATGTTGCTCAGTGTCTGTTCGATGTGTAAATAGGTTATGTGTACATGGTGAGTTAACATCTCGCCCAAATGGCCAAAAAAATCGATCATTGCTGCTTTAAAGTCTATGTACTGTTCTCTGTCTGTTCATACTTGCTTTTTGCTTTCAGTATTGATTAATACGTTTAATGTAGCCAAAGTAGGTCACCACTGATGTGCATATGTGTGTGTACCTATGCCTCATTCTCAAGTGTATTTGTGGTGCACCGTATGCGAACGTTTTAGCCTCTTCATTTAATCATAAGTGCAATTACCCAGATTGTTCAGGCAGAGCTCTCATTCTTACAGCTCTCCTTTGGCGCTGCACATTATGATTTCCATGACACGGAACAAAGGTCACCATGTCAGGCCTCTTTTTAACCATACTAATGCCTCATTCATCCCCCACTGGAATAAATCCTCCAGTGGGGTAGATGAAGCAAAGGTTAAAGGGTAAAGACGAGAGGTCACAGAGCAAAGCTTGGGGTTTGTTACTGTGTTCACACAATTTGTTGTTCATTAAAATGCAGCAACTTTGGTGTGGTTCAGGTCAGAAACAGAAATAACCTTGTCAGCTGGTTGTTTGGATGGCCATATCTCATGTTTTTTCAATTCAGAAGTAAGGATACAGGTCTCAAAAGGCCATTGCTACATTATTTTCACAGTGTTGTAGCTGTTTATTAAGAAAAATAACACAACCAACCAACACATTAGGCCCCTGCAAGCATGCATTTTTCTACATATGTTATTAAGTAAGTTATTAAGTTATTAAGCAATTTCTAGTAGATTTTTACCACTAGAAATTTAAAAACTAGAGTCGAACATTATTTGATTTTCATTGCAGTTGCATGAGAAACTGTGCATGAGTTGACCACAGTACTTAATTACAGTACTTGGGACAATAAACCCCTTTTTTATTGCAGATAATATACATTAGGAAAGTATACTGCATATGCCAAATTATAGACAATGTCCTCATTTGACATAAGTGTTTGCAGAGACAGCTGATAGAAACCAACACCCCTTTTCATCTCCTACGGTAACTGGAGTGGATGGATCCAAGAGAGGATTAACAACCTACAAGACCATGCTGAGACACTTCCCGTCAAACACAGGTAACCCGCAGAGACACAGAAGGGACAACAGAGCCAATGTGTATAACTGTGAAGATGCTGCGCCTTTTGTCTTCACAGTTTCTGTTTTCATCCCTCTCTTATGTGCTTTTTGTTTCTTCCCATAAAGCTATCCACCTTCTCCCCTTTTCCTCTCAATGTCCCTCCATTCATGTCTTGTTTTCCTTCACTCTGCCTGTATCTGCTCGTCCCAGGATACAGACTGAGGCTTAGCAGGAGGAAGCAAACGCTACTCCTCACCTGCCAAGAGTCTAATGTCAATTTAGCCACCCGCCAATCAAAACCATAGGATACAGCATGAAAGGGGTTCATGTCTGCCTGTTTGTGTGTGTGTGTGTGTGTGTGTTTAAACTTATTATATCAAGCTGGACAATGAGCACCTAAGTCTATGAAATAACCAAATATGATACTTTACAATGAGACTGACAGGGCACAGTGGGTCTACTGAAAAAAAAAAAAGAAAAAAGAAACATTGTAGATTTCCCGGGCTTCAGCAGACTTCAGTGGCAAATTAAATGTAAAGCTCATGAAAACATAAAAGGAGTGTTTAGATAGTTGAGAAATTATATCATTTTATAGGGCTCCAGTAGAACACCACATCCTCTCATTCATCTTTAAAAGAAAAAAAATCTATGTTTTTTTCTGCTTAATTACCTCTCTCAATCCCTTCACCTGTTGTGTGCCCGACATACTGATATATCCATATGTGTCGTGCTTATCTAAGCCTACCTGTCTGTCTGTCTCACTCCCCCTCTCTCTGTCTCTATTTTACAATCTCACGCACACACACAAACACACACACCAGTCCTACCTGCTGGTCGAGGTGTCGCAGTTGCCCTCTCGTCTCCTCTGCTTTAGCTGCTAACTCTGCAGTGCTGATCTGCAGCATATCTGTGACACAAATTAGTAAGTTACAAATCACTTCAACTGCCAAGCAAGAACTAAAAAAATGTACACCCCGCAGTTATTGCATCAAGGCAGCTGATAAATACTGTAGGCATTGATGGGAAGTGCAAACTCACATTCATCAATCTCAGTATACAACAGTTCTGCAGGGATTTGGATGAGAACATTTTAACTTCCAAGGACTTAGGGAGGTGAAGTGAATTTAAATGGTATTAGGTCATGTTTGGGAGATACATTTCTGAGTAGTGTAAGATGGGAGGACCTGTGGCAGATGCTGAGGCACTGTTTGATTCACTGACATGACAACCTTGGCTGGTAGAGAAGGGGAAAGCCAGGGAACACTCTGTCCCCTCACTGTCTTCAGTACCGTCCACTATCCTGCAGAGAGACAGAAATGTGTGTGGGAGTATAAAGATTCTTAAATATTAATGAATAATATGGTTATTGCAACATTATCATATTGTTTAAATGTTGTGCTTTCATGGTCTTAAAGGTTACATGTTTCAGGAAATGCTGGTAGAGTTAGGTGGGAAGATCAATACCACTCTTATGTCTGTACAGTAAATATCAAGCTACAGCTTGCAGCTTTTTAGCTTAGCTTAGCTTAACATAAAGACTAAAAACAAGGAAATAGTTAGCCTTGCTCCATTAAAACCTCAAAAAATCTCCCTCCTAACAGCTCAGAAGCTTACTAATTAAAATGTCAAGCAGCAACCTTTAGGACTGAAAATGAAGCCAGTGCAGAAATGCATTCACCATTGTTGATATTTAATGGTCCTCATTCCTTTAGCATCATGTACATTGCCAGGCAAATGATATCCATGTGGCAGACAAAAATTCACATAATTTAACTCTCTCTACAGCAGCAGGTAGTATGTGGCAAGTGACAACCTCCAGGGCTGAAAAATGAAGCCAGTGCTCAAGTGCCAAAAACCGCAGTTCTCTGAATGGCTACTTGAGGCTGGCTCTGTGGTGAGCCAATCCTCATAGAACCCTCATGGTAAAATTACAGCTTGGTTCAAAAAAAGTTTGGGTCAAACAGACCTATTTTCCCAGTCAACTGTGCGGCAGTGAATTTTTATATAACCCACTAGTTTATATTTTATCACCCCTTAAAGTTACACATGATAGAAGGCGGTCCACTTTGAGTGACCGGCTGTCAGTGAGGCATCACTACAGTGTATGTGTCAGATCCACCCCTCGCTTCTCCACAACATTATCCAATTGTGGTCACTCGTGGCTCTTAACACCCAGGATGGCGACGGTAAAAATGCCAAACTAGAGGCTTTAAAACAGACTCTGCAATCCAATGGGTGGAATCACTGTTGCTATGTCCATTATTTTATTCAGTCTATGATTATATCTTATTTGTTTGATCCAAACAAAAATAGTTGTGTCAGACAGATTTCTCAAGAGTAATTAAGTAAGAAATAAAAATTCATATAAATATTGTTTCCATCATTTGACTAACTTTTTATTTTGTCAAAAGTGCCCAGTCTTCGTTTGTTCCACATGTACTGTGCTAAAGCATGACAAAAATAGACCTAACACAGAGTCACAGAGACACAGGCCTCCACAGGCAGACAGGCAAATCGATGATCAAACTCACCTGGGACTGAGGTTGGACGGGTCTAAGGTGGTGAGAGTAATTTCCTGGATCTTCCTCCGGGACCTCTTGGAGCTCTGTCCCGCTGTCTTCTGGTTGGATCGGCTCAGCAGAGACTTCCCACCCGTGTCCCTGAGGTTCACTGCCCGGTTTGGCTCCGATGAAAGAGACACAGACATGGCCTCATCTTCCTCCTCCTTCTCATCTTCCTCATGCTCCTCCTGATCCTCTATGATGGGCGGATAACCCTGAACCACTCGTCCGTTCCTTCTCACCCCAGACTGGAAATAAAAGTCAAAATAAAACACATGAAAAGGGACAAATGATTGTGATTTGAGAACACTCTGAAATAAAACATTTAAGTGTGGATACAAGGCCAGCTTTTGGAGATTATACAACTAGGAAAAACGACAGACATGAAATCAAAATCTATTCATGCAGATTTGAGTCATCTGAAAGCAGCAGCCTTGAAGATGGTAAATGCCCAGCAATTTCTGGTATTCTGTGTCACGGCAAATGCTGCCATCCTCATCTTTTCCACTTGGTCTGAGGCTGCTGAAAACGCTCAGCTGTATTTGTTAATGCTTTGACCCTGAAATACACAGAGGTGTTTTCAATACATAAATGTACACTATGACTTCGGAGTGCAAGGAGCAGAATATTCAGCTGGATTTATGAGTGACAACACTGACCGAAAATCCCCAGGTCAACATTTGTAACTGAAACAGTGACCTGCAGAGTAATAATGAAGGCAGCGCGGTTGAACTCTGACATCAGTCTTGTGTTTGTCAAGGGTCTGCTGTTGTGCATTAAAAGGGTGCTGATCAACCATAAGATAAAGATGCAATAATCAACATAAAATCCACATTGATTTATTGATCAGTGGCTTATGACCCAGCTGTATTGGAGGAAGTCAACACCAGTGTGAGGTTAATTGCTCCAACAGCTGAATTGATTTCTTTTTGGAAGAACAGATTATTATATTTGTGTTATTTGTGCAGACTCTCAACTTTCAAATCGCCGTCTGACAGCATGTAGAGCATTTCATCATTGCCCTCTATTCTGGGGCAGGATGATTTAAAGACTGCTAACCCATTCTGTGCAGAATTGATCTGTCCCCTCTCGACCAAAAAAAAAGAAGAAATCTCTCCATCAGAATCATTAATTTTAAAAGAGTGATTGAGTCCATTATCAGCGATGGAGGTCTACTGCCGGGTCGCCTTTCAGACTTTCCATAAGGATAGAAAAATTGTTCTGAGATTGAACGTTTATTTGACTTTCATCATTTTCTATTGCAGGCTGATTAAAATGTTGCAGGCTGGTATCAATAAATAGGGTAAGGTGATTGACATCAGACATGAGTTGATGGTACCCATATCAAAGCGGGGCACTTTGCCTTAGATTGTAAATCATCGATCATTGTCTGAGTGTGTTAGAGAGTCTGTTACCTGAGTATCTAGAGCTGTTGTGGAGAGTCGAGCCTTAACCTGGAGGAGAGCCAGAAAGGAAATATACTGTAAATGAACTGCAAGGAAGAGCAATCAAGATGTGGCCTTTCTTCTCTCAGCTTTAAAATTACGGAGGAGCTATTTCACAACAATCTGCAGTAAATTATTTTTGCAAAGCTGGCACAAGATGGCTCGCGGTGATCCAGTGATGGAAAATAATTCACCTCAGCACACTGATGCTGTAGTGTTGTGCTCATATATAGTACTGTAATATCGAGGCAATCTCAACCTCTCAGTCACAAAACACATCCTCCATCCTGAGCTGTCTTTATTTAAACTCTTCTCAGTGCTGAGATTCAGGCTGCCCCTCTGCACATTAGCTCCACCCAAAAGCCCTGCGGCAGGTACTGTGTGTGTGTGTGTGTGTGTGTGTGTGTGTAAGTGGTGTTTGGACTGAAGAGACAGAAACACCTGACAGTAATAACAGCAGCAGAGCTCCTCCAAGTGTCCTGACTATTTTTGCCCTCTCTCCCTCTCTCCCTCTCTCTCTCTAAACCTTCTCCCCTCTTGCTTCCTCCAGCCACCTCAAAGTTAATTTCTTACCCTCCAAACACCAGCCCTTCTTCCCCTTGCTCTCCCCTCTCACTCACTCCATCAGTCATTCTCACGCATTATTACAGTACCTTCATTCATTATACAGACAAATTGGCAAGTCTGTATACAGTGCTTGTCATGCACTTCTGTGTTTAGGGCTCATTCATTTAATTTAATTTTTTTTCAATACAAAAACAAAACCAGGAACCAGAGTTTATGTACAAGGGTAAACATCTTATAAAAAAGTTAAGAATACAAACATTTGAGTGTAAATCTGATAACAAACAATAACTTTTTTTTTCTTCAAGAGAGTGGTGCATAATAAGCACTTAATTTATGTTTCCTCTTTACTTTCTATATGTTGAAGCTCACTGGGGTCAACATGACAAGCAGACCTCATTAATTTAACTACGGTGACCATTGTCACAGCATGAAACATTATAACTTTTGGCTGCATTGGGACATAAAATCAAGGTGAAAATCAGTTTAACCAATATCTTTGTAAAGAATCTGTGTAAAACCCCAATTCCAAAAAAAAGGGACACTGTGTAAAACGTAAATAAAAACAGAATGCGATATTTGTAAATCGTTTTTGATCTACTTCATTTGAATACAGTAAAAAGACAATATGTAATGTTCAATTTTTTTAAGTAAATGTACACTCATTCTGAATTTGATGTCTGCAACACATTTCAAAAAAGTGTGGACTGGGGCATGTTTACCACTGTGTTACATAACCTTTTCTTAAAAGAACACCCAGTAAGTGTTTGGTGTTAGTCCAGCTCCTCCATTGTTGTATTCTGCAGTTCATAATGTATCACATATTTTCAATGGGAGTCTGGTCTGGACTGCAGTAAGGCCAGTCTAGTGAACATTACTCTTTTACTATCAAGCCATACCTTTGTAATGCGTGCAGAATGTGGCTTGGCATTGTCTTGCTGGAATAAACAGGGATGTCCCTGAAAAAGACATTAACTAGATGGCAGCATATGTTGCTCCAAAACCTGTATGTATCTTTCAGCATTCATGGTGCCTTCACAGATGTTACCCATTGTTAGACAAGTTACCCATGATGTCATGGGCACTAACACACCATCACAGTTGCTGGCTTTTAAACTTTGCACTGGTAACACTCTAGATGGTCCTTTTCCTGTTATGTCTAAAGGACACAACGTCAATGATTTACAAAAAACAACGTGAAATATGGATTTGTCAGACTGCAGCACACTTTGTGTGAGTCCATCTCAGATGAGCTCGGGCCCAGAGAAGTCAGCTGCTTTTCTGAATGTTGCTGATATATGGCTTTTGATTAAAATGGCAGAGTCTTAGACTGCATTTGTAGATGCAGCGACATACTGTGTTTACAGATAATGGCAAACAGCATTTTTTGAAACATGTTGCACGCATCAAATTCAGAATGGGTGTATATTTTACAAAAAAAAAAAACAAAACATGAGTTTGAACATTACATATCTTGTCTTTGGACTGTATTTAATTGAAAGGTCAAAAAAAGATTAGCAAATTGTTGCATTCTCTTTTGATTTGTGTTTTACAGAGACACCTTTTTGGAACTGGGGTTGTATTTTGGGGTGAAAATCAGCAAGAAAACTCAACAAAAAACCAACAAGAGACAGCAGCATATATGAGAATTTCACATTTACAAATGAATACTAGTTGTATGGACTTACATGTGTCTCATGTCCCTCCCTCAAGTTGTATGTGAGGTCCTGCTGGATGTCCTGGACGAAGTGGTGCGAGTATTCGGGGTAGAGGTCCAACACCTCGTACAGCCCCCTCAGGTTAATACACTGCAGGTCACAGTAGGTCAGGGCTTTCACATCTGCGTTAGTTTTTATCACCCGGTCATCTAAGGACAGGTTCGCACCGATAAGGTCGCCTTTTCCTGCTCAGAGGGAGACATGGACATGGTAGGTCAGAATAAGGGTTGCAACAAAATGTTTATTCTCCAATGAAAGGGGTTGAGGATGCAGACTCTAATGCAACATGTTTCAGATCTTCCATTTATTAAAGAGCTTCTCAGGGAGTGTACAAATCTGAGTGTGCAGGAGCAGCATGACGCTGAGGCATTGAGAAGATAATCCTAATGAGACTGTTTATATGTTTGTTTGTTTCATGTCTGTTTTTTTTTGTGTGTATGGGCTTCAGAAAGAGTAGCTGCTACCTTAGTGGCAGCTAATGCGAAGAATAAAGAAGACCACCAGTTCACCTGTTCTCATATCAGTACGCATTAGTTGAGTTACTAATATTAATGTCACAGATTTGTCACTTTCTAATAAGCTAACAGCAAAAGTCAGCCAGTCAGACGCTATTCTAAATTACTTAAATAAAGGGTTCTTACAACAATCTACCAAGTCTATTTTTACTTACTTTATTTTTATTCTTATCTACACACACATAAAACTCCATAAAGACATTGAAAAAAATAGGAAAAGTGTCGGGAGAGGTCAAGAGGCCACAGGCTCATACAATGGACATCCCCTCAACTTCAGGAGCAAAACAAACGAAAACAACAACAAAAGCTAACTGATAACCAGAAGTATGCTGAGCAGAAAAACTAACCAATCAGTGGACAGCAATCTATTAAAACTCGCCTAACATTTATTTAAATGCACTAATACATTATTTGTTAAGCAGGATCTGAATTTACTCATGGATGAGAGGCTCGTACTTATGACAGTATAAGAGAATAATACCTTTTTGTTCAGGTATCAAAGGTTTATTTACTTGTGAAAGGCGTCTAAATGCAGCACGAGAAAAAGTAAAAGGTTCATCCAGGTTTCAAAGAGGTAAGCAAAAAAGCTAAAACTTGAAAAGTATTGTAGCGGGGCCGAATACTGTATCACCTTAAAAACAAACTAAGTAGACTATGAATGAATCAGAATACTACTGTTTACAATATATGATTATTATTTATGAAACATAATCACTTTCACTGTTCTAGTAAATTTGCCTGAATGAAGTGGTGCTGACAGCTGTTTCCTGTTCTCTTTACACATACAGGACGAAGCTGTATGAAGTTCCCCGTTAGTGTTAATGCCCCTTAAGCAGTGATAAAATATTCATTATGGTCATTGTGAACTGTGAACGCTGCTCGATTACACCGAGGCTGATGAAGCAGCAGTCGTGACTGTTCATATTCTCTCCCTCCTTTTCTCTCTCTCTCTTGCTGTCACTCGGCCGACTCCATCTCACTTCAGTCATTACGTCTCTCTCTTCCTCTCTCTCTCTAGATCCCTCATGTTCCCGCTATATCAAAACCCTTTGTCATTGTCTTTTGCATCCTCATTACTGCCTCCTTTTTTGTATTCCTTCTCTGACTGTTGTCTATTGCTTCATCTTTCCTTTCTTTGCCTCTCCATCTATTTTCTTACATTCCTTCTTTCATCCTTGTTCCCCACTTAGTTTTCTGTCCTCTCCCACCTTTCTACTACCTGTTTTTATTATTTCCCTCCTTCTTGTTTTCTACCCTATCTTCCATCTCCCCTGTTCTCGTCTTTGTTCAGTTCTTTACTCCCTGTTTTCTGACCTTTTTTATTCCTCCATTGCACACACTTCTAAAACATGGTTAAAGTGTGTTTAAAATAACATGCTTCAAGGATGTGTGTGAATATCATTTACTAGGTAAGCTTATGTTAAAATTAAAGCATATGTTATAAGTTTAAACAACATAAATGCACTGAACAAGTAGGAATGCATTATTTAGGACAAGCTGAACTGTGGTTTATGTGATAATTTAAATTGTGATATATAATTTGTGAAACTTTTACAATGCATTTTGATTTATTAGAGAAACAAAATCCAGTAAATAAATAAATAAATACATACATTTATACATTTAAATGCTGATAGAACACTTAAATAATTCATTCCAGCACAGAGATGTTATTTACCAGTGTATCAATTCTGTCTCTTTTGTGCTCTTCTTAAAGGTTATCAACTGAAATACCTAATCTACTGTTCCATTAAATTGTCTTTTGCCAAGTCTTGAATAACGATAAAAAGAAAAGGAAGCATTTGAGTTGTCCATGTGTCCTCTGCTGCCCTCTGGCCTTTATCGACCTTAGAAGAAGATGGAAGAAAACTTAAATAACTTGATATTCATGGTTTCCATCTTTACTATCTTTATTCCTTTTTTCCTTCCATACATCTTTATTTTCCAGTTTTCTTTCCATCTTACCCTTTCTATCCTTACTTCTTTCTCTACTCTGTATTTCCATGCTTCTTCCCCTGCTTTCTTCCTGTCCTCTTTACTCGCTGTTTTCTTTCCTTTTTCATTTTCCTCCCTTCTTTATTCTTCCTTAAACCCTCCCATCTTTTCTGTTTTGCCTCATATTTCCCTCTCCCTGTTCTATTTTTCCTTCTTCTCATCTTTCATCCCTGTTAATTCCCTCCCTTTTCTTCTGTTCTTTTGTCTTCCACCAGTTTTCTTCCCTTTTTTGTTCTCTCTTCCTCCCTGTTGTTCTTCTTTCATTGCTTTCTCTAAGTTTATTTTTTATCTCACACCCCTCTCAGTTTTCCTCCTTCCCTTTTTTGTATGTCTTTCTCTCCTCCTACAGCCCTTCACCACTCTCCTCTTTTTTCAGCCCCTACTTTCCTCCACTTCCTTTCACACTCTCTCCCTACCTCCTCTGCACTTAGTCCAGCTGTTTCATTTCTTTCAGATATTCTACTAAACATACAATCTCTCTTTTCTCTCTCCATCAACCCCACTTTCTCCTTATTCTCTGTTTCATGTCTGTCAACATGGCCTCTCTCACTCTCACCCACTCTCTATTAGGAGGTACTGAGCCGTGTCTACAGACTTGTGGTGTGACAAGGAAGAGGGCGATGGAGAGACACACAAACAGAGAAACAGAAACAGAGCTTTTTTTCTCCTTCAGTCAGACATTCACTGTCAGCCTGACCTTCTGCACAGTCAGCAGGCAAGCACAGAGACAATGCTCTCTGCCTGTCAAGCCTACACGCATGCACACACACGCACGCACGCACACACACACACACGCGCGCATGCACGCGCACGCGCACATGCACACGGACACACGCACACACGCACACACACGCCAGCCACCCCCCCACACACATCACTCTGTACAGCAGTAAACAATACCACCTACATACAAGTACAGACATATGCAAAGTTTTTTTTTCAACAGGAGTGTTTGCATACTGGCACTGAGACACACATACACACATGCACACACGCACGCACACACACACATGCACGCACGCACGCACGCACGCACACAGACACGATAAAAGTGATTGAGATAAAGATTGTAAGTACTGCACCAAAATGAGAGTGATGAATGGAGGTCCAGATTCAGATCTGTCTTGCTTTCTCTTACTTTCTCTCTCTCTCTCACACACACGCAGCGTGGCACTGCCAGTGTTCAAGAGGAGCGACCATGCGGCTGTCTTGTTGGGGTCAGGTTGTGTATAATTATTCCACAACCCAAAACCATGGATTACCAGAAACATGGACAATTATAAATCAATGTAAGAAGAAGCAAAAAAGACTAAATTACATTGCACAAGTTAAAGTATCTGATAGTTTTCCATTTCACTAGACCTTTTATACCTTTTATAATTCCATGTGACAAATAAACGATTAATTGATTAACTGAAAGCAGCTTTTTATGAATTTGAGAACATCAATAACAAGATACCAAAAAGATATTTCTGCCAGTATAAAATGATCATTTAAACGACTGCATGTTAGAGAGTGTGTGTGTGTGTGTGTGTGTGTTAGCGAACAGTGCTTCAATTTATGCATCCTTTATATAATTTTGATTCATTTATTTTTCTTTTCATTAAGACTTTACATAATCACTCCTACAACAATAACGGCACTCACATGTTTATTATTGTAATTTTATGAGAAAAGACACCCAAAAATCTTTTCTTAGTTTGAGCTGAATTGCAGCTTTAGCAAATGTTTTAGAACTTCGTCCCTCCATTAATTAGAAGCAAATTTCTATTTTAGCATCACAGCAATCTGGAATTGCTGATTTCAGGGTTATCCCTCTACTGAAATACACCTTTTAAGTTTCCTCTTTATTCTGTGTCTGCTGTAGAATGCACAGAAGTCGACACTGACAGCTGATACTGTAATTAGCCGCTGCCTTAGCAAATCAAACATTCATTTAACACTACGAGTAAAAATGCATGCAAATTTGGCCTATAACGACTGACTTTAACTATACCTTGACTGGACCAGACAGCACTAAACTGGTCTTCACTAGATGGAAGTGAAATTACCTGACCCTGGTGAACTGGACTGATGAAATGGGGCTGGGCTGAGCAGATTAAACGAGACAGGACTGATTTAAAATGCTGCAAAACAGACTTGACCGCACTTGGCTGCACATTACTAGACTGAAGTGACTTAACCTGTACGTAACTGGACGATCCTGGGTTGCCCTAAATTGATTAGTTGATTATCTTATAATACAACCAGTGGCTGAATGTGTCTGTTTAAACATCTGTTAGTGAGCTCTGCTCACCTACATATTCACTCTGTAATTCTGTCACTCTGTAATGTCAGCCAACACTAACTAAAGCTTTCAAAATCAGGAACTTAGCTCAACCATTTTGCATGCACGGCTATAGATAATGCTTTGGCTCCAACAGCTAAAACATATTGTTGAAAAAAATCTAACTGGGGTTGATTTTATGGGAGTTTAATAACAGTGGGCTCTGAGAGTGAGCTGTGGCCTTTAGGACACTGTGATGCTCCTATATCTACACAATGGGCTCATTTAAAGACCCAGCTTTATCACAATGAGCCGCACTGAGCTTCATTATGAGGCTTGCTGCGAGAAGTTTCTTTGTAAAACTATAATGATGGCACAGAGGGATTCTTGCTCCTTCTTTCACACACTTTCACACCCCTCTTCCTCCCCTCCATTCCCCTCATGCCTTTATTCTTTATCGTACCCAGGATGGCCAGCACCATGCCGTCTTTCAGCACCTCCATGGACCCGGAGCAGACAAAGAAGATGGCCTGGAGTGCGTCACCCTGTCGGAGGAGGTACTCTCCCGGAGCGCAGAAGGAAGTCTTGATGTGCAGCGAAAGTGAGCGCAGGCAGCCGCGGCTGGCGGAGGCAAACAGCGATAGCTCCAGGATCTCCTTGTTAAGGTGCATGGTGATGTCGGATCGCAGCTCGTCCGGGAAGTCCTTTAGCAGCTGTAAAGTTGGTCAGAGGGAGAGAAACGGAGAGGGGGAGAGAGAGAGAGAGATTTTTTTCATACCTTATTTACATTTATCCGTCCAACATCATCACAGACACAATAGAAAGGCACACAAAAATCAATACTCTTCTATTGTCAGTTTTCCCATTTAAAAAAGAAAAAGTCGACCAATAAATAAATGTGCAAAAAGCAAACTTTCCCCATCAACAGTGCAGAGGATGTCCCTATAGCACCAGCGCTATTTTAAAGTCCCCAGGTCCCCTACCATTTTATAAAAACGAAAATCCAGCCACAGTCTGGCCCTGACACTACAGAGCCACTGCAGCCTTTTGTCCTGCCCTGTCCTCCACTCTGTTCTTTCTGCTCAGGTACATCTTTGCCTCACCTGACAAAAAAATTAGGAGCTGCCACTTCGAGAGAGAGAGAGAGAGAGAGAGAGAGAGAGCAAGAGAGAGAAGGCAGGCAAGAGTGAGCAAAGTATGACATCTGTGGAAGCACAGCCATGCTGAAAGTCATTGATTACATTTCCAAGTTTGGTTCCCTTTGATTCCATTCTTAAGCTATTGCACCACAGGAAACATTAGTGTCAAGCCAAGTTTATTTCCAAGGCCTAAAATCAATTGTTTGCCTCAGAGTGTTTTACAACCTACACAAGACACAACACCCTATGTCCCTATGTATGTATATATGTGTATATATATATATTTATCTATATATATATGTGTGTGTGTGTGTGTGTGTGTGTGTGTGTGTGTGTGTGTATAAATATATATATATATACACACACACAAAATTCTATATAATTTAATTTCCAGTCAGGATTTGTTTTCTATGTCATATGGACTTTAGAGCCTTAAGCCTTAACTCAATGCTGGACCCTCAGAATAAACATGTCTATGTTAAAAACACACAAATACACACTTAACAAAATTCCTCAAATATGATCTGGAAAAACCCCTGTCACAGTTTAAAAAAAAAAAATCCAAACATTCCATTTAATCTATCTGTCTGTCTCCTTGTTGGGACTACGATCTGGAGCTCACCATCACATAGAATGGATCAATGAGTCATCCGAGCTAGTCTGACTTTAATCAACAGGTCCATCTATAATTCATCTGTCTGGGATTCATCATCATCACTCCATCTAAGTGCTGGTTGGGGCTCTGACAGCTGTCTCGCAGGCATTCACAGCCTGGAGGGACGAGCTGCTATTAGACTACTAACCTGTTGCCTCCTTTTCCCCCCCGAGGCTTCTCAAGAAAAGGTATTGTTCACTCTTTTTTTTCTGTTTTTGTGTCCAAAGCCATCCTTGTGCCTTAATGTTGTTAGTGTTGTTTAGTAGGGATATACGATAATATCGGCACATCATCTGTATGCAGATACTGGCTTAAAAATGTAAAAAAAAAAATATCACAAACTGACATAATTTAATTTATGTTTTATCTGCTGGTGGGCCATCACAATAAGAGTATACATATTATGATGTTAATGCTATTACAAAAGAGACATGATGATCACTGAAATTAGGTGGATGTATTGGATGTATTAATTTGGAATTGGTTATTTGCTTAATGATTTGTTATATATCGGCACATTGGATATCACCAAAAAAATCCAATATCATCATCTCTATTGTTTAGGACTAAGTGTGATCTCCCATTGTCCCAGTATCATGTGTATTGCCACGGTCCTGCAATGATGTCACTTATACCCTTTGTCCTCCAAAACTAGCATGTGTAAACAGGATTTTTTAAATCCAAGAAAATCTGATAAAACTAGGCAATTAGGCTACTGGGCCTCCTATTGCATGACAAGTATGCCTTCCTCTTTTTCTTCCCCGGTTTGTCATGTTTGACATCACAGAAAAAGGTTAGTAAACAGTAGAAAGCAGTATGGAAGCCAGTGAAAATGTTAAAGTGATTGCATTTTTTTTAACTGTCTCTTACTTATTTTAACTGTCTCTGTGACTTAGTGCTGATTCAGTTCTGAATGACATCTGAGTGCTGCTTGGACGGAGTCAAACTGAATTTTGGAGTGGCATGCCATTGCATCGCGTTGCATTGTAATATTTCAAGTTTTTTGTCTACTAGGAAAAATTCAGAAATTCTCAAATGTCTGTACATTCCTTGTGCTTTACACTTAACACACACCTGATTTCAACTACAGGCAACCTAGAAAAAGGCCAGTGAGGGTTAAATCCCTAAATCTCAAGGCTACAAAATATCCTGTCATCCCCAAATGGCCATGTAAACCATTTTTTTCATTCCTGTCTTCTGTCCCCTCAGTGTCAGTCAGTACAGAAGAAAACATCACGCTCTTATGTCGATAAAGATCATGTAGTATCGATCATATCACTCTCATGATGAGTTTGAACGTGGATGATGACAATTGAGAAGTATGTGATCTTTCAAATGAATTATTGATCCCTATGTGCCTTGCTGCTGGGTGTCAAAAACATGAGTTAACTGAAAAAGTAGGAGAAGGATTTTTATACCAGCTTAAGTGTATATGTGCCTGTGGTACCTCGTTACAATCGATGCCGTTGTTGACCGACCAGGTTGTCTGAAAATACTCCAACATTCGCTGCTTGAGGCTCTGCGGCAGGTGATGGACACGGATAAAGTCCTTGAGGTCTTTGGTTCTGGTGTGGTACTGGGACCAGCGCGAGTACATCCTCTGGATAATGGCCGTCACATTACCGAAGACTAAAGCGTGCATCAATGCTGCAGGCATAGAGAGAGAGAGAAGAAGAGGGTTAGACAGGCAAGGGATAATGGAGCATTAGCATGAATGAACTAGACTGTCAAGACAGGGATTCAAAATAGGAGAAAAAAACTTTTCGGGTGCTATTTTAATGGCAGAGGCTTGGGGCCAGCAGGGAAATATTTTTGTGTAGCTCACTGTAAACTTGACAGTGCCAATGTGTAGGAAGAGATTCCAGTAACAGTAAAAAAAGCAGTGCAACATTAATGACCACGACATGCACTCAGACAACTGCTCAACCCAGGACAACGATGCAGTGAGAGACACAACAGGAGCAGTTATGCTCTGGACTGTCTTCACCGGTCTCTCCTAAACCATAAAGACTCCTGCTGGTATAAAATGCTTGCAGCCACATTGACAATAGATATGAATAGGAATAATCCAAGTATGTACGCAGCTAAAGAATAAGTTTGTTAGGTTTTTTTTTTTGTTTTTTATTTCTCCCATGTTTTTGTGCTTAAGAGTCAAATTGGAACAACACATTTTGAAATTGGTCCAGTGAGAGAGACAGACTGCAATGTGACATGAATGGCATTTAAGCACTGTCAATTTACACCCCCTAAAAGTGCTTGATTTTGCCAGTGACAGGCTCAGATTGTTATTGCAAGTGTCTAGCAACATAATGCAATCCCTACAGAGATAGACCTTTTTGTTAAAGAGTTAAAGAGTAAGATTCTTTTTGTTTAACCAGAAACAGCCCCAAAATCAGTATCATCAAAGCCACCAGACTCCATTTAAATAAACACTTAATCATCTGAAAACACACATCATTCAAAGTCAACAGAAACAAAACAAAACTCACAAAAGCCATCTTGGTTTGTCTTTCCACTGTTCCAACAATCAAAATCCCTGGTTTGGATGAAATAAAACCTTAATTCACACAGTTAGACATGAAAATACACGCTTACATTACTGTTTCATTAAATGGAGTCTGGTGTGTTCAGTGATGGGGATTTCAGAGCTGTTTCTGGTTAAAAAGAGAGAAGTCTAACTCTGTAGGGATCCTTTCTATAAGTTTTCTGTCAGTGGCAAAAGCAAGCACTTTTAGTGGATGTAAAGGGACGGTTCACATATGCCCTCAAGAATTACATTGCAGTCTATTTTGCTGATAGTGGTTGCAGCATTCTTGATTAGTACTGGACCAATTTCAAAAACTGTTTCTGCCATTAGTCACTTAGACACAGAAACATGGGAAAATAGGATCCGGGTTGGTAAATACCAAAGTTTCTGTGCTGATTTTTAAAGGCTGCATGACAGCCTCCACTTCTGATTGAAATCCCTACTAAAAAAATAAAAATCAGATTTATAAACTCCTATTTGGATGATCAAAATAAATACTACTATCATTTTAATAGGATTGAACATGATTCCTAATAGAACCTGTCAATTTCCGCAATCAAATAAAGAGACAAACCAGTCAGTCGGCTAAGTGTTATATTTACATTCATGTCTTGCAACTCTGCATCTCCTGGGCAGGAACATCAGTGTCAGGACTGAGAGGAGATGATGAGATTGGTGTGACAGATACCTGCCTATTTTACGCCCACAGATAATAGTATTCTTCCTATCTCATTCAATTTCCAGCTGTGCCGCAGGTACCTTGCACACACGTGGACATGAAAGCATCGAACATGGACCACATTTTGAGAGCAACTGTTGTGTCACTGACTCCTCTCTCCGACATGCCACACTGATTAGCAAAAATTGGCTTTTATATCACAAAATTTAAATTTGAACCATGGTGTATTGTGGTGAGGTAGATCAAATTATTCCTATTTAAACACACAGTTATTTAATTTCTTCCACAAACTCTCTGAAATTGACCCATGCTCTGCTGTAAATATGCATGTGTGCTTTGTGTTAGTTTTCATTTCGCGTTAACACACATGGGACATTATGGGTGTCAGTGTGAGTGCATGTAAGTGTGTGTGTTTTTTCAAGCATGTGTATGTGTTGTGTGCATCTGCGCCTGCTACTGGCCCCAGGCAGCCAGGGACATTTAACATTTAGCTGAACCAGAGTGGGGAGTCTCCCAAGGGAAAACCCAGCCACAGTGACCTCTCTTCGTCCCCAAAAACTAAACCTAGTGCAACGATCCAGTTTAAACTGGATCAGACCATCTAGCAAAGGTCTGTTTTATATATGTTATACTTGCCACTGTATTTTAATGAAACTATGTGCATGTGCAATTGTGTATGCTTTTTGGCCACAGTTACATGTGGTCTTTAAATACAAAGGACAGGCCAGGGAAGAAAAATAAGATTTTGTAGATATTGTGATATCTACAAAATCTAATAATCTAATAATCATATAATTTCTAATAATATCTTTTATATATATATATATATATATATATATATATATATATATATATATATATATATATATATATATATATATATATATATATATATATATATATATATATATATATATATATATATATATTAAAAAAAATGATAATATCTAATAAAGATGACCTCACTGGGCTGATTACCGACCTGGGCTCTTACAAGAAAATGGCTGTGAATTAAGCAAAATATTATGAGCTGAAGTGTAAACAAGCATTCACTTTATCCTGGAAATGGGATTAGTTGGTGGTGTTAGAGAATATGGAAAAATCTCCATCTATGTATTGCGCAGTTTGCCCCAAGTTTGAGAGCAGGGCACATAAAACTGGGTCATTTTTCATGATAATTAACTTTACACTTAACCCTTTGTTGTTATTTAATAGCCATTAATAAATAAAACAATTTCGTAAAGCCAAGTAAAAACAGACTGTGGGTAAGTAGATATCAAGCCCACAAATTAAAAAACCATTAGCACTGACCCTGATATTGAAACCAAGACATCATGGATTAGTAGTACATGTAAATATAAATATACATGAGCATCATTCTGCATGACGTTGTCTGAATGTAAAGAGAGAGACTAAAAAAAACATTTCTATAAAACATAAAATACACATAATCTTTGATGTGTGTTTTTTGTGTACCTCCAATTAGCATGACGCAAATTGAGAAGATCTTCTCGATGTCAGTGTTGGCGGACACATTGCCAAAGCCCACGCTGGTCAGGCTGCTGAGGGTGAAGTAGAGTGAGGCGATATAGACGCTGCGGATAGCGGGGCCACTGCCAGGGCCACTGCCTGTCCCGTTTACACCTCCTATGGCATAGTATGGCGACTCCAGGCGCTTCCCCAGCTCATGAAGCCATCCTGTTTTGAAGATGGTGTAAAAGGGGATAATGATGGATGGAAGGACAGATGGATGGTTAGAGCATAGATTGTATAAAATAGTGGACATAGCTATACCATGACGTAGCTAACTCAGGATGCGAATCTGTTAAACATTGTATATTGAGCAATATTGTATATCGTTTGTAAATAAATATAAAATAATACTCGATATGGATTGTGCAATAATGTATATAGTCTATAGTGTATGGCCTGTTAATAGTTGCTAAATTCAGATAATATTTTTTATACTTAAATTCTCCTTTTCTTCATTTTTTTGTTTTTTGTATTCTCCTTTTATATTTTTTTTATTCTATGTTTAATGTTGTCCTGAGTTGCTGTAACAAGTAAATTTCCCCAGTGTGTGAATTAATAAAGGTTACCTTTTTTATCACCCTTTGTGTACTCTCTTTTTGAAGCCGGCATTGTGGCCACCGACACCTTGTTTTTTGGAGCCATAAGCGACCATATTTGGATTGGTAGCTGGCACTGTGGAGGAGCAACGGGTGGATCTAACTCATTCAAAGAACTGCTTTGCTGCTTTGTTTAAAGCTGGTAACTAAAGCAGCAACATTGGCACACCCTATCTATAGGAGCATCGTCACTAGGCAAATAAGGGAGAATAATTTCCCAAAAACCTTATCTTTTTCTGTGAACAGTAATTAATAAAAGAATCAAAACAAGCCTTAGCACAAAATCATCCATATTTCCACAAATATCCCAGTGTTCTTGCATTGAAGGTCTCATTGCTATCACCACAAGGGCACCATATTAGTTTTTTATACAATGAGCTCTGCAGTGGTCATCTCATATCTCAGTGCAGTGAAGCATGTAGATGCATACAGAGCTGACAGCATTGTTTCCACATCGAAAACTATGGCAAGCAGTGTTTTCCTCCAAGCTTCATCCAGAACAATGGATTTAAAGGTTGACGTAGATCAGATGGTTGGGAACTAGAACTGATCCCTGGTCAGTACAGTGTGCAGACATGCAGCCAATCCCAGGAGAGTCTCCTGTGGACACTGATGAATGGTAATTGGATGGAAGCCCCTCATAGCCGCCTGATTTCAATGCTCAGTTCAGCATCAGAAATACATAATTAGGACACAACACATTAATCCTGCCTCATGCACTGACCTGTTATTTTATGACACTGAGATGCAGTAATTGGTGAAGAGAAATCTGCATCGTACTCATGACCCAGTCAATGCTGACCCGGAACCAGTTATAAAGACACTGCAGCGAGGTAATTGCGAGCAGCGCAGCTCATCGATACTGACCTGAGACCAGCCCAGGGGGCCTCATTATATCAGGGACCTGGAGGCTGGGGGGGGTTACAGGAGGAAGCACGCCATTCGCTCAGTCAGTTTAACAACACACATAAGCACCTGCATGCAAGCACACACACACACACACACACACACACACACACACACACACTAAACGGATGTAATTGTTGCTCACACATTTTCACATTCAATGTCTATTTTACAAGTCAGAAATCAATAAAATTGATAAGGAAATCATACACTCACTTTGGCAATTTACTTAAATACTGAGGAACCCAGACAAACAGCATGCAGTTCTACTTCTGGACTGCAAACACCCACTCAACATGATGAATCTATAACATAACTATTAGCAAGAACTTCTCAATTCAATATCATGTGTTTCACACCCAAATCAATATGGTGTTTTTTCAATTGCTTTGTGAGGACTGTCACATTAGAGCAGTGCACCTACACTTGTGTAAAGTTTCATTATGCTGGATGGTTTTTAATCCTGGTTGTACATAAACATCTGCCTTCATAGCTCTAAAATCTACAGGGATGAAGTCCATGATGAAAAACAGGCCTATGGGTGAATATCAGATGCTACCTGCTGGCAAAAAAAACCTGCAGGTTTCACACATCAATAGCTTTTCAGAACCTTGGCTGATTTGGAAATAATGAGCTATGAAACTGTGATGCACCAGAGATTTGACACATAGCCCCATGCATAATGTAATAGTTGAGATAAAGCAGAAATTACAATCTGGACACGAAAAATGCAAAGAGTAGAACAAAACAAGGAAAAGAGACATGTAAAATGCTGATTAAAAAAAAGTGAAATTACTTATTTACTTATTTTATCAATTCCAGGTGATCAATAAAATAATCCAACATTTTAGCTTTGCAGCCTTTTTTTGAGCCACAAGCCATAAGCCATTCATCCTACAGCTTTTGCTCATAGAAGCCCAGTGTTTCCTATATATTGATTTAGTGTAGAGCTTGACAAAGCTGGATAATGGCTCCCTGGGCTAGAAAAATGGAGATAAAATGAAAACACTTTGTCTGGTTTCACTATTGCACGTATATTTAAAAAAAAAAAAAAAAAAAAACAACACACAAACAATTACATGTGCATCAAGAATAAAAGTGCCTGTATGTCATGCTATGAGATCAATGCCATTTTGAAACCAATACACCTTAAAGCGTGCTGCTGGACTTATATCAAACTCCTGCCTTTTACGAAATCTCCCATTTGAAGCCTCAATTTGAAGCTGTTTCTCAGTGCCTTCCATACAAATCCAACAATATTATAGTTGATGCTTCATGGTCGTTATTCCTTTACATACCTATGCATTATGTATAATGCATGACACAGAATACCAGACACACACTGCAGGTAACTTCATATGCCATTCAATTCTCACCATAGCAACAAAAAAGCCAATGTGAAAGTGTCAAAAAGTGTAGTTCCTCAAACTGCCACTTAAGGCTAGCGTCCAAAGCAAGTCAATCTGCATACACCCCCAAGTTAAAATGCCCAATTTTACAGCAGTTATTGTCTCCCTAGCTCATTTCCTTTCCTTTTCCATTTCCTTGTAACCATGGCTTAACCCCAGATCGAAATGCACGGTCGTTGCCATGGCTGTCACTATCTCAGTAGTTTTT
Source organism: Plectropomus leopardus (assembly GCF_008729295.1). Lineage (NCBI taxonomy): Eukaryota > Metazoa > Chordata > Actinopteri > Perciformes > Serranidae > Plectropomus > Plectropomus leopardus. Next base: position 15,957,664 of record NC_056480.1, on the reverse strand, counting down.
TAGTTCATAAAAGTTAATTGTAACAATTTGGTTGCCTGAGAAAAGTCTTGTTTGGCTTTTGATTATACTAATAGACAGTTTTTGCTTTAAATACATTTTTTAAAATGATTTTAAGCCTGTTTAACAAAAATTTACATTAGTGTTTGCATTACCACAATTGACCATTACTGTATATGTACTATGCTAACCAAGCAAACAGATAGAGTCAGGGATAGCTCCACCCTCTTATCCAATTAATGATCACTTCTCATCAATTCTGGCTCCCAAAATCCAAGATGGCAATGGTCCAATTTTGAGGCTTCAAAAAGGGGCTCCACAAACCAATGGGTGATGGCTGTAAAGTCTCTGTGAAGTCCTTTATTTTTACACAGTCTATGTGTGTGATGCATGACACATGATGCAATATACATGCTGCTGTAGGTAGTATGTGTTAATCCTTTATTTGGACTCACACTTTTGTGAACAGACCTTCTCGTTTTATGCTCACTGAAGCTAACTCCCTTTTTAATCTGGATTAATTCTACAGATGGAGGCCGTGTAGTTGCATTCTGATCATACCAAAGTATTTTTATTTACTAAATCTGAATCTTCACAATGTTATTAGTATATGTGCCATGTTTGTGGTGAATCTACAGATTCAGTGGCATGCTAACTGACATGATATAAAGATATAACACAGGCCTGTGAAATTGCATACCTATATTTTATAGCGCGTGGCATTCCCCGGCAACACTTATCTAAGATCTAATAGCCCCTCCTTTCAGCTGGAAAGAATGATGTTGTACAATTCTCAGTCTAGTTTTTGAACATTAACATTGATGGTTGTGTGGGCATCTATGATCCTTTACTCACCGATATCCCAGTTGTAGGCGTTGGCTTCCATCTCCATCTTCCCGATAATGTACCAGATGCAGGCCATCCAGTGAGCCAGCAGGGCGAACATGGACATCAGCAGCGTCAGGACCACTGTGCTGTGCTGGGAGTAACGGTCCATCTTCTGGAGTAGCCGCAGCAAACGGAGGAGACGTACTGTTTTTAACAGGTGGACCACTGACACCTGGGAATAAAAAACAAGGATTTGAGGTGAATATATTGCTAGGACATTATTTTTAGCCCATTCACTATATATTAACACTGTATTGTTACCACCTCCTTCTTCACAAGAAGAGCCACTGAGGACAACATGTGTTTGACTTTTTGCTAAGCAGTGATCACCTTTTAAAACCACATAACCTCCTTTTTATTTCTTCAGATTTACTGGTGTTCTGCTGAGGGCAAAGTCAAAGAGACACACACAGATACAAAGAGAGTGGAACAGAAACTCTGAAGGTGAGGAGAAAGCTACAATATTACCCTAACCATCACAACTAAATGCCTAATGCCCCTACAATAACACAACCCTAAAACAAGTCTTATCCCTCAAACAGGCCTTGTGAGAAAAAGGAACAGGCCAAAATGTCTTCATTTTCCAATAATGTCCCTACTATGGTGGTTAAACAATTTTATTTAGTCCTTAATTTGAAGCAAGACAAAGTACACAAACACAGGCATGGAGAAAACACACACACACACACACACACACACACACACACACACACACACACACACACACACACACACACACACACACACACGCGCGTGCACACTAATACACTGCCTGAAGCGACAAAAAGCTCTTCACTATCCTTCATGTCCTCTCCAACATTAGCGGCTGCTCAAATGCTCTCAGATTCTATAATTAGAATTTGACAAATGCTTGTAAACACATTGACAACATGATCTATATGAAGATTCCCTGATGAAGGAGTCCTTGAATATAAAAGGACCAATTAGAGCAATCAGACACTGGCTCACAGGTGTGTTTGTTTTGCTTTTTACACTCCAATCCCCCACCATCACAATCCAATATTTCTCTATGACAGCCTCCTGCATTGTCTGTCTTTGCTCACTCGTCCATTCACTCTTCAATAAATTAAAGCACTTTTTTTCACACTTCCCTCTGTTGACTTACCAACATGTCCTGATCCCAACTGATCCCAGTAGCGTACCTGTTAGAGCAGGCACCCCGTGTACTAAGGCTATTTCTTTGCCACAGCAGCAGCAGGTTTGACTCCAAATTCAGCCCTTTGCTGCTTTTCATTCCCTCTTAAACAATTCATTTTTAAGTAAACTTCCTTATTTTCTGGCAACAAAAGCATGTGGCTGCGCTGTATGTATGCTACCGTGGCAAAAAGTGCCTATGTGTGTCGTGTCTGACACCTAGATCCATTAACAAAGTGGCGCTGTTAAACACACAATGTTCCCTCAAAGTTCCCTTGTGCATGTTTCCATGTGCTGTGGATGTGATGTGAATTTTATCCTCTGTGCACCTGCTCCTCAGGCAATCTCCACTAGCACTCTATCATTTGGGGCTTGCCATCGAGTATCCCCATTGGACACACACACACACACACACACACACACACACACACACACAAGCTATTATTTACGAGGATATAGGACAGAGAGGATATTTGTAACCATTCTATGAGGATGTATATTGCATGTGTATGTGTACTCTGTGTGTGTGTGTGTGTGTGTGTGTGTGTGTGTGTGTGTGTGTGTGTGTGTGTGTAGGGGGTGTGGGGGTGGTGACTGAGAAAGTGGGACAGATATTCTACAGAAAACGTATATATAACCTAATAACTAAAACGATGTGAGACATATAAGCAACAGAGAAATTATAACAAAAGAGGAGAAAAAGAGCGTGTGTGTGTGTTTGTGTGAGCATGCGTGTGTGTGTGTGTGTGTGTGTGTGTATGTGTGTGAAACAGAATTACACAGATCATTTGGGTAAAACTAAGAGGAGGAGATGTGCACACAGTTCTTATCAGAGCTGCTCCTGACTGTGTCTCCAGTATGTTTTATGGCAGTTTTTGCACCCTCTTGCAGTGAGATATAGAAAACTGGTGCAGCACGAGGGGTAATGAAGCCTCCTGCCGAGCCCTGGGGAGAAGCTCCATCTCTTCGCTGCCATCTATCACCACCCCGGCACCCCACCTATGGAGAGCGCAGGCTGCGCCACATCCCTAATCCTCCAGCAGCATGAACAGTAAGCAATGCAATGTACCCAACAACGTGTGCACACCTCCTGCCACTTTCTCCATCAACTTTTCCCCTCTACTACTTCCATTCACATTTGCATCTCCTCTGCTCATCAGGTGTGGAATTTACCTTTAACTTCTTGACTGACTTATTCTCCCTCTGCTTAAGGTTGTATTTGCATGAGTCTATAACTTTGAAGAAATGCTTATCTCCCCCCCTGCAGCCTCGCCTTTCGCCCTACAAGCCAATCACAATAGTGTGACTGACTAATCATGTTTATTTTAATTTATCTTATTGACACTGTTCTCCAATACCATCTAGGACTCCAGGCACAGGAAACTTACTGCTAGGTGCTTTAGCTATAACTGTAGCAGATAAATATCAATCACAAAAGACGTTATCACTACAGGAGTCTCAGGCTTGCATGTTTATCTTACTTCTGACCAATCTGTGCAGATGATTGTGCAGCAGCTCAGAGAAAAGGAAGAAACCTGGTGATAAGCTGAGGGGATGATCATGACAAATAGGTAAATATGATGAAAATAAAGAATATATCATAGCTATTGGGGGAAAAAAAGGGATAGGATCACCTTACAGTCTGTAAAAAAAAATGCCAAAAAAAGAAGATACTAGAGGTATACAACGAAAGAAACAGAAACACGAACACCAGGGAGGGACAGTGCAGAGGCCCCTTGGCTCATTTTGGTGAAAGATGGCTTCTGTCCTCAAAGGGGACATCACTTGAAATGCTCTGTTCTCAGAGGGCACATTGCGCAGAACGCTCAGCAATTAACGGCCACTCCCGCTCTGCCCGGCGGCGGCAGGGGAACTTATGGACCAGTAGCCCTACACCAAATTCCAACCTACTGGGAGTGCATGGTATTTCCATTAATAGAGTCTGGAACCAAACAAGTACCTTCGCCTGGAGCAGCCTGTCACTGTGCCCACCACATCCACTCACACTTTCTTTCACAGCACTGCTCCTCCTCTTTCTCTCCTCTCAGTCTTACCACACCTCTTTTTCTTTTATTTAACTTACAATAAATAGTTCCTCCTTTTTATTGTTTTTTTTATTACTAGTGTGATTTCTGTTGTTTTATCTATATGAGGATAACCTGCATATTTCATACAAAACTGTAACTTTAAAGGGGTAGTTCACCTCCAATTTAAAAATCCATATTTTTCCTCTTACCTGCAGTGCTTTTTTATCAATTTCAATTATTTTGGTGTGAACTGTTAAAGATATTGGCCATAGAGATGTCTGCCTTTTCCAGTATAATGAAACTAGGTGTCTTGGCTTGGCTTGTAGTACTCAAAGCACTAAAAAATACATTTGAAAAACTCAACCTCTCTTTCCAGAGATTATGACCCAGTTATTCAAGATAATACACAGACCTTGCTGTGAGTAGTTATATGTACAAACTATATTCTCTCTACCGAACTACACCCACCAACCATATCACCACGCAGAAAGTGTGCATCTACTGCTAGCTCACTTAGCTCTGCTAAGATAGTTATTGTTACAGCTCAGCTGAGAAAGACTCCATTTATGTTTACATCTCCTGCCTCTCATCCACAACTCTTTCCACCACCTTGTATGTAGATTGTCCATGTCATTATTGAAGGCTCAGAGCAACAGATGTAGCTTAAAGAGCATAAAAAAGAGTATGGGCAATCAGAGGTGGATGTGTCCAACAAACACCAGACTTTGAACCAGGAGACCGGTGTTCAACACCAACAAACAAGATCATTTGTGGTGTTTGTGCCACTTAAAGCCAGAGATTTTTTTTACCAACATCTGCAATCTTTTCCTAACCACAACAAAGTGGTTTTGTTGCCTAAACCTAACCACAATTGCTTTTTTACCATCACATTTGTGCCGCTCAAAGCCAGATGGCTTTTTACAACATACACAATGTTTTCCTGACAATGACCAAGACCTTCTGCACCAAGATATGACACAACAGGTTGCCCTAGGCATAATTTTAGTAACAGCAGGGCATTTGCCCAAGTGGCAAAATGGTAGCAAAATGTGACGATGGGGATCATGCTGAACTTTGATGGCATGCAACTGTATGAGTTCCAACTGTGGACCTTTTGACAGTGGTTGAGTGAGAGAAAACAGCATATCTCACTCTAAATTAGAAGGCAGAAAAAAAGCTTTCATTTACAACCAATCAAAAACCTCCCTATAGTTTAGTGCTTCTAGTGGTTTACACTATTCAGCTATGGACAAGCAAGGAATATCCAACGTAATTGCTCCAGACCTCCATTTCATAAGGGGCAGCATGTATTTGTCTCAACCAGAGCAGAAAAGGGGTTAAATGATACAGGTTTGATTGTTTTCTCCGCCTTTGTACAGTATGTGGAATCAATACGCAGAATAAAAGCGGGGCAAGACACAATCCATGCAATCTATACTTATGAAAGGTCAAATGTGCTGGAGGTGTTGTACTTTCTAATGCACCACTGTGTTGACAGGATTAGGGGTCTTGGGGTCTCTGTTGTTGGGCTGTCCATCATGAGATTTGGAGTTTTACAATATTTAAAGTCATGTTCAGTGATCTTGTACCGAGATTCCTTTTTTTTTTTATAGTTTTTCCCTTTATTTTTTAAAACATCTTTTCAGGTAATTGTATTGAACATAAAGCATTGCTTGGGTCTAACGATTTGATTATGAAATGTTGTATTCTGAATCAAAGAGTAATACATCTGCAATGTGAATGTAAAGTAGCTGATTGATTATGTTCTATATTAAACCCTGGGGGTTAAGCAACACGCCAATGGTTACTCACCACACTGACTTTGAAGGCATAGAGCAGGTCAAAGGGCAACGCAGCCACCAAGTCGATGATGAACCACGTGGTCAGGTAGTGGATGCAGATCTGTCGGGCATCAAAGATCACCTGGCCCGATTTGCTGACATAACTTGTGCGAAAATTAAAAACAATGTCTGGCAGGAAAGACAAATAAATAGAGTTGACGTGTGGTTTATTGTAAATGCTGGTTATTACGACAGGATATCTGTATTGACTTACCGTATATTAGATGAACAGTTTATAAACACTGTAATTCTAAGTTCTGCAATTCTGCAACTAACCTATAATGAACAGTATCTCCACTGCGATATCGCTGACAGTTGTGCTGCGGGTCAGGTCATCATCATCACCAATGAAGCACACATTGTACGGCACTGTCACAGCAACGTAAAATGTGGCAAGTAGAATCAGCCAATCCCAACCAGCTTTGAACGTGCTGTAGTGAAGAAGGATGAATTTGGACTTCTTGGCATCTGCTACCTTGTACTCTGGCAGAGCAGGCAGATCCCCAAACACATTCTGAACAGGATGGAAAAAAAAACAAATACAAGAGTGATAAAGTAGCAATGACTTACTTTGTTTAGGTCAAGCTATAAAAATTTTACCTTATAAAAGCCTTTCCAGGTTGATGGTCAAACGAAATCTTAACTAATACACTGTTATTATGCAAAGAGTACAATTCTGTAACTGTCAGTGTACCAGCTAAACAACTGCTAACTGCACTTTGATTGGTTTGCTAAACTTGCGGTTGAGTTGTGATTAAGTGCAGTTGAAAGACATGCAGTAAAATCAGGCAAATTTAACTGCAATTTGACTTAGCTAACTAACTAACTAGCTAACTAGCTAACCATCTAACTAACTAACTGGTGGAATAAATTACAAAAGACTAATAAATAATACATACAAATAACCATGTGGGGCCCAGCTAAACAGCCAGATATTCCGCTAAGTATACACACCAAAAAACAACTAAAGGAGAATGACTTTTCCCATTTGTCAGATGGACTCTTAATAAATGAATGTTGATGTTGCAGCGTCTGCTTGAAGTGTATATAGGCTAATTGCTAATGAGTAAGTTACCAAAATGATATTTTGTTTTTAAGATTTGTTGTGCTGCCCCCAAGTGGCCAAAAATAAACAGCTAGCTAGACTAATTATATGTTGAAATCATAACCAACATTTTTTAGACATTTGTGCTGTATCCTACTGTAATATCTTCTAACTACATCATATGCAATTTAATTCATGCTACAAATGATCAAACCTGTGATAAAGACAGGACTGTATTAGTGTTCCCCAGCTCAATATCCTTTTTCAAAGAGTTTTATAATAGAACAAATTATTTCATTTGCATTTCTGTTCTCAGCAATGTCCTTCTCGAGTTCAAATGTTCAATGTACCTTTCCTTGAGTCAACATGTTGAAATCACCCAACTACAGCTTATAGCCTGCTGATGTTAGACTCCTTGGAACCTTCAATTTACACGCAAGACAGTTTTCTTGATTTTAGACGCTGACAACAACGCAGTGGCTGAACTGATTTTTCCCATTCCAATTGCATTCGAAACGTCTATCTCCCTTGATGCAAATGCAATTTGAATTGCAAAGACAGCCCTAACCAATTTCTGACGCTTTTAGTATATATCAAATGACATATAAATACTTGTAAATCTTTTAAATCACAGGAGAGATGTAAAGTGTGTCTAATGTCTTATATTAGGTGCATAAGAAGCTGGGGAACCTAGGGCATTGTAAATCTAAGGATGACCCTTTAACGAGTACAAGACTGTATGCATCAACCAGCTTATGTTTACTGGAGAGCACCTCTCTCAACCAAGACACAATATTTCTCCTCAGCTCCCTGCCCCCTCACTGGGTTGATTGCGCTTCAATAACAGCACTGATCTACTCATTTCCTACAGTATATAACACTCTACCAATGCCCACTTCTAAACGATCCTTCAACATGTTACATCCTGCCCTGTTGTTTGAAGTACCTTGTTGAGTTTAATCTTGCTCTTCTCTCTGCTGTGGAGGTGACCAGAGATGTGGTAGAGCACTGTGCTGCTCCGCAGACGAGTTGAGCTGAATGGAGAGCCTGTTTTCACCCTGCCGCGCCGTCGCTCTGTAAACACACACACACACACACACACACACACACACACACACTCGAATTAGTACACATCCCCCTACAATACTTTACCCCCCTGTGTTAACTCCTGATGACTGAATCAGTCATTATGCTTGATGAAATACATAATATTCCATTCTGAATAAGAGAACATGAATATGCAACAGAAAGAATATGTCATTTCAGAGAAAATTGCACAATTTCTGTCATAATGTTTTTGGAAATGTCAAAGAACATGCGTTACCTGTTGTGATTCACATTATTCAGCCATAAATATTGGTTGATGATGTCTTATTGTGTAAACACTATCTCCAGATAAACAGTGCAATTTTCAGCTTTGGAAAGTTGCGACTGGGCCAGAGAGGCTGTGGTAGATTCTCTATGGTTTGTGTGTGTGTGCTTCTTCCAAGTGTATTGTAGTAGATAAAGTAGATAGTGTAGGAGTGAAGTGTTCAGACCAAGGGGATGGGTAATGGGAGAAGACACTTTATTGCTGCTGGGTACTGAGTCCCATTCTCACTGCTGTGAACCCACAGGAAAGGACTAAGGCCAGATTGGCTTGAGGGGGGTTTAACGGCAATAACAAAGCTGGAGAATGGAAGTGATAACTGCTTTTGAGTGTCCTTTGGAAAGTTTGTGTGCTCTGTATTGTGTGTGCGTGGGCCACAGACGTGGCGAACAGACAGGGCCCATCCATAACGCGGTGCAGCCTTGGGGGACGCGACACGGCAGGAGCACAGGGACAGAGACATGCTTATTTTTAGATCCAATGAATTTCCCTCTGAATTTATAGCCTTTCTTGTGGGGGTAGAAGGGGAATTTAAGTGGGGAGGGGTGAGTGCTGTGTATAAGGGGGGAGGATGAAGGCATATGGGGCAGATAGGGGAGGTGGGAAGGTTGAAGAGTTGCAAAGTTGAAGGACAGAAAAAGGGGAAAGTAGAGAAGGTGAGGAGAGGAGAGGGGTTGAAAAGAGAGGAGACTGTTGACGCTGGAGACTGGGTTTCCCACTTTTGCACACACGTCCAAACAGAGAGCTAACTGGGTCATACCTGAGATGTCCGTCCTTAAAAGGCTTCCCCCAGCATGGATGGAAATGCCCCATTGACAGTGGCCCTCCTAAATACTTTTCATATGGCCAGATGGGGCCACTGAAAATCTTGAGGTGGCAGCAAAACCAAAAGCCATAACTACATTTCAGGAATTTGCTGGTGCTGATGAAGCATATAGGATGGTTCAAAACTGTCAATATGAAAGTTAAAGGGATATTTTGCTGATTTTTCAACCAGCTTTGAATCAAAACAATGTGGGTAGTATGTATAAATGAACTGTGGTAAACTTCCTTCCATCTAACTAGTCCTTAGTTATCCCCTCTTCCCCCATGGCGATACTCTGCCAAGTCGCATATTTTATGTCAATTGAAGGAGTTTCGCTGGCTCTCGGGCTGTTGCTTTAACTACATTTTTGCACGGACAAAGACTATACAGCTGATCAGAGATTTACCCCTTTCTCTCTCAAACTCAGACCGAAATCCGATCAGAGGGTTAAACTCGGCAGTGCTGATCGAATATTAATCAATATTTTGTTACTGCACTGTCTATTTATCTCCTAAAATGTATCTAGAAACATATTTATATGCCCTATTTAGCTTTAATAGTGAAAGACTGTGAACATGAAGTGGGCTCCATACTGTTTCCTGCACAGTGAAAACAGAGGCCAAAAAAACAGAGATCAAACTGTAAAACTAAGCAGCGCTGACCAAATATAAACCAAGATTCTGTTACTAAGTTGCATATATTTCATCTCTTTTCAGAAACATGTTTAGCTTACTGTTTAACTGTAATATGAGATTGCAAGCTGCCATTGTATCAGTCATACCAGTCCACATTACATCACCCACCAGCAGGAGCGCCTGGTAAGGCGGGATGCATTGTGGTAGCTGTAGTTTTTCTACCTCTTGCGCAAAAGTGTCCTCGTCTTGGTCATGTGGCACGAATTTCAAATGTTTTTGCTATTTTGTTAAGGGGTTACATACTGATACACTTTGGATTTGGACAGTTAATATTACTACTTATCTGAAGTGAAGTGCATTATACTAATACCAGCACAATTGACTTTCTGAGCTCTGAAACAATCCTGATTACTTGGAACAAGCCTTCTCAAGTTAGGGGAGACTCGTGGGTATCCAAACCCATTCTAATTCAGATATCTTGAGGTGAGAGTTCAAGCAACCCATGTGAAAATGGCCATGCCAGTATTTTCCTCACAAAATCTTGCCTCACTTTTTAGTGTTTTTTAGCCCCCTTCCCAGTAAGCTATGCCACCATGGTTGATACCAATGATTGCCAAAGGCTGTCTACTTTCACATGATACCACTGTCACAGCCTCTTGAAGACAGTTTTATCAGCCTCCAGCTAGTTGGAGGAGGCAGTAAGGAGGCATGCAATTGATGTCATTATGTCTGCATACCTCCAGGTTGTTAATATTTCTCTTACTAAGCACCTTTAAAGATTTTATTTAAAGATTTCAATGACAAGATTCTTGTCTACGCACTTTGTAACTTTGGTGTTATACAAGCCAAGTTTACTTATTTAGTCACTAACTCTTCTGCACTGGCTTAAACCAACAAAAACAAACATACCCTTTCTACAACTCCACTGAGAACGGCATGAAAATGCAAATGTTTTGTGAGATTCACAGGCATATTCTCATTTAAACAAGCTTGTCTGACGCAAACCCATTATAGTAAGGCGTTCGTCTCTGTCTGAAGGCGTGCTGCATCAGCCTCTTTCCTTTTCTATGAAAAGCATTTCATTATGTGAGCAAAAATAACTTTGCTTTCTGCTTCCTGTTCTCCCTTATTTACAGTAATGAGAGTAATTAGGCAAATCCAGGGGAGGCAGGCCTGAGATGAGACAAGTCAGGTTTGCTGACTTCACAGACACACACACATAGACACACACACACACAAAACACACACTGACCTTCTGTTTTGCTTTGTGGGTGGATTTTGGCTTTAGTTTAGCTGTTGCCCTTAAGGTAAACCTTTGACGAAATTGATTTTAGGGGGAAGAATTTGCAACTTTGCTTCCTTTACTTCTTTGTATTTACAACGATGAGTATAATTAAAATATTGAGCGGGGAAAACGTGAGGTGAAGTTCTAATAAAGGCATCTGAGATCTAAGTGTATCATTGCCAATGTTGTAACTTTCCATCGTTCATGAGGTCTCCTAACGAGATGACAAAATACACAACTATAATCACAAATATGCACCTGAAAAGCATGAAGTTGTCTTCAATTTAGCTATTTTGGTTTATCATGCCATTAATTTTGAACAACCCTATGTTGTAAGAATTATTCTGATATACTAATGGTACTCCTTTCCAATGGAAAACATATTTTAAAAGGCATTTAATGTCCCCCGAATTACATTATCATCATCATGAGGAAATTATTTTAATAAACAGATTTGAAAATGCTCACAATTACACATTTTCTACAAAATTAGCTCTTTCAAGAAAATATCCACTTGTACATATCAACTTAAGCATGATTGTTTTTGGGGTCATGTTGAGGCATTCAGAGCACTTTGGTTTAAGTTGGGAAAGGTTGTGGTCTTAGTTAAATAGAGACCAAGGTGACAATTTCTTGGATCCTGAGACATATTTTCTTAATAAAAAATACAATTAACTAGTGGTTTTTTTTTGTTTGTTTGTTTCTTCTTTTACGAAACCCAAGTCATGCCACTATAGTGTAGTTTGTTTAAAGCCTAACATTAACTTTTTACTTGTGGCAATTGCATTTACACTTCAAAAGTGGTGTTAATCTGTGAAGATTGTCTTGCTGAACACAACATGTAAGAATCTTAAACTTTTGTTTGTCACAAGGCTTATTTTCTGCAATAATCCAAAATCCAACGGAAAAATCCTATTAGCATTTTTTGTCAAGGGAATAAGGTAATACTAACTTTTGTGTTGGCCAACAGGAAAAAAAAATGTTTTCCTTGCAGCCATCTATAAAAATTTAATTCTAATGAGATGAAAATTAAAAAAAAACAACTTAAAACAATAATGACTTGATTGTATAGTGATCATACAACCCTTTTGTTGGAGAAATTCACTTTCAACACATGACAATCAAACTTTGTGTTACAAATACAATGGACACTTAGGATTGGTTTTCTATATATAAGCAAGCACTTCACTGACAATCTGGTCTAATGGATAATGTTACACCCCTGCTGCCCAGTGACAGTTAATGATAGCCTTAACATGACCAAAATCCACATGCTAAACAAACAGTAAAAATTTTAGAGCTTTTTATGAGTTGACACTTTTCTATGTGATCCATCAGAAGCCATTAAATAACTACACGCCTCCTATACTGACCTTCTTTCTTATCCTCTTGGATGGCTTTGGCTTTAGTGTCGGTGATGTCCTTAAATGAAGCCAGAAAGAGCACCACGTCTCCCTTCTCATTCTTAATTGGCACAATGTCCAGCAGGCACCAGAACAGCACAGCTGAAAGACAGAAACACTCTTATGATCACTTTTATACACCACCTCTGATTATACTCAGAATGGATATGCTGTGTGTCGGTGCATGTGTGTGTGTGTGTGTATAGAGCAACAGTTCCACAGATCCCCAGACTTATTAGTAAGCCTATCTGCAGTTAGAAGTCCCTGGGGAGAAGCAGAGCCTTTAAATAGAGCAAGTTGCTGTTCCCTAGGCGCAGCAAGAGATGAACCCATCTCTGAGGTCCCATCTCCCGCTAAATGGATTGCTTTTCAGAGGAACTGCTGGTCAGCATGTGTGTTTCTGCACCAGCGTTTGTGCGCTTATGCTCATTACTGTGTCACTTTTTTCAGTTTGACTCATCCAAAAGATGTGAGCAAAAATTGATTATATTTTGATTTAAAAAATAATTCTCATAATAATTCTCATTACCATATCACATATTTTTTAATTAGCCTTAAATTGATCATTTCACTGTTACTCTCACTCAACTTGTGCAGTGTTGTCCAAGTCTTACTTATCCAGTCATCTGCTCAGTACTTCCCAAACACATCCCTTTCCACTAAAATCTTACTGTTGAAAACACAACACAGCCTTACACGAGACTGTTTATGCAGCAGTATTACAGTTTTAGTGGAAATGCAAGTGTTTGGGAAGTACTAAGCTTTCAACTGGATAAATGAGGCTAGAATGAGACTGCCTAACTTGTGCATGAGTTTGTAAACTAGTGTTTTGATATAATTTTGCTATTGTTAAATGCAAATCCCCATACGTTCATTCATCAAGAATTTTCTCAGATTTTGGATTCTTTGGTCATCGTAAACGCATGCCAAAAAAATCCCAAAGTCTTCTTCCCAAATTCAACATAACAAGTGGTGAAGAATTCCTCAGTGTATAAATTGTCTGGACAAGCTTTTTAACATGGTGCTGGCTGAACTGGCACCAGGCAGCACATGGTGTTAAACTGTGCTACGCAATGGCAACAACGCTGACAGAGGTAACAGTGTTAACCAGCAGAGAACTGAGGAATGGGTCGTATGCTTCTGTAACAATCCCGTCCAGATATCAGCAGTAATTGCTGTACAAAGTGGCAGCGAAGAGATGGCCAGTGGGATACACACATGCAACACACTGTGACACACAAACTGTCAGATTAAAACACACACAGTTAGCCTGATTTCATTTCCTGTTTATGGTGCTGTTACACCATTATATCTTTACAAGGCAAATAGGTTGCTAATACAGCACCGGTAAGCTGAATACTGGCATATTACACTACCATCCAAGTTTACAGTACAGAGCTGAGCCTAACAAGCTGCTGTAAGTCTGAGATGTTGTAAAAGGGCCACGGTACAGAGGATACATCTTTTCAATCTGGGTAACAACATGTCCCATCCCCTGGCATCAACTTTGAATTTCTTTGAGGAAGTTCACATGAGGAGAGCAAAATTATGTTGAGCATGAGAGTGTCTCAAGGGTTGTGTTTTTAATGTTAATTAATTAATCACATCAAATTCAGTCTAATCCACATCATGCTGTGGCATACACGTGACCGTGTCAGTAGTTTTACTGGTAGTCTTATTAGACGTAGAAGCATTTTTCATGTTTTCTCTTTCATTGTTTGATTACAGAATTTCTTTTTTCATAGTCACCTAATAGCTTGTCGTCTTGTCACCTTTAATCTCAAATACTTGTTCTGTAGCACACAGACTTTGTCAAGAAGAACGTCTTGTAAGCAGCGATCACGGTCTACCTTTTAATTCTTTTCTTTTTATAGACTAGAAAGGAATCACTGATTAAAAGGGATTTCCCATGGAGTTCCCTCCCATCACTCCCACTCACTAAATCTTCCTTGCCCAGTGATGACTCAATCACACTGTTTTTGTCTTTGTGTGTGTATGTGTGAATATCTGCATGCCTGCATGAAAAGGCAGCACTATCAAGCACACAGCGAGAGAAAGAGCGTTCCTGATTGCAAGCACGCAGCTTCCTCTTTTCTCAGGCTGACAGACGGAGGACAAACCGAGTCAATCAGCTACGTTTACTTTCAGGACTCCGCTGTGACAGACGGAAAGAGGGGGATGAGACAACATCAAAAGGCAGAGGCAGGGAAAGAAAAAAGAACATGATAAGCATCAGCGACAGATAGACAGACAAACTGGCACAAACGGTACAACATGGAAAGGGTACAAGAGGTGGAAAGGAAGAGAGAGGGAGATGAAAGGTAACAAAATGAAAGAGAAAAGTAAAAGAGAACAGAAGGGAAAAGATCTGGATCTGGGGGGCAGAAAAGACAACAAAGCAAAAGACAGGGTGGTGTAGACAGTCACATCTGTGGTGGTATTAACAGAACTGATTCTTTGCAAACTGCACTGCGTCAGCTACTAAATTTGCTTTATAAATCACAGAAAAATCATAGGGAAGTGGCACATGACACACATGCCACATACCAAAATACCTGCATGTGTCATTTTTACAGCATCATGGACAATCCTTACTGGTGTTCACAAAGTAATCTCACCATGGGCTCCCTTTATTAAGTGTTTTGGAGCATTTGATAGCACAACACAGTATTCCTCCATGGATAGAGGTGCGCTAGGCTGACAGGTCTAGTATTCTGCCCAACATGGTGTCTGACCTACTCATCATATATTGTTGCTTTGACAGAGGCTCTGGGCGTTACTAACATGACACCGGAGGCAGCCCGTTGCATTGTATCTTGACACAAAAGGGTTCTGTGGTAAGACAGGGTTGGCATAGGTTTGAGTCACAAAACTACTTGGTTATGGTTAGGAAAAGATCGTGAATGATGTTACAGCATATGAGGTGACTCACAACTTTTGAGACACACTCTTACATTGCCACATTTCATTAATCACAAATTTGATGTGCAACCACTTATCTGTGTCTGAAACTGAAAATGTTGTTTCCATTTTTCTTAGCAGTATAAAGGTATATGATGCATTTTTTTCTTAAAAAACTGTATAGACTCATACAAAAGTCAACCTTCACAATCATTATGACCCACTGGAAGTGTCTGGCGGTGTACTTATTTGCAGAGACCCTGCTACCAATAGCTTCATATTGTCTTTCTTGTTTTGCTGTGTTCGGGTCATTTATGGGCTGCAACTTTTGTGCAGTGGTGTGTAGCCCTTAGCCAATAACAGTGCACAGTTGAGGTCAGGACTTTATGATAAAAAGTAGCCATGAGGTAGTAGATGCAAAAACACCAAGTGGACAAAGTTTGGATGGAGAAGTATGTGGATGGCAAGTGAGGCAGAGTTGGTCTGTTTTTCACTGGACTGGTGGTTAGTTCAGTTAGCTTACCAAAGTATATCTGTAATAACCAAAATAAAATGCCCTGGAAATATACAGTAGCTTGCAGTGTATGTACAAGCACTGAAGGAAGGAGGGGCCAAGTCTGAATATTGTGTTTAAAAACAGAGACAGTTCCTTCATGGTATCCCTTTAAATATTTCTTGTCCACATCAAGAACCAACAAGCTCCAGAACAGCTCCTAAATGGACCTAAAAGGGAGACTATTTCATCAACATGTTTCTAAAGTCAGGAATGAGCTTTTAATCTCTCAGTCCTCGCAGTTGTGTTTTCTCTGCAGAAATGAGAGCGCGTGCAGTGCCGACACTGTATAACAAATAACTGATTTCTCCTGATTTGAGACAGAGAAATCCCCCACCAAACACAAATGCAGCCAGCTTCATTAAAAAAAAAGAAAAAAAGAAAAAGTTGTGTAGATTCACAAAGCTGAATCCACTGCAAGAACATAAAGTGAAGAAAACCACAATAGCCATGCAAGGGCACATGGCACCATCCCACATCACAGCATGCATGTATCCACTGATGCCTAGATGTGCTCATTATTTTCGACTCCATTTTGTTCGCTGGCCAGCTGGCTAATCAGTGAGGCACACACCAAACCATACCACACCACGGCTAGCTACTGGGCTCAGTGTAATCGAAGGAGACAGGGTTAAAGAGTCAATAGCTGACAGCTATGAAAGTTTAATGCAGCTGAGCGTTAAATAATAACTGCAGGACTTATGTGACTGATTGCTTGGTTTAATCACCTTTTAATGAGAATGGGCCAATAAAAAAAAGTTACACTTCCATTAATCCAGCCATTTCTTCATCTATCCATGGGTCCATCTGTGCCAATTTAAATGTGGCTTCTTCAGAAATAGCCACAGAGATCTGCCATCCATTTATGGAAATGCACAGGCAAAGTCCAGCATGGTAATCACTCTGTCTGTGCACTCTCTAATGGCTTTCTGTGCTTGTCTTCTTGCCTTGGGTCCTACAGTTAATTGGTTAATGGTAAAGGAAGGCACAGAGTCTGTGTTTTATGGTAAAGTGACTTGGTGTGAGCGCAAAAGAGCTGCAAAATGATAAATGAAAGGGACAAACAATTAAACCAACATCTCAACTGCTTACCTGTCTTTTTGTAGAACATGATCTCATCTTTAAACTCCTTTCGCTCCTCCAGGGCGTCATCAATGCTGAGGATGATGCCTTCACTGGTCTCTGGCCCATACAGGAACTTACAGGCACAGCTCTTCTGCATGACCTCGGCTCGGGAGAAGCCCGTAAGCTCGCAGAAGCCATCGGAGCAGTAGACGATGGGAAAGCCCTTCGACACCTGTGCATTAGCCAGGATGAAGTTGCTGTCTGCAGGAGAAAAGGGACGAAGAGGCAAGGTGAGAGGCAGACAAAGAGCTGAGGTAATTACATTATCTAGAGGTTGTGGGGAGTTATGGAAACATTATTTTATTTTTCCTGCCTATCCAGCCTTCGACAAACTCACGGATGTCTTGTGTCCCTGAGTTGAAAGAAATAATGAGCAGCAAGTTTAGCCCAGCTTACCTCAATTCCCAGCTTCTCTCAAAAGGATGGAAATGCACTATTAAACTTCCCTGTTTAACATAACTTCACACTGATTTCTGTGGCATAAAAAAAATGATATCTAATGTGTATTTTAAACTCTAGGCAAGATGGGAAAATAGTAAAACTCCCCACAGACTATAGTTTTAAACTATTCATTATTTGTGTTCCTTCAAGAATCCCTAGAGGCCCACATAATAATCCCTAAACAACCACAGACCCATAAGACTGAAAATATCTGGCAAAGCAAAGTATAAATACGCTATCATTTATTAACACTGGTAATAATAACTAACATTACAAAGAAAAGTTGTGTTCAGCAGCATAAAAGCATAAAACCTGCGATAATTTTGTTTGGTCACTTGGGAGCAGGACAGCAAGCTGTAAAAACAACACTGACATATATCATCTGAGCTGAACATTTTAGGTAATAGCAACATAAAAATTTACATGGACTCATGTTTCTGGTCATTCGACAAATGTAGGTGCTCTCACACACAAAAGTTAGTCAGTCGTTTGTCAATGTCAGGCCATCTGTGACTATCTGTCGCCCTAGTTTTTGCGGTGCGTCCCGCACCGTTGGCACTTTTTTGGCTGATTCAGAATGCTGAGTCAGTGTCGCAGACAGTGGAGCCCATCAGTAAATTAACTCCCTCTGATTGGCAGTTCAACTCAGAGCACGAGAAGAGAAACTTAAGTAAGAGAAGCAAGAGGGCATGAGATCTAAACAAACATGTTATATTCATCAAGATAATTTTGTTGCCATTGAGCTCTTTCGCATAAATGTACCATATTTTTTTGTGTTGATGTCCACCAGGACACAGTAAATATTCTCTATTCCTTCAACACCGGTTTGTGTTGTTAATGTGCCAACTGGCTAACTGGCGTCTTGCATCCGTCCTGTCAGTCATCCAGTTTCCCTTTTTGAAGAATGAATACAGACTACTGTTGTCTGCTGGTATTGTGAGTTATGTCCTCTCATATCAGTGCAGAATGTACGTACTAGTTGGCCAGTGGCTGCAGTCTTTGCGGTGGGTTCAGGTGCAACTTTTTGGTCTACACACATGCGACATGAGGTGACACAACAGCCACAAGTGTTGCCACAAGTTATTTTATGTTGGTTTTATGTGTCTAGCTTTAAATCCAATATTCTCTCTCTTTTAACTCTGATTTGGTCTCAACCAACTCTTGAGGAAAATATCTGGCTCTCTAGCTAAATGCTACATACTCACTTACTTTGTCTGACTTCAGTGGTGCTCGGCAGGTCATGCTCAGTGGGTGTATCAGAGCTTTTTGCTGGAAACAGCTGCCTGCTATGACTGAAAATGGAGTTGATAAGAATGGTGAGTGAATCAAACTGTAAATCTGTGGGCCATTAAACCAAAAAAGTAAGCTGAAAGATGCTAAAATGCTAGATGGTAGAACAGAGAGGGGTGGTAATTCCCTTTGTGTTGGGCCGTATAAGAGACACCTTTCACTTTACACACGGTCACTTGATCCATTGTTATTATAAATATTGATAAGAGCTCATCTAGGACGTACCGCCAACACTGGCCATTGCTTTAACCTTTTGCCTCCCACCAACCACTTTCAAAACTCAGATAATAAAAATGGAAGCATATTCAACTGGTCAGGGGGTGCCTCTCTAGCTGTTTCACTGAAACACTCTCACTGATCACTGAGGCTAAAATGTGACTTTTCAACACAGGCTGATGG
Organism: Plectropomus leopardus; assembly: GCF_008729295.1. NCBI lineage: Eukaryota > Metazoa > Chordata > Actinopteri > Perciformes > Serranidae > Plectropomus > Plectropomus leopardus. The sequence goes on along the minus strand of NC_056480.1, from coordinate 15,938,505 downwards.
GATCCTCAGCTGAGGAAGATGAAGGCTTATGTGGGCTGCAACATGAAGGTCATTTACCTCAATAAATGACTGATTTATTTGCAAACTGAAGAGCAATGCAATCATACTCTTGAAACTCATTCCCTTGTGTCAAGAAACTGACCCTGAATTGATAATACTTTTAGTGAGAGGTGAAGTAAAGCGAGATTACGTGCCAAGGAGAAATTTGGGTAAAGAAAAGAGTGAGCATGAGTGGAGAATCAATGGGGAGTGTGCTGGAGTGATGACAGTGAAAACAGAATCACAAGTCGATCACAGTTAATTAGACTATTTGTGTCTAACTCTAATACACAGATGAGGTGGACCAGCTGTTCCTACCTGGATCCATCTATTACAGCACACAAACGCACCCACCCATCCACACAAACAAACACCCACGGAGCGCAGAATGATGCTGAGCTGGGCTGATAGACAGCTAATGGTTACAGTACAATGCCCATCATACAAGACAGCGGACTATTATGGTTTGGCAGATTCTATATTGTGTGGAAGTGTGTTGCATAAAAAAATTCAAGTCTCAAACCACACACACATACTTAAATAATGAAATTCTACAGCATACATTTGGAAACATCAGTACAATCACAGTCAATGAATAAGTCACACACACATTATAAGCCACTCATATATAGAAACACACAAAGTAATGCGAGCTTGTTTATAATCATTGCTTGAGACATCCTGCAAAGTGACTTGTTTCAATTACATTTCATTACAGAAATCAATTTTCTGCATCAATAATTCCTTTTTCCACCAGCCCTGATGTTTAATCGTTTTATGTTGTACGTCAGGCTTTGTTGAAGGAAACTACCTGAGATTTGAACAGGGAATACAACGGCAGAGAACAAAACCCTTGTAGGCGTCCCTCCAGAGGAATGAGCAACATGTTCCCCTTTATAATCCCAATCAGAGATCAACAATTGCTTCTGCACGCTTGCCAGTGCTTGCTAAGAATTGGAATGTGGGATTGGAGAAATTACCCTGAGATTATGTAACAGAGAATAAAGGATGATTCTGCTGGGTATTAGTTTCATCATTTCTGTTGCTTATACCCAGAGAAGTATTTGCTCAGCTCTGGGGACATAATTACATAGCAAAGTTTGGCTAGGTGTGGCTACTGTATTATTTAATAGTTTTTGGACAACAATTATGGTGTAAGGCTCAGAGAAACAATTTGAGGCTTTGGCTACACAGACAATATTTTTTTCATAAGATAAATTCATTGTTGTTTTTGTATTTTCTTAAGATTTGTTGATAGTAAAAAAATATACAATATCAACAGATTTAACATTTTCTAACAATTATTTCCAATCTTGTATTGTACATAAATTCAGTTGGTTATGATGTGCTTGCTTTGCTTAACAAAGTAACAAAGGAGATCTGAGAACACAGTGACATCCTCAGAATTGGCAAAAAACGCAAGACAGGTTGAAGACAAGAATGGTTGTCAAGCACTTTACTTGGGCATAAAATAGTAAATGAGCATACCTGAAATTTTGGTAATAATCCCTGTGTGCAACTGTGATAGATGTTCCAATGGACAGTGTGGATAATTATTTTACAGTTCACCTCCATTTTCTCTTATGAATAATTTGGCCACCCTGGAGGACTGATCGTCTCACAACTCATGTTTCTTGTCCCATCGGACTCCGTCTTCATGTGGATATCACTGGGTTTCTCACATCTCAGCAATTAACTCGGGTAGAACTATTACCAAAATGAATGTCAATGACTAAAATAAGAAAATAAAACATAAGTTGTAATAAACAAGAGTTATGCTTAAAAGTTAAAGTTGACCCAAAAATAAAAAAAAATGAATGTTTCATGTAGTGCTTTTTATCAATCTAGATTGTTTTGGTGTGACTTGAAGAGTGTTGGAGATATCAGATGTCTGCCTTCTCTCTAATACAATGAAACGAGATGGCATGTGGCTTGTGGTTCTCAAAGCATAAATAAATAAAGATAAATAAATAAGTTCAGAAAACTCAACAGCAATGTCCCTTTCTAGAAATCGTCGCACCATTTATTCCAGATAATCTACAGGCCTTGTTGTAAGGCAGTTTTATGAAGGAACTATATTATATATTTTCATATTTTTTCGACTATACTACACCTGTTAATTGTATTATGGCAGAGAAGGAAGTGACCATCTACTGCTAGCTCAACTTGCACCACTAAGGTAGCTAATATTAAAGGTAAGCCAAGGAGGACGCCATTTATGTTTAAATTTCATACTATCACACGCATGGGCCTGTAATCTATGAGTAGATGCACACTTCCTTCTGTGCAGTGATACGATCGGTGGGTGTAGTTTGGTAGAGAGAAAATAGTTCCTACATGAAACTGCTGACAACAAGGTTTATGAATTATCTTGAGTAACCGGGTCGTGATTTCTAAAAAGAGTCATTGATGAGGAGTTTTTAAAAAATATATTTTTAGCTGCTTTGATCCCCACAAGCTGAGTGACATTTTATAATGGAGATAAGGCAGACACCTTTACAGCTGATATCTCCAATACTCTATAACTCACACCAAAACAATCACAACTGATAAACAGGAAACCGGTAAGAGGTAAAATGCATATTTTTTTATGTGGGGGTGAACTGTCCCTTTGACAAGTTTTGTGAATCACAGTCAACACAGATGAATAAACTGCAGTGACAGCGATACCCGTTCATGAAAATGAAAAACAAGAGCATCATGTCAGCAGTAATACTCTGACTGCATGGCCCAGACAGATGGTCAGAGCGGGTCTCAGCGTTGGGACCGGCTGTCAGACGTGAGGCCCCTCAGGCTCAGGGTAAGCAAGAGAGAGACCGACAGGACTGTTGGCCTCTCTGGGACCCGGAGCAAAGACCTGCAGCCTGTCTGGTGGCAGCCCCCAAGTGCATGAGATGGTGTTGACAGAAAATGCATGTTAACAGTGAAATACACACCACACTGTTTGACGGTGGATTATTTTGGTTGGATAGGATTGACAGATGTAGTGTATGTCTGAGTGTACAGTATGCGTGTGTATGGAGCAGAGGCAAGGTGACATAATCTTATATCTTGTTTAGTGATGCAGATTGGACCACTTGTCTTGAGAGTTTATATAGGGTCTGCTCCGAACACCACTCAATGCAGTCTTCTGCACAGGAAGTGAGGTCTTTTCTGCAAAGCAACATGGGCTACACTACAAAAAAAATGTTGGATTCACGTAATCCAGTTATGTCCACACTTCACAAAACTAGTAAGTGTAAGTGTCAGTGTAATGACAGCTGTACGATTGTTGCTTATCGTCAGTCAAATCAATGATCAAACCAAACATACACAGTCCTGATGAAGCCTAGCTGTGTTTTGGGCGTTATATTCCTTAATAATAACACATACAGATACTTGTTTCAAACTTTTACTTCAGCTGGTGTTCACTTAGTCACACATATTAAATATTATAGAGAAATGCTTTTAAAATTAAGTTTTTATGAGCCTTGTTAATTGTTTGATTTATTATTTCTTTGTCTTTTGATAATCTTGGCAACAAAAGGCTTTAATGTTAACTTTTTAATCAAGGACACAATCATTTTTTTCTTGACTTTTTTTCCATGACTTTTCCAGGTTTTCCATGGCCATGGGGACTTTTTTGCTTTGTCCTTTCCACCAAATGCACTCATCCTTCCTTTTCTATACCTCTCCCTCCTCCTCCTCCATCCTACTGTCCTACTTTCCCTGGCTCCCTCATTTCCTTTGTTAATGCACCAGCATTACACCCCCTTTTGCCCTCCCCCCGCCCTCTATCTTTTCTCCCTTCTTTCCTCCCCATCCCTATATTCCTCTTTTTTTCACAATCACTCTCACTGTCCTTAGCTTTATCCCTCCTCCTCCCCTCCCCGCCTCCCCTATCAACCTTCGCCCCTTCCTTCCATCCCAGCTGTTCTCGATGTTCCTCCTACTGGTTTGGATCTCTCCACCTAATTACTCTTCATCTCATCTCTACCCTTGAAATTCCACCAGACTATCCCTCTTTTCCCCAAACTATTTATTTCCTTCACTCTTTGCGCACCTTTACCTTCTTCCCCAAGACATCTTTGAGAGCATCATCCGTCAACTTTTACTATCTTTCCCCTGCACCCGAAACTCTGTTAAAAAAAAAGTCAGAATCACCTCTCCTTTTCAGATTTCATCTCACCATCTACCACTTCACCCCCCCTACCCCTTCCATTTGTTCCTTTTTTCTACTGCTCTCCTCTGTCTCAACCTCTTCATCACCTCCCCTTTCTCGGCTGTATCTCTACCTCCATTCTGAATTTCTTTTGGCTAATTGCGCCGGTGTAGAAGCCCATAGATCATCTCCCCTCATGCTTGCACTATTGCATGACAGCTGCTGGAGAAACCCCACAGGGACACCAGAGGAGGAGCCAAGAAGGAAAAACAGAGACACAGAAAGAGAGACTGAGGGCAAAAGAGTAGAGAGGGCAGGGAGAGTAAGATGGAAGAAAAAGGAGAGGTGGTTGCAGAGCCTTCTTATGCAATAAAAGTCAACTGATGCGCTGTGTAATTGTTGGTGAGTGAGTGGTTTGTAAAACATGTGCAGACTATTAATAAAGGATAAATTTCAAGTGTGATTATACCATCAAGACACCAGCATAAGACAGCTGTTTCCTCCCGTCAGAATGCATTCCTTTTAAGTGGTTCGGAGATTTGTGTTTTTGAACAGCATTAGGGGTTCGGTCAGACACCTCCATAAAATGACAGACGTTTTCCTGACAAGTGACACCATGTGATAAAATAATGATTTTTTTCTGAGAAGCAAAGGCAAAGTAGTGTTAATATCACAGTTGGCATCCTGCCCTCTACAGTCTGCGTCTGTATCTTTGATGGCAGTAGTGGTGGGTCTGTCAGTCAGTTGGTCCACCATATCATCACAACTATTGTATGCATTGTCTTGAAATTTGGTTCATGGCCCCCAGAAGATGAATATCATTAACTTAAGTAATCCCCTGGCTTCTCCTCTAGTTCTACAACACCATGACATTGTTGATTTTGACTGAAATATCTTGAAAACTATTAAGATGGACTGCCATTAGACATTCATGGCCCTCAGTGGATAAATCCTAAGTCTGGTGACTCTGACTCTGGTGATCCCCTGATGTTTTATCTGGTGCTACCACCCGGTACAATCAATCACTTCTCGACTAAATGTTTCTGTAGGTTATTATCAAGAACGTACGCAGCACACTGCTTTGTAACTTTTTGACCCGCCTGTCAAACCCATGACACTTTTGAATAAGCTTATCTGAACCTGTTCAAACTCTGGTTAACCCCCAGGTTGTACATTGACCTGCGCATCATACACAGGGATCCCTCCTAGAGAAAGATCCTGTAGTGTCTGTAGCGAGAAAACCACAACAACTTTAAGACTCCCGACTACAAGACAGCAGATTTTGTAATGTGCAAAATAACGCAATCTGACAACTTTGTAGGTCTTGTAGTGTAAACTTCAGTGATAGGTACATTCGTGAATGGATCTTTCTTTTAGAAGCCCTCTTAAAGAGCAATGAGTGAACTCAATTCACAAGCAGGAGTTAATCTAAAATCATGCCTCTGTATGGTGTTTGCACATTTGTTTATACAAGCTAGGTTAACTTCTAACTCAGAGAAATACTCTGACAACCAAAAGTCAACCAAACAATAGTGAACCAAGAGTGTTGTATCACTAGTGACAGGGGAATAACACAAACCAGGTCACTCTTCTAATGACTAGTGAATTTAACCTAAATCCAACATCACAGAGCTGAAAGCACGGCTGCAGACTCTGTGACTTTAACAATAATGAGTTAGATCAGAAAACACACAAAAACAATGACAAACGACTTGTGATGTGGTTTAGGTTGGAGAACTTGTTGGAGTTTACTTTCGTAGGTCGGTGCTATACTAAGTAGGTGGGTCAGAGGAAATTTTGAGACACAAATTGCACCATCAGGTACATTCCTTTACTACACTCACCTCAACAGATGGAATAGTGGGGAAGAGGTGAGTGTGTGCTCGTGTTACCTTGTGCACACACTGCTTTGTCCCAGATTTGTGGTTTTAAACACACTCCAGAAATGCTCCAAATGCACATTCACCAGCTCCTAGACAGCCCTGTGACACCACCTAGAGTAACCCCTGAGCTATTTACGGCACAGCAAATCATATGATGGCTGAGCAAGTGCAAGGAAGCAATGGAGACGTAGAGAGAGAGCGAGAAAGAGCGAGAGGGAAGCAGAAACCAACAGAGAGACACAGCAGGAGGGAAAAAATGGATGAGAAAGAACGTGCGAAAGTGAAAGATGTGGGCAGGTAAGGGCAAGAGAAGGTGAGGCTGAGAAATACACCGAGGCAGACAGATGAGGGTGGGAAAGGGACAGTGGGTGACAGGGTGATGTGAAAAGTTGAAAGTAAGTGAGATGGAGCTATGAGAGGTGGAATGATGAAAGATGGGGATGGAGTGCGGTAAAAATTGGCAGGGATGTGGAGAGATGGATGGAAAGACCTCCTCACACCTTTGCCAGAATTAATGCCAGCCTCTCAGAAACCACAACAAAGCAGTCACATAACCACGAAAAAAGTCACTCTGGAGTTGCCATGGTAACCACTGACACACACCATAGCAACCAAGGTTACAACTGTACAATTTGCCTTGTATATTGAATCTAGTCGTCGACGCATGGGATTACGAGATTAATGTCACACACCAAAGTCCCTGTGCTGTGTCAACAAATTGTAGGTATCAGTTATCTGTGTTTTGTGTTGACGTAAGAGCATACACACATTTATAAATGTACACAGGACATGCATGTGCAGACTCACACAGAGGTAATCCTCTCACACCATATAACTGAAAAATCATTAGACAAATCCACAGCCTTAATCACTTCTGTGGCTCTTTATCGTACACTCCCCAAGGCTCTCACCAATTGAAACATTACACCAGTCATTACATTCCTGTAATTTACAAGCCCACCTCTATGCTTTTTTTTTCTCTCTCTCTGCCTCTCTTGCTTAGTGTTTTTTCACCTTCCATTGCCTGTCTCCTCAAATTTTTTGTCACAGCCTCCCTCTCTCTTTTATTTGAAAAATTAATTGAGTTTAAAAATGGCCGACTTGGCCAAGACTTCCACTGGTGAAACCCCGTTTGTCGATCGTTTTGGACAGTCCATTAGAGATGGTGATTAGAGGAGGAATCTTGCTAATTAGGCGGTTTAACAAGGCAGAACGTCTATGGTAACGGGGAGGCACTCATACAGAAGTCCCGAAGTTTGGTGGAACTGACGAGGCGCTCGGCTCCTTTAAGTGGGGAGTAACAATCAAGTCTAGTGACCTCAGAGCGAGGACAGCGACTGCCTGCTGAGTCTGTTCTGATGACAGTGGCTGTATTCTATTAACAGAATACTTTGTCAAAGTCTTGTTACAGCCGGTGGATACTGCTGGGTTGCTATTAATTCAGAACATGAATTTACATTTTCTGCACTGCCTTTGGCTGTGTTGGTTTACAGTGAGTAAGTAGCTAAATGCTGAGGATCTTGTTACTTTTAACGGGACGTGTAACTGATGATGTTGCAGGAAACCGACTTTTCTGATTAATACAAGTTAAAACATGTTGTCTTGAGGCACATAATTGTTCTTTAAGTGTATACACTGAAGCAGCTAAAAGCCCAGTAGCAAAAGCCCTCGGCTATATGCTAGCTACATGCCCAGAAACAGACGGCAGACAAAGTTTTTTGGTGAAACATTTTGCTAATGCACCAGCTATTCTCCTTCAGAAACTCATATAAGTTTGTCCAAAACAGAGCTACTAGTCAAGATTTGTCAGGTCACCTGAAACACAGCCTCAAATAAATGCCAGTCTTGCTCTGTGTATTTTGTATGTGTCAGTAAAGATTTGCTATGAAGTTTACCATGACAAGATTAAGGCGATATGTCACTGTTGTGCTTAGAGTTGGTGCACTTCCCCCTCTCTTGAAAAAACTCAATGATTGCAAGCTTTAATAACAGCACGATTTGATTTTATCGAATAAATATTAAGTAACGATTGATGTCACAAAAAGCCTACTGTATGTCTTTTGAATGAACATTATTGACTTTTTGTCTGGTTAATGTGCAAGCTAGCTGGCTTGCCAGCCACTGACTGTATATAAGAAGGTGAAATAGTCACTGTGACGTCACCCATTGGTTTATGGATTAACCAGAGACATGTACAACTGCAGCCACATTTCTGTTTGAAGCCTACACGACACGCCCCCTACAAACTGTGCCCACGACTGGCACAAGACAAACTGACTAACACCATGGTTAGTTGAATGCTACAACGCCACTTGTAGTGACTAAATATGAAGCCAAAGGTAGCAATTATTCACTTTATCCATTCACTCTATCAAGCATGAAGACGTGATTTACCTTTTTTTCGTAATGACATGTAATCCTTACCTAAACCTAACTGCCTCTCTGTTAACCCAATACATCATAGACACTTACTGGACAATTTCTACAGGGTTTCGGCTGCCAGACCAATAGGCAAAGGAGGCTGATCATACAATGATAGTGGGCTGGTCATGAAGCTGCTGCAGCTATACACCTTACATTTAAGTTTGGCATTTTGGCGAGGAGACGGTGAGGCTGTGAAGGAGAGCTGGGTGATTTTGACAGAGAACCCGACAACACCAACATGGTAGAAACTTGTCATTTGTCAGGTAGCCACAATTACAAATTCACCATACTTTTCAGACTAAGAGATAGCCCTTCATTGCCAACTGATAGCTAGCTGGTAGTAGACCATGCCAGTTAGCTTGGTTAAGTATTTTGGCTGTGGCTAGCAGCATAGCTTGCTGTTACTGATGACCTATAACCAGCCATAGCTTAAGTAACACCAGTAGTTACTACTGTCACAACACCTTTTATTTCACAAAAATGCTTGAACAAATTTCTTTACTTTCTGGTGCAACTGAGCACTCAGGCAGTATACGATTTCTGTGAAAAGATCCTCTGTATCTACATCTTCCACTGGGATACAGCACAGCTCCATCCATTCTGTTTATTTTTACCCTGAAATAAAACAGTCTTGATATTAAGTGGGCTTTGGAGAAAATGGGAACAGCAGTGCCAATCCACTGCCAGTAAGTGAGAGCCCCTCTGCACCCTGCAGCACTACAGTCAATGATGATTGATTACTGCCTCACAGTCTCATAACTGCACTCATTTCGTCTTTCACAGTCATTCTTGAAATGGCAACAACACAAGACCTGCCTTTTCACAACGTGGCATAATCGGATTGTAAAATAACCACATGCTTAGCGTCTATTAAGGGAAATTAAAGAGTTTTTAAAACTGTATGACATATGTAATCCCAGCTTTTCCTAACAAACAACTGAGGTTATCTATACTTAAACAAACCTCACTGAAGCATATGTGCGTCAGCATGTGGTCTGTGGTCTTTTACACTCAGTAATTAGCTCCCCGGGTCTTCCTGTGGGTCATAAGGCTGCTAGTGAGACAGAGCCATCGGGACAGCAACAATATATCCTCTGTCTTCTCTGAGACAGCAGGATCTGATAGTGACGGCTTCCGCCTATTGTGTGCGATACCCAGATGAGTTTTAAACACTCACCTGGCAGCAAGTGGTATAATCACAGTGTGGGATCCCACAGCCACTTTTTAACAGCTTAATTAGATGTGCTGCTCTTAAAGAAAGTTAATCAATGGAGAGGAAACTTCTGCTTTACTGCCCTTATACTCAAAGACAGAGACAGCTGAGCACACACACACACACACACACACACACACAGAGAGAGAGCTACACACTCACCATAAAGTTCTGTGACACAAACCAGCAAAGTGCTGAAATGCTGCACTTTTCTTTTTCTTCTTGCTCTTCCTCCTCCGTGTCTTTCTTACACACATACAGGTCCTTCCACCCAACACCCCATTCCCTCTCTTTCTTTCTCTCTTTCATTCACATACACACTTAAACATACCAACTCAACACACAGCTGTTCCAAGTCCTGGCATCAGTGATTGTGACAGTAATTACCTGCCTAGTGGAGGTGGAACTCGTGTGTGCTCAGAGCTAGAAAATAGCAATCTGGAAGAATGGTGCAGGATGGGGAGCACGCAGCTCACACTGGGAGACTTTACATAGCCCTCTGCTACAACTCAACCACCAAACCGTCTGCTTAATTTGGCAGAAGGACGACATAATGTGGTCTCCATCGCCCCAACGAAGGCCATCACTGGTGGATGAAAAATCAAGTCAAGCAAATATTCTGAACTGGTGACTTAACTGCAAATACTTCAGCGGTATCAAGTCACAGTTTGCTATTTAGAGAAATGTATGGATGATTTAGTGATAGACAGTGGTGGAATAAAACTAACTACATTCACTCAGGTGATGTGCTTAAGTACAATTTTGACAAATTTGTACTTGAGTATTACCATTCACGCTCCCGGAGATTGCCATGTTGTACCGCTATGTTTCTACTGTATCCCAGAACAGACAAACCAAACATTAACTCAAGAGAGGGCCGATCACAGCAACCATAGTAAGCAGCCCCTCTGCAACAAGAGTGTCAGAAAATGACTTGAATTACCTAGTCCTTTTGTTTTTGAGAATTAGAAACCTCTACGGAGAATGCAGCTCCTGTTAAAAACTTCCTGAATGTCTTAAGTTATCAGAGAAAAAAGGTGCGCACACATTAGCAGGTGCTGGGCTAGCAACCCCTCTGTGAAGTGCTGCATAGCATAAGCAAAAAGCACTGATTTGTAACGTGAAACTTCTTTATTCAGTGTTTTTACAGGTTTTAATTGCCGGGTTTGTTTGTTATGGAGAAGAAAAGACCGCTCCAGATAACTGGACTCCCAGAAAAAAAAACACAAAATAATAAACACCGAAGGGATTCGAACAGGGAGAAGTTTCAGCTGGTTGCAATCTGCAATCCTCACCACTACATGCCATTAAATCTTACACTGCTCCTTTAAGTAGAAATGTATGCTTCCATACTTGGATGAAAAGGTGTCAAGAATTCTATACATATTACATATGGAATTCATTTTAAGCCATATACCAAATATTCATATTGTATGTCTTGTAATATATTTAAGGTCATGCTGTGTTTCTCAAAAAAAATGTATACAGAGCTGCAACTATTCGTCACTTCCTTAATTAATAGGCAATTATTTAGTCACTCTTTAAGTAAAATGCCAAAACATTCTCAGGTTTCATTTTCTCAGCTGTGAAAACAAACTGGTTTTCTTGGTCTTTTATATTAGCTAAAAAAACTTTGGGTTTTGTCTGAGAACAATTAATCTATAAAATAATGAATGAAATAAATATGTAGCTGCAGCCCTGAGTGTACACACATTTCAAATTACTACCCTATGTGCAATGTGACAATGTGCGACTGTAATGAGCAGCACACCACTAAACCCTGCTCCAGTGACGGACAGGTGGTAAGGTTTGTTACCTGGATAACACACTGATGACAGAAGGTGTCACAGCGCTCTCTCACAGTCATCACAGCACAGAGCTACAGACAGATTCTGTTATTTCAGCTACACTACGGGCAAACAGGGACACACTGATCCTTACACTGTGATCAGAGGTGTTTGTGTCTGTCAACCAATAAGTCCACAGAGCACACAGTAAAAAAACACACACACACACACACTGTTGGTCTTTTGAAAAGTCATGAACTGAGCTGTGAGATTACTGAAAATGATTTAAAGCCTTCAAAATGTTACATGTACTCTAAACTAAGCTGTTTAAATGAGTAGGCATCTATCTGGTGTCTCCTCACAGCTGTAAATTAAATTTATCCTGAAAGTTTCCAATTATTAACCATCTCTGTAACCACTAGGTTATGCCTGAAACACATCAATTTATTTAAATGGTGTGAACATGAGGAAAATCTATTTTTATGAGCACTGAAATAGTTTAATCCATTTTAAAGGCCACCTGAACACATAAAAAAAAACTTTTCTAGGGGTACAAATCTAGTTAAAGACTTGCTGCTTTCACAGTTATCCATTTATCATACACTGTTTCCATATCCGACCTGCCCGCCCAGGCTTTGGATGACGTAAAAGGGGATCACATAGCAGTGAACCCAGCACTTCCCTTATATTTACTCCAGGCCAGGCCATCAGAACCAATTTGTCCAGTCAAGCTCCACTGCCTCCAGTCTGCCCCATCTTGCAGTTGAAATCCATCGTTAATTTCCTCTACCTCGCAGCTCAAGGACAATCCATTTGTGCTGTACAGTACCACTCCTATTCCCTTGTGTTCGAACAAGAGCTCCTGCCCAGGCAGCTGAATGTTTGTTGCCACTCGACATATAGCCCTGCTCTTACTCATACAGTGGTGCTCAACCTGCAGATACAGGAAGTAAAATAAGGACGGATGTCTGTAGTTATTATAGCGCTTCACTGAGTGGTGTGAACATACCAGACAAAATGTAGAATGTCCCAAAGTGGAGGGTACGAGTGGGGTCGGGTGGTGAGTTTGGGTTGGAATGAGACACTCACTAATGTCTATGATAAGGATTTTAACAGTAAGTGGTAAGTATTAATGTTACACAGACAGGAGTGCATTTAAAGAGGCTGTAGTGGCATTCATTCTGCAAATTTTGAAACACCTATAATGACACAAAAGCTACTGCTAGTGTGCGTTTTTGACAAATAGACAATTAGTCTCCAACAAATACTTTACTGATGCCACTCTAATATGATGCACTATGATACCCTGATACATAAAGCTGCAAATGTTAGACGATTAATCAATTAATCAGTTAGCAAAAATGTTCTGGTTTCGCTGTCTTAAATGTGAAAATCTGTAGTTTTTCCTCATCTCTTTAGATGTTGCACAGTTCATTGGAATAAACATTTGGTCATTTTGAGCGTGATCTTGAAGAAACTGTGATGGCCATTTTTCACAGTTTCCAGTCAGAACAAATAATCAGTTTTTGGGGAAAAATAGATAGTTAAAGTAATAGTTGGTTGCAAGTCTACTACCCCCCCCCCCCAAAAAAAACTGGATTAAAAAAATTTGGTTTTGTTTGACTTTTTTTATTACTATTTTTTCTAAGTAATTAGTGGCATAACTAAATCAACACTGGCTGAATACTTGGTTAAAAGACTGAACTTTATATCTAAAAAACAGTGGAAGCGCTCTGAGACCTCTTTCTCCCCTTAAAGGTGCCAAATGATTTAATCCGCCCCTGCACTAGGAATCATCTCTAAATGCAGATAGAGCTGGGTGAATGACTGCTTTTGCTGCTGGAGCACCAACATACAACTAACATACACTGTCACGCCTTTCTCTAAAAAAGAGAAATTGGGCGTCGAAAAAAATAAAGGACAAAGGAAAGGGCGAGAAAGCAATCTGACTTTGTGGAGAAAAAGAAATGCAAAGATGAATGAGACAGATGGGTAAAGAGAGGGAAAGCTGGGGGCCCAGAATTTGGGGCTGCGCCCCTTCCTGAGTCCCCCCTGAAATCTACGCCTATGCTTATATCTGAAGTGCAGTGAAGACAAACCAAATATACCATTCACAAATACATGCCCAAGGGTGTGCACAGGCTGCCTAAACAAACAATGGCACTAGGATGTAACTCGTTAAAGCCTGAACATGAGTTGAAACTGAGCAACAAGACAAAGATAAACCAGGAGAATGAGAACAAGGAAGCTCAACGAAACAACAGCTGTAAAACATTTCTGATTTCCAAGAATCCACCAAGAGATATGCAGAATGATCATTATGAAAAAAAAGAAGATAAAGAGGCGAGAGTTCAGACAAAAGACGTCATTTCACAAATGCCTCAGTGTGTGCCCGGAGAAAGACTTGCTGTAATGCCGCTGCCGACCAATTAATTTTGATAAATGCGACTGCTGGTTTCAGACCGGCGGGAGGAAGATCGCACTCGTCTGCAGGACTTGCCGGGCCAAAGAGCAAAGATAATAAAGGTTAACTTCACTGTGGGGGGAATCATGTGTTCAGAAATCTCAGAAAAGTTGGATTTATTCAGGTGTGTTCATGAATATATATGTATCAAATAGATCACACAGGCTGCAAGTTGTAAACAAGTTGTGCAAATGGATGGCGTGGAGCTGGGAGCCTGCATGCATGAGCGCCTGGTTAACCCTTCGTCGCTGTCTGTGGTGCTGCTGAGCTTTCAGCACCGCGAACAGCGACAGCCTCAGCCTGCTAATTGCTGCGGGAGCGATTCCTTCTCTATCTGCTCCTGAGACACGAAACAATGTGGAGTTACCTTGAAGTTCAGCTCAGAAAAAACAAACGGGCCTCGGATATCTGGTGCCCTAATGTCTACATTTAATTAAAAGACCGTTTGCATCAAGGACGACAAATCGTCCATATTCTTTATTATTTTTTTTTTTTTGCAGGTGTTAGGCTTTTAATCAGCTCAGTGATTTCCGTACAATGGGCTGGAATTTTCCTTTGTTGCAAACCAGAGGATACAAGCCGAAACTTACACCAAAAGCTACTATAGCTACTATAAAGATCCTAGTGTTTAAAAAACAATTGAAAGCAAACTTACGAGTGCCATCAAACCGTGTGGCTATAGTGTCCAGAAACGTGTTCTGCGGCGCTAATAATCCCTTCATCACAGGCATTTTCCCTGCCTGGTATCGAAGTCCCCATCAAAAGTTACTGAAGAGAAGGCGCAAGTCGTCCAAATGTGTGAGGCGCTCCCATTTAAGCCGCGGAACCTATATGAACAAGGAGCTATCCGGTCAACTCAGCACAATGCGATCCCCCCGGGCGCTGGAGAGTGCACGTGATGCGCGAGCCCGCGTGTCTGGAGCTTCTGTTGCGTGTGTAAATGACAAGAGAAGATGAAGCCCACAGGTGCGGTTCAGGTAATAGCGAGGGACAAGCGGGAGGGAGTGAGACTCCCTGTCAGCGATGCCATTATTATGGCGTTGTATTCAATGATCATCTCTCCACAGCGCGCAATGGTGGGAGGCATCAATCACTCCCAACAACAACTGGGATCAAATAGGGGAGTATCACGGTGACATCACAAGTTAGAAATACAACTTTTTTTTGCATTTTGTTTTCTACATTTTTCTCTTTTGCTTTGGTTTTTTGAGGAACTGAGCTTTCTTTGTTTTATCGCAGCATCAAAAAAAGTAAGTCATAGAATAATTAAGCAATAAGAACAATAAAAGCCAAAGCAATGCACATGTAAAATAATATGTATATGTCATTATTGCCCCTCACCCTGTTTCATGTTATAACATACTGCACTCTATAGCAAGTAAATTCATTAAAGGAGTTCGGTATGTATTTTGAATAGTACATTTCGGTTACTAGTACTTCTTCACAGTGCAGAAAACTTGTGAATAGAACAAAAAAAGATTGTCAGTCCAGGCATTATACAAAACAGACTAAGGAACAGTATTTCTTCCTCCTTTCACCCTAAACCAAAAACAATTCATGCCCAGGACCTGCACTTGCAAATCCGTTAATAAATATAACTGAAACAAAACATCAGTAATTGCTTCCGGAGATGCATGTCTCACTTTCATTGTTGTGTTGACTGTCAGCCTCTCCACGCTGCTGCTGTATCCAGCGCACACAGTTTCCTGTCAGCACGCGCACAGCTGCATGACCACGGAAGAAGGCGACCTTTTAGCGCCATCTCATGGTGAGATTAGGGCACGACCTGCATGGAAGTCAAAATACAATGAGCAGACCAATCTGTTGCAACATAGCGCCCTCATGTGGACAGTATACCGCCTTGCTCCAATACATAAAAAGCATTTCACAAACAGCTGAAAGTTCAACTTCCTCATTCAGCCTGGAAAGAGTGCCGAAAAGCACGTGAATGTTCTTCAAATACAAGAATACAATATTCTGAGAATAATGTTTTAAAATAGCGCGTACAGCGATTAAGAGTCAGCTGACAAGTTGTCATTGGCCTTTCCTCAGCTGCATTGCTTTAGGCTCCAATAACTTCATGGCTGAGTAAGGTCTTCGGTACATATGTATGCATCCAGGAGCACTCCATGTGAAATACTCTGGAAAGATCCCTGATACGTCTAAGTGGTCAGATTTACTTTATTTATTTATTTTTTTGTCTTCCTCTTGCACTTGTATTTATGCATATCAGTCCCCTAAATGAAAGGGTTTATTGTTCTGAACCCCTTACAACATATCATTTATTTTATCTTTTTTTTGTTAAACTGTGATTATTAAACGTTATTTGTATGTGTATTTACTTTTTTATTATACATTTTATTCATTTTTCTTTAACTATGATTATTTTATATTATTTGTATATTTATTGTATTTATTTATTTACATGTTATTCATTCTTGTTCATTTTTCTTTTACTATGATTATTACTACTATATATTTTTTGGATACTTGCATATTTATGTATTCATTATTATGTATTTATCTACAATTATATATTTTTATGTTTTTGTTTATTTTTCTCTCACTATGATTACTTTACATTATTTGGATAATTACTTTACATATTATAATAATATATTTTTCTGTTTTTATTTATTTTTCTTTCACTGATTATTTTATATTATTTGTTTATTTATTGCTAAAGTTGTATTGGTGAAAATTCATAAATTAATTTTTTGTGTGTGTGTGTGTGTGTGTGGGGGGGGGGGGGGGTCGATAAATCTGTCAAATGCACAAATAGAGGTTCACCAGGACGAAGTATGGTATCTTCTAAAATATTTACTAAAGGCATTTTATTCTAAAGATGACAGTTCATTACAGCACAGTAATAACACCCCTGCAAGTGAAATTGGTGAGTTTTTCGGTGCAACTTAACTATTCACTTAAAACAGCCTCATACCCAATTTGTTCTTCCCCCAAGAAAGTGGGACACAACCAAACTTTGACGCACACAAGTTAGTTGGCTCGGCATGCCAGGACAGTGTTACCACTGAAAGTTATACCTTCTTTTGTTCATAAGGACTACAGCTATTGTTAGGTTGAGTGATGACAAGCTACACAAACAATGGTTGGGGCGATTCTGATGTAATCATTTTGAACACTGCCTAAAGTACTCATAAAATCCCAGTTTGCAAACTCTACTCTGTAAATCCACAAATGGGATTACACCCAAAATTTTTCAATTACACGCATCATGTTGCAAGTAGACACCTCTAGCAAATAACAACAAACCTGGAGTACATTCATTCACACACACACACACAGAGGCAAACACACACACACATATGCAGGCAAAAGCAAACTGTAATCTAGGTCAATCCCATTACCATCAGTGCTGCAGCATAGGGCTAAACACCAAAAGTCAAGCACTGTGCCTCCTACTCAGATTCTCCACAACAGTGAAGCAGCTGTTACAGCCGTTATGTCATTTAGACAAAGTGAGGTCATCAGGTGCTCTGAGGCCGACTGCTGTGAATCATATATCACCTCAGTGGCTTCAAATGAGCACACAAACTGTACAGTATGTGCCTACATGCACTCACACTAAACACAGACGTAAATAAACGTGAGTCATGTCCCTGAGGTGAGGCAGCATGAGACACAGAGATATACTTCCATAAAAAAGAGTGAGCTAATAAAATTAAAACAGACAGCCAACGCACAGTGATGCTTCACCTGAGTAATTAAGTGCTTAATGCATCATTTAAGCCTGATCACCGCTGCAAACACACATTTTGTGTGTATGTGTGTGTGCTTCAAAGTTAAGTTTGTAGTGAAGTGACAGTCAAAGTGAGTCATTCTTGCTCACACTGTTACCTCACACAGAGGCTTAATGAAACCTGCATTACACCTTTATTTTTTATGGCACTTTTTTAAAAACAAGTTACAAAGTGCCTTTCAGCACAATTAAGACCAAATTATTGTCAAAAACGACAAGAAAACAAAGCACCTTAATTGAGATAAATAAGACTATTACACAAAACAGTGGATATTAAAAAAAAAAACCAGAATGAACAGTTAGAAGTACAAAAAGGGAGCTTGACCTTGTAAAGGCTAAACAGTCAAACCCCAGACTACACTTTATCCTTTAAGTCTATCATTACAACCTTAAACTGTATTATTACATTTACATGCAACCAGTTTAGAGGCTAATGGAGTGTAATGAGTTCTTCCTCTGCATTTTGGATTAATTGGCACAGACGGTGCCTTGGCAAGATAAAAGTGTGGACGACTCTTTCAAGAAAAGTTAAAGTTGTAAAGTAAGAAAGTTGTTTGTACTACCCTGTTTAATCAAAAGTTCTTACATTATAATTGCTTCCAAAAGACGAGTTAGATGAAAGATTACAGATTATCACATCATTTCACAGTCATGTTTTCAGTGAAGGAAAGTATTAAAGCTGGGGTAAGCAGTTTCATGTTTGTGTCACTGGGCAAAAATCACTCAGTAAACTTTGAGTATATTGTAATTTAAATGGACTGAGAGAAAACTAGACTTCTACGCCTCCCTGTGGCTCCTTTCAAGGCTTCAGAAAATCTAGCATCTAATTATTAAATCTAATTATTTACGAGATTAAAGTCATTATTAACGAGAAAAAACTCATTATTAACAAGAAAAAACTCATTATTAACGAGAAAAAAAGTCATTATTAATGAGAATAAAGTCATTATTTACGAGATTAAACTCATTATTAACGAGAAAAAAAGTCATTATTAACAAGAAAAAACTCATTATTAATGAGAAAAAAGTCATTATTAATTTCATTACGAGATTAAACTCATTATTATTAACGAGAAAAAAGTCAATATTAATGAGAAAAAAGTCATTATTTACGAGATTAAACTCATTATTAACGAGAAAAAAGTCATTATTAATGAGAAAAAAGTCATTATTAACGAGATTAAACTCATTATTAACGAGAAAAAAAGTCATTATTTATGAGAATAAAGTCATAATATTCAAACCTGCTGCTTTTGGAGACACTTGTTAACATGAGGGCTACGGAGGATTTGGTTGAGTTGTATTTTAGGATAGGTTTCACAAACAAGGAGATACTTAATCTTTTGGCACATCAGCATCACATTATCATAAGTATCAGGACTTTAAAAAGAATATGCAAGAAATTGCATCTTTTCCGGCGAAAGAACCAGTTGGACTTGGAGGATGTTGCTGCTTTTCTGGAGGGGGAAATGGCTGAACTGGTCAACTGCAGGGTTATAGTTGGATGCATCTACGGGCTATTCAGAGGGGTTTCGTTGTGTCTCAAGAAACAAATCCTCCGTAGCCCTCATGTTAACAAGTATCTCCAAAAGCAGCTGGTTTGAATATTATGACTTTATTCTCATAAATAATGACATTTTTCTCGTTAATAATGAGTTTGATCTCGTTAATAATGACTTTTTTCTCGTTAATAATGACTTTTTTCTCGTTAATAATGAGTTTAATCTCGTAAATAATGACTTTTTTCTCATTAATAATGACTTTTTTCTCGTTAATAATGAGTTTAATCTCGTAAATAATGACTTTTTTCTCATTAATAATGACTTTTTCTCGTTAATAATGAGTTTTTTCTCGTTAATAATGACTTTTTTCTCGTTAATAATGAGTTTAATCTCGTATAATGAGTTTGATCTCGTTAATAATGACTTTTTTTCTCGTTAATAATGAGTTTAATCTCGTAAATAATGACTTTTTTTCTCATTAATAATGACTTTTTTCTCGTTAATAATGAGTTTTTTCTCGTAACTAATGACTTTAATCTCGTAAATAATTAAAATTAGTAGAAAGCTGCAGGAGAGAGGTGTATTTTTAAATTCTGCTGTTTTTATGCCTTTTCAAGATTTCTACCATCCCCAGCTTTAAAGCAAAGTTTCTCAAATGGGTGTACAGGTACCCCTGAGGGTACTTTGGGGTACTGCAAAGGTACTGAGGTTTAAAAAAAAAAGAAGTTACTTTAAAAATATCAGTCCTGTATAATTTCTAAACTAATTATACTATAATAAGTTCAATTAAAAATGT
Organism: Plectropomus leopardus; assembly: GCF_008729295.1. NCBI lineage: Eukaryota > Metazoa > Chordata > Actinopteri > Perciformes > Serranidae > Plectropomus > Plectropomus leopardus. Next base: position 15,918,496 of record NC_056480.1, on the reverse strand, counting down.
AATTGTAAATTCAATAAACCACATTTAATAGTTCATGCTCCTACTTTCAATGCAATCCTTAACTGCTGTAAATTGTCAACTGCCACAACAAATGTATTCATGTTTGTTTTTGTTCACTGTGTGTTTTACCAAAAATGTTTTGTACTGGTCAAGAGGTACTTGGCTAAAAAAAAGATTTCAAAGGGGGTAAATAATTTTAAAAATGTTTGAAAACCACCATATTAAAGTACAAGGCAAGGATATCACTAAGCTTTATTAAGCTGTAAGAGATAATGGGACAAGCAGTGGTAAAAGCACCTGTGTGTGGAACAACTAAACCAAATTATTCTGATTGCATCCATTTTTTTGTGGGAAAATGAGACAATGACAGCGTGATTTGCTGCAGTCGTTGTTTTGCTCCCTACCTTTTATTCTCTGTGCCCTCTGGGTCAGATGTCCTTCTTTCTACTACCACTAGGAGTTGGCAGAGATATTTCTGACATTGCACACATGGGTGCTTTAACATACATGTAGTGTACATTTAAAGCCAAAATGAAAGAAAAATACATAAAACAAAGAAATTAGAGAAACATTAAGAACTGTTAGTACCTGCAGGCTATGAATCTGGTTTTGTGCCTCTGTGTTCTTAAGTTTCAAAATTAACAGTCTTGGTTAAACTCTAATCAGATCTGGCCACATGCCTGTATAGCATACAGTAATGCATTTAGGCTTTAAGACTCCCTTGCTGCAACACTGTGCCGACATTTTAACTTAATGGTTTTTACGATGCCCTCGGGTGCCATACAAGAATTGGGCATGGCTGTTTGAAGATATGGCTGTACGTTCATTTTACGCACAAAGTTTGTCAAAGCTAATATTGTATGTGCAGTATGTACACAGCCACATTCATGCACACAATGTAGTCATTGCTCACAAACTGCAGTCATGCCATCCTAATACAAGCAAATACAAAAATGCCACGACATACCGTGCTCTCCTCTAACCCAGTGTTTCCACCTTCTAACTTTTGTCTTAAATTCCGTCCTCTCGTCCTTATCTCAAGCTAAAGCTCAAGACATTTCTTTTCTTTCTCCCCACAAAACAAAACCCATCTATTTTTCAATCTACTTAGTAAGGAGGGCACATCTCACATCTGATCCCAGGCTCACAATCTCATCTCAAATCTGGAGTTCCCTGCATTCACTCATGAACCTCTTTTGTCAAAGATTTTCTGATTTGTATACATACATCAAAACTACCGTAACTTGAGGCTACGTTTTTCTCAGCCAATATCTGACACCTGTGCTGCTACATTAAGAGGCCGAAGAGGATGTCCACACCCCAGAAAAAGAGAAACCTGAGGAGAGACAGTTGCCTTTAAGCCTGGTTCTGGCACAATGTCAGATAAGATTATTGTATGGATATGTAAAAGAGAGGTTTCTGGGTTAGGGTGTTTCAGATTAGACGCGTGGCAAGGACAGTGGTGAAAAAAGTACTCAGAACACATGTCATTTTCCACTTTAGGAAAAAGTACCAGAACATCAATGTGAAAAATACAGTCGGACTAATAAGATTTGGATTATACTGCATGAGTTCTGTTAGAGTTTGTAAACACACATGACAGACAGACAGCCATTCACACTCATATTCACACCCACGGTCAATTTAAAATCACCAATCAACAATTTTCTCCAGCTGATCAATAAATCAATATGTTTGTCATTTTTCATTGAGGCATGTGAGAAAAATGTTTCTTTACAAATTTAAGATAACACAGCATGTCTAACTAATATACAAATGATCAAACTGTGAGTGAAGTATTCCTTTTAAGTATCTAAATGAGAAAAAAACAGGCCCTGTGACTGATACTGTGTATAATTATGTATGACATTATTAAATTATTAATACTGATGCATTAAGGTGCAAGTAGAAGTTTACTGTTAAAACTGGTTGAAACTGAACTATTTTATTGCTGTGCAGAACAGTTAGTTTAGTCCAGTGCTTCCAGGTCACAAGATAAACTGGTCAGGGTGTGAGATGGCTGAAAAAAATCTTTATTCATTTTGAAGTTGAAATATTAGATTATTTTACTTTTTTCCCTCCAACAGTTATTTTGTAAAAGCTATCTGACAAGTTTGGGAGAAATAACTTCACTGCAAACTGGAAACAACTTATAGAAATCTTAAACAAGTGCTAAACGAAAATTATCATATATATTTAAATTTGCTCCAAATGTTCTCTCCAATATATTGTTTTTTTAAAGAAGCCCTGTTATGCTGTTATGTTTGGGTTTTTCCCTTTTCTTTATTGTTTTGTACAGCATTTTTTTGTGCTTGTAAAAGGTATCCTAAGTAATAAAACCCGAAGTCCAAGCCAAAGGGAGCTCTCTCTCCCATAAAAGGCACTGCTCCAAAGCTGCCTGAAACAGCTCGTTTGAGTTTCAGTGATTACTTTTGTAACTTGGTGATATCACAATGTAACAAATAGCCTAGAATGCGCATAGAGGGAGCTCACTGACCAATCAGAGCAGACTGGGCTTCTCAGGAGGTGGAGCATGAGCTCAGACAGACTGTTTCAGACAGAGGTGCTGCAGCAAAGGGCAGTATGAGACACATGATGTGTTTTTTGAACATTAAAGCATGTAAACCTATTCTAGTAGACCCCCAAAATACAAATATGATCCCCAAAATGAGCATAATAGAGCCCCTTTAATTGCTATGCTACAACATGTTATGTCATAAAAAGTCATACACATGTCATGGTGTGTGCACTTTTTTTTGTGCAGCCCTCAGTCATATGCTGGCTCACTAAAATGGCACTTAGTGAACAAAACTTTGAAACCCCTACTGTAAGATTGATTTTCTTTTTTTTTTCAAAATGCTCTAAAATTGTCAGTTTAGCAGGTAAGTTTCTAAAAAAATCTACGGGGAGGAATTTCCCCAGACCACAAGGGTTGGGTCACAGCAGATGTTGATTAAAAATGGCCTTCCCCAGTGTTAACAGATGATCACAGCCATAAAAGAAGGGACTCACAGCAGAAGCTGCCTCTGACTAACAGGCAACAATAGCTGTAAATTAAATGCAGTGCGGTAAAAAAGTACACTATTTTCCCTGAAATGTAGTGCAATACAACTATAAATAAGTAAAGTGCCTAAAAAATGCATTACTTTTCATCACTGCACAAGGAGATGGAGGTGTATATTTAGAGGTGACAGATCATGATCATTTGGGGTTAAGATAATGTGGTACATAGGTGACTTCAGGCAATGTGTGTGTCAGTCTGCACAAACAAGCGTTGGTGACTATCTCCGCAGGTTTTATCTTACATTGCGTGTATCAGATTTTTGAGTGCATCTGCAAACATTCTACAGAACACGAGTATCTATGAGCAAGAGAAACAGAGATGTTCAATACTGAGTCCTGGCAATCCATTTCCCCTTTAACGCACTAACATGATGCCTCCACCCATCTAATGGCAGCAGGCTCACTAACCATATCATGAGTTTATAATAACCACATCACATCCATGGCGAATGAGGTGGAATGAAAATCTAACCTAATTTGGAGAGATACACGACTGTGTGAGTAGTAGGGTGTCCCCTGAGATGAGGCTCCGATTGAGGCAGCCGTGTGCTGCACTGGTAGCATGCTCCATGAGCGTGTAATGGTCTTAATTATCATTTAGCATGCCAGCCTCATTGACGACGTATCAAGCCAGTGATAAAATAGTGGAGCAGAGGGTGACAGAGAGGGAGAATTATGAACATATCAACACTTAAAGGCGCAGGCACACACAAAATAGAGGAGAATATCCCTAACACACACACACTCCAAACAGTGAAGTTATACAGCAGCATACCCAAAAGGTACAATTGGAGTGATACACGCACGCAGGCACGCACACACGCATTTCCATCCAGCTGAGTGACATCTCTCTCTCTGAATTAGTCACGATGAATGATGTGTAACCAGCCATGACTCGTTCTGGCTGGGGAGATAGCTAATTCACTTTGTTTAATTAGTCAAAAGTAGTAGAGCATGCTCTCTCTCCCCAAACACACACTCTGATTGCACAACATCCACCTTTCTGTCTACATGCCCTATGGTCTCCGTAGAAGAGACAGATCTGTGACCACACCGGTGTAACATTTCATGGGGCAAGTCTTTGAATCTTATCTGCCACAGTTAAGGCTCTCTGACTCTTCCTCTCTCTTTCTTTCTCTCACAGACACGCAACACACACTCACATCTGCCACCCTTTGCTTTGTGATACCTTCACAGGGACTTCAGACACCATTTCCAGATCACAGCTCCAGAGGTGCCTCTCGTTCACAGGGGTCTGCGCGAGGCAGGTCTGTTGAGACTTGGCTGAAAGTTTCTGCGGACAAGACAGGACATAAACTGAGTTCTCTGCTAACGAATTGAGCTGTATCAACACTTTGAGGTAAAGTGATGATTTTTTTTTTTTTTACCTTTGGGGTGCTTTTGGTGGTTTTTGAGATATTTTACAATGTGACTTGAAAAAGTTAAATGATCAAAGTCAGATGATCATTTTGATAATTATCACTTTAATTTTCTGTCAATTGTACGTATATGTTGAAAAAATACGTGTAACTCTAGTCTAGTCTAGTATAGTGAATATTATATACTATAGTATAGTATTGTATTTACTACACTATACTAACGGCAATGGTAGTAGAGTACAACAGGCATACACTAACATATATAGCCTATTATAGGCTCTAGCAGTGCAATAGTATAGTGTAGCATACCATGGTGTAATAAAGATGTATGTGTACTATATACAGAACATATTATAATTACTCTACTATGCTACACTTACAGCACTATAGACTATATGTGTGTGTGTGTGTGTGTGTGTGTGTGTGTGTGTATAGCAACTACTATATTGTTGTGCACATTTACATAAATATAGTTAATGTCCTCCCACAATTCCCTTCTTGTTAAAGTTGACACTGATGACCTTGGCCAGCCTGTACTGTCCCTGCCTGTCCCCTTAAGGCATTCTGGTCAGACAATATCGCCAGCAGTCACATCATGTTCTCTTGTGTACCACTTACTTCTTACACAACAAAAAAACAGTAACAGTTAATAACTATACTGCACTGGTAGTAAAGCACTATATAGGAGCATATTGATATAGCCTATTAAAGTCTTTTTTAGTGAAGTAGTATAGTATAGTTTAGGATAGGATAGGATAAGAGAGGATAGTACAATAGATGGTAAAAAGGTGAATATGTACTATATACAGAACATACTATACTATAAAAACTATACTACAGGCCACATAGTATTATGTATAGACTCCTATAGTTTAGAAGTATATATAAAGAGTAGTAAATATAATATGTTGGGCAACTATATTGTTGTATAGTACCATATAAGCTACTACAATATTCTACCATAAATACCATACTATACTACACTCTACCCTACTCTAGTCTACTCTACTGGTGGTGCTAGCCTAGCCTGTTATACTATTGTATGGTATAATATAGTAGTAGAGTATAGTATTTTTAAGTATATCTTATAGTAAGGGCTGCTGTACCACCACAATGCATTGTGCATGTACAGTGCAATAGGATACTATACTTATCATACTTACAATATACAATACTATATGCTACCATACCATACTATACTGTAATTTGGCATAGAGCATATTCTTGGCTGCATAGAGTAAAGACTGTAATTATCTCCATATAAATCATAAGCCACAGATAATCTTGTGACAATAAAACATCAACGTTGAAAAGTTAATATCAGTCAGCCAGTTCCTCCTTGTCCTGCTCCACTTTGTTACCATGGAGAGCTCCAATACCCTAAAGACAATAATAAGTGCGTGCACAGCATGCGGCAGAAAATAATAAATAGATTTATGCGCAATTGTCACATTTAATACATTTACGGAGCGCGCTAGTGAATTCATTATTACACCATATGCTAATGCAGCTGGGTCCGCGTATTTATGAGTCTGTGTGTGGGTGTGTGAGTCTCTCTCTCCTTCTCTCCCCCTCTCTTTCTCTCCCTCTCTATCTCTCTCTTCGCGTGCGCATAGGGCTTTGAAGTGCAACCAACAACTGCTGTCCCGGAGTCAGTGCTGTAGCCTAATACATGATCGGGAATGCACTCCAGGAGCTCCAAGCCGTGTATTGTTCTCTCCAGAGCCTGATCCACAGTAGCAGCATGTCCCGGTGCTCTGGATGGGAGGTCGCTCTGAACTTGCTCTCAGGCCAATTTATCGGTACACCGGTAAGCTAAGTGCGATCGGAGAACAGGGAGGGATAGAAGCAAAACTACTTAGACAATACACACGAGATAACGATTAACAGGCGAGAAGGAAAAGGACGCATACCGAGAGCCAACAGAAACGGGTCTGTTCCCCAACTGGAGATCAATGGAAACGGGGATAACATATGGATACGGCCGATGTCTACTGGAACGGGCTGTTGATGTATGATGGCAGATCGGACATGCAGGTTGTGCCGACTGAAACAGGTTGGTTTCGCCTCGATCAAACTTCAGCAGAATCAGACGTGGGACGATTAGCGCGCATTTAGGTGCTGAAGATGAACTGAATCGCTGTCGCTTGCAGCGGCGCGCCTGGAGATGACAGAAGGTTTATTATGGGAAACCGCGCTCTATCATTCCCTGGACTTTTACTGGATTTAGAGGGTTGTACTAATAGCTGCATCTGGGTGAAGGTCATCCACTATTACTGAAACGGATATCCTTCAGATCTGTGTGTCTCTGTGTGTGTGTGTATGTGTGTGTGTGCGTGTCAAAATGATGCTTTCTAGTTGTCTTGTGAGACACAGAAGTGGAAAAGACTGAGACAGCTTTCTCTCACACTCTGTAGACGCTCACCAGGTATCCAGATGCTTGCTGTATTTAAGTATGCTATTATTTAATTACTGTCTAGACATTATGGACGCATGCAGCCTGTTTTATCCTGATAAAAACATGTTTAACCCCTTGAAACCTGGATCAATATCAGTTTCTCGTGCTGCGTTTAGACATCTTTTAAAAGCTATTTGAGTCTTTGGAAGCTGAGCAAACTGACTGATTTCTTTTGAAAACAAGGGGAAAAGGCAATGACCAACTGCGCAAGAAATGTCCCACAAATAGCAAGAAATTTGGCGACAAGAAAATTACATTAAAAATGGTTTAAAAACAGAGGGGAGGATTATTAGGAAATTATCCCAACAAAAACGAAAAATGTCCTGAAAACTACATTTATAATTATAACATTTCTATATTTAAAATTATGATACAGAAAAAAATAAAATATATTTTTTCAGCACTTTTTATGACACTCCCATGTTTTTTATATATATGTTTTGTTTTGTTTTTTTGCTTATTCTCAGATGATTTTCTTGTAACTTTCTTATTCACTTTTTGTCATTTTTGGTGCATGTCTCATTTAATTACTCATTGCCTTTCCCCTAACTGCCTTTGAAAAGAAGTCAAACCAATTTTGTCAAGATTTAACTGGGTAAAATGACACAATGTCATTGCAAATGTTACTTTGAAATGCATGCAATAATCTCTAGAAACATACCATAAACTTACTTCTGACTAGACATAATTTTGTTAAGGTTCCTCACACATGGTTTATTTTTTTTAAGCGTGTGTGTCTCTGTATCAGTGTGAGACCACAGATGGACGCCCTGTGTAATGGAGCCAAGAAACCTGAGGGCAGTGATCCCGTTGTAGACCCCCGGCCACCTCCTGCCAAGCTGGCTCGACTGGAACAAAACGGAGCGGGACCCTCAGCCCAGGAGAGGAGCTGTCAGGGGAGTCCTGTGGCTAAAAACCCCTGTCTGGCCCAGAAACCCACCGCAGTGAGGCCACAGAGCAAGAGCTGGCACAGCAGAGGTACACGGGCTGGAGCATGATATTACAGACTAAGTCTTTTCTACGGTGATTACGACTCCTACGTGTCAGTGTCTCATAACTGTCTGTCCATCACCTCAGGGAGCCTGCTGCCAGTGTTCTGTGTGGTGGAGCACAGGGAAAACCCTCAGGAGGGAGAGAGGAAAGAAGAACATGCTGAGTTTGTGTTGGTCAAAAGAGATCTGCTGTTTAACCAGCTCATAGAGATGGCACTGCTGACACTGGGCTACTCGCACAGCTCTGCTGCACAGGCCAAAGGTACAAAACGCAAACTTGCACGGACAGGCAAGGACACAAGTCCATCATTTTCTCACAATTTTGTGCATCTGTGTTCAGGTCTGATCCAGGTGGGAAGGTGGAACCCGGTGCCTCTGTCCTGCGTAACAGATGCACCTGATGCCACCGTGGCTGACATGCTGCAGGATGTTCACCACGTTATCACCCTCAAAATACAGCTGCACAGGTAAGGAGCTGACATCACATCTATAAATATGTATGTCTACAGTTACAGTCCCCTTCTGTTACTCTTCCTGTCTGTGTGGAGCCTCTAAATTATCTATAGGTATGAATAAAGCCTGCGTGTGATGGACATTGAGTATTTCCCGGCCTTTCACCAAGCACATGACTGCAGCCAACCACCATCTCTAATCTGTATTAAAAAAATTAAAATAACCAAAGGGCACGCACCAAATCAGACCCAGCAGGGAATGATGAAACTCTTATTTTTCATCTTATCTTAATGCCTTTAGATTAAGTTTAATGAGTGATTTTAGTTGCTTGTTGCAATGAATACTGATGAGCATTTTAATGGTGTAACACATTAAAAGTTATTTCCCAGTGTAACTTTTTCTTTTTCTTACAGTGGCCTTTTAGTTGTGCCACATTGTCCTTTGGTCAGATCCACCACGAGAGTTGGGGCCGTGCAGCACAAGATACAACTAGAAGGGCACTCGGAGAGTGCAGACCTCTGCCAAGTCCAAATAGCCTATCACCTTCATTAATAATATTAACTTATGTGAAAAACAGTAAATATATCCACCCCGTGATTTGGATCCGCTCTAAAATGTAATGAGTTCTTCCTTGGCCCATGCTACACCCTTTCATCAAGTTTCATGGCACTCAGACTAGAAGTGTTTCCTTGGTAGAGGTAATAAGTAATTTAATAGAGGCCCTTTTTTACAGTAGAAAACAAAGAAACGTGACAGCTGTTGCTAATGGGGTTAATAATGGCTAACAATGAAAGCAGCTAAATAAAATTGAGAAATCCTTAATTTTACTATTTACATCTGAGACTATGCCTTTTCTACTGTGACATGTCAACATGTCTTCTGTAAAAAAAAGGCATATCCATTAAAAGGAAAAAGGACCCGGTGGTATCATGTATGTCTTCTCTGTGCTCATCAGTTTTTTTTTATTTATTAATTTACTAAGTGCTTTTTTATAGCAACCCATGGTCCAGACTTTCATTCACACTCTTGAAAGTGTGTGTTTTTAGACAGGAAACTTGCATGGGCAGCATGCTAGGAGAGGCTTCACATAAGACCAATGAACATCTTTACATATACGTCTTTACATATAAGCAAGAAAAAACCTCTACGGAAAAATTTGTTTTAAAGGGTACTCCACACCGAGTTTATACACAAAGTTCAGTTTACGCGACACAAGAGGTACAACTCAACCTTTAAAAATCAGGTGTATGTCTTCTGTGGCTCTGCTATCTTGAGTCTGAGAAAATGACCCAAGTGATGTCATCAGGGAATGATGCCATTAAGTTATGTTCTTGGACTTCAAGAATCCGGCATATATTTGGAGCATGGGCACTACAAGTAAGGTTCTCAATTGTGAGTTCAATAACTTTATGAAAGCGCTTTAGTAAATCCCCAGCCAATAATAAAAGTTTATTATTGGCTTGTGAGGTGCCAGTGTGTATCTGGCCCATGTACTGATCTCTCTGATGTACTACTACTACTGCCGAGTGCTGCTTGTTCTTGTCTGTCAGTTTTTGTCTTGTCTGGGTAGACTGGGAAACTGAATTGCACTTTTGGGATAAATAAAGTTGTCTGAAGTCTTGGGAATCAGACAAATCTACAAGCGTAATTTTTATTATTTTTGGTCTGGATGGTAAGTCTGGTCTCCTGCCTGTCTAAACAGAGTTCTGCCCAACCTGGCCAGCTTCAGGCCCATCATAATCATTTATATATGAGGAGGGTTTGATGTAACGGCTGACACTGCGGCAAGCATCAACCTAGCTAAGTAAAGATTAGTGCTGGTGAGATGTTTTCAACCAAGACGGCTGCAGCTGACGTGGAACTGCTACACTCTATCAGACATACTGATGCTACGTAATCACAGCTCAACTCTGCACGCTGTAGACTGTTTACATATCCCCGTTGCTCAGTGCCGTGTCACACGTTTTGTTGCACTGCTTGGTCGTAGGTCTGCCAGTATGAGTGGCCATTGAGAACCCCTTTTCCAACATTTTTTTGGGGCCTAAAACATTTGCCTGGTTTGCCTCTCCTGATGATGCAACCCTGCTAATTGCATCCAAAAAGGCATTTTGATCTACAGCTATCAATAACACTACTTGAAAATGAACTGGGAGGTTCCAGACTAACTTGCATTTGTGAATTGGTCTGTCCATGCTGGGCTACCAAATCACTGGACTACCCCTTTGAACTGCAATATATCAAAATGCTGCATTCAAGTGTTTTTAATTTGCTTTTTGTCTAGCTGTCCCAAATTGGAAGACTTGCCACCAGAGCAGTGGAGTCACTCCACAGTGAGAAATGCTCTGAAGGAGCTCCTCAAGGACATGAACCAGAGCTCCCTGGCGAAGGAGTGCCCCCTGTCCCAGGTACAACACACACACACACACACACACACACACACACACACACACACACACACACACACAGAGCATGTGCGTATACAAGAAAAGAAAAGACAAGAAAAGAGAAAAATTAGACTGAAGTTCAACGTGTGCATGTAATGTCTTTGCTCTTTCATACAGAGCAAACGTGTGTGCATACATGTGTCTTTTTGCCTACTTTGACGCATGAGGCACAATGAGCATGTGGTCCAATAGTCAGACAGGAAGTCCAGATGCAGAGGTAGATAAGGTGGGAAGGCAGAGCGCACGCAAGAGAAACAGATAAAGAGAGATGGCTATCTCTTAAAAAGCCTTCCTGCCAGGGCTGCTGCCTATCTTGATTCTTTCCACTGCCAACCTGTCTGCCTTTCACTCTATCTGTCAGCCTAACCCACCGTCTTACTCTCACTTAATCTATCTGCCCATCACTCTTCCTCTTTCGTTTTTTTTCCCTGCGCTTTTGACTGATTCAGCAATAACATTCAAATCAGGTTTTCAGATCTTGATCGTTTAATCAAGCAAATACAGACACGACTGCAGAAATAATTTTACATTAATCATGCAGTTTTTGGGGAAGGCCCTTTTTATGAATATTCATAATTATCAACTTAGTCTATCTGTTATTTTGCCTGAGGGTGCGTAGGACATCTACAGTTTGATAAAGAGAAATTGCTTAAAATCTCTCTTTCCTTCAGATTCCTTCCTTTTCTGCAGAGCTGACACTCGCCAATCCTCCCTCTCCTATTTTTCTCTCTCTCTCTCTCTCTCTCTCTCTCTCCTATCATTCCTTTTACCCCCTCCCTTGTTTGCAAGAAGCAGATTAAAATAAATATGAGAAGATGAAAGGTGTAATCAGATGTAAAGATTGCACATGACGGTCTTCGGGGAAAAACTGCGAGGGAGTGAGAGTCAGACAGAGAGGCATAGTCTCTGATGACCTCTAGTGTTTTGTCTTATTGCACGCACACACACACGCTGTACATACACGCATGCACACAGCTCACACACTGACACACTCATCTGTCTTTATTATCCTATTTACCTGGGGGTCTTTTTAATAACACAGATCTGAGTTCATTAATATCAGATGTGTGAACAGCTGAGACACCCAGGCCGCCCATAGCAGGAGCTCGGAAAACGTAATGAATTTCTATTGTCTTTTCCCCTCTGTTTCAGAGTATGATATCATCTATTGTAAATAGCACTTACTATGCAAATGTCTCAGCTGCCAAGTGTCACGAGTTTGGTCGATGGTACAAGCACTTCAAGAAGACCAAATGCTTCAAGGGTAAGGGATTTCAGTCAAGCCTGCAAACATTAAGAATGCCTGATAAGTCTTACAGCATGTTCCATATCCATACAACTGTAAATACTCACGTTATACAGTTTATACTACATACTAGCATGCTTTTCAGCAGTGAGACAAGCCATTTCATACTAACATGTTCCAAATGCAACGACAGACATCAGATGTTTCAGGAGGTGTCTCACTGCCGCCCAAAAGATTCATATAAAAATTTCCAGCTGTGAAAAGCCTCTCTGTTTAATTTGTGCATTGCATTGTGGGAGAATAGTGGCAGTTGGCAGCATACTCAAAAATAAACTATTAAATATGCATACTGTCTGTTTTGAGCAGACTTAATTTTGACACTTTTCCTGATTAGAAATGGTATCTAGCATGTTATTAGGGCACATTGGCTCTCTTATATTTTCTCTTAATTTTCTGTTGAGAGAAAAAATAAGGGAGGTCAACTCCAGGTGCACGAAACGTTCTAAACGGCCTAAACCTGCTCCTACCAAAGTGAGCTCAATGATGAATCCAAATTTATCACAAGTCATTTATTAACAAAGCTAACAGCCCCTTAACACTATAAAAGGGCAGGTGTCGTGCCATGTGCAAAGACTCTGGCACATGCCCAAGAAATGACACCAAAAAAAGCCACAAGACCTTCAGCAGTAGTGAAGTTGAGGTTCTGCTAGATAACTTGAACAAATTAAACAAGAGTTTCCAGAGCATCACAGTCACTCGTGTTACACGAAAATCAAAAACCTAGCTGAGGCAAAACATTTGTGATGCTCTAAATGCTGTGTCAACAGCAGTGGTGGAGGAAGTAGTCAGATCCTTTACTTAAGTTAAAGTACTACTACCACACAATGTAAAAATACTCTGTCTAAAGTAAAAACATGTAAGGACAATCTGGACAAAGTATTTAAAGTACTAAAAGTATCAGTAGTCAGTACAGAAAATTTAAAATCAATTTAATTGATCAAAAACCTGGGAAATTGTTAAAAGGAAAAACAGCTTCAGCTGTCCAACAGTTTTCATATTTGAGAAGCTGGAACTATGAAATGTTTTTGCATGAAAAATGACTTATTATTATGAAAATAGTGGCCAGCTAATTTTATGATCAACAGTTTCAGCTGCAGTTGTAAACTGCCATATAGTTTGTGTACAAAAATCTGTATTTGTAAAGTAACTAGTAACTAAAGTTATCAAAGAATTGTTGAGGAGTAAAAAGTGCAGTGCAGCAGTGGTGGAAAGTAGCATTTCAGATTTGTACTTTAGTACAGGACTTGAGTAAATGTAGTAGTACAGTATATTTCTTTAGCCCACAAATTTAACAATCCAGTCATGAAAATAACTCTAAAACATATAATAATCAAAAATTTATTTTATAATGTTATAATTGATATTTTTTTTTGTTCCAAAAATAAAAAGGAAATGTTTCCTAGTGATGGCCAATAATTTGTGGACTGTGAAAGCTGTAAAAAACATTCATTTACCTTGGTAAGAGTGCTCTCAACCACTCCTCAAATGTTTTCTTACCTAGGAAAAGAGCAAAAATAAGAAAACAAAATCCGTGGGTACTAACAAAAAATAATATGTGGATATGATAAACAACAAGAGAAAAATTGTTGGTATATCACTTCTTGCATGAGGCCCACTATTAGTATTTGGTGTGTTAATAATGTGTCTTTGTTTTCTTTTTCCTGCACCAGAGATCGACAGCTTCTCTGACCAGTCCACACATATCACCCTCACCCAGCAGCCAATCAAAAGTAGCCCAGCTGATCAGAGCTCCACACTTTTTTTCTCTCATGGAGAAGTAGCCAACATATGTGGCCATCCGCCCCTCGGCCTGCGCCCTCCGGGGTTGGTAACCCAGCCTCTAAGCTCCCAAATGGTCAACCAGCAGCTGGTGATGGCCCAGTTCCTCAACCAGCAGTACGCTGTTAGTCGCATGCTAGCTGGCCAGGGTCTTTCACCCTCCCCACAACAGTATCTCAACCACCCGCCCGTGGGGAGAGCTCCCTCTGCCAAGGTCTTCTCCAAAGCCACTGATTCCCAAACCCCGCAGCAGGCACAGGGTGGCCCGGGGGGAGGCCCTGTGGCTGGGCCACAAACCCAGACAACGACTGCGTCTTTTGTGGGGCCAACGGACGTGCCGAGTGACATCTACCACTGTGTGAGGGAGGAACTAAAGAGAGCGGGCATCTCCCAAGCCATCTTTGCGCGGGTGGCCTTTAACAGGACGCAGGTATGGAAACAGATCTGCATAGAAGGTGGTCAAATTCATAAGAAGGTGTTTGCTGCTGATAATCTTTTGGAAGTGTTTTTTAGTGTTGCGGTTGTAGGTAAGTGTGTTTTGTGAATGTTTAATAGTTGGCACATTGGCATGGCCTTTGCCGCAGTGCCCCCTCCCCCCCATGCATGTGTGTAGTTGTGTGTGTGTTTGTGCCAGCCCTCTGCAGCACAAAGATGGTGCCAGCACTGAAGCAGCTGCTGGGCCAACTAATCACAACCCCTTGGAGAGAAGCTGTCTCCCTCTCTACCTCTTCTTCTGTTTTACTGTCCCTCCATCTTGCCACCTTTCACTTTGGCAGCCCCTCTATCTGTTTAATCTCCACCTCTGATTGTCAATCCATCTTTTTATCCCTTTTTACTCCCATTGTATCCATATCTCCCTCTGCCATCGCCTCTAACACTAAAATGCCACGTTATCTCCGTCTATCATCTTACATTCACCACCACACCCACAGAGATGGGGCTCAGAGGACAGGCTTAGCCCATTGTTATTATTATTATTACCGTCATTATCATTTTCAACACAATAAGCAGAGCTAGTTATTATCCACCCCCATGTTTCCCCATTGCCAAGTCTGAGGTGCTTCAATGCCAGCCATGCAAGTTGGGCGTGATGCCAAAATGCCATATAGAAGTGAGGGGAGCATTTGTCATTTGCGTAAAAGCAGTCATCAATTTGGAAGGAGGGGTTTGCTTGGTGGATCCAAAGATGATCCATGATTTGAATAGGAAGGCTGTTTCCTCTCTTTCCATTGTATTGCCAGCGTGAAATCTGATTTCCTTTCAGAACAATCTGCATGTGATGTTCAAAGGCTTTCCTGCATACACAGATACACCCAGAATAATGCTAGCTCTACAGGCGAGTAGCGTGCTTAGCACTGACTGGGAAACTGCCTCTGTATCATCTATAGCTGTGAAACACTAAACCACAGGAACTTGATAAGGTGCCTCTTTGAATCAGATCCAGAGTCAGATATGAGGAGCTTTTGCAAAATTCCTTTAGGCATTTGAGAAACGTTGTATTAACAATTTTTACATAAAAATAATGGAAAAAATACATTTCTCCAAAAAGTTAAGATATTTTTTTCAAGATATTTTATTTGAATACACAGATGCTTAGAAGCTCAAAGGCATAACCTACAGCCTTGAAGGGACGGGCCATCCCAAATCAAAAACACATATTTTTCCTCTTACCTGCAGTCTATGTGTCTATCTAGATTGTGTTGGAGTTGCAGAGTATTGGAGATATTGGCAGAAATGTCTGCCTTCTCTCGAATATAATAACTACATGGCATTCAGCTTGTGGTTCTCAAAGTGCCAACAATTTTTTTTTTTAAACTAAATTTGAAAAACTCAACAGCAGTGTCTATATACAGAAATCATGACACGGTTACTCAAGATAATCCAGACATTGTTGTGAGAAGTTTCATTTAGGAACTATTTTCTTTCTACAGAACTATACTTCCAAACCGTATCACTGCTCAGAGGAAGTGTGCATCTACTGCTAGCTCGCCTAGCAGCACTGAGCTATGTAAGTAAAGTTAAAGCTCAGACGAGAAGGACTTCATTAACAACACTTCCCCTCTGCCCGGTGATATTGTTGGTGAATGTAGTTATAAAAAGAAAATAGTTTCTACATGACACTGCTAACAACAAGGTCTGTGGATTATCTTGAGTAACTGGGTCATGATTTCTGGCAAGAGATATTTCTGTTGAGTATTTTTTAATGTATTTTTGTGGTGCTTTGAGCACCACAAGCTGAGTGCCATCTTGTTATTATATTGGAAAGAAGGCAGACATCATTATTGTGGAAATCTCCTGCACTCTGAA
This sequence comes from Plectropomus leopardus, assembly GCF_008729295.1. Lineage (NCBI taxonomy): Eukaryota > Metazoa > Chordata > Actinopteri > Perciformes > Serranidae > Plectropomus > Plectropomus leopardus. Next base: position 15,902,315 of record NC_056480.1, on the reverse strand, counting down.
CAATCGAGATTGATAAATAGCACTACAGGTAGAAGGAAAAATATGTTTACATTTTTTGGGGGCGAACTGTCCCTTTAAGATGAATTTAATGGTAGTCTACCTGCACACCAGCAAATGCTTTCTTAGAATAGTAATCTAAAGCCAATATACACAAATATAGCTGAATGAATTTGACACTGCATGCATGTATTATTGTGTATTGTTTGCTTTAACAAATGAATAAGTACCTACTTGTGTGTGTGTGTGTGTGTGTGTGTGTGTGTGTGTGTGTGTGTGTGTGTGTGTGTGTGTGTGTGTACGTGTGCGAATAAGCCTGCTTGCAAACGTAATCATGCTCCAGTTCATGAATCTGAAACTACCTTGGCTTTACATTCCCCAATCTGCCACTCACAAGTGTGTTCCCTCGTGATACAGAAAATACATTCTAGCTAATAAAAAAAAAATCACCATCATCTTTTGGGCTTTGCTTTTTGACACTAACCCATTTTGAATCAATCATTGTGAATTTAAAGTTCACAGAGCAAGAGAAGGCTGTTTGTTTCTGAATTCAGACCTAGACGTTGCAGTTACATTACCACTTTTATCATCTTAATTAGCCATAAAATGAAAAGGAGAGTGGGTGTCTGGGGCTGTCATGAATCAAACTCATGCTATAAATTAAAATGATGTTGCCATGGCAATTTTTGATGTCCCACCGCTATGTTAGCCAGAGGTTGATTGCTATAGAATATATCAAATAATTAGATTTTTTTTAAATGCCACATACATATGCTTAACAATGACTAATAAACAAACTTTATTGAAAACTATTTTAACCTCTTTTTATAATCTCATTTTTTCCTGCTTTCATAGTGCCAGAGAAATGTATAAATAGCTTTTGTTTGTGCATGCAGTGCTTAAAAGCATGGATGCATTGCTGTACCGACCTAGCGGGCCCAGGCCCGGAGCCAAAGGGCTCATGGGGCCCCTATGCCAGAGCATCTGTGTAACTTATCGAACAACCTTAGTTATTGTGTCAAAAACAGAGTACCAAATATCTTTAAAAAAAAACAACTGAAGGAACAGCTCACGAGAAAGAAACCATCACGATACATTTTAAGAGTGTTTCCATCCCCTCACTTTATCTACAGGACTTTAGATGCACTGAGTAATATGTTGCATAGTGAGATTAGCACATTAGCAAAAGAAGTAGATGTCTTATAATTAACTCACAATTTAATTTAAAGGCAGGTAGTCTGCACACATACACTTTTCCAGATATTAGGGCTGCAAGATGTGCAAAAGAAATACAATACAGTGATTGTTTCAGCAGCACCAGTGGGAATGGTAATTTTTCATTTTATTTTCACTGATTTTTTTTTTAATGAGATTTTTGTTGGGGTCATTACCAAACAGGCATGCTCCCTATTATATGGAATAAGATTTTTAGGCTGGGGGATCTCTGTAGCGCTACACTTCTTCAATTATAATGGTATGTTGTGACAGATTTTGTCTTTAACCCTTTAGAACCTGACCAAATTGGCTTGATTTCTTTCAAAAACATGGGAAAAAGGCAATGAGCAACTTAAGAAGAAATAACTTCCAAATTAGTAAGAAATTAGTTAAAAGTTGCAAAAAACGAACTGAAAATTAGCACAAAAAATAAAGAAAAAAAAGATCAAACAAAAACAAACAAAAAAACAAGAAAATAATATGACAATTATTAATATAATTTTTCCATTTTTCCCTAGAATAATTTCTAAATCTGTAAAATCTTGCAATTTGTGAGACATTTCTTGCCAAGTAGCTCATTGCCTTTTCCTCCCTTATTTCCAAAAAAGAAATTGAACTTATTTGCTTTTGGTTGAAAGGTTTAAATACATGTTAGAGGTGTCTGAACGCAGCATGAGAAAAGTGATGTCAAGCCAGGCTCTAAAGGGTTAAGAAAAAATTTGAGCTCCTTCGATCTCGATATTGCATTTGGCCATTATGCAATTCGATAATATTTCAATTAATTGCGCAGGCCTGCCGGATATGGATACCTGGTCTACCTATGATACCTGGTATGTCCTCATATCTGCTTAGAACTACACTATGATAGGACTGCGATTAACAGTTATTTTCACCATTGATTAATCTGTTAATTATTTTCTCCATTAGTTGTTTAGTCTATAAAATATATAAGAATGTTCAAAAATGTTGGTCACTGTTTCCCAAAGCCTAACATAATGTCCTAAAATGTCTTGTTTTGTCCATAACCCAAAGATATCCAGTGTACTGTCATAGAGGAGTAAAGAAATCAGAAAATATTCACATACAAGAAGCTGGAATCAGAGTAATTTTTTACTTTTCTTTCCTTCTATTTGATATCAAACTAGTTGATAACTAATAGGTTAACTGATTAATCATTGCAGCTTTACATTATAGTGTGTTATAAGACTTACAGTAAAGTGTTATCATTCCTCCTGTAGGGCTGGCTGTGTGAGCTGCTGCGTTGGAAGGAGGATCCCAACCCAGAGAACCGCACCCTGTGGGAGAATCTGTGCATGATCCGCCGCTTCCTCAGCCTGTCCCAGACTGAACGAGACGCCATCTACGAACAGGAGAGCAGCACCACGACGGCACAGCAGCACAGCGCTGACAGGCTGACACTGCTCAGCAATGACAATACACTGGTGAGACTGCGAAAACAAGATAAACACGACATCATTACACACAGACTGCTGTTTCAAACACTCTGTCTCTGGTAGATCTGCTTGTCAGCTATTGAAACAGCATTTTGGAATTGAAAAATCACAGGAGCAAAGCTAGCAGATAAATTATTCAAACTTTCCAATCATTTCCAATCAGGACCTGCTGTCCTTGTCACTGGAGCTTGAGGTGACCTGACTTTTTTTTGGAAAATATCTTAAAAAATCTAAGTAAGAGAAATAAATATATAAAAATAATTAATACTATAAATTTTACCAGAAATTTGGAAGATAAAACATAACTTTGAATGTCAATAGATCTCTAGAATGTGCGATAGAAAAGCAGCAAAGTGACGACAGCTACATGTCCAAAATGTCAAAAAAAAACAGATGATTAACACATTAAGCCATGATCTATGAGGCTGATTAGTTATTTTTCTTTCACTTCCATAGTTTGTGCATGGATAGATGGCTCAATTATAGCAAAGTTAACGTCAAAAAATGGTTGAGTATCCTTCTGTTTGCACAGTATGTTGCATTAATTCTCATACATGAATAGCAAGACATATTGAATTCATATGTACTGGTTCAGAACTCAATAGGTTCTGGGGACAGGAACCCTGTATGGTTGCACCGCAGACCACCTCACATGTGAAATCACTATATACTGTAGCCATTACTTGTACATATTTAAAAAGACCTATCACTTCAAATCATTCTGACCTCACTTCACGCAGGGATGGAAATCAAAAACTGCTTCCAACTAGTCTGATTCACCAGAATCATGTGCCTTTGAGCTTCTCCATTCCTTTAATCAATGTCGGATAGTTTTTCTGACAGTTGCACATTGCAAAACAATGATGTCAAACTCATGCATCTACGTCGAAAACTTGCAACATTGAGTCTTGGTGAAGCAAAAGAGGGTGGAAACACCAGCAATGTGCCACTACTTCTCAACCACACATCCCTTCCCAAGGTTATAACAACATCAGCACAGAGCAGTCAGGCTCAGCAGATTTTCCTTTGACTAAGAAGAGGTAAAAGTACGACGGAGGATTAGGGCCACATTAAGGGAAAAAAAATTTAATTATTTACGAGATTAAAGTCATTAGTTACGAGAAAAAACTCATTATTAACGAGAAAAAAGTCATTATTAACGAGATTAAACTCATTATTAACGAGAAAAAAGTCATTATTAACGAGAAAAAAGGCATTATTAACGAGATTAAACTCATTATTAACGCCAAAAAAGGCATTATTAACGAGATTAAACTCATTATTAACGAGAATAAAGTAATTATTTATGAGAATAAAGTCATAATATTCAAACCTGCTGCTTTTGGAGACCATTGTCAAAATGAGGGCTACGGAGGATTTGTTTCTTGAGACACAACGAAACCCCTCTGAATAGCCCGTAGATGCATCCAACTATAACCCTGCAGTTGACCAGTTCAGCCATTTCCCTCTCCAGAAAAGCAGCAACATCCTCCAAGTCCGACTGGTTCTTTCGCCGGAAAAGATGCAATTTCTTGCATATTCTTTTTAAAGTCCTGATACTTATGATAATGTGATGCTGATGTGCCAAAAGATTAAGTATCTCCTTGTTTGTGAAACCTATCCTAAAATACAACTCAACCAAATCCTCCGTAGCCCTCATGTTAACAAGTGTCTCCAAAAGCAGCAGGTTTGAATATTATGACTTTATTCTCATAAATAATGACTTTTTTCTCGTTAATAATGAGTTTAATCTCGTAAATAATGACTTTTTTCTCATTAATAATGACTTTTTTCTCGTTAATAATGAGTTTTTTCTCGTAACTAATGACTTTAATCTCGTAAATAATTAATTATTTTTTTCCTTAATGTGGCCCTAATCCTCCGTCGTATAAAAGAAAACGTATGCTGTAAAAATATTCTCTTGTTTCAGGAACACTGTTCAGACACAAAGTCAATAAAGTCAGTTACATCAACACTGAAAACCTGCATAGGTCTACTTTTTTCCACAGAGAAAATTGATTGGAAATCGATAAGCGGATTCATAAGGAATCAGACTGATTATGGCACTGATATCAATAAAACTTTATCAATTTCCATTTCTAAGTTATTGGTGTTGAAAATATAAAATCCAGATGATAATGTACGCCTTTTTATGCTACTTATTCCTAATTTATTTTCTCTTGCCAGTACCAACGCAACTCTCCGCTGCCGCAGCAACACCATCTTCAACCCCATCAACCCCTGCAGCCCGAGGCAGGACCTCACCTGTCTCCACGGCAACCATGTGCTGCATCACCAGCCGAGTCCGAGGCTGGGGGCAACTGGGCGCACGTGAGAGTACGTTTGCAGGGCCGGGGGAGCAGCAACGCTGAGAGAGGGGACAGTAAGGACTGGGTTGAGGAGGGCCGAGTAGAGAGAAGCATTTTGGGAGTGGACTGGGGTTGCACTGGTAGGGGCAGGGACGAGGGGATAGAAAGCAAGGAGAAGATGATTGATGAAAATGTGCGTGAGGAAGGGATAAATGAGATCACTGGAGACAGCAAAAAGGAGAAGCTCACTATGAAGTGGCCTGGTGTGAAGAATGAGGACCCAGGTAGAGTCGGGGTCTGTTCAGAGGCGGATAATGAGGTCCAAGGTGAGGGGTTAAGAGTGTCCCGTGAAGCACTGGGGATCCTGCAGAGCTTTATTCAGGACGTGGGCCTCAACCCAGACGAGGAGGCCATCCACACCTTGTCGGCTCAGCTGGGCTTGCCCAAACACACCATCCGAGGATTCTTCAACAGCCAGGACCACGAACGGCATCAACACGACAGCCAGAGCCCAAAACAGGGTCGAGACAACCAGCATGGCAGCACACACCTCTCCCAAATAGACATACCCACAGAGGAGGAAGGTGATGGAAGAACTGAAATTGAACAAAAGGAGGTAGAGGAGGAAAAGCAAACAGGGAGAAATGAAGAAGGAGAGATGACTGTTTTGAAAGAATCTGATGTTGGCACTCAAACCACCACCACTATGAAGGAGGAGCCAAAATCCTAACGCAAATCCATACAGTGACATACAAGCGCTGACACAGTGTTTTGGTGATGGGAGTGTTAGTATAGTTGCGTGTCCTGAAAAGCTGTGGAAAGACTAAAAGCTGACTTGCTGGACATGCTTATACCACAGCTTAGAAAATGCTGGTGTTTAGACAAGACAGAAAACTCTCCTGTGGTCGGAACATCCCTATTGCGCTTGAGACAGAAATAACTGTGACTATTATGTGCAGATAATGTTATAATATTTTTTCTGTGTCTGGGTGAATGGGACCCAATTCAAAGAGCCTCAGATTACATATCACTGTTAAAAAAAAGAGTAATTGTCGTTGGTTGACTGATCTAAATTTTGAGAAATGTCCATGCCATAAATGCCTTGTAGAAAGTGGCACTGCCAATCTGTTTGCTTGTGGGGGGGTTTATAATCTGTTTCTCCATTGTTTTTATTTTTCTATGTTTTTTTTGTTATTGTTGTTGTTTATAGCGCTTTGTGTTTTGAATTCAGATAAGTAATTTCCAACTCACACTGCTCAATGCATTCTCACTACCAATTCACCAAATATCAACCCTTGGTCAGTGGTTCTACACGCCAAAATATGACACTCTAGGTACCCCTGTAGCATCTGTTTTGGACATTCAGGGGCTGCCTGTCATTTATGCTTATTAGGTGCAGTTTGTCTTTTCAAAATAAATGTATGTTTTCACAGCAAATGTATAGTTTCCACTTGTTAAATACATAGTCTCTTTTCAAAATAAATTTAGAGCTAGGGTTGCAGCAATATACTGGTTTAAAGGAATACCATAATATAAATATTGACTATTACCATACCTTGTACATTTGCTTATCTACGATACTGAAGAAAAATGCAACTTGATGGAAAATCTCATCTTTATTTTGGCTATTTTCAAAAATGAGACTTTTGATACATACTTCCATTAACAATTGTTTCAGATCTAAATTATAGTGATAAAACACTTCTTCAACCGACAGTAACCCTTCTGTTTTCACTCCTTTAAGGGTCATTCTGTCTTATACTAATAAGTAATACCGTCGTATTTTCTAAGACGGTTATCGTGCTCTGAAAATCCATTGCGACCCTTTTAGGAACAAATGTAAAATATTGTTTTTAAGTCCCAGACACATCAAACCCATATCAGAGAACAAGCAGCGAAAATAGCCGCCTGCTGCGTCGCTATCGTCGCCGTGTCTCGGCCAATAGGTCGCACATGAACAAACCAAACCGACAGCAAACCAGCACATATGAGCTGTGCCTGCGTCAAAGTTAATAGCAAGACCGTTTTCACGCTTTTTGGCCAATTAGCAACTGGCTAGCAAGCTAACAACAACAACTACACAGTCTGTATGTTTCAGTATATTTACCGTGTGGCAAAAGAAAAAGTTATCTTACCTTAAAGAACAAGTTTGTTTAGACCTCACTCGCTCTTGACTTTAGCCGCTTGTTTTCTTTACTAACTTCCGTTTCCCTTCTCGTGCGCTGAACTGAACGGCCAATCAGAGCGATTTCATTCACCGACGGGCTCCGCCTCCACTTTTTGTTTTTTTGTTTTTTTTTGTTGACCACATTTTTTTTCATTTCCATTTTGACAAAAAGAATTTTCAAAAAAACAAAGAAAAACCTAAAACTCCTGAAAAGTATTGCCAACAGTTTTGAAACAGTAACTTCAGTGGTCAGTATATTGGGTTTGTATATAAAGTGGCAAACAATGACCAGAATTTACAAATGAAAAATAATAAGACAAGTACAAATCATGAGTTAAGTAACAGTGATGTAATCACACAAAACCAAAAAGCCTGCCCATTTCCACCAATTCAACATGCTGAATCAGCAGAAAAAAAGGCAACGAGGGTTGATGAGGCCAAACATTGTGGGACGCACCACAGCAACTAAGGCTACAGACGCTCACCAACAGCCCAATACTGACTGACAGCTGACCATCGGCTATGTCAGGGCCTTCAGGTAAAGGCAAAAATACAGGGTGAGGTTTTGAAAAAACATTACGATTTAACTTGAAATAAGTACATTTGTTACTAACATAATGCAACGTACGTGACTTATGTCACATGACACACGTCAATAAAACTGTAAAAAACTGTGTTTGACCCTTCCACTTTTCCTCTACCCTCCTGCAACCACGTCATGCGTTTCATACTGGCCCTAAAGGGTGCCTCGGTGCATCGGTCTCTGATGCAGAGGGCCACTGAGCAAGCGTCGCTGTTTGACGAGTTGGGAGCGAGACCTAGTTGCCCTGCTATGGGCTATCTAAGATATCTTTTGTTCAAATTTGTCTTTCACATTGTATTAAATATCAAGTTTCCTGATTCTGTTTGAAAAGATTTTGTAAATGATATATAGCATTTGTTATTAACCCTTTCGTAAATGATAGGGCATCCTCTGCATTGTTTCTTTTTCTTTTTTATCGCAGTGTGTTACAGCTGAAACAATGGATCAGTTCCCAAACAATCAACATATGGACATCAAAAATGTCTCAGCTACAAATAACTCAATTTTTGTTCCTATTTCTCAAATTTTAAAGTTGTGTTGAGAACAAATTTGCTTCTGAACACATCATAGTTTACATACAGTGTTTCTATTGATGCATGAATCTATGAATCTGTCTCCAAAAATAGCAAATGTTATTTTGGTGTGAGTTATGTTTACACATGTAGTGGTTGTCACATTGTACTGATTTACATTCTGTAGCAGACATACAAAATGTGCACAATGTTTAATGTCTCTCCATGAAAGAAAGTTTTTGGATTTTGAGACTGAAGCTGTGTACATGAACTGTTGAAATTAAATGATGGCACTATCATTTGTAAAAAAAAAAAAAAAAAAAAAAAAAAAAAAAAAAAACATTCATAATTGTACTATATGTTCATTATCTGTTGTGAGCATCTGATCTTAAAGCTGGATTTTTTTTCCTACAAACAATCCATGGGAGATTAATAAAAATATGTGTTTTTTGGGAGTCCAGAAAACTGGATAATAACTTTTAATTTTAAAAAAACAATCATAGTGTATATTAACATTCAGATACAAACTTTTTCTCACCCATGCAAAAAGCAACACATGATGTTTTTCTCAGCAGAAAACTCAGGTTTAAAACGTCATGTGACAGAAGCTGCAGGAACACACACATGTAGCTGGGAGGGCATCTTGATATTTCTGCTGTCTGACACACAAAAAGATGAAAAAAATAAGTTGTTTTCCTTCTCTAAATAGCAAAAATATTTGCACTTTGAGACATTATTTAGTTGGGATGAGTTGGTAATGTATAGAATTTGATTTGGGAACAATCTTTGAGATTTATCACACAAGAAGCAAGTAAATAAGATATGAAGGTCATTTATCAGCCAGCTATTTTAAGACAAGCAGAGGCCTGCTGTGAAAGACCCATTAAAGATTGAATCAGTGGTCCTGATGTCCTCTGTCTGTGCTGGTGTTACAGACGATGATTTCCTCTTATATGACTGTGTCTTTGTTGGTGAATTGCTGTTATTGTTTCCAGCCATCAGACAGCATTCTTCTGTGCTGATCACCAGGGCTCTCTGTACCAGTGGATCTGTGTCTCTGTACAATCACATGGCCCCTCGCTGCCGTTTTCTGTCTCTTTTTATTAGGCTATTTCTGCCTCCCTCTCTGCCCCTGACTCTCACACGTCTCTCCTCAGGACTCTTCACATTGCTGCTCCCCCACTTTACTTCAACAGTGCAACATTCAAGCCCCATTTGGTCAGAATAGCTTCATAGAGTAATTCAATAAAGCTATGCTCTTTTTCTGTCATCTGTTTCCATGACGATACCTAAGTCAGGGCCAACAAGAGGCCATGAAAGCCTCATCATCAGCAATATTAGCCATAATAATGATGATAATGGCGCTCTGGAAATGCCAAGCCTGTGATGATGATGATGGTAATGGCAATGATGATCATTATGACTGCTTTGTGTTAACCCCCACCACCACACAAACACACACACACACACACACACACACACACACACACACCACTACCAATGCACACATTTGTACCAGTGAATGTTACAACCTAAATATAGTCTCACATGGACTCCTGTCTTTATCATGACTGTCCTGCTGCTTTGGTCTCTTTCTTTGGTGTCCTCTATGTTGTCTGCGGGAAGCACTTTGTGATGAAGGTGTTGGATAAAACAACGATAAATCTGACTTGTCTGACCACTGAAGTTTCTGCAATTGAGTCTCTATCAAACACTTTTCTTGTGCTGCATTCAGATGCCACTCACAGGCACTTAAATCTCTGAAACCTGAGAAAATAAATTGGATTTCTTCAGAATACACAGGAAAAACATAGAGCAACTTTGCAAGAAATGTCTCAAAGTTGCAAAACATAAATTAAAGAGAGAGAGAGAGCGATAGAGAGAGACAAAAAATGATCTCAAAATTTACTGGGCTGGTTTATTAGACATTATCCAAAAATGTCTAGAAAACTACATTTATAATTTTCTTAATTACAGACTGAAAATTCTGTACAGAAAAAAGAAAAAGGTATTTTTTTCTTTCTTGAGGTCATGTTCTTTTTTTTTTCTTTTGGATGTTTGTTTTTAGCACTCTAGTGTACATGCGCCAGCCGTGCATGCAACCTGTTGCGATCGCTCCTGCCCGTTTTCCTACTTTTAATCTATTTTTATCTTCTTATTTAACATAGGCAATTTCCCCTCTGGGATCAATAAAGTATTTCTGATTCTTATTCTGATTATTTTTATCATTATAGTGTTTTCCCAGAGTTTTCTTGTAACTTTTTTTTCTAATTTCTTGCTAATTTTTTAACTATCAGCAGGTGAAACATTGTGATAGAAATATTTAAGCAACCATATCCTACTTAATTATTTTAACTGGAGGCATTTCCATGAAGCATTTTTGCTTCAACACAATGTTAAAGAAGGAGCTATTCTGTAGAGAGCTAACCCCAAAAGCTCAATTTCAGAGACTGTTGGAGAGCCTGGTGATCAACGCTGACCCGCATGGTCCAAAAATATACCAAAAGATGGTATTCCTGCATGGCAAAAATATGCAAAGCAACAGATGGTGTTTTATTTAATATATAGGCCTACACTTTTTCGTGAAAAGGGGTTTTTGTCTCACCAACATTTTGATTGGTGACTTTAATTTAATTACATATTTTTTTCTCAGTAACTGCAACTGATTACAATAACGTTCATTTTACAATTAATTCACTATACTACAATGACTATTTTACAATTTATTAACATGTAGGACCTAACTAGTTACTGCAACAATGTTGACCTCTGACCTAATGGGAAAAAAAAAAGTTATTATTAACAACCAATAAAGGTAAAACTACACACTTGGACTTTCCCATACAGTGTTGTTATTGACTGATATACATACCTAGTTGTCCTTCTAGAGGAGGACATACACCAGCCATAGACAACAACAGCCTGGCAACATAAAGATACTTCAAACCCGATTTACATCTTAGTGCATGAAAACTTACCATTTTTACTTAATTTTTTTTTAAATTTACGTCTGCAAATAAGCGACATTTTTGTTGTTTGTTATGTTTTCGACTGTAGTGTTACTGTAAACTAAAGTGTGAACAGCACGAAAGCCTCGGGTCACATGATCAGTCAGCTGATATTCAGCACATCCGCCTGACCCGCTACTGTTTACAAATCAGCGACAGAGTCCGATACAGCAGAATGAGGAGTCCTGCGTGATCTGATCAGGTACCTGAACCACAGCAGGTTATAGATGACTGTGTGGCAGTACTTACACTTATATTACCCTGCGCATGTGTGTGTGCGTGTGTGTGTGTGTGTGTGAGACAGTCCGTTACAAGTTAGTCTCGTGGCTTCTAGCTGCAGTTGTGTGTCGGAAGTAAAGACAGGCCCGTGCATCGGGTCGGTTACAACTTGCTAACATCCCGGTTAATGTTACTATGTTAGGATCTTTTCTGCTTTCTGTCATATGTCGGCATATTCAGTTAACATTGACAACTACAGTCGAGTCATGGCACGTTTATTTAACTAGCTTGGCCTTTAGCAGTGTTAGCCGATAGCGGATACAAGCTAGCTTAGCTGTTTGGCGTTTTGCCCTGCCTGCATCGATAATCCTGCTATATGTCACCATCCGATGGGCATGAAAAACAGACACTTCAAGCGTTTATGTTAAAATATACATTCATTAACAGTGCTGGCTGTGAATTGTGGCGTCAAACCGTAAACAAACGATAGATTGTTAGATGATAGATTTGCTAGTGAAGTGTGCCTTTAACCTGTTTGCTCGGACTGGCCCACCCTGCCGGGCAGATCCAGTGAGGGGTTCAAAGCAGTGCAGAGGTTTGGACCTGCACGGTTTAATGCGGTTTCACACAGTTCCTCACATATCCAAGAACCAGTTCAGTGCAAATATGTGTGCAGGGCAGGCTGAATGTGTGCAGGATATTTTGGATTAGAGGAAAAAGCCTCTTGCCTAGAGGCAGAAATCAAGAGCTGTGTTGTTGTTATTGTTGTTGACTCTCCAGAAAGGAGACACTGTCTCACAACTGTTTTGTGAGGCAAGAGCTAACCTTTACTACAAATGTTTGCAATGACATAAACAGCTAGAGGAAGTAGATTGTCAGTTGTGGGGATTTTTTTTTTGTTGATACTTGCTGAATAGGCTGTTCCTACATATAACTGAGTGTTCCTGCATGTTTCTAGCTTGTCGGTTTACACTGCAGGCCTTCCTTTTAATCCAGTGATTTGCTTTTTGGCTTGTGACCTATTAGAATAAGACAATGTGTACTTAAGATCACTCAAAACTGGTTGCATAAATCTGTGAGGTGCTCTGATGAATCTTTTTAGAGGCCTGAAGAAGTAAACTCATCCAGCAATGCACAAGAAAAAGGATTAACATGGTTTTTACACATTTTCATGGACAAAATTGCAGAACTTTCTCATGAATTTTTAAGGACCTATGATAACATTTTCACTTTAGAAGAACGTGCTTTACTGGATTTTCCCAGAAGAATTTCATCACACAAAAGAAAACTCCATGACATTTCCAGATTCCAAAACTTTCAATGGATTTTACTTATTTTATGACCTTTCCAGGGCTGGAAAACAATTCCATGACTTTCCCTGGTTTTCCATGATTGTGGGAACCCTGGATTAAAGTCTGTTGTTGATCATCTTTTAACTCAATTTAATTCATCTTGTGCCTTTTGGTCTAGACCTCCGGGTTGGGATCTACGTTTTGTATACAGACAAATATCTGTCAGGGTTAATCTCCTGTCATGTTTTTGGTAATCGAATCAAGTCAAGACCCTGCATGTTCATGGTATTTTGCCAAGGTTAAGATCCCGAGCATGTTCCCAGCCTCTCGCAGAGCATGTGACTGCTAGCTCCTGGGCTCTCGCTGTGTGCTTAAAGTTGAGGCATGTGAGTTTGTTTAGCTGGGGTGTTTCACTTTGACTAAACTGCAATCTGCCGCTCCGACTGTAGCTGCCAGTGACAGCTCCTCTCACTGCAGAATCCTGTTTGAATATTCATCCTCTGAAGAGCCTGTGTGTTGATTCTCTTTCAGGATCTGTTTTACATTTGACTGCTCTGACAATGGTTCAGCTGAATTGAAGACTAATGGATTGCTTCAGCTAATGACTAATGTTATTATTTACACCTAATAATCATTTTCATTTAGAGCTGGAAACAAAGCTGCAGCCTGTTCATGTCTGGGGAGTTACAGTTGGTCAGATGTCTCTAAATGGAAATTTTGCAAGCACTTCAGCAAAACATTTAATACACTTTAATCTGGGTTTAGTTTCAGAATAGTTTAGCCTTTGTGCCTGCAGGCCAATGAGCTTGGAGCGGGCTGAAGCTTTTGTTTGTGTCAGCTCGGCTTGAACGTGAGATCTCTAAGCATGTGGTCGAACAAAACCTGCCTCTGCATTTTGAAGAAGAGCTGAAGTGAATTTGTCACGTCACCCCTGTTGCTGTTCAGCTGATCTGCAGCTCAGAAATATTCTCATGGCCTGAAAGACTGTGATACTGCCTGGCTTCGATCAATTGTGAAAACAGTGGTGGAAAGTTTTAGGCTGAAATATATTCAAGTGGCTGCTTTCAGATTGTGTTTTAAATTAAAAGGAGGTGAAATCTTTTTGAGGATAATTGAAGTTCAGAGAAAGGCACTTGACTTTGGTATGCTTCCAGTGTGCTTTACTCAGTCAGAAACATCAGCATTGCTCCTTTGAAATCATGCTTGGGGTGATAACTTTGAAAGGGGTTGAGAAATCTTAATGTTTGTAACAACATAATGGAGCTACAGTTTGGATCTAGCTTCATGGGCTGTTGTTGTAAATCCCAGAAACACATCCTTTGCCTCCGAACAGATGGACGCAGTGTTATTTGCCTGTTGATTTATTTATGCATTTCATTATGTATTGATTTGATTATTTCATGAAAGATTCGTGTTTTGAATTATTGAGGTGTCTCCAGGTGCTGCGGATTAAATTATGCAGAAGCTAATTTGCCTTGATTATTATGTGGTAAAGTTGGGATGTCGTTTCACGTTCGACTCTGGGAGGAAGTAATGAAGGCAGCAGAAGGCTAAGAGAAGACTCGCTTCAGGCGAGACTGCTACAACACGGCGTGGCCTCGAGTCTTTTGCCCGCATCATCTTTCTTTCACTCACAAGACATGCCTCCTCAAAGCACGGGGAGCAGAGACAGATCTGAGAAGGCCTCTTTAGAAAGTTTAGAATGACTTTTTATTTTTGGAAAGAAGGGACAAAGGATGTGTTTGCAGGCCTGTTGGGAAAAATGCTCCTCAAAATATCTTTTGACACTTTGTTCAATGCAAGTTTTCATCAGATAGTGATAATATGAATTGATATTCTGTGCGAGGACTACTGAAATATTTGTAGTACCACAGGAGAGTTTGATAAGTCTTTCATGCCAATCTTTTAAAGTAAAACTAAGAAAACAGGCTATTATTGGAGATATCTATTCACAACATTCCTCTGTCTTTCCCTATAGTTATGGATTAGTTACGATTATTTAATGGGATAATATCCTTTTTATGAGGGAAGGGAGAAAAACCCCTCAGACTTAAGGAGTGCATTAGTCATTGAGGGGGAACAGATGTTTCCTAAGAAAACAGGCACATACATTATGCATATAAAATTATTTCTATTTTGAAGGCGTGTGGAGCTGATTTATCGAGCGGTGTCCCATTCACATGGTTAATAGGTTTAAGAGATGCCTTTGTTGTGTTATTTCCACAATTAATAAAGCGAAAGGAAACATAATGCTCTGTGGAAGCGTGCTGTTCTGTAGGCCTGTGTATTAGGCTAACCATATTCATAAACGTGGAGTAATCCCAAGCCGGATAAAGAACGGAGGGAGAATTGTTTAGCCTAGATAGTGATGTCTCACAGAGAAAGTTAAACTTTTCTCGTAGCTGTGATTGTTGGCAGAGAGATGTTGGCTCACTGATTACCTGCTTCACACTGTGACAATATTGATGTTTAAATCATTTATCATTATAAATTGACATTTACATCTCACACTGCACAATGTGTGTTATGTAAGTCTGCAGCAAGCAATTATCTCCATTATTGATTAATTCAACAATTATTGTCTTGATTAATCCATTGATTTGTCGATTAAAATGTCAGAAGATAAGAGTAATAAAATCCCATGTGGATTTCCCTGGAGGCCATGGTGGTGTCTTTGTGTGTTTTGTCTGATCTACAGTATAAATCCCAAAGATACTTACAGATACAGGTACAAGAGTAAAATATGTGAGAAACTGAAACTGGAGAATATTTTTTAGTTTTGCTTGATAAATGATTTAAACAATTAATTGTTAATCAGAACTAGGGATGTCCTGATCCAATGTCAAAGATCGGTATCAGGTCCGATCAAGGCATTTTTTTTAACTGATTGGGCTATATTGAACTATGTAGTGTGGAGAGTACAGTTTGTTCAGGTAACTCGGGCGCAGTGTGCTTCAAAGCAACAAACGCTAACGAATAAATTAGGTTTTTTATATACATCATCTGAAAATATATATATATATGTGTGTGTGTGTGTGTATATGTGTATACATATTGTTTTGTTTTTGTACTGGATGTGTGCATCATGCAGCTGTATTTACTAGGATCTGACTGGGACTCAGTAAATACTCAATATTAAATTATTCGGATTGTAGGCAAAAAAACCTTGATCTGGAGTCAGTACATCTTTAATCAGAATTATTGCAGATACATTTTCAGATGATGAGCTGATGATTAGAATAATTGTAACTGTTAATTGTGCAGCCCTTCTGCACTGCAACCTAAGTTCAGTGATGTTACTAACAGCATAACAGCATTTTATGTCAACATATAAATATAAGGACTGCAGCTAATGACTATTTTCATTGTTAAGTAACCTGTTGTTGTTTTTTGTTGATTAATCGCTGAAATGTTTTTTTCATTGTATAAAAGTGTCATGAACTTCAAATGTCTTGTTTAATCTGTCCACACACCCCAAAACAGTCTTTTTACCTTTATTAAGACAAGAAAATATCAAAATCTGACTCTTGAGCAGCCAACAAATGTTTGGCATTTTCAAGCAAAACTCCCAGACATTAGTCAGTTATTTATGACTTATGGCCATTAATAAACATTTTTTGTATATTTTTTATCATATGTTACCTGTTGATTCATACTGCCATGTAGTTGTATCTGTCTGATTTTATGATTTTATCCAGTATTTTTTGACACCATTCAATGCTGTATATAGACACAGCATGCACCACACAGCGTGAAAATGATCTGTGCATGAACTCATAACCTAAACATAAAGCCAATACATTACACAAACTTCATACCTACATCACAGCTTTCCCCTGCACAAAATGATCTGTCTGCATTTTTCATTTTCATTTTATGAGCAACAACAGATTCCTTTTAACTATAATAGTTCCTTAATATCTTTGGATACACAGTTAATACCGTCTTTGTTATGCGCCGACCAGTGTGTTGACATCAAAATATGGAATGAATGCATTAATTTACGTACTTAATGACCTCATTAGCATTACTGTTTATGTTTAATATATTACTGTGAGCGTGGCAGAGCATCAGCCAGCTCAAGTGCTTCATGTTAATTTAAGCCGTTCTCCACTGACGGCAATAAGTGTCGCTGTTTGATTTTGAGCAGCAAAGTTGTGTTAAATGCATAAGTGAATAAACTGCAACCTCTGTTTGTTTGGGTCATCACAATGCAAAGAACCATTTATGGTAAATGATTTATGTGAGGCCTTTATTTCATATCCCAGTTTGATCCTAATAACTAGGGTATAAAGTGAATTATATATCAAAGCTTTATGTAAGGGCTATTAGTGGAAAGGTAGTTCATGACATTAGCTTTCTTTTTTGCTGCCTATTACTGTGTTTTTTTCAGCATTACACGTTCCTTTTATAACACCACATTATTTGTTGCCCCTTTAGGGGCTGAAGGTGTTTAGTTTCCTCATTACTGTTTCATATTTTTGCAGAGTCATCCTTTTCTTTGGAGTCTTGGCTGAGGAGAATCACGAGGCTGTGACAGTAAGTCCAGAGATTAAACAGTTCAATGGTGTTAAATGTTAGCAGCAGGGGGGCTTTATTGATTGCAGTAAATAGATTTTGCATACAACCCTTCATGAAGAAGTCAGGTCAGGGTTAGAATAACACTCGTGCTCAAGAAGATTTAAGCAGAAAAGCCTGCCAGCACAAACTGCGGTCAAAGGTCAGGCTCTCTATCATGGTGTTTGTCAGTTTGGTGTGAAGCTGCTGTGCTTTATCATTTGGCAGTTATATAAAATATGACATAAGCTACCCAAAGTTTGTTTTGTAGTTTTTGTAGTCTCCAGCTGATCTGCTAGCTGTTCTGTTGTACTAACCTGTGATTTATTTCTGGTTTCTTTGTTCTATTTTTTCTGCTTTCTCTCTGGCCTTTTATTACTTTCTCCAGATTCGGCTGGGCCGCGGTCATGCAGCACCCCAATTTCGAGACCCGCCACCCGCTCCAGACAGACGATCAGCAGGAGACGGGCTTTGACCCACTCAATAACTTCAACAAGAATCGAAGCAGTACGTCGACTCTCAGGCTAGACTAGGATCCAGTCCTATCTTTTATTTTTACCCCACTCCTCAGTTTCGAGTGTCAGTGTTACATGGACTGGCTGACATCTTCCCCTACCCCATGGGTATACTAGTGATTTCTTTTGTTATCCTTGTTATAAAGAAAAGGGACCGTTATATATTAAAACAACACTAAAACAAGATAAAATTGGTCATTTGTGGGTTTCTTTTGATGCTTGTACCGCCGTCTCTTTTGGAGTGTGCCTCTAAAAAACCTGTTAGGGCTACATGACCTGCCAAACACTTTGTCCTACCCCTCCATCCCAACAAGAATGAGGACACCCTTCCTCTAGATGTGAACATGCAAAATGAAGGGTTAAGGGCTAAGTGGTAAGAGTAATGGCTGGATTGGGATTTGGCTTTGGATTTAAACTCTCAAATACAAGCTGAGGCAAACATGATTTAGTGCCTGGACTCAAAACATACTGCTGCTTCTGTCGTGCTGGGACTGTCAGAGAATCTGACCAGTAGATGAGGCAATAAGTAGAAGAGAGACTCACAATGACTTCAATTTCTCGATAGAAAGAGATGATAAAAAAAAAAAAAAAAGCAGAGCTCACTGTGAGGTGTGAGTCACATCCGTGGCAGGCGACGCCCCCGGGGCTGAGGGTGTTTTTGTGTTTTTATGTTTACGTGCGAGAGAGAGAAGATGTTGGGGGCTGGCATGTTGTGGTGGAACTGATGAATATTCATGCTGAGTGTCCCTGTGGAATGATCTACTCCTGTAACTAATGTTGATAGACAGCTCTCCGACTTGAATGCATGTTCACCTGCGGGCCAAATTAGACTTATTACCGCCAATAAAGACAAAGACGGGTATGATGCTTTACTCTTTGTCGTCACTTGCCTGCTTCTGGCTCTTTTTGCTCCACTACGCGGCGTTAGAAAGAAAAATAACTGCTGGGTCATGTGGATGCATTAAATAGGCCGGATCCTTATTGTAGGTGTTGTCAAAGGTTATGTTTTTATCTATTAAGCTTTAAAAATTATTGATTTCTAGGTTCATTGCTTCACATCTCCCCCTTGTGGCTGTGTCTGTGTGTGCTTTCACAGGAGGATCTCTTGACAGCAGCACTTACTCACAGTCTCAGTCAACCTTCCTCTCATACAGGTGAGTGTTTCCAGTATTTTCTTGTGTGGGTGCAGCGTAAACTTTTGGCCCAGTTCACTGCTCCAGCCTCCTGCTTTACTGCTGGATGACACATTAGATGGAACGCTGTGCCCAATTTGGGTTGAGAAGCTCATAAATCTCCTCGTCCTCTGCCTCCCCTCCCCTGCACAGGAAAGAATGGGACGACTTGTTCCTCAACAGTAATTACCTGGCCAGGATCCGGCAGGCAGGCATCAACGGTCGGCTGAGGAGCAGCCGCTTTCGGAGCGTATGTTGGAAGGTAACTGCCAAGTGGATAAAGTAGTCCTATCGAGTTTGATTAAAGTGGCTTTGGCAATTTCCCTGTCGCAGAAAAGACAGCAGTCCTGGCAGTTTGCAGAGCGTCTTTGACAGACACAGCGGCCTTGAGTTTACTTTTCCAAAGTGTTTGAGACTTTTAAGAGGGGAATTCTTGTTTAGGTATCATGATCTAACCCATGTTCTGGCTCTTTATAGTTGTACCTGGAGGCCCTTCCAGAAGACAAGGGTCAGTGGATCAACAAGACCAAGGAGCTGCGGGCCCAGTATGAGAAGATCAAAGAAACGGTGAGAGCGCCTCTGTGTGGCCATTTCCCACAGCGTCATGAAAAAATGGTTCAACAGACACCTACATTTGCAGCAGCTTTTTGTTTCTACAAAGAGTAAGGCTGTTTTTAACTTTAACATTTGAATTCTAAATCAGTATCTGAATACTGCACACATTTTTCATGTCTATTCATTTTGTTTAAACCTGGTATTTCTGCATAGTTGCAGATAAAGAGTAGACTGTACTTATATTATTAGTACTAGTCGGTAATGTTTTTATGAACTTTTTCATTATTTATTGTAGCTGTAATCATATGTTATCTATCCTTCTAGCCGGTATGATGAAATCGGCATTGCTTTAAATAAAGCGTAATGCTTAGTCAGTTTTCCCTTTATAAACAATGGTTGATGCTGATAATTAGTTAGTATTATAATTTGTAGAATTGGATTTCAGCAGTGGCTACATAGGATTGTTTCCAACTTGTGTGATCCGAACATTTTCAGTAACTCCACAGCACTGTTAAGTCAAAAAGTCAATATCTTTTAAAAAAGATGTAATGATTTCCAAAATTCATGTTTTTATACTTCAAACTATTCAGCTTCAGTCCATATTAGTTGGTTATTAGCCTTTCAAAAACAACATTTTTGCTGTGGTCAAAATACGGTTTGCTCTCCTCGCTTACCATGCTCAAAGGGAGCCACGCACCTGTATTTATGTGAACAAAAATGAGGTGGTCATGAGGAAAAAAAAGTTAATTTCATTTAAAAAAAAATTAATCAGATGAATCACTTCATTCAAACAAGTATCCTTTGGTGGATTTTTTTTTCTTGTTTTTTCTTATTTTAAGATTATATGACTATGTAAAACTTCATCTGCAAACCACAAGTAGCTTCGAATGTATAAAAATTACATTTGGTACAGCCAGCAGCGATATGTGAAGCTTTGTGGCTTAATTTATAATCGCGCTTTTCTATCTCTAGATATGGTGATAAGAATTGGTTATTCATTGTGTTCAGTTAATTTTATTCGTAATTACTTTGAGGAAACTGTTTCAACTGCCGCCAACATTTAAAATGAAATAGAACTTATAATTGTCTACATTATACGCTGCAATAGTTGAGAAAACTCTGGACACATTATGGTCGTGCATTTCTGGCACTGCAGCCCTACTTAATTAACTGATCATTGATCTGTAAATGGCTTTTATTTACATCTTTGTTGTGTTTTTTTTTTTTTTTTTTTTTACAGCACATCACTAACCCTCGTAAGGCTGCAGGCCAGCAGGACCTGGTGGTCAACAACCCGCTGTCCCAGGATGAGGGGGTAAGTGTGTGTGTGTGTGTGTGTGTGTGTGTCTCAGTGTGTGTGTGTGTGTGTGTGTGTGTGTGTCAGTGTGTCGGTTGTTTCATATTTGCACATGAAATGACTCCAGACTGTGTTGTTGCAGTAATTATGAAGTGATTCTTTAATCTTGACTCATGAACAGATTATTTTAAAGTTATTATGAAGCCATTTAATTGATGCTGGTTAAGTAATTAATAATGTGTTTAAAATATTCAGAAACTAATCTAATTTTTTCCCTCTAAAATGTATTTCTCATCTCACAGTTAATTTGCCTGCTGCTTTACCACTTATAGTTTCTGATGTATTTGTGATAGCACGCACTCAGAAAGTCACCTGACAGTTACAGAGCAGAGCAAGAGCTGTTATTGACCACCCAGGGAAGTTGTTTGGATGTTTTTTGGAATATGTAATTTGGTGCTAATTATAGAGAAAATAAAGACAGCATTCAATTGGTATACTTGATCGATTCAAATTAATTTCTAGTGTAAGTTTTCTAGTCGGTACACAGCAGGTTTGGTGGATATGAAACACAGTCTGCAGGTAGATACAATTCAACATATAAGGAATAAAGTTTCCATTAATGAAAATATTCATATTTATACAACACGACTACCTGGGACAGGTAGCAACTTTTTATAAGCAAAATATTTTTTGAGGAAACTGCAAAGGAACAGAAAATGTTTTAGATACATTGTTAGGACACGAAAAGCAAGTTAACTGCACAAAAGTGCCTGGTCTCTTCTGTAAGATCTCAAGGTTTCGAGATAATGTTTTAATGTGTCGTGTTTTTTACTTGTCCTACCCAGAGCCTTTGGAACAAGTTCTTCCAAGATAAAGAGCTGAAGGGGATGATCAAACAGGACGTGATGAGAACGTCAGTATGACCATCAGTCTTTTAATTTATGTGTTTCATGAAATTTCTATGCATCCACACCAGTGACAGACCTGGCCGAATGCATTATGTTTTCTGGCTGTCTGAATTTATGTATGGACAGATGGATGGACCATTTGTCAGTCCCTCTCTTGTAAAAGTAATATCTCAACAATGCCTTCACGGGATTTCCTCAAATTTGGCACAAACGGCCACTTAGACTCAAAGATGACCTGATTAGAATTTGGTAGCGAATGGTCAAGGTCAATGTGACCTCACAAAACATGTTTTTAGCCGTAACTCAAGAATTCATATGCTTATTCTACCAAAATTTCATACAAGGTCTAATATGATAAATTGATGACGTCTATATCCAAAAGGTCAAAGGTTAACTACACTGTAATGTCATAATATTCTGCAAAAACACTTTTTTTGGCCATTACTCAACATCGTGTCTCAGAGACATTTGGTCAGATACTGAACTGGTGACACTAAATCTGGGTCCCCACCTTCAAACTGTGCTGTATAGATCTACTGTGCTGCCGGGTTAAACATCCATGTTTTCACAGACATAAATATAAACTCTGAGTGCAAACTGATTGGTTTGCAGAGGCATACAATTGCTAGGCAGTAATTCTAATTCTGTTTGCATAAGGTTCCCTGAGATTCGTTACTTCCAGGACGACGATGTGAGGACCAAGCTGACAGACATTCTCTTCTGTTATGCCAGAGAAAATGAGCAGTTACTGTATAAACAGGTACGACTGACGCACTGTCACCACAGCCCGTCCACAGATCGAAATGTAAAAGTCAGACATCTTTGTTTTCTCTTAAAGGTCCTTAAAGATTGGTCCTTTGATGTGTCTGATTGGGTTTTTTCACAGGGCCATTTTGTCATCATCTAGTCATGTCTGTCTGTCTGTCTGTCTGTCTTTTTGTGTGTGTGTGTGTGTGTGTGTGTGTGTGTGTGTGTGTGTGTGTGTGGCCAGTGAGCTCAGACAAAAGAACAAAAATGCCTTTGTAACCTAATCATTATTAGTGTCTGTAACAGGTGCCAGTGAATGAATAGACGGCCAGTGCCGCATCTTTTTTGCAAACTGGAAGTGACACACGGCTGGGCAGTGGCTAACAATATCTAAATTAAACCTGTCATCACAGATTAGAAACCTCGTGCATCACTATTAAAGAAAGGCTGACCATAAATGAACCATCATTTCTCTCTCCCCTGCCCTTTCTACATCTTACACTCCCTTCTCTGTCTGCAGGGGATGCACGAGCTGCTTGCTCCCATAGTGTTTGTGCTGCACTGTGACCATCAAGCCTTCCAGCACGCCAGCGAGACGGCCAGCCCCAGGTCAGTTCCTCATAACTGTGAAACTGCACCTTTTACCTGCCTGTGCTTCAGTAGCTCTTTTCAGAAGCCAAAAATATTTCTGCATCTATTTGGGGAATGATCATTTTTTTCTTTTTCCACAGCGAGGAAATGAAGTGTTTGTTGAACCCAGCTTACCTTGAGCACGATGCCTAGTGAGTACACTCCTAATAACACAAGAATAACGAGTGTTCACATTCAGAAATTTCATTACTTTTCAAATAACGGGTTGGTTTACATGTCTGCTTCCATCTCACAATATGTCCTCTTTGTTTTCCCATTATTTCTCTTACTCAATCTCTCTGTCTCCCCTACACACACACACACACACACACACACACGCACACCTCTGTCTACAGCGCCTTGTTCTCACAGCTGATGGAGACAGCAGAGCCGTGGTTCTCCAGCTTTGAGAGGGAAGTGAGGAAGGTCAGTTTGAGCTGAAGAACTGCTTTTGACATTGTAATTACAATAATTGAGTGCATTGTAACACAATGTCAGCTGATTGTGCCATAATCACTGCACAGAAGACATGACATTAGACATGCAGACGAAAGGCTATAACCGCTTTAAGTAATATTCCTCAAGATTTTAGTCCTGCTTGATTTGACGGCACCCTTGGTTTCCAGGGTAACAGCAAGTGCAAAGTCATGCTACAACAAACACTACTTAAGCAGCTAGTTTATCAAAACTACAACAACAGAGGTTTTGGTATATTTGTTTACAGTGCAGCCTAACAAACTTATGTTGTTTTATAAGAAAGTAGGTCTGTAATAATTGCAACCATGATTTGGTTTCATGCTGTGCACAATGCAAGTAGTTTTTCACAGTGAAGAGTTGATTGTAGAGGAGTTAGAGGAGTGCTGCCTGCAGCTCTTCATCCCACAGCTCACTGTGACTGCTGCCTCTTGTTCCATTACTCCCTGCAATATTTAAAACTGATTCACAGTAAAACAAAAAATTAAAAAGATATAAATGACTTTTGTCTTGTTTTGTAAAGGCATCTTTGATGCATTCACAATGCATTTAAAAATACATTGAGTTTCCTGGGACTGCTTCACAATAACGCCAACCAATTTTTTTGCCAATTGTGTGCTTTAAATTTTAACTCACAGCAGTAGCAAATGTTGGATTTACATCAGAGATGTTCCATTACATTTTTTTTCCTTCCTAATATGGATCCTGAGTACTGGGCTGGTGCCATTGTGTTAGAAAAAAAAAGATATGTACTACTAATCCTGAATGGATGTAAATTAATTCATTCATCATTGTAACCCTAAACTCATGTAAAATTTACAGTGTAAAATATTGCCAAATTTGCAGACAGTTTTTGCTTTTTGGCTAATGTTACACTATTTACTAGATCTCAATTCCTCCCTGCCGTTCTAAAACCGTAGTTGCAAGTGGCTGCACAGTGCAATTCTTAGTGAAGAATACCGCTTTAGAGCAGCGAAGAATTGATATCCACCAACACCGTTTTATCCAGGTGTAATGCATAGACTACCATACTTGCAAATATACAGTCCAACATTTTAGGCAGTGTTAGCATTTCTGATATTGGCCTCTGTATCGTAGCAACTCTAGTTTATATTAATACTAACTTAATACAGCTCTGATATGGCTGTAGGAGAGTGAATAGTGAACATTAACCTCCTGTGAATCCTCAGTGCTTAAGTAGGCAATCATAATCAGTATGGGAATGGCGGACTCTACCACTAACAATGTAAACATCTATACAGTGATGTGAACAGAATAGATTGAGTGGCTAATACTGAAAAGTGCTGAGCATAAATGGCATAAAAATGGGGCTTTATCTAAAAAAAAAAAAAACAACTCAAAGATTATAACTTTAATAAAAATAACTTTAATATTCTAATATCTAAACGTTTTTTAAACTCAGACAATTCTGTGCCCTCCCAAAAAAAGGACCTGTATTTTTTTTATTGCTTATTCTCAACTTATCCAGTAAATGTCAGACAGAGATGCTGCTAATGAATGTTTATATAATGATATGCTAATTACGTAATGATCTACTGCCCTAGGGTAAAGAAGAGATGCTGACCAGCATCCCTTTCGCGCGGCCCCAGGACGCTGGGCCATCTGTCGCCATAGTCACCAAAGTCAACCGCATCCAGGACCAGCTGGTGAAGAAGCACGATGTTGAACTGCACATGCACTTAAACCGGCTGGAGATCGCCCCGCAAATCTACGGCATGTCAGTATTTACACCTGAACCTCTGTGCGTCTGACACTTTGACCCTCAGCTGTTCACAACTACAATTACCCTTTATCTCTGTCCTGCAGCCGGTGGGTACGTCTGCTGTTCGGTCGTGAGTTCCCACTCCAGGACCTGCTGGTGGTGTGGGACGCCCTGTTTGCTGACAGCATCACTCTGGACCTGGTGGACTACGTCTTTGTTGCCATGTTGCTCTACATCCGAGACGCTCGTACGCTCCATTTATTACTGAATAATCCAATAACGCCATGTGTTGTCTTTGTAGCATGTCATTTTATAAGAAACACTTAACTGGAAGAATGTGATTTGCTCCACTTCATTTAATCAGATGGAGTCACAGTGCTTTAAATAGAATACCATACATGTTTTCTGCCATACACACAGGCGAGAGGGGGGTTTAAACTCTAATGTCGGCACACATTGTCCCTGCTCAAGTGTCTTTAAATAAGATGAAACTGATGCCAAAGGACCAAATTCACATCGATACAGCATTTCAGATTATTTTAAATCAATCTGCACTTTCAGGAAAACTGAAAGACAGAGCTCTACATCGCAAACACTGAAGATAAACAACATTCTAATGTTGTTGATCAGCAGCGCTGCAGTGCTGTTACAACTACTGTAAGTGTCCTTGGAACTAAGAGGGAGCTGTTTATCAGATAGATGCTTTTCTGAAGGGTACACTGAAGGTAGAAGAAATGCTAGGATTGATGGGAACACTTAGAGAAAATCACTTTTGACACACTTGATTTTGCGCTGGATGAAGTGTGGTGCAGCTGTGGGAAGGACTGTTCGCTCAGTGCTTGCCAAGTTTCACTGTATTGCAGTGCTGAAGTGTTTTCGGCATTTGAAACAATTTATGAAAGCATATGCCTCATGTTTTAGGAAGTCAAAGTGTAATTTCTAATACATGAGTGTCCATTTAGCCCGCTTAAGCATTTTTTTTAAAACTAATTCTGACCAATCCAAAATCTGTCACAATTTGATGCATCACTAAACACTAAATTTGTTGCTCTGTCTGTTTCAGTCATTGCGAGTAACTTCCAGACCTGCCTGGGCCTGCTAATGCACTACCCTCCATTAGGAGACATCAACTCCCTGCTGCAAAAGGCTCTTTTCCTCCGAGATCCCAAAGTAAGCAAACAACCGCACCAGCATAATTAATTTGAAAATTATTGTACATCTATGTACTGCTAATGTGGTTTAGTGGAAGGGTTTGTTACTCGTCAATTTCCCTGAAAGTCCCGTGGTGGTATTTTAAGCACTTTCATTATGTCTGAGCTGTCACAAGTTAAAACGGAGAAGAGAAAGACCTTTTACACATAAAATGTTACACATAAAATAAAAAAGAAGAGGATATTTTTTTGGCTGAATACGGCTACTTTTTTTCTGTTATTTAGTTCTTATAGCAACAGAGATACTGCGCTAACTATTTTTTCTGCAGAGGTAGCATAGGAGAGGATTTGCAGAAGTGAAACACTTAACCCACACACAAACACTGAACTTAAATCCTTGAACAACAGTCACATGGCGGAGGTCAAACAGCCTCATCGCACTGTGAGAATATACTTAGATGTAAAAATAAAAAAGTAAAGTTAAAATTGGCAGCAAACATTTTAGTTCCCCACACCTCAAGGGATTTATGTCAAAAGACTTACTGTAAATGCATGGCGCACAGGTGCAGTTAATGAACCAGTTAATAAGAAAGAGGAAGTTGCACAGATATATACTTGTGTAATATTTACTAACAATAATGAGACCTCTGCTGTATATATTGTGTATAACACACGAATGAAGCTTTTAAATCTTGTTAAAACCTGCAACATTTGAATGATATTAAAGATTAAAGTTTGGACAGCCAAAGGTCACTAATACTGTCTGGCTGTTTTACTCACAATGCCTTACAAACAGGAAACCCGCAGTGACCAGAAAATGAGAAGTAACACATTCTGCACAACGACTTTGAAACATCAAACACAGCTGACGAGGAAAACCGCTATCTAAAAAAAAAAATGTTCTCGTCTGATACACTGGTACAGACTGATCATAAAGTCCCTGTTGTTGTCAATTCCCTAAAATATAAATACATTTCTACTCTAGTCGACGCAGATGTCTAACAACATTGTGTCACTCTCAGTTGCTACAAAAGGTATGTTCAGTTGCAGTGTTTTGTGGAGTGTATCGAGAACATTGAGAATATACAGATTGGCCTGAGTTAATTCAGTGCTGACCTTGATTTAGACACAAAAAGACTAAAGGTGTTAAAAAGGACTGGAGGTTTACATACTGCAGGGTAGTGGTAATTTCATTAACAAAAACTACCGCTAAACACTTTCATGTACAATCTTTTTTTTCCATGATTAAGACGAGACAATTAACTGTGACTGTCAGCATGTAATCTACTGTTACTACCACACAGCTTTACTCAACAATGACAGGAACAGGGTTTGGGAGAAAGAGTTGAGGTGAGAGGCTAGTTTGACTAAAATGTACAATATAATGTGATGACTACAAAAGACTAAATTGTCAGTAGAAAAGTACTAAAGAAGTTGTGTGTTTTTTTTTTCACCAAAGTGAGATTAAAAGGGCAGACTGTAAGTAATCTAAAACTTGATTTTAAAATATTGGATATGTTTGACTAAATATGATATAAAAAAAACCCAAGACATTTGACAGGACTAAGACTAAAAGAAATAGCTGACAAAATTAACACTATTGTTGGGACTAGATCAAGCCAGCTAGAAGAATTACATCACAAATTGCCTTTTTGATTTCAGCTAGATGACAGTTTCTCCGTGCCTCGTGTTAAGTGTGATATGGTACGTTCTTCAGTAGATCACAATCATAAATTTGAACACAGTGGAAAAACTGTGATATGGCTGAGTGTTAAAAGAGAAAATGGCGAGTCTTAACATGAAGAAATGTTGTTGCCTAATTATAGTAGCTGCTTCCTATTTTGATAGTGTTAGACTGTTGTGACTGCCAAATGGTGAAAGTGAAAACAAGACCGGTTGTCAGCGAACTTCTGCTACCTTTATTAATGTGAAAATCTGCTGAGGTGCAAAAAATATTTCTCTGGTATATAGCAGAGTCTTTCAGCTGTCAGCATATTTTTCCACTTATTTTACACTAAACCAAAGGCCTTTTTTTGTAACTCTCCGGTAGCCCTCCTCACACACAAAAGCATCACACACTTTTACCTTTTATATGAAAACCAGTTGTTGAAGTGTGTGCACATTAAATCCATCATTACTGGTTCTCTGACTTTAGCTAATGCCTCATTGTCCCGGTATCTTCTCCAAATTCACTGACCTGAGAACTCAAACACAACAACTCGCAACACTCATGTCCACAACTCTCGTGGGATGAATATCCAGGAAGGTGCTGATCCAATGTGACAGTGTTTCCCTCAGGTGAACAACCATGTCACAGCACGTCCACATCACAGTTACACCTGTGGGGCATCATCCCTAATGACGGAGGGTCGAGGGGGAGGCAGCAGGAAAGAAGCACATTGCGCATATGTGCTGACTCAGAAAAATCAAGACACACATACTCACTTGTTTATGTAGTCATGTGTGCACGCACAGTGTCAAAAATGAACCGATTTTAGGTTGATGTGTTTACTGTGTTTATCATGCACACCAGACATTTTTTCTTTATTGTAAATTTGCTAATAAAAGTGTTTTTATTCTGTCTTTCCTTTTGTAGAACTATCCACGACCCGTCAACTACCAGTTCCAGCAGAACCTGGATTACTACAAAACAAGAGGAGCTGACTTGATGAACAAGACACGGTAAAAAAAAAACAAAAAAACACACACACTGTTCCTCTTTCAAATATCAACTGTCAGTGTTCCCTTTTAAATTTTCCACTTTTATCTGAAAGTACTTGGTGTTTCACTTTGGTATGAATCACTCCTCCCCTTCTAGACTTTTAAAGTGGCTGTAAAAAGTTTTTAGTTTCATCCTTCAGAGAATAGAGGGTTTTTATGCCTCCGCACCGGCGGGACGGAGGCTTTGTGTTTTGGGGTTGTCCGTCCATATGTGCGGCCCATTTTTGTGAATGTGATATCTTAAATAAGAGTAGAGGGAATCTCTTATTGGACTCAAGGATGAATAATTCGATTTTGGTGATCATAGGTAAAAGGTGAAGGTCAGTGTGACCTTGTCTGTTTTATTCTTGTACACTTGATATCTCAAGAACACCTCGAGGGAATTTATTAAAATCTGACACAAACAACACTAACAAAGAAGAAGCATCCATTGATGCACTTCTAATGGTTTGTAATTTTGTAGCTATACAACTTAACTCAAATAATAAAGGGTTAAATTTCAAGTCTTTGTTAGTTAATCCTAATTTTCTACAGAATAAAATTGAAACAGTGCCAGAAAGGTGGGAAATAAATCTAAAGTAATTAAGTATCCACCATTTGTAAATTACAGTCTAAAACATGCAGACGTACAGATTCGTTCGACCTGAAGTCTGAAGTCTTTTGTTTATCCTTTCTCACTCAACATATTTTTCTCTTTCCAGTTCTGGTTCAACAAAAACTGCCCCCCTCAACATCAACAAGGTCTCCAGCAGCCTGCTGAGCTTCGGCAGGAAGCTTATCGCCCCGGCAATATCTGGTGGCTCCAGTGGCATCTCTCCAATCAACAGCGAGGTACACTCCTCCTCTTCCTCCTCATCCTCAACCTCTCCTGCATCTGCGCCTGCGCCCACCCTGCCTCACCCGCTGGCTGAGCCCCCACCAGGCCCCGCCCCACTGCAGACCCAGAGCCACGCCCAGACTCAGCACTACCGCCTGCTCAAGTCCGAGAGCATGCCTGTCCACCTCAGCAAAGGTGAGTAGCAGGAAACACACACACACACACACACACGTGCATTATTGCTGGCTGTAACTGAATCAGCTGCATGTACAGATTAACACCAGTGCAGATGTGGTGGGTGTGGCAGCATCAGCTTTGACTCTCCTGTCTGTTAGATGTAGTTTCAGGTGGAGTGTCTCAGGTCTCTCTCCCAGCCCAGACTCAAACTGACACACAAGGTAACTGCTACCATGGCAACTGCTTGTGTGACACACCCCTCCTTAATTTTACGCGCTTGTGTCGTTGCATGTCTGCACTCAAAGTTTGACATTCAGTCTTCCTGCCGCTTAATCAGCAGCTGGTTAGTCTCATATTAACAGCAGATGGACATCAGTGTACAGAGCATGCACTATTGGATTTTGTCCAGCAGAGGGAGATCACTGCTCGCCACATCAGAAGAAATTAGGCTGATGGCATGAACATCATGGATGAGTTGTGGCATCTGCTGTCAGTATTGTTTTGACCATGTGCTTGTCATGTGTGGTAGTGCGTAGTTTCAGTTGTTGTAAATGTTGTGTTTGTGTGTCATGTGTTTGCAAGTTTGCTTGTTTTCTTTGTCCTTGTAAGAAAAATGCAAAAATACATGGTTCCCCCGGTGTCCTGCTTTTTTGAAGCCTTTGAATATTTTTTAATTATAATCAATTGATAAATTTAAAAATCAGTTTAAAATAGATTAAATAAATTTGCATTTAAATGACTCATTAATGAGCATCATTCACAGAGCAGCAGCAGGAGCTCTGATTGGTCTGACTCTGCACATGACTCCTGCCAACATCACACAGCTGGCCAATCAGAGCTCCTGCTGCCGCTCTGTGGGTCGGACATCATTTAATTTTTATGTGGCACGCATTAATTACAGCGTTCACAGAACCGAAACTGTAACTGTCAAAGCAGGAGACAAAACAACTGTTAAAAAGTTTAATTATTTTAGCTATTCAACTTTAAAAAAATCAATTATTTGATGCATCATTTAAATGCAGATGTAATTAATCCATTTATTCTTGCTTTTTTATGTTTAACAGTTTATTGATTTTAATGTAAAATCTATGCTTGAGGCCTCATATTCTTGTCTTGTACCCTTCAACCCCTAATTTAGATATTAAAGGAACCATAACATCTCGATATTTCTTAATATAAAAAGGCATTTACAGCATTGTGCCAGTATTATGTGACAATAAAAACATCACAAGTCAAAGTCCATTTGTTAACTTTTTTTGAGCTTTTAACTGCATCTCCGTCAGCGGAGGACCATAAAAACTAGTAGGTGGACCTTGAGCTGAAATTGTTATATGAGATGTACTGATCCCAAGGGCAGAAATGAACGTCCATGCCAAGTACTATTATACTGCTGTTAAAGCAGATAAGATTTTAGGGATCATACGTTCATATTTTCTATTCAAAGTTGTGCATATTTGTGTTCATGTTGATATTTTGTCTTCTGTCCTCCCTCCTTCTGTCCTGTCCTCAGGCCAAAGCTCCAGGACGGTCAGCTCCTCTCCCAGCATAGAGAGCCTCTCTGGTGGGCGGGCTCAATCCACTGCCTCCCCACCTCTGCCCCCCTCCAGAGGGAGTGATGTCAGCACTTCATCTCCACCCCTCTCCGCCACCAAAAAAGAATCTTTCTTCAACATCACTCGCTCTCGCTCCCACAGCAAAACCATGGGCAAGAAAGAGTCGGTGAGCTGTTCCACCTGCTGTCTGCTCTAGTTACCATTCCTTTCTTTTTATTTGCTGACAGACTGTCGACATATCTTTGCCTAATTCTCTGTTTGCCTCACTTCTTTCTCTTCTCTCACAGTTACCCCATTTCCTCCTCTGTGGGTTTCTTTTTAATTGTCTCTCTTTGACCTTCTCTGTTTGTGCGTGTGTGTGTTTTATCATCAGGATGAGGACCTTGAAGCCCAGGTATCATTCCTGCAGGGCCAGATCAATGACCTTGAGGCCATGAGCAAATACTGTGCCAAAATGATGAACACTCACATCTGTGAGTACGGCAGCAAGAAACATACATTACCAACAAATCACCATGTTCGTTTTCAGCATCTGAAACAAAAGTTCACATACTAAAACGCTTGAAGTTTGCTCCTTTTTTTTTGTCTGAAAAAGTGTATTCTTCTTTTATTTTATTTGAGTAATTGTTTTATTTTTTGTGTGTTCATTTCAGTTAAAGGGATAGTTTTTTAAGTGGGGTTTTATAAGTTGGTTACCAATAGTCAGTTAGTGTGTTATCTACAGTAGATGCCCCCCCCAGTTTGAAGAAGCAGGCAGTAATATTGTCACCAATTTTAATAACACTGTAGGTCTCTACAGGGTTGGATTTTGGTTGGTTGCATTTTTTTCTGCGGACTAGCCCCAATTTCGCCCTACATTCACAGGCATCTAAACAGGATTTAAACGACTCAAAGCGTACAGCATAGTAGGTAGAGTTAAATTCACCTGTATCTCATCAACACAGGGTTTACAAGGCAGGACCCGGGTACACTAAATTAACACCAACACAGCAGAGATATTCACCTGCATCTCAACAGGATTTACAGTACAGGAACACTAAAAGCTAGCAGCAAAATAACATCCCTATTGTAACACTTGTTACGTTAGATAACTTTAAATAACGTGTTAAAGGTGGACCAGGATCAGAAGACTGAGACAGCTGGAGGTCAAGGTCTGAATATCCGTAGAGTCACTACACAAGGATACATTTGAAAAAAAAAATGCATATAATAACATGTAACAAAATTGTACAGTACACAATTTACCAATGAAAATAACTAAAATAACTAACTAAAAAAGTGTGCGCATGAAATACCCTCCCCCTCTCTTTTAAGTGTCTGAGTCCAGTCCTGTCGATTGTTGGGGCCCAATCCAGGTGCATGTGTGTGTCTCTTTTATCTGACCTACCGCACTGTGAAGTGGCGTAGGAAGTCAATCGTTGGATGAAACAGTGTTCACAATCACTTCCAAGATCTTGTAGATCGGCTTGCCATCCAGTTAACTGGAGTCTCTGGATGTCCGTTCATTGTCGGGTGCTCTCTTCATGGATGCTCCTCTGGGTGCTGGAATTGGTCCAGAAAACCGTATTTTACCAAAACCTGACCAACAGACAGGTCACACATCCATATAAAGTTACACCTACACATCAAATCAATTTAGGGCACACCTCACATTAACCACATTGCATTAAACATCACCAAGTATCAGTACAGCATTTGTTTCAATTCACAATTTTCAATTGGCTCTGTTGTACAACAAAATTAATGCTTCTCAAACTTAACCAAAATAATTTATAAAATTACTCTAAGTGCTCATAACTTAGCATTAACTTAGAGTTAATCCTCATCAATTCACAGATAAAAAATTATTTCTATAAGGCACATTATTGCATTTTACTGCAATTACTATATTGTAACCCGCTGAAGCCCTGGTTGGGGAAAACCAAACTTTATTACATGAGTTTAATGTTGTAAAAACAGGATTAACATTCATTCAAACTTGCATTAAATTCAGTCTCAGTAACTTAAATGCACACTATTGCCTTAAAAGGCCATATTAAACATTCACTGTATCACATTTTGTACCCTCACATGACAAATCATGGTCTGATAACCACGTTTTCTCCGCCCCCTAAATGCTAACACTGGTAGCACAGGATTAAGGGGTTTTAAACCCGTTAGCATCGCGGCTAACGCTAGTTTAGCGACTAACGAACTTCCCGCTCTGAATTTTCAAACTCAAATCAACATTTAGCGGACTTTTCTTTACTCACCACTTCACAATTCCAATATCTGTGCCCTCAGTCAGGACAGCAAGTTGAGTTTAAATCCCACACATACGTTCAAGACCAACACAGAGCTCGAGCATGACAGGTGAATATCTCTGAACCCCAAAAAATGACATTTCAAACCAGCCAGCAAGGCATGCTGGGAGTCTCCTCTGATTGGTTAGAATCTGGCCAGTTCACCTCATCAGCCAATCATAGTGTCAATCAAAATTACTGCTGTAAATACGTTTTTAATACAGTTTAGCAGTTTAAACTCTTTATTATTTTGTCCCTTTTATGACTGGGCCACACTACCAAATAAAAATACATTCTGTGTATGTAAAATACATGTTTGTCCAGCACATTTAAGCATCAAAATGGCCAAGGTAATTTTATTTATAAAGCTCATTGAATCACAATTTGCTCCAGAGGGCTTTATAGCATACAACTTCCCTCTGTCCTTAGTCCTTCATATAAAACAATAACCCAAGAAACACTTTAACAAGGAAAAATGGTGGAAACCTGAAAATGCTTTCGACTCTAAATTGTTTACTCAGTTGTGGGAATTGTGATCTGATTCTGACAACATGCATAAAATTACAGACACATTAAAAAAAACTGGCTGAGCTCCAATTTTTTTATGTAGTGCTGATTAGGGAATTTTGTAGCAGGTTGTGCAGCTCAGTGAGTGACTGCTTATTATGTCTCCACAGGTAAAATCCAGGAAGTGATTCTCCAAGAAAACCTGGAGAAAGAGGATGAGGTCCTGGTGTCACTAGCTGGCCTTAAACAGGTGAGTCTGAGTAAATGCACATTATGTTTGGGATGTATTTTTGTAACTGTACTCTTTTTACATGAGTATCTTCACTGTTTGTTTCTTTAACATCCACATGTTGTGCTGGATCCTGTCAGATCAAAGACATCCTTAAGGGGGCGCTGCGCTTTAACCAAAGCCAGCTGGAAGCCGAGGAGAACGAGGAGATCTCCATCGCTGATGATCACTACACCTCCACAGCAGCCACCGAAACTGCTCTGGGCGCCAACAATCACCAAGGTGACCACCAACAACAAGGAAGCAGCAGGCGGACCCGGGACTCTGATCTGGACGGGAACGTGAGCACTGATGAGAAAGATGAAGAGGAAGAGCAGGCGATGACGCCACCTGAGCAACAGGTTAGCTGTACATCAGTCCTCTTTTAAGCTGCTGGAATTAGAGCTCTGCACTGTCACAGCACCTGTATCGGTAATAACAGCATTGCTCAGTTCACACAGGATTAGTTGTCAGTTTTTTGGTCTAATTGTTTGACCTTTTGATCCAGTGTTCAGTATCTTTAAATCCGATCATTTTCATACCACAAATTGTACCCTGTGTGCAAAAATGATCCAGTGTTTGTACCAGAATTGTATTCTTTGTAGGATTAGGCTGCTAAAGCTATCCCATTAGGAATGAATAAAACCCAGAATTATGCTGCATAAAACAGCAACTGTATAATGAAAACACACATGCTCCCTGAAGTCTGAGATTTCTTGCTTCTGTATACGTCTAGCTTTAGGGCCAAACAAGCAGTAGACAGTGGTTATACAGCCTTGGTTTTTGTACACACCTTCTACCTACAGTAGGTCGCAGCTGGAACTCCAGGAATTTGGTAAAGCACACAAAAGTACTGCAATGGAAGCTAGGCAATGTACTGCTGTGGATGGTGTACGCAAAACATATTTTAGACAACTTTAAAAAAGTTGTTGAAGTGTACGCTGTATTTAGAATATTTTAAGCACTTAACTTTGCCCTTTCAGAAGGGCTTATCTATGCTCTCTTCATTACCTAACTCCACTGACAAAAACAGTAATTCTACCTTGCAGAACATGGGAGCTGCTAGTCTACCGCTGCCTCAGTTAATTTGTGTTATTGTGTGACTTTGGTGACTTAATTAGCTCTTTAAAACACCAAAGTCACACAACACAAACACACTCACTGACTAAGGCAGCGGTAGACCAACAACTCCTGTGTTCTGCAAGGTAAAATTACTGTTTTTATCAGGGTAGTCTGGTGGCTTTGAAGAGCGCATAGATGATGATACACTGACCATAGATGAGTACCTCATACATATTTTTAAAGTAGGAAAACAGAATCTTTGCTAACACAAGAAAAATACATGACTCTCACCTCTCTCCTGCGCAGGTGGCGTCTTCACTCGGCTCCGAGGGTAAGAACTGGGACGACTACATCCTTGTATGCCAGGATGGAGACCTTCCGGCAGCCGAAGGAGGAGGAAGAGCCTTAGCTGAGCGCACCCCTCCAATCAGGCGAGGGCGCGGCTTGGTGCGAATGGAGCCTGAGGGCGCAGCCGGGACCTTCCATGACCCCCTGATGGCTGGCACCACCTCGGGCTCTTCCAGCCCAGATGAGGGCTCCACCCACAGCAAGGACTCTGACTTCACCATTGTCAACCCGAACGACCTGTGAACGAGCAAATCACCTCTCCTTCTCCTGCTCTTATATCACATCAGAGGATGTGATAGAGAATAACTGACTTTGGCTCAGAGGCTGGAAGCTGCAGTTTTTGGTGGAGCGCCACCGGAGCTGCTGTTGGCTAAGAAATTGCACATGTGGACTGTGACACTTCCAGTCACAAATACCGTATACTCTGTCTCTTTACCTGTCATCTGTGCCACCTCAGTCCTGTCTAAGCTGATGCTGTATGCTATCTCATTTACCTAATGCCTGTCTCCTCATTATGTTGTGTCTCGTCACTCATGATATTTAACTGTAGCGTCCTGCTCTGCACAGAGGGGGCGCCATTGAACTGCGTACCCTGTCACTACATGATTACTCTGAAGAGTTTGACCTCAAACTGCAATTTCTTTCTTAAGGAGGACTCTCTCCTCTTAAGCTTACTGTAATGATTTGGAGTGCGATACTCTGATTCTTCTGAATGTGGAGATCTGGCCATACCTCTGCCTGTGTTGTGTGTGTGTGTGCGTGTGCGTGTGTGTGTGTGTGTGTGTGTGTGTGTGTGTGTGTGTGAAGCTCTCCTCTCTGATACTGAAAGGAAAAAGTCCTCCTGCCAGTTATAGAGGGCAGCTTACTCCCCATCCTAAACCAGTGCCTCTGACCATTACTCTTCTCTCAACCAAACAAAACCTGACTGTGATCTTATTCTTTTTTTTTTTAAGAAAATATTTTTAATCCTTAGTTTCCTGGATGAAAATTATTAAATTATGGAGTATGTCTTTCTTTCCCCTTTTTTTTAAATTGATTCCAATGTGGACATTTTAATGTGACAGTTTTCATTTCTCACATTACAACTGAGTTGTTCTCGTGTCCTGTGGAAACCATATAAAGCAGCGCACAGAAAGTATGTCCCTCTAGCTGCCCACTCAGCATAATTAACTCTAGACCAATAAAACTACATCGCTCTTGCTACAAACTGAAGTCATTGTGCCTGTTTGGGAATGCTGTGCTTGCTTTTAAGACGCTGATGTAAACTTTTGTGTGTATTTGTGTTAGTGACAGGAAGGGCTACAGCATTAGTGTTCTATATATCATTAGTTTAGAGATAAATTTGCCACTGGGAAAAAGATGTCTGAGGTGTTCAGGTTCACTTTTCTCTCTTGACCTTTGAAACAGCAATTGAAAAAAAGCCGTTGAAGAGCTTTCTGTCAAATCTTATGGTCTTCATCAGCAGTTGACGTTGATTTCCATTTTTAAAACTATCCAGGATTGTTGGTTACTGTTTGTAAATGCGCTCGCCAGTGAAAGTGAAAGTAAAAGCCAATTTGCCGATTCACTCTGGTTGGCATTTTCGCCTCATTATGTTTGTGGTTTTTTCTGTGCGAAAACTCTGCACAGTATATCATGGACAAAGAGGCCCTTAAAATGCTGAAAAAAAGAGTATACAGCTATGCTAATGGCTCTGTACCAAAGCACAGTGAGCTTAAAGCTGTCATTAGAATGTTAACATGCTCAAAGAAACACCGGCAAAAGGCTGATAGTTAGCTGGTATAATGTTTGCTCTATCTGCTTTGTAGTTATGCATGTTAGCATGTCTGCATTTGCTAATTGGCACTAAACCAAAAGGCGTGTTAATGTTGGAAAAAGCATTTGTAGTGCAGGTGTTCAGTCATAAACCAAAGTATTATCTTGTTGTGATGATGGTGCTACAGTAAAAGTTAAGATTCATCCTGAGGGAAACAGACATGTCTGTAGCAAATTTCATGGTATTTGTTTTGGAGACATTCAAATTTAAACCTCATGGTGGTTCAATCAGCTACAGAATTCATCCTCTGTGGACCATGAATCCCTGTATATAATCTCATGTCAATCCATCTAACAGTTGCTGAAAAATTTCAGTTTGGAATAAAGTGGTGGACTTACCGACATTGCAATCCTTGGAGCGGCTAGCGTGGCTTTGATTGGATAACCAGGACCAGCACGACTTTAAGGCCCAGTGGGACTCCATGGGAAACATGGAGTGCCAGGACAGAAGGGAGAGCAGCGGCCCCAATGAGACAAGCTCCATCTGCTGATGAAGATCATGTGATCTGAACAGAAGAGCTACAAAATGAACTCTGCGGTGAGATTGCTGTCTTTAAGTTATTAACTTTTGGATAAGATGTTTGGTAAAAAAGACAAATACATATCATTTCTGTGATCTTGTTTTAACTATAATCCTTAAACCTTAGTGGGCATTAAAGCTTTAAATGAAAGCTGATTAAAGGCTTTTGTCTACTGCACATTGTAACACTATAGGTCTATTTACCATATACAGTCCCCAGCCGTAGGGCTTGCTTCTTGTGTCCGTATTGATAAATGCACATCAAAGCAAAAATCAGTACCGGACACGTGAGCATCAGTCATTTAAAAACTAGTTTATTTCTGTAATCGTGAGCTGCAACCTTTTACAGAGCCAAACCGGACGAGCCTCATTCACTGCACCGACAACTGGAATGTTTTCATTCAGGATCAATAACTTATGTAAAATATTCTTTACAGCAAAAGGATTGAAATTACATAGTAAAATACTGTACAGTGTTTTGCACACAAATTAAGCACTTTTAACATAACATTGTTTGTTCCCTAGAGGCAGACATTTACAGGTCTGGAGTTGATCATTATGGCAAGTGGTTTAATTAGCACGAGGGCTTCAGGAAAATACAAAAATATATAATACTGTATGTGAGACAACAATATTTAGAGGGTGAAGTGGAGGGTTTTGTGGCAAGACAAAGGACCTCAAGGTGATTGGATGAAAAGCAGCAATCCAGGACCTACAAATGCTTGAATAGACTGTTCACCCCAAAATCAAAAATACATATTCTTCCTCTTACCTGTGTGCTATTAAATCAATCTAGATGGTTTTGGTGTGAGTTGCGAGTGTTGGAGATATCAGCTGCAGCGATATCTCCCTCTCTCCAGTGTAATGGAACTAGCTCAGCTAGTAGGAACTATTTTCTTTCTACCATACTACATCCGCCAACTGTATCACAACGCAGGATTCACGTCTTATTCTGCCCAGTAATACAGATGGTTGGGGCTAGTTTGGTAGACAGAAAACATTTCCTCCATGAAAGTGCTCACAACACAGTCTGTGGATTATGAGTAAATGGGTCATGATTTATGGAAAAAAACATTGATGTTGAGTTTTTCAAATGTATTTTTTTTGGTGCTTTGAGCACCACAAGTTGAGTGCCATCTAGTTCCAATATATCTGAGAGAAGGCAAATATCGCCAACACTCGGCAACAAAGATTGATAAAACAGCACTAGGGGTAATATTAAAAATATGTATATTTGATTTTGATGTGAACTGTCCCTTTAATAGAAATAAGTTGGAGAGTGATATAAAGGGGCTGCAGTGGTCCAAGAGTTATAACGTTAATATACCATAAACAACCATATATTCCAGCATATCTCCTATCAATATAATCAAGAACATGTGTTCCTTTTAACCCAGTATTGATTTGTTTCCTTGATTTGTATTGTTTGATGGCTGCGTTGTGAAGCACAAGCTGCTAACATGTGGAGGTGGCAGTTTTTCAAAAGTTTTTGAAAGATTTTGAACATCTTTTGGCAGAGCTTTGAGTCATCGCACTCTGTGCAAGAAAAATGACAAATTTTTCCTCCCTCTTCAAGACACATTGCACATACGGAGAGGTTGATAGACATTTGTTGTATTTACAGTTTAATGTAACACAAACAACCTTGGCTTCACATCTAACTACATTCATCTCCCAGGCGTCATTTGTCTCCCGTCTCCTCTCACCAGCACTTCTGCTGCTCTTGAGTGTCATTCGCGACAGGTGGGTGGACAGTGGCTGCTTTCCGAAGACGTTTACATTCATCAACTCTTCTGTTTTTCTCTTTTAAAAACACAGTACTTGCTATAGTTCTCCCATAGCATTGTGAGAGTTAGACACTAAGGCGGAGTAAGACCTTGGAATTTTTAATAAGACGAAAAAGGGTTTGTCACAGCAGCTACGATGGCAATTTGGTCATGCCCTCTTTCGTTTGCTTACTATGCCGAGGGTCCTCTTGTGTTGGATTTGTCATCCTGGCCTCGTCGCGTTTGTGAGCGGACTCTCCTTACCCCTTGACTCTCCTTGGTGAGGTTTCCAGTCAAAGCAGCGTCGTGGACCTGCTTCATGTTCTCCTGGACTTCAGCCTTGGCGTGCTTCAGCAGGTCAGCTTGACCCTGAGAGGGAGAAAAAACAGGAAATCAGGAGAGAAGTGAGGGAGTACGGGGCAGCGAGGAGAGATGAGGACAGAGGGCAGAAGTGGAGGGAGGGAAGTTAAAAAAGAGAGCAAAAAAGATGAGCAACTAGCTAGAGGCCAAAACATGTTCTAATGGTCTGCGCCTGGAGTTGTTTGGGTTTTTGTGACTATATGAGTGCTTGTGTGTGTTGCTGACCTTAAGGATGGTGATGTTCCAGCTGAAACTCTCCAGCGCCCGGCTGACCTTGCGACCCCTCAGCCCCTCCTTCGCCGCCAGACTCTGCAGCTTCTCATGAAACTCCATGGCTAGAGCCGAGAATACACACAACCACAGCAGGTTAGAGGACGATGCTTTGTACTTTGTACCTCTATTTGTGTGAACAGAGAAAACAAAATCGTCCATGTTTTCTGTGAAGATGTAATGTGTGTAATAAGCACCATTCAAACTAGAATTTTTTTTGTTTTGTAAAACTTTTTGGCGATGTCAGTCACTCGCTCCATCACTGTGGTGCAGACTAAATATCTCAACAACTACTGGATGGATTGCCATGAAATTTTGTGCAGACATTTATGGCCCTCAGAGGATAAATTGTACTTACTGTGATGATCCTCTCATTTCCACCCTTGTGCCACCAGTCATTGTGAGTATGTTATCACGCTGTTTGCTTGGCTCAAAAAGCCATAACTCAATTTTAGGGATGCTATTATGCTGTTGTAGTATACATACTTTGGTTTCGTATTGTACAGTTAATGTTACTAATTACAAGCATAGACCAACCAGCAACCTCCGTGACTGACAAAGAAAGCCAACGTTGAAGTTCTGCAGTTCCCCTGATGGCCACTTGAGGCTGGCTACAGAAACAAGTCAATCCCTACAGATCGCCGTCTTAAAATGCTCAGCTTTGCAGCAGCAATAAACAAGTTCTCAGCATGGACCAAAAAACCTGCTTTGCTCTCCATAGCTAATTTCCCCGTTCATGACAACTGTACGGGGGATGACTTTTTATTCATCCATATCCATTTTTATTGTGGAATAAAAGTTGTGCGTAAGTAAGGGCATGGCAGCTTTGAGTGACAAGCTGAAAAAACAAGATGGCAGCAGCCACAATGCCAAACTTGAGGCTTGAAAGCAGCATTCCACAAACCAGTGGGTGATGTCACAGCAGCTACGTCCATTATATACAATATACTGCACAGACCAGCATTTCCGAAAACCTCTTCTCGAGCACCACTTGTCCTGCATGTTTTAGATCTCCCCCTGCTCCAGCTGATCAATTAATCCAGTGGCGTTGCAGCAAAAACCATAAACATAAAACATGTTGGAAAAGTGGGGGAAACGCTGGCATGGACTAATAACGCTACAGTTAACATTTTGAGTGCTACAACAATCCTGTTTTAATGTGTTATGTATTGGTACAGGTATCAGGCCTTTCACTGTTCTTAGTTTTCTTTTTCTTTTAAAGACAAAAAACAGCATTAACTTTATTTCATTTCATTCATTGTAAGGAACAAAACATCTACTGGAAACAAGTCTATTTATGGTGGGGCCTGCCATTGTGTCAGGGTGTCCACTCTCATGGCCCCCCTTAGTGGCACCACTGCTCTTGTGTTTTATTATTTGGCTTATGAATTAAGTCAATTTTATGACAGTGAAATACTATTAAAATGTAGTTCGCATAACCACATTTTTTTCCTTGAAGTTTCAGGTGAAGAATCCATTGATGCAGTAATTTTGTGCAGGATAGTCTCCCATTCTCTCATAGCCCTGTATCCCAAATGACACATAATCACCATTTTTAAATAATGTTGTGTTAATTTGGCCACACATAACTTAAAGGTGTGACAGGTTTTCTTTTCTCAATTAAATTAAAGCAACTGTAGTCACTCAACAACAGTGTATGCATGAGAGTACTGTAGCTGTAATTAAACAGGGACACAGGGATGAATTTTCTGTGTACTCATCAGTTAAAGCGGAGAGCACACTGGTCTTGTCTCTTTCAGATATTAAAGCCCACTCACCATTTAACAAAACATCACCACCACCACCACATATTACACAATAGTGAACAGTCCTAATGGACCTCAGAAAGTGTGTCACTCAAATTTTCACTCCTACCACACTTGTGATCAGCCGCTTGGTTCGTGAAAAGAGCAAGAAAAACAAGCCAGATCTACACTGAGCCACGGCTGTGAAAACAGGCTGATGATGGCTTGTATACTTTGTCCAACAAGCTGAAGTTGAGCAACATATCTGCCTGTCTTTTGCAGTGTGTGTGTGTGTGATCAGTAAACACTGTTCACAAAAAACAGACGAGTCAATATTCACGACCGCTCAATAATACTCTGAATGTTGAAACGTAATGCCCTGTGTCTAATACAGTTTTTGTTAGCTGGGCTTGGCTCTATGCCTATTAACCCTTTGAAACCTGCGCAGAGAGGACGACAAGCAACCTTACAAAAGACTGGCCCAAAAATGAGCAAAAAAAAGGTGAAAAGTTACAACAAAATTACCTGGGAAAAAACTACAAAAAAACAACCAAAAAAAGAAACAAGAAAATGCTATTTTTTCTTTTCTGCAACATCATTTTACATATACAATTAAGAGAAAAATAAATGTACATTTTGAACATTTTTAATAATATCTAAAAATCCATCAAAAGTCACCTTCTACCAATTTGTTGCAGTTTGTGGGAGAGTTCTTGCTAAGTGGCTCATTATGTTTTTTCCCATGATTTTGAAAGAAAGAAAATTTCCCAGGTTTAAGAGGTTTAAATGCTATTAAAACGCGTCTGAATGCAGCACGCGAGAAAACTGATGTTGATTCAAGTGTTAAAGGGTTAATAATGTAAGATTTAATAAGTTGTTCCCACACATTGCAGGACCCCCACTTACAGGAAGATAATGTCTCTAAACTTTTGCCTTTATTTCTCTTAATTACATTCACAAATTTTGACATCGTCATATTTGATTAATGACCTTTTTGCCTGACATTTATAAAACCAATCGGTCTGTGAGATTCCATCATCCTCCTGCAGGTTTTACTCTGTTGTCTAGACTCCAGGGAGTCCTGCATTATCTCCTGTCTTCGTACTGCCTACGCTTAACGAAGATGCTTCACATCAATGGAGCCTGATTGCCAAAGTCCTTTTTCGTTGCTGCCCTCAATTAATTGTTATAAACTTCTAATTGATCTCTTCTTGTTGAATCAGACATAAGCATCAGAGAGAGAGAGAGAGAGAAACAAGGAATGAGCAGTCGCAGTGGAATGTAAGTGGATGGAAAATCTGAGAGACAGATGAGGAAAGATAGAGAGAGAGGAAGAGAGAGAAAGACAGAGCGTCACAGAAGTCAGGCTGCCGGCTAGTTAGAGTGTGTGCAATGAGTTGTGTTGTGTGTCTGGCTTCCTCTGACTGCCCCGGGCCACTGTCCTACTGTTACCATGGAAACCCGGAAGTGGGTTAACACGGGGCACACATCACTGTGAGCCATCAACGAGAGCCCAGACGTTAAACGCGCCAAGCTCTGGACCACACACACACACACACCCACACACACACACAGGAAAAGAGTAAACAGATTGGATGCGAGTATAATTTAACAATTCCTCACAAATAGTCC
Source organism: Plectropomus leopardus (assembly GCF_008729295.1). Taxonomy (NCBI): domain Eukaryota; kingdom Metazoa; phylum Chordata; class Actinopteri; order Perciformes; family Serranidae; genus Plectropomus; species Plectropomus leopardus. Next base: position 15,857,987 of record NC_056480.1, on the reverse strand, counting down.
CTCCCTGTCACTAAACGTCTGCAAACACAGACTCACACCTGCACACACATACGTTGTCGCTGCTCCATGTTCACACACACCTACAGAAGTTGCCTGGATAATAACCTTTACCGCGTGGTTGCTAGGCAACTCGAAGCCTACGTGCCACTGTAATGGGAGTGTGTCTGTGTGAGTGTGTGCGTGTGTGTGTGTGTTTCCCTGTGAAGCCAAGTGAAGCCAATGGAGAGAACATTTCCAAGCCAGTACTGGGACAGTGTACATACAGTTGCAGACAAACATGGTCCTGACCCAGGGGCATAAAAAACCTTCAGGGCTGGCAAAACAGGACGTAGCAGGAAGTGCTACACCTTCACTTCCTGTCCTCTGTCTGAGCTGTGAGGGGTCGTGATGGGGAAAAGAAAACCTTCAGATCTGACTTCCAGCTTGGCGTCATTAAGAAGCAATCAGGCATATATATTATATATTCAGCAGCATGACTTGAAGTGCGAAATCTATTTATATATCCAGATGTGAGCCTCACCACAATACAGGTCAGGGCCCTGGAGGAAAAGCAGCTGCTCAGCTGATGTTCTTAAAGGGTCAGTTCACCCAAATTACAAAAAAGAGCATTCTTCCAAATGATATCCCCTTATTTGGTGTTTCAGTGATGTTGGCGGAGAGCGGATTGAAATCTGGTGGGTGTGAAGGCCACAGCATATGATTCACATCATTTTCTTAATCATCAAAACATTCAGTGACTCCTCTGGATGCTCTGTATAGAAGCATGTTCACCCATTATGTTTCGTGGCCCATTTATTCACATTTTTCTCTTTCTTTTTCCACACTGTATGTGCGTGGATTTCAAAATGTTCTGCACTGATGTTTTAACATTTTTTAGATTATAAAAATGCCAATTTTAGCATCTTGTTTATATTCTTAAATAGTCACTTTAAATAATATTGATCAGAAAAAGTCCAATGATCATTAAAAGAATCAATATCGGCCTCAAAAATTGAGTGTAGGTTGTATGCTGTTGTATGTACCTTTAGTGGTACTGGCTTTAAATGCTGAGCTTGTAAGAGTAGCCTACCTCTTCTAAAGAGAGGTGAAATAAAAAACAGCCTCTTCCAAGAACTACTGTGGATAAACCACTGACCTAACTGTGAACAGCTTTCATCTGAGCTACTTTCTAGCAACGAAATGGAGCCACACTGTATTGTCTGGATTATCCAGAGTAATGAGGACATTGTCTTTGGAAAGACACATGACTAAGAGCAGCATAACCCCCCCCCGAAAATCTCAGTTTTTTTTAATCTGACCTCCAATGGTTTAAATTCTCACCTTGATGCAGTGATGTAACAATATGCTGTGGCATCACTGATGGGTGTTGTTGGGTCTAGAATCTAGAGACGGCAGCAAAACTATGCTTTTCAGCTTGGTGTTAAAGGTTTACTTCCTCAAAATGACCATTTATTTGTCAATTACTTACCCTATAAAATCTGTAAAGAAAACTTTTATTTCTTAAATGCCTCCACGATCAATGAAGAATAGAAAAAACAGATAAATGTTTGATGAACTGACTTCATAGGGGTACAAGTTTAAAAACAGCAAAACGAACAAACTTTAAACAACTCGTCCTGTATAATCCAGGTTTCATTTAATTAGTCATATGCTCAGTACTTCCCAAACAGACAGCCCTTTCAGGCAGGGAACTGAACTAAAAGTAAAACTTATTAATGCTTTTTTCAATGCCAGACTCCACTGACAAAAACAGTAATTTCACCCTGCTGAAGCTCTAAGCTGCTGGTCTACAGCTGCCTAATAGTTTGTGTTATTGTGTGACTTTGCTGAATCAGAACTAACCCTTTAAAACACCAAAGTCACACAATAAACAAACTAACCGATCAAGGCAGTGGTAGACCAGCAGCTGCGCTGTTCAGGAAGGTTAAATTATGGTTTCGTCACGAAGAGTCTGGCTCTGAGAGGAGCATACATAAGGTTCACTTTTAGTTCTGTTTCCCATCAGAAAGGTCTATCTCTTCAGCAAGTACTAAGCATACCGCTGGATGAATGAGACTTGGATTATAGCGTAAGAGTTGTGTGAGATTTTGTAAACATGTTTTCATTTAGTTTTGCTGTTGATGACTTCAATTCATCAAGAATTTTTGGAAGTTTTTGGATTCTCCCTTCACCGTAGAGGCATGTAAGAGAAATAAAGTTTTCTTCAAAAACACGGAGTGAGTGAGTGACAGACAAGTTTTCATTTGCAGGTGAAGTATTCCTTTAAGTTTCTTCTTATGAATACTTTTTTAAGTGATTAAGAGACAGACATCTCCAAATCTGACCAAATAAAATCCAAATTATCTGCATGGCTATACCACTAGAAGTAAGTGTTTTTTAACATTTGGATAAACTGGCCCTTTAACACACCAACACATTTTGATACGAAGGTGGATTCACTCTTTCTTCTCCCTTGGTGTTCTTGTCCTCCTCCCAGCATTGCCTCTAGCCATCTATCTCTGCCATCCATCTTCCCACGGCTTTTTTCTCCCTCTACGTTTCAACCCTCTGCTCTGATGTAACTAGCAGACATCCGTCTCTGCCACAAGCCATCCCATGGCTTCCTCTGAGTGACCCGTTTATGCCTCCTCACTGCCCACCCCTTCTTCCAAGACTGTGAGGAAGACCTCCACCTCGGGATCACCTGATCACCATCTTTACTCTGTACACACAGGAAGAGCTTTGTTCATGAGATCAGGCCTCGGGCTCTGCAGCAGCTTTTAATCAGATGAACATACTGGCACCGGACTAAATTATCTCCCTTTCAAATCTCACTTACTAATAATACTACAAGTTATCACATGTGAAATAAAAGTATGATACAGTACAACACGGTTGCATGGTATCTCAGCAGCAGACGGCCTCAGCTGCAGTCCAAGCAGCAAAACGGATGAATGTGTCACAGATTATTTGACCAGTAAGCGATGCTGCAGGTTCAGAAAACCTAAAATAAAGTTCAGTGGAGAATGCAATGAGTTTTCTGGGAGCAAAGTGGAGCAGAGTGCAAATTTGTAAACAACATTCATCTCCGTCAAGCACTTTTTCTCTCTCCACAATGGCCCCAATTGAACCATCATCTTCCTCTCAAAATATCAATTCACTTCAGGTTCACCGTACTTTCTCCTTCATCTCCTCTTTTCTTTTCACGTGTCTCTCTAAGGCGATACTGAAAAGCGGACAAATTTCATGCATTTCCACTCACAAAACTCTCATAAAAACCAAAGATGCTTAAATACATATACGTCCCAATTGTCTTTTTTTTTTTTTTAAAAAAAAAAAAAAAACATGACATCTGTTACTGCAGCTTTTTAAAATCCTGCACCTAGAGAGTCTTATAAATAACATTAATGTGTTTATTTTTTCTCTCCCAGCCACTGGTGAACACCTCCAGATGTCAATCACATTGTCTCCTGGGTGACAGCTGTGGACTAAATCGGGGTGGCAGAGGAGATGTGGGTAAAGTGTGTGTGTTGGTGTGTTTGTGGGTTGTTTATTGCCACTCTGACGACAGTCTGGCTGACTAATGTCAGATGACCCAGGGGGCCCTGCTGAAATAAACAAACCTCTGCCAAAGATCACAGGATGATATAAGTCGGTCAGATATGGTGCCCTTCGCGTAACAGAATGAAGGGTGATCGATGGCGAGAGCACGGCCAATTTAAACCCCCTCCGTCCAAAACATACAGATGAACTGGGCCAGTAAAAAGACTCATTTAACCCAGTGTGGCACTGTTGATTCGGCAGATGTCTGCAGAGGATGGGATAGGAAAAATATGGTGGGAGAGGAGAGAACAGGAGAGGAGAGGAAAGTGCAGAAGAGGAAAGAAAATGAAAGGGAAGGTAAGAGAATGAGAAAAGAGGGTAGGACAAGAAAGGAAACAGGATAGAAGACAGGTAAAGGCTAGGAGAGCAAATACAAGGAAAAGAAAGTAAACAAAAAAGGAGGGGATATAAAGAGAAGAGAAGCCTCATACCATAAACAACATACAAAGAAATTTACTCTTATTTTCTTTACATTTTTTTCTTAATTTATTAGCACCCATTATTTTTTAGGATTCACCAGTGTTTTCTTATCGTTGCTCTTCTCTTAGGTGAGAGAAAATTTTACAAGTGGTTGAGAGTACTCGTACCGGAATAAGAGAAAAACATCTTGTTTCACAGGCCACAATTTGTTGCCCAGCGCAAGGAAAAATGTGTTTTTTAATTTTTTTAATACATTTTTTTTTTTTTAAAAATGCATGAATATCATCTACTTGAATTTAGATCATGTTTCAGAGAAAATATAATGACCAGATAATTAATCCTAGCCACTGTAATTTCAGTTATTGTGCGTCCCTCTGTTGAGTGCTGGAATGTAACTAAGTACTCAAGTACTGCACTTAAGTACAAATCTGAGGAACTGAGATAACAACTTAAACATTAAAGATTTTTGTGCACAAACCTAATGAAAATATACAAGTGCAGCTGAAATAATTAGACGATCAATAAGAAAATTTATTGGCAAGCAATCGTTTATAATCGTGTCAGTCATTTTTCATGCAAAAACATTTCATGGTTCCAGTTTCTCATATGTATGTATGAGGACTTATTACTTTTCCTTTAAAATATTTAAATTATTTTGATTAATTTAAGTTATTTAAGCCTTTTTGAATGCATACTTTTACTTTTAATACTTCAATATATTTTCCCTATACACTTTAAGTTTTTTTAACAGTAGATCTATATCAATTTCACTACTGCAGACGTTCCTCTCCATCTGTTGGTCATGTGCCAGAGTCTTTGCACATGGACACACATGCACACCTGCCTGTAAATAGTGTTTAAGTTGCATTACCTCCGCTAATAGATGACTTTTGATCAAGTGGGATTCAGCACTTAGCATACCTGGGTATGATCAGATTTGGATGGTTGAGAACGTTTGGTGCATCTGTAGTTGACTTCTTTTATATTTTTCTCTTTTCAGAAAATTAAGAGAAAATATAAGAGAAATTTAAGGGAATGTTGCTGCATGAGGCCCAAAAGGAGGATACAGGAAAAGGCAATGCATGGAAGGGAAAGAAACAAGAGGAACGGTGAAGGGGAGAGGAGAGAGCATAGGAGGAAAGAAAAGGAAAGAGCATACAAGGACATCAGAAGAGAGAAAATTAATGAGAATGCGAGGAGTGGGAAGGAGAGGGCAAGAAAGAGGAGAGAAGAGAAGAGAAGGAGAGACCATAACAGGAAAGACAGGGATGGACATGAAAAGCAAGGAAATAAAAATAGGAGAGGAACTGAGTGGAAGGGCGTTAAGTTAATGACAAAAGCAGCCACTGCAGTGTGGAGAACGGCACCGCTGAAGAGGCTGTGTGGGAGTTGTCATGAGCAGACAGGGAACACAGGCACTGCCTGGTCTCTACACACACATTACAACACACGCTCTAGCATCATATCATACACACACTGACAAGCAACACACACACACAGTCTACACACCCATTGTCTGTATATGCAGGATCTTGTCATAGATTCCACCGGAGAGCTCGATCACTGCTCTGCTTGCCTGGACCATCTGCAGACAGGGACACACATATTAGCATGAAACACACACACCATAAACCCTTCTTGTTTTTGTGTGTAAATCACACATTTAAGCACATACACAGTCTGTTTTATAGTCAGCTGTAAAAGAATACAATTTACTCCACATTAAATTGAGGTAAATCACATGGGAGGTGAGCATTTATAATTAGATAAAACACTATTGTGACGTTTTTGCATGTCAACAATTGTTAAATTCACTGAAATAGCCAATTAGAGTTTACTCTTTATGCTGTTTTACCACAAAATGCACAGCAGACATATATATATACTCGTGAAGGCACCCACAGGGACCATTGTGACAGGTCCTTCAAAGTAATGACCACACACACACACAGGAATGACACGAGTAGCTTCGGCCTGATTAATTCTGCACCTCCTCTCACAAAACCCGTGGGACGTGACCCCTCAGTGGGAAAAAAAAACACTGTTTGACAAATAAGGGATTAACTACAGTACATAAATTTGGCCAGATCCAATTCAATAAGACACACACACACTCTCTCTCTCTCATCCTCATTTCATATCTCTGTTCTCTGCCTCTCCCTCCAGGCATCAGGATTGAGGTGTGGAATCCATTTAGGGCGAACGACATTCAAATCTATGCTAATGGTATTCAGCAAGCTTTTTCAACTCTGATCCGCTTGGCTGGAAACGGAAGTGGCTAAACACAAACACACACACACACACACACACACGATCATACATTCTTTCTGCACACATAGACAGGCACACGTGCAGACACTAGTTGCATAGCAGTGACAAACAACCCTAGTTAAATTAAAGTGTCACAATTTATACACTAAAACCTTAATCATAACTTAATAAGACCAGAAACAGACCCATTTGTCTCCACTACAGCCTGTTTCTAGCTACAAAAACTCTCACTCACAACACACACACACACACACACACACACACACACACACACACACACACACACACACGCTCACATCACTATTCTCTCTGGACAGTATCTCCAAATTGGCAATTCATACTGACTGTCCATCATCCGAACCCAAGAGACTCCTGGGGAATATCTAATATGAAACACGAACAAGTGCACTTTGAGCAAATATCAATTTAAAAAGTACTGCAGCCAGCGGGCAGACAGATGGCGGAAAAAGGGGAGTGTAATGTTGTTTACTGCAGCAACACTTTAACATTGCAAGACTAAAGGCGAGAGTGTTGGACCACAGCTGTACTGAAACACTTACAGGTGGCCGACCACAATCTAAAAAACAACCCCAACGGAAGAAAGAGGAGGAGGCTGAGAGACAGAGACCACAGTTACTTCATTAATCAATCAGTCGATTTAAAGAAAATTAATTGCCAACTATTTTGATTAACATTGAAGTATTTGTCTATTTTTTTAATGATTTTGAGTTTTGGGAGTGTTATTTTCAATTATATTTATAATATATTTATGTGAGTTTTATATGCTTTTTTGTTTTTTATTAAGAATTTTGAGCTTGGGGTGTGTTTTCTATTTTTTTCTTAATAACTTCAATGGCTTTTCTCTTTATTTTTGAAGTTTTGGGCTATTCTTTTCTAACAATCTTATTTTTTAAATATTTTTTTTAAAGATTTGTTTGCATTAGGTAGTTTTTCTTTTAATACTTTTAGTACATTTTCCTGATTATTCTTACTTTTACTTAAGTACCATTTTCGACGCAGGACTTTTACTTCTAACAGTATTTTCACAGGGTGGTATTTACTTTAACTTAAGTGAAGGATCTGAATACTTCTTCCACCACAGAGAGTATGTTGACAGTGAGATATGAAAGCGAGGAAGCCTGACATTGTTACCTCAACCCAAACAAACTGATTCATTCAGCTGTATTGACTTTTTGATGAGTCCACTAACAGACCAATTGACCGCTCTGCCCCCTTTTTTCCTCTCTCTCCCTCTTTTGCTCTTTGTATTCATTTCCGGGGGGAGGTTGGGTTTATTTTTAGACATCATTAAATGAATTAAGTCTGTTAAATAACTCTCTCCTCAGTCGATGAAAAGTCCTCAGTTTATTTGGGTGGAAACACGCTGTGGATTCAGGCCAAGGTGAGGATGTCGCCGATGTTTTTTATGAGTCTTGTTAAAGCCAGAAAAAAATGGGAATGTTGTCTGCTACATAACAATGAGGGCCTGCTTTGTGTCTGAGGACATATTGGTTAAAAAGGAAGCTTTTGTCTGCAAGGGTGGGGAGGTTTCATTCTTAGGTCAAGTAGACAGAAGATGGGATGTGGTTCGCAGATTTGTGATCTTCGCTGCTTTTGTTTGGTCTTCCCTTCCTGTTAATATATTTCAGAGATGTTAGACTCATTCATCTGGTGAAAAAACATACGCATAATAAGGTACATATTAGGTACTGTATGCTATTTTATAGTTGCAGACCTATTAATTGTTTTTATTGCCAATGGGTAAACAGGTTGTAATGTAACCCAAAAACGGTGACTTCGCCCACCTTTCTCAGCTGCCTACAGCTTTATTATAACTTGCCGTTATCTTTGGACTGACTTAGTAAAGGACCAGGGCCCAATTCTTTCCACAAAATCCACAGGATGTGTGATCGCGCAGGTTTCCAAGTTTCTGTCTTCTCTTCAGCTTTGCTACAACGTAAACATTAAGCTATGGAGTGCACGCACCTGAGCGACCCTACAGCGACTGCAGTAGGGTCACAGATTTTGTGTAGTTGCATACAGAACATTTAACTGTCAACTACCTTCTTTACTCACCATTTCATAAGTGGAGACAACCCGACGAAGGACGTCAGGCAGGGGCCCCTGGGGCTCCAGTGTGGGGTAGTGGTCTCGGAGGTCAAACAGTAATAAAGGTGCTCCATCTGGTCCTGACACCCTGGAGCCCAGAGCTAGAACGCACTGCATGAGGTTAGCCACCGCCGACACCCCGCACAGCTCCCTGAACACTGCTACAGAGTTCTGTTGGAGAGAAGAAGAGGACAGACAAATGTTAGACCAGGGTTCCTGCAGATCAAGGCAGATTTAACACTTTTAAAGACTTTTTTAATGCCACTCGGAATTAAGTTTAAGGTCACATGTTGGAAAAACAGCTCTTTTTAGAGTGGAATACATGGAAGACATTGAACATATAATATTATCATGAAGGTATCTATTTGGTTTACCAATAGAGGAAGAAAATATCTGGCATTTCCGGCCTGTTTTCAGGACGATTTTGTGTTTCTCACTCTTAATTGACAAAAAAAAAGATGTTGGCAATTATTTTTAAATTTTACAATGCAACGTCAGAAAAAAGATTAATAAAATCAAACTTCCTATGTCTGAGCATTTTTAAGACTTCTGAAGGATTCATTTAAGTCAATTTATTACTAATTAAGGCCTTATTTTAAGATTATTAATTCAATGCCCTTTAAAACTTTTTAAGGATCCATGGGAACCCTGTTACACCTGCAAATTGAATAATCTTTCTTATTTTATGACCCCGATGGAAAAACAGTACAGAGACACAGAGTGAAATCAAAACAAAATTACAGAAAGTTGGTAAAATCTCTTCCCCACTACATCTCCCAACTTGGTTTGCTTTCACTTTCTCTCTCACAACACACACACACACACACACACACACACACACACACACACAGAGGTAATCAAAAGCCACTCCTGCAACAGAGCTATTTGTCTTTTCCTTCGACTATTGATTTGCTCCCCTGCAGTTCTCTCTTGCTGCTGTGCTGTTGTAGCAGTTCCGGCTGGAATGGAAGAAATCAAGAGACGTGGATGCCAACAGTCTCACCACTCCAGCTGAACATACTGTATAATTATTGTTTTTACTGCCCCAGGGTGACACAAGCACCCACAGAACAAATTACTGCCTAGAACATAAAGGCTAGACCCACTTCTAACAACTGGAGAAAATGCATCACTAGTCTTCTCTTTTTTTTCCCAGTTGCAGAAAAAAAGTCATTGTTCAATTTTCATAACATTCTTCATAATCAAGGGACTTAAAAATATACGATTCCACATTCAGTTTTCACACTTGAAACCTGGAGTGACATCACTTTTCTTTTGCTGCTCTCAGACGCCTTTCAAAAGTGTTTAACCCTTTGAACCCCGAGCAGATTTGTGAGATTTCTTGCAAAAACACTGAAAAAGATGCAATAAACAACTTAGTTAATGTTCCAAAACTTGCAAAACATTGGCAGAATTAGAAAATGATTTTTAAAAACCTGGGGGAAAATGTCTAGGGAAAAAAAGAAAAAAGCTAAAAAAATCACTATTTTCATGGTGAAACTAATTTAATATATACAATTATTTTACAAAATTATTATACATTTTAGGCATTTTCCAACTTGTTTTTCTTTTTTTTTCTTTGTATTTTTTGTTTAGATTTTTTAAATTATTAATCTTCAGGTAATTTCACTGCCTTCTTCCCTTTTTTCATTTTTTTACAGTTATTTTTTTGGCTTTTGCCTGTTTGGAGATAGGAAACCTTGAGCATGAAACGGGGAGAAAGAAGTAATGACATGCAGCAAAGGGCCGAGGTCGGAATCGAACTCGCAGCCACTGTGGCGAGGACGTAGCCTCTGTACATGGAGGCACCTGCCCTACTAGTTGAGCTACTGGCTGCCCTTTCATCCCATATTTTTAAACTAAATCAAGCCAATATGCTCAGGTATCAAAGGGTTAATGAACATGAATAAAGCAAAAATGTATTAAAGAAATAGCAATCAAACTTACCAGAGTCCAGTTGTTGTCTGACCGACAATCTACATATTCAGTGGCATACTGGCTTTCTTCCTCACCTGCATGTTTTCCCTCAGGTCAGTGGCTTCTCTCAGCGGAGGAGCAGCCATTTTGAAAATCTCATCCACTGCTCGGATCCCCAAGTCCCTCAGAGCTGTGTAATCCCTCCCCTTGCGGGCTTTCCGCACAGACAGTCCCCTTTTGTGAGGCTTTCCCCCTCCTCTCCGATTGGTCAGGGCCACATGGACAAAAAGCTTGGCGTGGGGAAGCTCCTCCCCTGTCAGAGACTGGAGTGGTACATGCCGGTAGCCCGGCTGAAGACACTCCAAAGGGATGGTGTACTGACCTGAGGTGGTACACAAATCACAAATAATATCAAAGCATTTTAAAGAAATATGACAAACTGGTTCCACTCTAGTACAAACTTAAGCTCTGAAATCACTTCAATTAATGAATGAATGCCTTTATTGTCATTGCATGCTCACATACGAGATTTAGTGTCTTTCATTATATATTTTTTTAAAAAGTCCATACAGTCCATTTACAGTGACACCGACCTATGAACTCATCTCCTATGAAGTCATCATCAAGGACCACAAAGCGAACCATGGCGAGCTCCGGCAGGTTGATCTGGAACTCAAAGCTCTCATCGAAGACAGGATTGTCCCCATTCTGCATCACCGTCCTGGTGCGACGCTCTGTGCAGTCAGCTGGGATGCCGTGGATCTCAACATAAACATAGGGGTCCACCACATCTCCTTTGGCCCCCGACCCCCTCGGCCTAGGCAGGTTCTGTCCGCTTATCACCTGGGAAAGGGGTAAAAATAAAGGTTGTTCACTCATTGGTTTTTGGAATATAATTATCACTTTAGAGGATTATTCCACTTAGATACAACTTCACATTTTTCTCGTTTGACACATTATTTCATCACACCTTCACATGCAGCAGCTGTGGAGATACCCCTGGCACCGTGTCCCTGGTGTCGGCACTGAAATAAGACACCTCCTGCCGCATGATGGCCGGCCGCAGAACGTAACCACAGCTCCCATTCTGCCTGAACCAGGCCGTGTTCAGGTCCATCATTAGTCCTGCTGTCTGAAAATTCATAGACACAATCTGGCAACCGCATTTCCACAGGTCCTGAGGGTTCATGTTGCTCGAGTCAATACGCATGGGGCTGGGGTACACCCGGGACAGGAAATGCTTATTGTGATTGACAAACTCGCCGGGGTTCTCGCCAGCGAGACGCACAGCCAGAGACTCGTGAAAGGAACACAATTCCCAAGGCTTCTGGCTTTTGGATGATGTTGGGAAGTCAACAAATTGGACTGAGCAGCAAAGAGTTACTAGGTTGGAGAGTTCTTTCAAGAGTTGGAAACGTTTGGGGAGTAGATGAAGAGGACTACACTGAGTGACAGCTGTGAAAGAGACACTCTTCTGCACCGTGTCCTTCTCATTTCCTGCCCCTCCACTGTTAGCTGCTTTAATCCTTTGACACATCTCTGCACCTTCATCCTCCTCACTTACTTCCCCATCCTGCCCATCAGGACCTGGCCCCAACTTTTTACCTTTTAGTAGGATTCGATGCCTGAGGGCATGCGGTGATGGCAGGTATGACTCCCCTTCGTATGGAGCATCTGTGTATAACCTGTCTCCTAGTATCCTCACAAGATGTTGCAACATCACTCTCTGTTGTTGAAGTGAACAGTGGTTCTCAATACATACAATTAACGGGTACTGCGAGGCCACAAATGCAAACTTTCCAATTGCTTCTAGCACACAACGCAAGGACAGAGGTGGGGAGAGGGTGTGTCCGGTGCACACCACTGGCTCCTCATCTGGGCCATCCCAGACATCTACCTCCACACATCGACAACCCATTTTGAGGGCACGGATGTAGCCAGAGATGTCAGACGGACCTCGAAACTGGTCCTCAATGAGGTAGGTGTTGTGGGAGGAGTTGATGTAGTAGTGAGACAAAGGCTGGGACATGTCCTGGCACACTGTGTCGTGCTCCCTGTCAAAGAGGTGGCACTCTACTGAAGTGAGGTAGCTGGTGAAGCCGTCCAGTGACAGGAATCCCTGCTGCCGGCCCTGCTCTGATGGCTCGTGGGACTGGATGAGCTTCAGGCTGGTCTCCTCGCTCACCTGGAGGACACAGTAAGACAGAGGAATTTAGAGACGATGTAGAAATCAGTCTAGGGCTGCCCCTTGAAAGTCAGAGATTCAAATTATCAGTCAGAGACCCCTCAGACGACTGAGATTGCTTCAAGCCGAGCAGTCGTTTTTGTTCATTTTTTGCTAGTAAGTGTGCTGTGCAGTTTATTTCTGGGGACATTTTGATCTCCAGATTTTGCTACAGAGTGAGTGCTCTTGACTGTCACGCTACTCAATTCAAGCTGTGGCACAGAGGAGATACTTGGCACAGTGGGAGAGAAAGACTGCTCTGCTGCTTAGAAGTGGTGAGATTACAGCTCAAAGCAAGCTATTTTGCCACAGTCTCTGGCTTTTGTTTGATATCTAGGGTTGGCAAAAAAATGCTGTTGTACATTTGCAATCCCTTGTTAGGACCGTTTTTTGACTATATCACGTGATTGCTGCTATCACACTCAACATCCCACTGAGCCTATTCAAACTTTAAAACTTCATATGACAAAACAAAACGAATCATCAAATATTCATATTAAACAGCCAAATCCTATTCCACTGACATTATTCGGAGTCGGTACAACCTTATTAGAACGGATTTAAAGATTTTACTGATCACATTTAAAACTCATCTGGGTCTAGCCCCAAGCTACATAACAGAAATGTTGACCCTTTATTAGCCAGTTCGCAGCCTTAGATCTTCAGGTGGGGCCCCTCTGGCTGTTTCAAAGTCAAGGCTAAAAACTCAAGTTGACCGAGCCTTTGCCATCAGGGCCTCTCTGCTTTAGGATGACCTGCCTGAAGAGATAAGGCTCAAAGAATCAGTGATTTCGTTTAAATCACTTAAAACCCATTATCATAGACTTACTTTTGTGTGATGCCATCTTTTCACTTATATCTTATTTCTTTTAATTTATTTATTTGTTATATTTTTTTATTTTACCTATTTCATTTATGTTTTATTTATTTTATTTCTTTTTATTTGTAGTTTTATTGCTTTTGTTGTTTTTGGTCTATATATTTCAATTATTTTATATTGACCTTTTATTGTACTGCATCTTGCATTATTTGTCCTCTTGTCTTAATTTTATCCTGACTCTACCTTAGCTTCCTTTTGCATATGTTCTGTAGGACTGTTTGGCTTTGTGTTGCTGTATTGCCTTCAATGTATACCATTTCTGCTTTTGCTTTGTTTGTCAAAGCACTTTGTAAACTCTGATTTTAAAGGGCTATATTAATAAAGTGATTATTATTATTATTATCACAGTGGGGACTGGGATTGTGTTTTGTGTTACCCACTTGAGCCATGCCTTGCTCAGCCTCGAGGAACCTCATCAGGTCTTTGGTGTCCAGGAACTCCTTGTTGCTAGAGAACTGCACCAACAGAAAGTAGATCTCAGGGCGTGTGCAAAAGTCATGGAAGACCTTGATGAACTCCTGCTGGGTGACTCGCTCATTTCTTGCTATTAGTCTTTTGTTTTCACCATGATCTTTAACTCCAGATTCATTATCTAGAGCAAGACCACACATCTTCTCCCTAACTCTCTGAAGCTCTTTGAACCTGTGCTCCACTTTGCCCTTGCCCACTCCAGGGTTCACGCTCTGTATCAATCTAACAGCTGACTGCAAGTGGATGCCTTTCTCGACGTCTTCCAGTGTGTCCGAATCAGCAGCAGAGGAAAACAACTGCTCCAGCCAGCCAAGGCGAAGGCTGTCCTGACTGCTGGCGAGCATGTCCAGGGCATGTTTCCCATACTGTATCAGATACCTGGAGGATGAACAGACGATGCAACAGGAGAGAATATTTCCCCACATTACAAACATTTTCATTTTCATCTCAAGCATTTTGCTGACACTCATAAAATACAGTATAAAATTATATTACAGCAGCAGTAGAATCAGTGTAAGTCAAATCACATTTACTGCCATAGCCTTCGATCACAAACACGTCTCAAAGGACTACACAAAGAAATCATCCGAAGATCTCGCTGTTAACTACGATATTATCAGTTTAAAAACACAAGCGAAAAAGCAAAGCCTAAGACACAAGATTATTACTTTGGAAATAAAGATCCTAGCTAAATTAGCTAGATTAGCCTAGCCTACCCCTCATGTACAAACCACAGTTCAACCATACATTAAATCTGTGACAATATTTCTTCATGTCAGTCAGAACACCAGGGAGGGATGTGCATTCACAAAACACACAAGAACAAGCACATGTGCACTAGCATCAGTGCAAAGAACAACAGTGTTAGGGCCCTGACACACCAAGCCAACTGTCGATCGGCCGTTGGTCAATATTCGGCCGTTGAAGAGTGTCTGTCCCCCCATTTTTTGGTGGTGTGTCCCACAGTGTTGGCACTGGTCGGCCCTTGTCAGCTTTTTTTCGGCCCACTCATCATGTTGCACCTTTGTTTGTGAATAAAAGTTCAGATCAGTGCACTAGGAGAGAAATGGAAGTGAGGAAAGACAACGCATTGAGCATTGAGTTCTTCAGCAGAAATGCTTGATAACTATTTGTGTTACTGTTCGCTAGTGCATGGTAATCTTGAATCCCTCCTGTCAGTATTCTGGTTTCCCATTGCTGGTATAGAGATCTATTTCCTTTCATGCAGGGACAGAAGGTGCATGTTAGTTCGTTACTGAATGAACTCTTTGCAGATTGTTCAGGCGCAATTTTTTGGCTGACACACAGGTGACGTACGACGATGCAATATTCAGCCTTTGTGGCCACTTATCTGATGTCGGTTTGGTGTGTCTGGGCTTTTTTTAAAAGGGAAATCTGTGAGTTGTGATTTTGGGCGGTGTGAATAAAACTTGCTAATGGTCAATTTACATGAGAAAACGCATCCTTCTCATTCATTTGATTAATTCAGTAAAACATGCACGGTCACCCAGCAAAAAAAGCCGAACCAAGCTCTACATAAATTTCAAATTATGGATAAACTAATCCTTCCTTCACCAAACCACCAATAAATGCTTTACATACCAGGGAAGGAAATGTGTGAACAAGCAACAGTTAGCAGTTTTATTTCATTGAATTGTCTTTAACACTACTACTGTACTGCTGAATACATGTTTATGAGCTCTAAAGTTCAGATTTTACTTTACCTATAAAATGTGTGCGGTGTGTTTCTGTTTCATATCAAGACCACTGCTCGTTCTTTGTTGTATCTTACCTTAGGCCAGTCACCCAAATGTTAGCCACTTCAGCGGAGTTGGCCACCAAGTCCAAACTTTCATACATCTCTCCATAGATGATGGAGAATGCACAGTCCTCTGAAATCTGCTCATAAACGCCACTGGTGCGGAAGGTTTCTGTGTTACGACCTGTTCGTACCTAGAATGTGACAGACGCAAAAAACCCTCATTGGAGGCAATAAAACAAGATCAACTGTTGTTTCCATATGGTTCAGGATTGTAAATATTTTATTTGCCTTACTCTAAAAGATTCAGTGAGGTCATTCATAGAGTGAAGGAGGGTTAATTCATAAAGCTTTTTCTCTGGACACTGACCTCTCGTATGGAGGCCAGAGAGATGCGGGCTTTGTCTGACTCCTTCTTGGACGGCTCCCAGTACAGAGCCTGAAGTCCTGCATCCAGCAGGTAGTAACGCTGGTAAACACGTGAGTTGGTTCGGATTTTCTTCAGCTCACTCCCTTCAACCTGCAAGCAAGATATGGAACAATTTTTCACCCACTGACAATTAAATGTAGAGTAGGCTTGGGCAGTATCTATTTTTTTAATAGCTTACTGGAATTTCACCAAGATATGCTGTATATGACGGTATAAGTGTGCAGCACTAACCCCCCACCCCAACCCCACCACCCCGTCTACTCAATACTCATTACACTCATGAGATGTCAACAAAAGGTAATACTTGCAGAACCTGTTTGTTTTTTATTCTGGCGCCCATGTTCAAGCTGCCACACTGATGGCGTGAGCAGCACTGCTCAGGCGGCTCATTTAGAGAAACGGAGTGTTGTCGTTATTTTTCGTGTGATACAGTTATCTGTAGTTTTCTGTTTTGCTCAACCTTTCCTGTTTCTGTTTTGAAATAAAACCCCTCCGACAACGTTTCTGTTGTAAGAATCCCTTCAGTTGTTGACACAAGGCATTTTACTGTTAAAAGTTTGCAGCACTGTGTTGTTGACGATGTAGTAGCTTGCAGGGCTTCGTAAATGACTGGAGTATGTGCTTTTAATTGTGGAAAAAAAGTAGTTATAACAGTAGGAAGCTCTGTAGTAGCGCTGCAACAATAAACGCCGCCAGCGTGAACACACACTGCTCACGCATGCAGTGTGGCCCAGGCGTAACCTCAAGGGCACATGACGCGCACTGCAAGCAAGACATCCTCAATATAGACTCCACAATTAAGTTAACAGAAAAATGAGAGTCTGTACTTTTTACTGTATTTAAAATCACATAGTCGAGATTTCTAAAAACGCTGGTATACCGTAATATCTCCCATGCCTAATGTGGAGCTCACTTCATTAGACTTCTGACCAAGCTCTGTTGAGTGTGTGAAAGGCTCAGAAGCTTGAGATCCAACAGAAACCCTTGATGCATGCAGTGCACATTAAATATTTCATGTACATGTGCAAAATGTATATACTATGTCAAGGGTTACACTATGACACCCACCATGGAGTGGATACAGTCTGCAGCGCTGCTGATCTTCTTCTCTGACAGGCTGCTGCTGAAGGACACCGTCTTCTTCCTCTCCCGACCGGCACGTGATCCGTCCTGATGAGGAGGGAGGGAAGGAAGGATGAAAGGACGCGCAGATACAGAGAGGAGGGAGGGAGGGGTGTGCAATGAGAAGACAAATGAGTTGAAAGAAAGAGACAGACAGACAGTTATCCCTCTGAAGAGTATTCTTTGCTTAGGCATGACAAACATTTTTTTTCCATCCAGAATGGATCTCACAGGATTAAAAGGCATGTCAGCTTATATAACCATACATAAACACAGATTATTTGGCCTACTACATAGAGCCTCCTCCTCCCAATCTGTTATTGTTTTTCCTGATGCTAAAAGCCTTTGCTTGCCCTTGCCCTTCACTATTACACCATTAATCATACCTGACTAGACAGAGGCAGCAGGCAGCAGCATTCTAATTCTGCCCCTCCGCCACGACGCTGGCAGACCCAATCACTTTATCTGAGCTCACCATCGCAGCTCATCCATCTGATTTATTGACCGATCAGATGTCATCCCCACAGGGAACCTTACGGTAACAGATAAGAGCATATATGTGGGCAAAGTTATTCAATTATAGCTATATTAGAGTCAGGATAAAATCCAATTAAAGACTTAATTGAAGCTAATCTAAGGCGGGGGAAGCAGGATGACATAATTGCAGGTGATTCAATCCTAAAGAGTGACTGAAGCATGCATACTCAAAATACTAACTGTATATATCACAAGCAGATTAGCAAAATCTGAAACACAAATGTAAAAACAAATAAGAGCCTTGACATAAAAAATACAATTCTACTGTACATACTCTGGTAAGATTCTGATAAAATTCACAATATCTAGATATATAAGTGCATTAGTGCTGCAGCCAGACGCGGGACCAATTCATTGTTTTGCATGTCAGAAGTAAAACTCATGTCGTTGCAGTCCAAAGCCAAGACTGATAAGTTTAAAGTCAAGTCCCAAGTCCTAAACTTTGAATTTCTAGTCCTAAACAAATCAAAATGCACTCTTCATCAAATGTAATGCTATTTCAAAATCTGGGTAATAATGTCTTACATTTACAAAAATCACAAACGCTTTTTAAATTTTTCTTTCACTGTGTGTCTCCATATTCGGACTGCATGTTTTGCATACTGCAATTTGTTTTTTGTTTACCTCTGTGCAGTTTTTGTATGAAAATTAAAATTAGATTAACTTTGGTATCACTTTTTTTTTTTACAAATAAAAATAAATGAAATGTTAGTTCATGGTTCTCACCTACAATTTAATTAAATGTTGTTGGATTGGTTCAAATAAAGTGTATCCAGGGAATTACTTACTTTACTGTAGGCCAGATTTGGCCCAAGAACCACAAGCTGAGTGCAATTGGTCTAAACTAAATTCATATTTCTTTCAGGAGATTGTTTTGCTTTAGAAATAGTGAATGAATCAAAGCAACCTTTCGAAAAAACAACAGTAAGTGCACATATTTTTGTCAGTGGGAGATCAAATCCAGCAGCCTGTTGCTCTGGGCCTTACAAATACATATAAAGCTCACTTGTTTTGAAGTCCAAATCGCTAGTAGACAGATCAACATTTTCACATCCATAATCAACATCTATGAATACTGATCAGTGGCTGATTAATATCTTCTCATCAGCATAACTCGGATTTCAATCAAATAAGAGTTCATATGAGAGCACTTGGATCTTTTATGAGCGGAGGAGAGGAGGGAACCATTCATATGAAAGAAATGTGGGGGATATGAAAGGCAAAGAGAGATAAGAGAAAGAAAAATAAATAAAAAAGGATGCCGAGCTGTGTTTAATCTGAAGAATATGAATGAACACGTGAGACAGGGGAAGCATGATTCACAGAAGATGAAAAGGTCTCCCTCAGAGGGAAGAGATGGAGCCTAACCATCACAAATCCTCACAGAATCGCCTCATTAGGACAGAGAAGTGTTTCCAATGGCGACAAGTTTTTTTGAGCTGGCATGGTGAGGGAGGGAAGCAGTGGCACTCTAAAAATACACCCAGTGCCTTGGGGTAAGATAGAGGGAGTGGGAGGGGGTGTGGACAGAGGGACATTGTGTCTGTCCTTTGAGACCCTCCTGTTTTTAATCTTATTCTTAAAAATGGTCACTTTTGGCCCTAAAAAGATAAAAGGTGGCAAAAAATCATTACCAAAATAAAACACCAACTTGGAATTGCAGGGTTCCCACGCAATTTCATAGACATAGACTTTCCCATGACTTTTCAAGCATCCAAAATATTTGTTTTTCTTGCCCATTTTTTTCCCTTTTTTTTCTTGCAACATATAAGATTCAAACTCTATTCAAACATAATGTCAGCATCCCACACAGTGTGTTCAAGGACACTGGAGATTTGATCATCCAACATTAATTTCTGTTTTTACAGATTCTGACTGTAGTAAATAGTTTCTGGTGATTTCTAAAGAAAACATGCCTTCCAAACCAATTTTCTAAAAATAAATTTAAAAAATAAATAAAATAAAAACTTGCCGAAAACTGCCAAAAAATAGTGAAAAAAATGTAAAGATAAAAAAATTCACAATAAAATTCATTCATAAATCCATGCCCTCCAAACCTGAGGGGCCGTGGGCTGGGATGTCGTGGGAACCCTGGAATTAACTGATTTGTAGACTCATATGCAACTTCAGCCCACCAGCAGCATTTCTTTTCAAACTAGCTCTAAATCTGAATCTGAAACCTTGTGGGAAATTCCCCCGGTGACGCAGTACAAGGCGCAGAGCCAACAATTATTGACTTAACTCACAAATACAGACACGTGTGCCCTCACACAGGAGCACACAGTGCCACCCCAATCAGTCACACTCTCTCCTTCCTTTCATGCAGTGTGGTGACAGGCGCCAGAGATTAACACCGGCCTCAATCTATATCTCTTCCTGTGCGTGTGTGTGTGTGTGACATTAGCAGTAATGGTCCCTGTGTGACCAATCACAGTGCATACAGTTCGAAAACGCCACATAAATAATATGCTCTCTACAGACGTGCCTGCACCTTGTGACTGCTTACAAACATGTCGTCCCATGATTAATAGATTAATAGATAAGGAATGGACAGAAGTCATATTGAAAAATACCTAATAAATGTACCATGGCATGTGACAAGCTGTGTTTGCAGCAAGGGGAACACCAGGAGTCTCTGAGAGGCCATTTCAACAGTTTGGATTCAATTATCTTATGTGTAGAGGCTGTCCTGCACAGTCACCTCTGTGCCGATGACATAAATTACTGAGAGAGAAGGAGACACACCAAACAACGCTGACGTCACTGTAGACTCTGAATGAATTACCCTGACAAGATAAAACTAGCGGGCACAAATTAACCCGCAAGTAGATAAACACATGAATAAAATAACAAAGGTAAATGTATTGATTTTTCTATGCACAAAAGGCACACATTCAAACCAGATGAAGCAAACACAAACACAGAGCCGAAGAAAAGCCTCTATACCCCGATAAAAAAAAAAAATCCATTTTCCTTTAATCTCTGTCAGAACATGCTGCACGTCTTCGTCACAGAGGCCCTATTTTGTGTTTCTGACAGAGCGGAAGATGAGTCTCCAAAACCACCACTGCACTTCAAAACAGGAAGCCGCCCATCAGCCCGTCACAGAGAGCTTCCTGTGGCTCCACTGAGAGCTGAGTGAAGCAACAACACAGAGGACATACAGAAGAAAGAAAGAATAAAACAAAAGAAAGAAAGAATTCTTGATACAGTACGGGCGGATGTCACTGTTGCATGAAGAGTTAATACAGTAGTTTGACACACATGTGAGCCCAACAAGAGATAGAAGAGAAATTTGCATGTTTGTTAATAAATTCCAGGAATCTGATTGTTTTAAAGGTGTCTTAAGTTGATTTATTTTGGGTCAGTGAAGGCTGCCCAAGGGTTGGGTTGTAAAAATTAGTTATTTCTTTATGGTTATTCTTAAAGGTATACAATGCAGGGTTGTCTGTAATTGTAAACACACTCCATTTGCATACACATTTGCATTTTTTTTAATATTTGCATTTTTTTGGCACCTTGTCTCTTGGATGCCCGCTCCTTATAGTCTAACCATGAAATTCAGTGTCCTTCTTCAGCGTAAGTGGAAGCTTGTACCAGGAAACTCCTCTAAGGCCTTCTTGAGATATTGTGTTCACAAAAAATGAGACCAACTCAAGGTCACAATGACCTCAACCTTTGACCAAAAAATTCTAATCACTTCATGGATGAGTCCAAGTTTTAAATTTTTAGAAATTACCTTGAGGCATTTTTAAGATTCGTGTGAACAGGCTCGCAGGACAACCCAAAATCATAAAACACTCAAGTGGGTCATACGCGATGATTAAGAGAGGTTACTTCAGTGTGACTTTTTTACTTTACTTTTTAAAAAATCCTGCTTGGTGTATCTTTAATGCCTAGGTGTGTTAAAATAAAAAAATGAAAAAACATTAAAAATAAGTTGCTTCTTTTTTTCCAATCGCTTCTAAAACAAATGACCACACTTCAGCACTATTTTACATAAGTTAATTTTTTTTTATCTGCCAGATTTATCTGACGGAAATACATAACTGTGAATAAATTTGGAAAATTACACACTGCTATGAGATTACTGATGTTCCTGACAGGACATCTAGAGTGATTGAAGTGTAGAGACGGATGGATGGATGAAGGACAAGAGAAATGCTGGAGACTGTGTGGCAGAGCAGATTAGATGCAGTCATCAGAGACGGACCCACAAGATGACAGAGTGAGGCAAAGTTGAAACTTGAGAAGAGTACACAGATTAACAAAAAAAAAAAAAAAGATTAGCTAGAGGACGGATGGAGAGGAATAAATTAAAAGGCTCTTTGGCAGATTACTGTCCATCTTTATGCACACAGTCACGGAGCCTCTGCACTTGATATTCTCCTGTAGGCACCAGCATGGCCCTCATTAGCCAGCTTACATGCATGATGATGTATGATGTATGAAAGCGTATGGTTATATAGTTGCAACAAGCTTGTATCACTAATTACAGCATCGCAGAGTCAGCAGAATGCAGATGTAGGTCATTAGTGGGCATTGTCTTTGATCCAATAATTAAGACAAACAGAAAAGGAGATGTTGTTGTAACGTGAGAGCAAATAAAGAACAGAGGAGAGAAAATTGGTTTGGAGGCAGAGCTTTCTTCCCCGTGGCCTTGTGTGTCTGATGGCAGATGATGGATGATTAATGGCATAGTTTATTCCAGAGCCTTTCACCCTGGAGCGAGCGTTAGGAGGTGATTTACAGGGTATCGTGAGATGATGTATGGAGCATGCAGGAGAGACATTCAATGTAAGGGACTCTACTAGATTTATTTCATGTAGGAGACATATGAGGAGATCTGTTTGGAGGTATACTTGTGTTTGAGAACCTTTAGATGCCAGCAGCCACCAGTATGTGTGTGCATGTAGTTATTATCATCACATGGCTCAGGAATAATTTATTTGAACTGGCTAGCAGGTGTCCATTACAACTGTATATAAAAACAGCTCCAATCAACCCCTTACCGATCACTCTGAATCACTGCACGAGGCTATTACACTGTAGGTAACCATGGCAACAATACTGATACTTCATGCTTTGTACCAGTTAACTCTTACTGGTCAAACTAACCTCAATGTGGGTTAATCAGGCTACATAAAAACTAGAATAATGTATTTAAACTTACACACAGCCACTCTTTTCTTATAGTACAATGTCTACTTGTAGAAATTAATGGACTCAGTGGAGGAAACACCAGTCAAAGGCTGTGTATTAACAAGAATCTGATGCTACAATACATATCACGATACAGGGGTTGTGGTTCAATATAGTGTCATATATTGATATATGATAGGGTAAGCAAGGCGACATATTGCAATATATTGCAATATCGTTTTTTCAACTGTCTAGTAGTGTGCCTTTTATTACTCTGCCTTTTTCATAGGACTGTGCTGTTTGTGTTTATTGCGCGTTATTTTGCCACGTTGAGGAAGAAGATTCAAACGGCTAAAGACAGATATAACACTGAAGGGTTTCGCTGTAGGGGGTTTAAACAGAACAAGCAAGCCCCTTTCACACTGCCTGTTCAAGATGGAAATGCTGTTACCTTATGTCACCCCACCTATCCTTATAAAAGGTATCATCGTGGAATTGAGTGACAGAGATGTCTTGCCTTTAAGCCGGCAGTGGAATTGACGTCTGTGTAAGAGACGGCCAGCAGAAAAGGACCATGAACAGGACGAGCACGACATATTGACGACATGTTACGCGTGTGAGTCACCACAGGGAGATTTAAAAAGCAGATAGCAGGAGTTAGCAGCTGACTCTAAGAAGGACAGCAGCTGAAGATGCCCAAAAACTGGGGGAGACAATGAGGTCTGGGAACTCCTTACCCTCCCCATATAACAGGGATGATAAATGATTGTTAGTGCCATCTTGGCTTTCCAGACATCAGTACATTTTCCTAGATCCTGCACTAGCGTGGCATGATGCCATCATTGTTTGATTCGGTGTAAAAACATTTTTTGAAAGCCAAGGATGCATAATGAAGCAACCTCTTAGCAGCTCCATCGCGGGATCTCTGTGTAAAAAGAGCTCAAATCAACCAGCACCACGATTTTTTGCATGTAAACTATTGATTAAAAATCAATGATGTTTTTAAGAATCCATACACTATCAAAAAACAAATAATATTCTGATACTCAAGTGCATCAATATATTTTTTTTGTCTTTTCAGTATGATCACATATGCATGGATGGATTACTGTACAGGCCTACCAGGCACAGGCACCAAGGGGCCCAAAGTGTCAGGGCATGATCTTCATCTGCAAAATGTCACTCAAACTACAGACCAGGA
Source organism: Plectropomus leopardus (assembly GCF_008729295.1). Taxonomy (NCBI): domain Eukaryota; kingdom Metazoa; phylum Chordata; class Actinopteri; order Perciformes; family Serranidae; genus Plectropomus; species Plectropomus leopardus. The sequence continues at coordinate 15,833,922 of NC_056480.1, read as the reverse complement.
AGAGACTCAAAATGGCCACAAAGATATGCTAAGGAACTGCAAATATACACAAAATAACTCAAAATTGGGCAAAAAAACCCAACCAAGACACACAAAATGACTACTAAGAGACACAAAATGACACAAAATGAATTCAAAGACTAGTGTGGACTCTGGGAAATTGTGCTTTGTTCTCTATTTTCTCGCCTTTTCTAGACCTAACAATACATCAATGAATTTAAAACATAACTGCCATATTTACTGATTATCAATCTAGTTTTTTTTGCTGCCCTAATCGGGACATCTTCATGCAGTGCTGCTTTCTAATCACAGTTTGCAATAATCACACAATCTGTGTCCCTGTGTGGGGGTTGCACATGTGTGTGACTGCAACAGGAGACAGGACATTAGCGTTAAATGCCACACAGGAAGCAATATGTGGTCAAGTCATTCTGTCTGTGGCTCAATGTATGGGAATCCTCCTCCAGAAAATGTGGCGAGCATTCACAGTAACTCGCCTGACTATAAGCCACTGCCCTTGTGGCAAGTAGAGCTGCAGATGCTCTTTTACGCCTCAAACCTTTGAAATCCCATATGCGCTTGAGCTCACATACACACAAACAGACACAATCAAACACACACATCACACAAAATGAAACTAGTAAAAGACTAACTTGAAAAAGTCATCATGTAAGAGAGCTAACCACGATTTCAGCTGACACACGTCACAGATGCATTTACTGGAGATGGGAGCACCACCAAAACCAAGAACAGGCGGTTGGAGCCTCGAATCGGGCATCAACGATCAAAGCGCAGGGCATGGGTTTCACACGCCTCAGTGATGACTTAAGGTGAGGCTCACAAACATGCACAAACTCAGACTCCCACATGCACGGCTGGATGTATAATATGAACCTAGAGTGCATATGTGGAGTGACTTGATCAGGTCCTGTAGATCATCACAATCAGTGAGAAGGTTTTTCCGCTCCCTGTGCTGTGCAGGGGTCATGCTTATGCAAGTGGGCTAAAGATGTTGATTTGAACTGCGGGAGGTGCTCAGTGCTGCTCTGACTACCCTCCTCAGCTGTGTGCTGCTAACGCCTCTAGCTAATGCTACTTCCTCAGTCTGAAACACACACACATACACAAAATGATCAAATACGCACACACCCATTAGACATGAATACTGATGAAGGTGAGTACACACAAGTATATGCCTTTATGGGGATATACAGTCACTGAAAACATGCACACACATACTTACCAAACTTGTCTACTAAAGTCTAAAAAATGCTGTCAAGGAAAAATGTCTCAAAATCTGATAAAAGTTAAGGGAATCACTAAACATTTGGGGAAATATACCATATTTTAACACAAGCACACACAAACTCACTTAAGCATAGGGTAAGCCAATCTGAAGCGGAGTAGGGCAGAGTAAGGCAGATCATGCTTTCCCTATGATAGACAAAACATTTCACGTTTGAAAGAGCGTATACTTTAAATGGATCTTTGGAGCAATGGGTGTTTGTTTTTGGAATAAGAGGCTGACAGGCAAATGGGTTTTGGTCCAATCAGACATTTTGCAGAATATTGAGGGTTTTGGAATAATAAGCCATCTCCTGGCCCCAGCATCATGCTGAACAGACAAAAATTACAGTGGTGTCAATCTTCTCAGCCAGATAGCAGCAAGAAAACAAATTTATATGTATCCCAAAATGCTGCACTATTCCTTTCAGATAAACTGAATCATTACAGTTTCATGTAAGAGTCAAAGCAATTCTTGGCTTATATCTCTATACAGCCCTATTGCATTATATTAAAAGGCACTGTTTTTCTTGGTAAATTAAAAGCAGAGATTTTGAAGATATGTGGTTTCCAAAGTATAGCTATGTCCCCAAAAATACACACACACAAACATGCCAACCATGTATTTCAGAGTTTTATAGCGTATGCTGGCATGACTAATCATCGAGCTGGGAAGCAGATATTTGTTGAGCCTAGCTGTGTTTTACTAGAAGGCAGGTCTGTGCAAGTGTGTGCGCACTTGTGTGTGTGTGTGTTTGAAACTAAGGGAGAAACAAAGAAAGATGGTTATCTACATCAAGATGAACCTGAAACGGTCACAAACTGAGTGGGCACCTGATTCTGCATCTCCTTCACGCACATGAGAGCAAGGCAGAATAAATGAGAGGCCAGCAGACAGCATGAAGAACATACTAATGAAATGCAATTAAGTGTACTCTCATTAGCTCAGCCAAAGCCAACGGGAGCACACACACTCACACACAAATGCTGGACGTAAATCCCATGACTCCAGTGAAAAGCGGTCTGGAATGTCATGTTTCCTGTTTATCTGCCCACATACCAAACTCCTATTGTGTGGAATCCTAAGTTTAGCTGTAGGGGTAGTTTGGGAAGCAGCAGAGAACACTGTAGTGTTGACAGGTGGATTTGTAGCTCCTGAGCTCCATCCATCTCAAGCCTCAGGTGTTTAGGATTCATAACACAAACACATTTATGGTGAAAGCAGAAAGGTACACACAACGCTGTGTAGGATGGTTCGTTGATCTCTGAACGCTCTCAGCATTAAATGTGCTCACTGAACATGAACGAATCAAACCATACCACAAAGGCATGCTTCAATAAGCCAGATTCACATGCAGCGTAAAGTGTTTTCTCCCACGCCGTCCTGCATTACTATTCTTTGAACTGCAAGTGATGTTTTGGATGCAGACTTATCTGCTGCCATTTCTGACACAGCATGAGACGCCAGAACTTCAGTGAAACAGAGTGCTTTTAAATCCTCTGTCAGGCTGGCTGCGCTGTCGTAACAAACTGCAGAAAGACAAGCGCAGGCCTGTGTGTGGGCAAGGACGATAGAAACATTTGTGCGTGTGTGTGTGTTTGTGTGGAGGGAGAAAGTTACGTGTCATCACCAACTGCTCATGACTTAATAGCAATATTGCAACATGAACCTTGCGAGGAAATTGGCCAACTGGCTGGCTTCCTGTCTTGCAGAGCAGGAGCCAATCAGACACACATCATGAAGCCATGTTCGAATAATCATGTCTTTGCAGGGAGCAGCTCTGGAGACAAGCAGCAACTAGAGATCAGACCTCCCACATGCCGAGAGGGCCAAAGCCATAGAAGGACAAAGTCAGTCATGAGTTATTGAATCCATTTTGATATGACAACACTTTGAATGAGTCAAAAAAAAATACCGATGCACGATAACGATTATTTCAACCGATACCACTAACCGATAATTTCCAGCTTCTTGTCGCCGATAAAATACAGACAATCGATAATTTCTTTTTGTTTTGTTTTTCATTACCTGAGGGTATGAAATGCTAAAATGTAGTAAGTACAGATGAATTTAACATTATAGCTCTGGCCTAACCAAATCTAAATTAAATCACTTGAGTTAACGCAACAAAAACAAGAACAGTTCTGACTCTTCAAATTGACTTTTTCCTTCCCAAATGAAATGATCTGACAATCAAATCAAATTGCATCACTCAATAAAAATATAAAAGCCTTTATACAACCAAATACTTAATCTGCAGATAAAACACTGATGAATGCAGATAAATAGTAGACTGTTGTGCTAAAAAAGCGAAATGGCTTTCGTAGAACATTAAGCGCCTATCCTAAAGCCTACACTGCTGACTGAGACAACACCTTTTAGACTGATCTCGCAGGCGCAGCAGTATGACATCACACGCAGCATATGCAGTGTGTAGTACTGGAAGAGCAAAACCATGGACAACAAGGGCGATTTTCAAAGCGATTTCTGCTTATTATAATCGGCTCTATTTATCAGCTAATAATGTCGTTATTGGAATTATCAATATGACATCATAAGTCCCATTATTTTATTATATAATTATCGGTCTTCCCTACAAAAAAATAACAAATTGCTATGATGTAAAAAGCTTTCAACCAATACTTGAGGTTTGCTTAAATGTGAGCTCAGATCAGTGTAGGCAGTTGGGTTAATTGGACAGGGGTACTCAACTGTGAGCCATCGAGGGCGGAGTGAATGCAATTTCTCATTCTAATCAAAGACTACAGCAGGTGCTTTCACTTATTAGTTCCTCTTCCTCCTCCTCCTCCTCCTCCTCTCTGGCTGATGGAGTGCTAATAAGTGACATCGCCTGCTGACTGTAGTCAGTCGCTAGAACAAAGCCAGCCCAGCCCTGCACATATCGACTCTACAGCACATGACACACATGATTAAAAAGCTCTGAAATTTAGTGTTTTTGGATTCCTCTGGGGTCAGTAGTTGGGGCATGAGGAGTAAATGTTAAACAGGTACTATCTACTAATTACAGGTACTAGTTACTATGATATATAAAACTCATGTTGTATCAAGTGACATGATGTGAATCTCGAAGGACAAAATACTGATGCTCATCCATCAGTATTTGCAGGTAGATTGTGTTCAGCAGTGGGAGAGAGCTTTATGTGTACTTGTACATAATACATAGTGAGGACCAATAAATAAATAAACTTACCAACAGTGTGAGAATATTTTTGAAAAGTGATAACATTTTTGCCAGTCATCACTTGTTTTTAGGCCTGTTTAAGTGGTTAAGTATAGTAATAAAAAAATAAATGGGTCAAAATTAAAAAAAATAAATAAAAGTTTTAAAGAAAAAAGAAAAAAATGAAAGAGAAAATGCAAATGTTTTTAGAGAAACATTTCTTAAAATCAACAAAATGTCTGAAGACAAAAAGCCATCTTCTTAAACTATTCTTTTAATTGCAATTTTTAAGAATAACAACCAAAAAAAAAAAAAAAAACCCAACACTTTAGAAAAAAATCTTTAAAAATTTTGTGGAAAAAATAAAGCCGCATGTTGCATGCCCATTCCCTGGGCCAAAATAATAACATAAGGGCTTAAACATTTTTTTTTACATGCCTACCCCCTTTTTTGAACCACCCTCTACACTCTCGTAAATAACAAACAGCCCTTTAGGGCAAGGGGGTACCAAATGCATTATGTCAATGAGGGTCCTTAGATGGATAGAAGTGCAAGAATGTGTGTGTGAGAGAGAAATAGAGAGAGAGAGAGAGAGAGAGAGAAAGTCACCACATCTGTTTGCATAACTCAGTAGTGATTTTATGGAGACTTTGGAGTATTTTATTATATTTCTTACACCCAATGGCATCTGCTTTACATGCATGCAGGGGTTTGTAGTGTTTGTGTTCAATTCACTAAACCATCCTACTTTATCATTATCTGCCATGGACTCATTACTTATTTTTTTAAAGGCTACTTTGAACTTGCAACAGTTTGCATGCATGTTTCATTTCAAAGTGCTTCCCGTTATATTTCAAAGCAATGTCAAAAAGAACTGTTTCCTCCTGATGGAGATGATGGCCTACCTTGATCAGACTGCTGCGTCGAGGGATCGCTTTGGAGGCTGAATCTGAACCTGCGCTCTCCCACGTCGGGGACTCGCAGCTGGACTCGTTATGGACCCTCTTCACGGTGTCTGACACGCTGCAGTTTCCGTTTGACACCGGCTCTCCTCGGTGCGACTCCAGGCTCGTTCCGGCTCCTCCTGACGCAGCTTTCCAGCCAGCAACCGGTGGACCGACGGCGCTCTTGTTCTCTCCAAATTCAGCCATTGGTGACACTTTTTGGGGTAATTTCTCAAAGCTCTTGAAAGCGTCGGTGCTCAGAAGGCAACAGCGCTGCGCGCGGATACAGGCGTGCCATCGCGTGAAGTAAACGAGCAGAGGAAACTTCTCTCTCTCGCCCTCTCTCGCCCTCTCTCTCTCTCTCTCTCTCTCTCTCCCAGGATGACAGGGGGGACAGCTGAGCGACGGCAGTGCACCCTCCAGACCTCCGCCGCCGATACTCAACACATCTCCCCGCGATAGCTGGATGTGCGCGTGCGTTAAGGAAATGCACATGCTACGGAGGCTGTCTGCTCCTCCTCCGCCGCCGCCGCCTAAATCTAAAACTAAATCCTCTTCACACTGTGCCACTGAACAATGTGCACCATAATGATTTTTACATGTAGATCATCAGCTCCTGCTGTCGTCCTCCTCTCTGTCTCTCCCCAGTCTTCATCAGAGGCCACTGGCTTTATGAGAGCAGCAGCAGCAGCTAATAAAGCCGTCATCTGTCACCAGTCTGTCAAATGGGTGGGTGGTTTGTGTTTTTCTGTTCCTCCAGCAATCCAGTGGGTGTTTTTTTTTTGTTTGTTTGTACTACTTTCTATTAATCTGCAGTTATTAATATTTATAGAAATTAATAAAGGATTTTGATCATAACATCTTTAGTTACACTTGTTAAGTAGCCTAACTATTAAGGGTTTCAATCAAAATGTCTGAAGTTAATGTTCATAAATCATCAATAATGGGCTTTAATAAAATGTATTGTCCTACAAATGATAAGTGATTCATAAAGGGGTTTGCAGTTATGTTAATAAGTGATTAATGAAGGTTTTTAGTTATTAAGTCCAAAGTTATTAATGTTAATACAGCAATAATAAAGGGTTTTAATGATTACAAAAATGAATGTTAATAATCCATTAATAAAGAGTTTGAATTATTAAGTCTACAGTTATAAATGACAATAAGCCATCAATAAAGGACATTAATGATTAAACCTATTTTTATGAAAGTTATAGCCACTAAAAAAGGATTGAATGAATTAATGTTAATAGGCCTAAGTCATTAATAAAGGGCTTTAGGTTTACAGTTATGAATGTGAATAAGTAATTATTAAAGGGTTTAAATGACTAAGTCTACAGTAATGAATGTTAATAAGCATAACGGCTGTAAATGTTCTGTGATGTCGTCCCTTCTCTCTCCTGCAGCTCAGGTGTTCTGCATCACCTAAAAGGTGAATTGCTTAACGAGGTGCACGTGGCCTAGAGGAGCTGCCTTGGATCTCCTGTTCCAGCAGCAGAGTGAGAGGCTCCTGCTGTTGGGACTGCTTGTCTTGCTGCCTTTCTGCCTGGGATTTTTATTGTTTTGTTTGCTCATCTAATGTTAATAAATCCCATCAGTTTGATTGTTTTAAAGGTGTCTTATGATGTTATTTTGGGTCAGTTATGGAGTGTTATTAAACCCCATAGAACCGCCCGAGGGTGTGGCAGAACAAAAGCCACTAATGGTTTTAATGATTACATCTATAGTTATGGATGCTAAAAAGCCACTAATAAAGGGTTTAATTGATCAAAGTGTATGGTTTATAAATGTTCAGAAGACATTATTTGGCTTTTAATGATTAAGTCTGTAGTTAGGAAGGTAAAAAAAAAAAATCAATTTATTTAATAGCCATTAATATTTAAAACCCTTCCCTAATGATGTATTGACATGTATAACTTGGTATAAAAAACCCTTATAGACTAATTTGGCATTAGAAAGCATGATTGTGCCATCCATCCCAGAAAATAAGATATTGTCAGGGTATTTTTGGCCATTCAGACTTGCACTCAACTTAATATTCTTTTCTGGTACACTCTTTTGAGACAGTCCCTTGCATACAATGCACCCTCAACTGCCTCTCCAAAATTCAATTGAAATCAAGGTCATGGATTTTGCTCAAGGATTCAGGGGGACATTTCTGTGATACATTGCTCAGGGATGAATGCCAAGATGCCCCCTTCAAGGGTAAATGCCAAATAAATTGAATGGCTTCACTTTTTTTTGGTCTATAATGAAATTACTAGAAGTTAATACATTTCTCAGTGAGAACGTACACACAAAGCAGTGCATCCAGGTCCTACAGAGAGACTTGTGTCCACATCTCCCCGAACTGCAGTGTTTCTATGACTCTGCAGGACAAATATCACACTCTAAATAGCGGAAATGATTTTGCTTGTTGACGCACAGTTATACCAATACTTACACAAATCAAGGTCAGCGCAATGTTCACTGACGCAAAACCAACGTGGTGTGCGATTTATGTGATGAAGGTTGCCTCCAGCAGTGTAATTCCTTTATAATAAAACACAGTCTCATACAGAGTTAATCATTTACGGGGCCTTATCTGAAAAAGACAGGAGCTTCTTCCATTTCATTATCAGCTCAACATTAACATAATTTAGTGAGTGCAATAAAAGCTGTGCACTGAGGTGCCCTTGCTCAGAAAACTGATGTAGAATTTTTTGTAATATCATACTGAGTAAACACTCATAAAGTGTTGGAGGACGTTCCTGTGTTTTGCTCCTCTTGGCAATTCAGTTTGCTGATTTTCATTAAAGGGAAATGATCCATCTTAGGGACTCTTTCTGGAGGACATTTAGACATTAGCTTAAAGGAGGTCTGATGGGACTAGATAGAGGATAACATAATGTTTTGAGAACAGGACTAACCTGGAGCTGAGGTCCGGCTGAACTTCAAGGGCGTAACTTAACAGTGGTATGCTGAAAATGCACAAGTATGGCCCCCACTATCACTGATGTTAATAGCATGTGTCACAGGAATATGGTGGCCCTGAGGGTCAGAACACAACAACTTTTTAGGAAACACACATAAAAAAATCACAAAAATCCTGGAAGATACAACATTTAACAAAACGCTGATATTTTTCTTTTTTTTTTAAAAAAAACAATGTTTCAGAAAACAAAACAAACACAACATTCAGAAAAAAAGATTTTTCAGAAGGCAAAACATTATACAAAACAATACAATGTTGTGGTTTGTGAAATGTTGTGTTTTTGATATGTTGCATTTTCTGAAATTTCATTCTGTGAAATGTTTGTGTTGTCTGAAATGCAGTTTTGCTATGTAAAATAGGGCTGTGTTATGTGAAATGTGGTTGTTTTGTGAAATGTTTTTATTTTCTGGAATACTTTGTTTTCTGAAATGTAGTTTTGCTTTCTGAAATGTTTTGTGAAATGGTGTTTTTCTAAAGTGTCATTGTGTTTTGACCCTTAGTATAGGCCATCAGCAGCATTTCAAAACGTATATGTTGCAATACATTATGTCCTATAATGTAGGGAGGGTATCCAGCAGCTGAATTTAGATGTCAGATGAATTATGTCTGAACCAACAATTGCTGACTACAGAGAACATCAAGCAATGCTGACATCAATACAGCACCAGTCAGGCAGCACCACTCACAAGCCATCTGATTTAAAGTTATAGTATGGTTAAGTATGAAGCTATACCATCGAAGGTTTGATGTAAACACATTCCTGTCATGAAAGTTTGGTTGAATTAAATCCAGCGTGAAAATGCTCAGTGGTGATTTAACATCCCCTTTTATAACGTATGTGCAGAGAAAAGCATTAATCCCGCACGCAATATCATGATTAAGTCATCAATCTGTTTTTCAGGACAGAAAATTGTTCCGAAACTCCCAGCCAGACTTAAATCAACGATGGTGAGGCTCAATCCAGACAAAATTCTCTTCACATTGATAGGTAAGGCGTGAAAACAAAGCAACCCCTATTTCCCAACAATGATGTTTTTGTGCCATTGTTTCTCAAAATTAAGACCACATTTCCCATAGATATATTGGTTGTATGAATTCACATATTGACTGTACTTACATAGAGACTGTATCTAGTAGGGATGTAGTGAGCAAAGACATCCGTCAGCATGGGTACCAGTTCAGACCCCTGTGGAGTACTGGTTTGCCTTGGCTGCCATCTAGTGTTTGCCATCAGAACATACTGCTGGCTGGACCTGTAAGTTAAGAGAGCACCTCAAATGTTAACCACATCCAGCTGGTTTGACATTATGGTGGCTTTGTTATCAAGTAATAAATCTTGGAAATAACCCATCCCCCATTCTGAAACAAAAGTAGTAGGATAAAGTGCATCACAGTGCAAATATATATCAATACTTTGTTATGTGATCCCAGTTTCCAGTAATGTGTCTTTGACTACAATAAGAATGAAAGACACTGTAAATATTCTGGATTTTTTAACATAAAGCACAATATGTCTAGTTTTAAAATACATTCTTCACCTCCACAAAATAAATCTCATGTTTACCATGTTGCAAAATAAATGTGAAAACAAATCCCTATCCCCAATAAATCACACTAGATATGCAGCAATTGTGTCCTCTTACAGACAAAATATTACCCTAACATTTCATTGTCATCATTTTAATTTTTTTTTCTTCGATTATGGTAATAGATGCCAATATGTGCAAAGCTTTAAACCCTCTACATCAGTTTACATCTTTGTTACTTTGGCATTGACACACATAAACTTTCTTTGGCGTATACAGTTTTTCAACAGTTCAAAACATGCAATCAGCTTGATACTAGTTCTTAGTCATCCAGCTGGCAGAGGCAAGCCACCCCTCGGTTAATCCAGTGGTTTTGTGGCTTGTCAGAGGGCAGCTCGATAGACAGGACATAGTTGGTGGAGTGTCCAGTGGTGGACAAGGTCCCTCTACGGGCGCTGGTTTTGTAAACAGGACAAACATAGATGTTTTCATGTTTAAACTTGGCCATTTCTCCCGGTTTAAGCTTGATGATGGGCAAAGAGTCAAAGAGGATCTTGGGGGAAGACTCGCCAATGACCATGCTCTCTCTGTCCCAGCGAGCCCCCTCCATGAAAAGGCCCTTGACGTAGGCCCCGTCCTCTGGCTTCTCGTCCATATGGGTCTCCTCTTTGGTTACCTGGAGCACAACTCAGAGCGTGAATATCCACCCAATATATCCCTATTATTATTAAATTATTACAATTACAAATATCAATAACAGTAGCCCTTTTTACAGACAGATCGTGCAGTTGGGCTGCTATTAAGTCCCTCCTTCATCATGCGCCACAATGGCACCAGTGTGTCATTTTAGGATGCCGGCATCCCAAGAGCAAAAGAGGTGTGACGAACATGAAGTTTAACACAACAGCATCTTAATGAAAACAGCAGCGCAACATGGCAGTAACAAAATTTTTCCATCCTTATTATATGGCAGATGCTCTCGTCCCTTGCTCAGAGGAGTTCCTCGATTTCATTGTCTCCCCAATTTATGGACATTTTTGGCTGCTGTTCTTTCTGTTTGAGTTCACCGCTAACCACTGCTAACTGCTTTTTAAATCTCCCGGTAGTGGGTTGCACACATAACACTTAAAAAAACAATAAAAATTTCAAAAAATAAAAATAAATAAATAAATAAAACAGTGAGGCATAATAACAGCATTCTCACCTTGACCAGGCTGTATGAAAGGGGCTACTGAGAAAGGTTAGCAAAATGTTGACATACCTCAAATTCAAAGCCAATGTAGTCAATTGGGATGGTGTACTTCCTGGCAAAATTCTGAGCCACTCCAGTAAGAAATGACTGGGTGAAGTAGAAGCCAGAGAGCCAGAAGACTGTAGGTGGGCCATTATCTATCCAATCCTGTCAAGACATACACCCAAGCATATGTATAGATATAAGTAAATCTAAAAAAATGATTAATACAACCAGTGCTGCTTTACTACAATCTGAATGTAATAGATTAGTTTTAAAAAGGAAATTTGTCTTATTATTTTGCATATTCAAAGAATCTCCTTGACTGTACATACAGCATATGCTATTGGTAAATGGACTGTACTTGTATCGCACTTTTCTAGTCTTTTGACCACTTCAAGCACTGTCACACTACATGACACATTCACACACACACACACACATTCACACACTGGTGGCTGAGGCTATTGTGCAAGGTGCCACCTGCTACTCATTCACACGAACTCAGACTCTGATGATGCAGCATCGGAAGCAATTTGGGGTTCAGTATCTTGCCCAAGGACACTTTGACATGTTGACTGGAGGAGCCGGGGATCTGACCTTCCAATTAGAGAATGACCCGCTCTACCTCTGATCCACAGGTGCGTCAGCTACCTTTTATGTGCTTCATTACAGGTCATATTCCAAGTTTGTTACATTTGCTTAGAGTCTATGTGATTCATAACAACCATAATTCTTACTTGAAGGAACTGCAGCCTGGCTAAGAGATCAGTCACGTAGCTCCCCATCGGCTTGAGAGAGGGGTAAGACTTGGCTGCCCACATAGCGGGCACCTTGCCCACCAGCATACTGTTGAACACGTTCTCAAGTTCTGCAGACATAACAATCTGGCCCTTCAGAGCTTTGCAGATGTTTACTAAGCTGACACGCACCACATGAGTGAGTCTGTCGAGACGGGAGACAGATTTGATCAAGTGTTAATTGTGTGTCCTACACAAACTGATCGATCCATCTCCAACATGAATATTTAATTAGCTTGCATTGCATGTTATTACCTGTTAAAACGGATGATTTCCTGCCTCAAAACTGTATTCATAGACTCCTCATACATGACTGGGTATTTATCCATCACCATTTGTATGTCAAAGTCTGCTGGCAGCTTAGACAGGATGTCCTCTGCAAGCTCATCTACTACTTCCTACAACACAAAGACATGACAACATAAAGAATGAGTAAACAGCAACTCGTCTGCATGTCAACAAGAAAGTTTGCTTTAAGTGTTTCCTCAGGGAAATAAGTGGAAGCCAAGAGAGTAAAATCAAAGTTTGAGTGCATCCTAGAGCAGGCAAAGCAAACCTGGGGAGACTTAGCCCCGCCTCCAGTCTGCCTGGGCAGAGTCAGCAGAACTCCATCCAGGAGCTGATTGGTCTCTTGGTTATCCTTCGTGATGTCAGCGTTGCTGTGAAGTCCAAACACACAGGGATCGGAACAAATTGGAAGACTGCGAATGTAGGTAACATACGCCTGGAATAAAGAACAGTAATTTTTAGAAATTTGGTTCTTTATCAGACAAGATAATTAGAGAGGTACTTGCGTTATAACAGTGATCTTCAACACGGTGCCCTCAAGGCCAAACATGATCACACTTTCAGTCCAGACAAATTTTAAACTCTGTGATTAAAACCATTAATCCTCCTCTGGGTAATCAGCGAAATCTGCTGCTGTTGTGTTATCTTAAATGCAAGCCTGTAGTTACTTTGGGCATAATGGCATAAGAAGACAGCTGGTTTTTTTTTTTGTCTTGTCAAGACTTGTTATGATGATGGATATAGCAGATTTAAGCTGTAGCAGTAAAGGTCCAGTGTATAGGAGGATTTAGGGGCATCTATTTGTAGTAAGGTTGTGGTGGTATATATGGTATAAAAGTTGATGTTTATCATAATGTTTATATTTACTTATCCACTGTATTAAAAAAATGCAGCTAGATGTGGAATCTGACTATTATTTTAGCTATTTTGAAAAGAGAGACTATTTCCACATAATTTCGATTGAACAAAAATGGTTTCTAGTTTCAATTATAGTAATAAAACTGTCACACCTGTCCAGCATCGTTAGTCCATCCCTGCTCCTCAGTTTTTCCCAGCCTGTTCTTCTGCCTCATCACCTTATTTCCATCACCTGAGCTTTTTTGCTTTTTTTCCACCTGCACTTAATCCCCTCATCAGTATAGTTTGTATTTAAGTCCAGGTTTTCATTCCAGTCTTTGTTGAATACTTATTTTGGTTGTGTGATGTTTAGTTAGTTTCCTCAGAATAAAGAATGATCTTTGTGTGATGGTTCCTGTTGTCTCCTGCTTTTGGGTCCACCTGATTTGCCTTACACTACGGAAAGACAGATTTGCTCAACCAAAAAAAAAAACCCAAACGTTCTGTCAGTAGCCCATATTGGACAAATCAAACACTAGCTCTAAATAGCGCCGTTCACATTCTCAAGTTGGCCACCGTAGTTCTCCTACACACTTGGCAAACAGGAGAAATATCTGTTCGGCAACCTCAACACTAGATACCACTAAATCTTACACACCAGAACTTTAATTAGTAATTCACCAGAGCTCTGACAGTACCTGATAGGGGCCATGAGCAGGGACATAATACAGATCTCCCTCACACAGGTGGTAGCCCTCCTGCTCTATCAGCTCCCAGCTATAGAAGATGGACAGAAGCGACAGCAGCAGACGCCTGTCTTTGTCATCCGTCACCCTGCCGCCATAGTTGCACTCACCTGAGAAACGAGATAATTAAAACCAAAGCAAAAACTGTAACATATACACACATTTTTACATATGCAAAGAGAGAGGGGTGAGTGTTTTGTTATAAAGGTCATCAGTATAAGAAAAATCTGCCCCAAGGTTTTTAAAGGCCTTTAGGGTATCTAACAGGTTACATCTGCCTGTGATTCAAGGGTGACCTATTCACTCAGAATATCACCTTGCTGCCAGTTTCACTGGCGTTAATTAATGCCCTGCTGAGTTAACAACTGTTAAATTTTCACCTGTAAGGTATGTGAGTGCCTCCAGTGGAATCTCATCATACTCATCCAGGAACATCTGGATCTGCCTCATACTGATCCTCAAGTCAGACTCATTGAACTCGTAGGGAATATTCCAACCTGAGAGAAACAGCAGCAGCAGGGTTGTTTTACAGTCACAATAATGGTATAATAAACACATTACAAAATAACATCAAATGTTTCAAATGTCAAAATAAAAACCTTACATTGCAATTATCCATGGGGAAAAAGACATTTAATTGCAGAGTCAAACAGTAGATAAGAACTACAGTATATATTTCTCACCCAGAGGTCCAAAATTCCTCCTTTCCTGCACTAGAGCGTGGAAGAAGGTGAGACCAAACAGAAACTTCTGCCATATGGCCTGTTTTTTGGAGCTGTCAAAGAAGGCAGGGTCAGAGATGGGGTGACTCAGGTAGGAGCGCAACAGGTTGGCTCTTATTCCTTTAGGAGGCTCGTTGGTCATCTTCAGCCCATTCTGCAGGATACTGACAGGGAACTTGTCAGATGGATAGCTGGTTAACCACAACCTGGAGAGAAGAAAAGATTGTTGGCTGTATCGTCTTCCTCATGAAAGAACATGTTTCAGTCAAACTCAATGTGTAGAGTCTGGTACCTAAAGCTGGGGTGTGTGTTCTCTGGGGTAATGGTTTCCTCACAGATCCTCTCCAGAGTGGGCATCCAGCTGGTGGCCAGGTGGCAGTTCTGCAGTACCACCCAGGTGCCCTCTTTGATGGCTTTGTTAATCATCTGAGCTGCTATGGGTCCCTGTCCCTGTCCAAGAGAAATGGTTTGGGTCTTACTGCCCCCCATGTCCAGGTCATCTGCAAACTTCAGCAGACCTGAGGAAACAATGCAGTACTCTATTTGAAACTTTTCTTGTGCGGCTGTCATATGCAAATTGTTGTGGTTTCATTCAGAAATATGAAGAAAAAGGCAAAAAGCAACTTGGTAAGAAATATTCCACAAATTGCAAGAAATTAGAGGATTTGGAAAATGATTTTGAAAACCTAGGGCAAAATCGTTTGGGGGGGGGGGCTAGGGAAAAACTATGTTTATTGCTAATCATAATTGCATGTTTTAAATTATTTTTACAGAATTATTCAATTTTAAGCACTTTTTTCAGGTGATTACCTTTTGTATTATTTTTTTTAACTAATTTTCAGGTAGTTTTGTTGTACTTTTTACTAATTTCTTGCTAATTATGGCTCATTTCTTCTTTTGTTGCTTATTGCCTTCTTCCCATGTTTTTGAAAGAAATCAAGCCAATTTGCTCAGGTTTCAAAGGGTTAAAGACTTATGGTATCTAAACATAAAATCACATTTCACTTTTTCACCAACTTTCCTTATGCATCTTGGTGTGAAGGGGCCAGTTTGAGGCCATCGTGTGTAAAAATGTAGAAAGTGCACAAGTCTGCGATTAATCACCTGCTGTTGGATCTGATCCTGGTGACAACACAAAGATGAGAGGAGAGCAGCAGTTGGAGTCTTTGTAACTCCCTGCCAGGTCAAACGTGGGCGGTTCGATGTAAGCCTGTCCCATGTTATCCACTATGAAATCCTGCACTGCTGGAACCATTTTATCTGGCCTGAAGCACCTGATTACGATCATTCTGTCCATCCCTTCCAACTTGTTCCACTGGTCAGGTAACTGGTCTTTATGGGGCTTGCCTGAATCATAGAGCTTCTTCCATTTGGAGATGCTGTCTTGGACATGTTCAAAGAAACCATCCAGGTTTGGAAGCTTGGACGCTCTGACGATTTCAGACCAAGATTTTTCAGACAGCCACTCTGGAGCAGGGTTGGGGTAAGGGTTATCCAAAGCAATGCCACCTGTTAGAAGGAAGCGCCAGACTTGATCATCAACCTGGCCCTTACCCTGCATAATGCCTACAGTGAGCAGCAGGGAGAAAAGCAGCTTATCCTTCTCAAAAAGTGAGCGGCACACATTATTGTAGATACTGAGGGTAAAGTGCTTAACAATATTGTTGATCCGTTCAGCCACATCGTCACTCTTCAAGCTCTGCGCAATGGAATGCAGGTAGAGATTGATGAACCAGGTCAGGGAGTACTGGTACATAGGCTCGATGTTTGCTAATTCTGAGATGCAGAAAAACAAAATGGATGAGTGCTCAGCCACAGGACGGTAACCCATGCGAGTGTCATCAATCTCTTTCTCTGTTACACTTGCAATTGTTTGCTTTTCTGAGATCTCCTCAGAGAGGATTTTGGAGGATGATAAGATCTTAATGGCGGTCTCATCCTCCAGGATATTTCCCTCAGAAGAGGAGAGCACTTGTAAGATCTTATCCTCAATTTCCTTCAGCTGCTTGTTGTTGGCAGCACTCTCCAGAATGAGCTGGTTCTTCTTCTCCTCCAGCTCAGGTTTCTCTTTGGCTGCTACAAGCCCTAAGAGCTGGTCCTGTAGGCCTTGTGGTGTGATCATGAAGTTCAGCAGACAGACTTTGACAGCCACCTCTGGAAGGTAGTGAGGGTTCCTAAGCCCAGTGGTCATGTAGAACCTAAAGTCTTTGGAATATTCTACAATATTCTCCCCTATTTTCATGTACTCGACACCCTGCTGTTTGAAGGTCTGCTTCAGCAACACAGGTTCAAGTACTGGATCAAGTTCCTCTCCAACATTCTCCAAAAGAACTGAGGTTCCAAATTGGATGCAATTCTCCAAAATTCTCACATAGTTTCCATCTGACAGCTTGATGACAGCAAGTTTATTGGCCTTCTCCATGTTTTTGATCCACTTGTTGGCTTGACCTTGAGGGTCAATCATTAGGGGCCATCTGCGGGAGTTAAACACAATGATACCATTGTCTGTGGAGAAGGAGTCCACTGGCAGCCCAGCAATCTGCCACGCCCTGATGGCCACCTGGTTACCCAGAATGTTGCTGAGGGTAAAGTCCTCAGAGCAGGGGATTTTCTTCTCCTGGCACAGGATATGCCACTGCTCCTGGCACTCTACGCGGTAGTCTACTGTGAATGCCCCAAGGTAAGATACAGTTCCAGAAGACAGGAGTATGTCACCTGTCAGGTTGGTGTATCTGCAGAAGGGAAACATAATACCAAACTGGTTAATGTCAAACTTCAGGCACCCAATACATCATGACTATATGTGAATACTAATATACAGAATATTTTGATGTACCTGATCCCTAGTTGCCTTGCGGCCTCTGTCCATCTGTCCTTCTCCCCACCCAGTCCTCCTATCAGCTTCTCTGCCCTGATCAGCTTCTGAGAACACAACTCAATGTTGTCCTCCAGATCTTTCTTCTTGTTAATCATGGCCGCCAAGTCATCATTCAGGCTCTGCAATCTGTCCTCCACTTCTTTCAGCTCAGCTCTTTTCACCACCAACATTTCCATTTGTACAGCCAGCTCGTCCTCAGCCAGCTTCAGTCTCTCCTTCTTGGGGGCTACCACTTTGGCTACACGCTCATACACTTCCATAGCTCGCACCCACTTACAGAGACCCTCACAAGCCGAGGAGACGTTTTTGATGATGGAGGGCTGGAACTCGGGGTTGTCGATGAACTTGTCTCTGATTTTCTTGATGTATGGGGCAGGAATGTTGTCTTTGTCATAGGCTTTGAGGCTCTCCAGAAACTTCAGGTCTCCAAGGAGCTTCTTTGAGGGGCCCCAGAAGTCTTCAATCATTTTACCTACAACATGTTTATTTGAAATAGTAACACTATTGAGCTGAATATTTCAAAAGTACCATAATAACATAACTATTGTCAATAACTATTGTCAATGAGAATGATGCCTTATAGAAATCATTCTTCCAAAGCTGTGATCTTACCTGAGCCACTAGGATCAGGTTTTCTCTCAGGTTTGATGCCCTTCATGACACAGATGGACTCCATGACAAGTTTAACTAGACCTGGTGGGTTCTGCATAGACTTAACTACTGTAATGTCTGAGGGTTTTAAGGTGTCCAACGCTGACAAGGCAGCCTCCAATGCAGGCATCGCTTCTGCCAAGTCTCCCTCACACTCATCCTGAAAGACAAACAATTTGTCTAAATATGGAAATGGATTCATTCCAAAATATTGCAAATACCCACCATATCAAAAATTAAAATTCTGAAAACAATTAGCAGATTTGTATCTTAGAAAAAAGGTTTGATCACATCATCAATTTTGAACATTTCAGCCCTGGAAAAATGGTCCATTGCTCCTGAAAAAATGTATACCTTAATGGCTTGGGCCTCAGCTGCTGCTTCATTAGCCACTTTCTCATCAGCAGATACAAGTTCTTTCTTAGCATCCACTTCCACTGTTTCCCCTTCTATCTTAACCATCATCTTATCTGTTTCAGCTGAAGTCTGGATGAGCTCCGGCTGCAAGGCTGTCAGCTCCTCCTGCATCACTGACACCTATGGACATAGTATCAATTTGAATGATCATGCGTCAGAATCATTAATTTGGTCAAAGACACATAGTACTGCTTGACATGGTGCAACACCTGAGATGCGGCAAACTCAAGTTTCTGGAGACCAACGATGTAGCGGTTCCTCGCAGTATCCACTTCATTCCTCTTGACATTAAGCAGAGTCTTGAAGGTGAGGATGAGCTCAAGGTAGGAGGTGGGAGTGACATAATTGTGTCTCCTCAGTCTGGAGAAATACCTCTCAGACATCTCTCTCACACTCGTCTGGAAGGTCTTGCACATTTCCACCACCCTGGGATCACAGAAAGAAAAAAAATGTTGACATACTACACAGTTTGGATGCAGCGTTCGTCTTTTCAGCAGCTGGAACAAGAACTACTTGTTGGCTTTCTTTTTATGTCCTTACTCCAATCTGATGTCACTGTCCATTTCAACGTCCTCAAGAAACTTGTGGGCCACCATTTCGAGAGCATCATTTGGCCATGCATGGAACCAGTCAATGGTGCAGCAGTTGATAAAGGAGGGGAACATCCTGAGACGGTTCCTAAATGCATCACCAATCGGACTCATAGCTGTTGAATGCAAGAATTCCCAGTTAAAACGACTCACTAAAATTTTAAAAAAATAATATAAAGGACATGTAAAGGTATACCTACCTAACACAATGTGAAGGTTAGCCTTCACACGGTCAATAAAGAAGTTGTACATTGAGAGCGGAGTGGCATCAATCTTTTTGCCCTCAAGCCGGGCAATTCCCTGCACTTTCTCTATGATGTCAGCACGTTCATCTGCAGCAAAGATGTTAGGCACATCACCAGTGTTCAGCAGCATGTTGATATCTTCTAACATGGCTTCATCCTTAATTTGGCTGTCATTGAACAGGAATACCAGGCTCTTTCCCTCAATGCCTGCTTTAAGCATAATCTGTTTCAAGTCATCACGCCAGTCTGACATGCTGTAGTTCTTGGTCAACTCAATCTGGAACAGGACATAATCATTAATGAATGTGCCCAGCTTAGTGGCACTCTGACGCCCTGAACCACCAATTCCGACGAGTAGAAGGTGGCCGTTGTCTTGTTTTAGCACACGGCAGATGCGGGAGATGTGCTCAATAGCAAATTTGAACATTACAAGGGACATGGGGGCCTTGCTGCAATTGTTGTATTCATCCAAATAGAACTCCATCACTTCTTGTAAAGCACTCAAGTCTGTGATTTCATCGTAGGCCTTTACATCAGAATCAGGCTTGGCATAGTCACCGAAGAACAAGCTACGGATGCTTTCGCCCACCACCTTGCCATCTGGGCTAAGATGGCTCAGAACCTAGAAAACAATAGGAGAAATTTAGGATTAACACAGGCCACAACAGACTACACTACACAAAGCAGCAGCTAGTCTCATAGTTTGTTTATTGAATCTGACTTTCAACATAAAAGTATCCTTATTTGTATACACATCCTTCATAACTATAGTGTACAAAATTCCTGCGCATTTTTTCTTTATTTTTTTGTCATCTTTTTATCTTGTTTTGTTTTTATCAAACACTCTCAATTCTTTTACTTTGCTTTTTTTCTCTAAAGCTGCTGTAATAGATGAATTGAGATTGTAGTGCACATAGGTATCTAGATGACTAAAACATCCTTAGATTTGTGCTTTCTCACTAGAATGTGGATGCAGAAGTAGCTTTAGTTAAGGACAAAATTTATCTAACAACAGAATCCAAACCTACTAAACCAACCTTTTGCAATAGGCTTTTTTTCCCCACAAAATTTCAGTCATATCTGTTTTTAATTTCTGAGATGACACAAAAATGATGCAACTGAAAATCTGTAATTTTAACTTTGTTGAAATATGTTTGGAGTGTGTTTGTGTGCAATAATCGAACATGTGGGCTACCTTTTCCACACTCTGCTTGAAAAAGTTTGAGGTTTTCTCTTTGACGATGCCAAAGAATGTCTCCCTGTCTTCACTGTCAATGAGCCGGTCATAGAAAACACGGTAGACCTCATGGATCCACAGGCGGATCAGTTTGTCTCCATCCTGGCAGAAATGGCCAACATACATGAAGAAGAGATACATCTTTTCAAAACAAATCATTTAGACACTATTTTCTCCACTCTTACCTGCATGTGTGTATGTGGAGCCAAGAGCACGCCTCGTATCACTCGAGCAAAATCCCGCAGGTTGAAGATGTAATGGGACTTAGATGGAGTGGGGAGGAAGCTGTCCATGGTATCCTTATAGACTGCCATGGTGGCCTGGACCATGATCTTGCCAAGCCTTGGACATGAGACAAAATATAGTCTGTCTTTCTGCCAAAGATGTTTTATAAAATTCTACCCCTGTAGGACATTTTAAAAACATTTGACAAAGTACCTGAAGAAAGAGGCATCAAATCCCTTGCTGAAGTGCCAGTCAGTAATGGAGCTGAAGATCTTGGTCAGTGTTTCATCATCAAAGGAATCAATCGAGATGATGTTCAAGTGGCGGGTGAAGCGACCTAGTATTTCAAACATGTAGAAAATCTTAGTGCTGCTTTTTTAACCCTTTGCAACCTGGATCAACATAACTTTTCTTGTATTGCGTTCAGATGCCTTTCACAAGTATTTTAACCTTCCAATGCTGAGCAAATTGGTGCAAATTTACTATGAAATCTCTCACAAATTGCACGAAATTAGTAGATTTAGAAAATATCCTTAAAAAGGTGATTGGGGAAAATGTGTATTTCTTTTATTTATTTTTACCAAATTATTAGAATTTGAAGTGCTTTTTCCAGTTAGTTTTTTCTTGATTTTTTTGTAACTTTCCCATTTTATGTGTGTATGTGTGTGTGTGCTTGTTGGGGGAATTTTTTTTGTGCTAATATTCAGATATTTTTTTTGTTTTTTAAAATGTTATTTCTGTCATATTTTTGGGTAATTTCTTCTTGAGTTTCTCATTGGCTTTTTTTCATATTTTTTGAAAGAAATCAAACTAATTTTCCCAGGTTCAAAGGGTTAATTAACTCACTAATATCAAATAAATTAGGTCAAAAATACCTGTAATGTCATTTTTCCCACCACCAGGAGGACCCATTGCAGACATAAACAGCATGTCCACTATGTTCAGTCTGGAGGTGTCCTTCTTATCATACCAGTGATGATGGTCAATCCACTGCCTTAACAGCTCAATTGGGGGTTGAGCACCATAGATTTCCTTAGCTGGCATATTCAGATCATCTATGTAAAAGAGATTACAATAAAATAACTAAACAAATTCATCTACTTCAAACCAAACATTATTGGATTATGTGTGTCCATCTTTACCAACATAGACGATGCACTTCTTTCCTACAGGAGGTCCAAACACGCCCTTCCTTCGTCGGTCTAACTTGGCCATGATAATGTCCTGGGTCTGATTTGCTGAGGTTCTGGCTGAGAAGTTTATACAGTTTGGTGTGTACTTCTCCTTAGGCAGCTTTACTAAGAAGCTTTTGTTGATGACAGATTTGCCAGTGCCAGTGGGCCCAACAAACAGCATGGGTATTTCATGTGACAGGTAGGTACCCAGGAAAAAAAGCTGACGTGCCGTCTCCATGGTTGGGATGATGAGGTCAGTCACCTGGTGAGAAGAAGCAGAATTTCAGCCAACACGGACATCTACAGTGGCGTTTTTAGCAGCAGTAACCACTGTGACATAAACACACTCACATTGGCTGCAGCTGGAATGATGTTTTCTTCATTTGTGATCGAATCAGTCCATGTATTCCACTGTCCTTGTCCATCCTTGTGAAAGTAGTAGTCATAGACAGTGCCTGTAAAACAATAAGTTAACATTATGCATTGCAAAAGAAGAAGAAAAAAAAAGCAGATTTTAATTGGTATAATATATATGTCAGTAAATTTTGTGACCTCTGTCAGGGAAGATGTTGTTCTTTTTGAGCTTGATACTCTTAGGCCGAGGGTGCTCATCGTCCATGCCCATGATCAGATTGCGGTAGAAGACATCAAACTTTTTACGACTGTCCCCAGTGATAGTCCCACCCACAGTCCATACAACCGCGAATAAGAATAGACACTGCAGCCACATGGTTATCTGCTGGCTGGACATCTGTGCACCATCAGCTCCTGACGCAGAAATTTCATCTAAGCAGAGTCAGAAATGTTAATAAACACACAGAAACACACACACACAAAAGAAATATATATAAATTGTCACATGACATTCTTACTCACCCATCAGGCAGGTGTACAACTTCATTAGACTGTAGGTTAAGTGAATGGGAGATGTTTGAACCACAAAGCGACACTCGTTGTCTATAAAGTCTAGACATGGCTGAACTAACCAATCAAACAAGTCCACTATCTGTGGGACAAAAGATCAAAGAAGCAGGTACAAGATATATTATACGACATCTAAAATGGACACAGAAGTAACATAAACTGACTCAATGAGTCCATCAAGACATGCAGTTTGTAATCTCACCAGTTCTCTATGTTCAGTGCTGAGGTTTTCAGGCAGTGTGTTCATGTAGGAATCTCTGAGAGGGGACCAGCCCAGCTGCTGAGGTTCCATGTAGATCATCCCGCACCTTCAGACAAATGGTTACATTCAAAAACCACAATACATTAACTTTTTCTAAACTTTCAAACCGTGTGCTTCCTATATATCATAATTTCTGGTGCAGCTTCTGTCTCTGTTGCTTACCTACTGACGGTAGCCGGAGAGGCTTGCTCAAGGTCTGCAGGTTCAAAAATCAGACTCATCTTGCTACTCATCTGGATGATCTCACCACTCATCAGACAAAGCTAGCAGAGAGGAGAAGAAACAAGAGAGAGGCTTCCTATTTTACAAGTTGGAAATCTAAGGAACCATAAAACTTAATTTAAAAACATAGTTGCAATTAAACATAGGGTCCCTTTTACTAGCCAGGTGTGGCTACCCATTATGCTGCAAAGCAGTTCATTTTAAGAAGCCAAATGAATGATTTGTAATTAGTAGCCGCTGTTATTCAATAGCCTAATTTATATACAGGTGACATTCATACTGGTGTAAATAAACTATCTGATAGTATTTCATATCTTTTCTGAGCAAGAGTTTTGTGTGAAAGGAATTCAAAGCCTGTCCAAAAGATGCCTGTCCCAAATATATGCCAGTTGAGCTCAGTGACTGAAGAAAATAATGGCCTTGGCTATTAACCAAAGTTTTACAGTAAATCCTTTACAGTATTTTCTTACAGCAGGAGGAGAAAGCTACAGTGAGGAAGGCATCAAAATGGCCAGTACCTTCTTGTTGTCATCCAGAACAGTGTTCATGTTCTCAATCCAGACAGCATCAATGGGCCCATCAAAGATGATCCACTGTCGATTGTCTGAGGTGGAGACAGCCTGATCCCTGTAGGAGGTGGCCAGCACTCCATCAGACCACTCATGGCTGACCGGATCAAAACAGCCATACAGCTGACCCATGGTGATAGCCTTGGGGTTGATGATGCAGTAATTCACGGCAAACTCCTCCATCAGCTTGGCTGAAAAAGAGGAATGCCAGAGAATAAACTCTTATCAATAACAATTGCAGATAATTTAAAACTGAACCATATATTTGCTAAAGGCTTGCTAGGGGCCAACCTACCTTTATAAAGGTCTCCAAGGGCAGCAGCAAGAACTTTATATGCAGAGGTCTTTCCTCCTAGAGGGTCTCCTACTATCATGAAGCCATGGCGTACCAACATCATCTCATAGACCTGTACACGATAGCAAATCAAAGTCAGAGTACATTTATGAAGATTAAGTATAACAACTAGCCAAACAACTTTTATCATTCTGTAAAACAGAGGAATACTCCTCCTTGGTACCTGGATAATTTTGCCAATGAACCATGGGACAGACTGGAGGTTAAGCTTTGCAATGTTGTCATTAAGGGCCTTGAGGAGGAGATCATAGTCTGGTTTTGGAAGGACCACACCAGGGAACAAATCAGAGATGATACCCTGTCGGCATGGGAGAATTGAACTGGACAATTAATTAATCCAACTGATGCATACAGTACATAGGAAGAAAATGGTATAAAATTTGTCACCTGAAACAGTGGCACATCCTGTGCTAGAAACTTGGCCATGTTGACATCCATCAGCGCTCTGAGCAACAGCACGCTCTCGTTCTCCTCGGGATAATTCAGCTTTAGATTCCCCGCTGCAGTCAGCACTGACTTCACGGCTCGCATACCATAGTCATAGTGGTGTTGGGAGGACAGCTGCTCGGAGCACAAGCGGTAGGTGGCCACAATCTTCTGGGCCAGACTGTGAGTAAAATTGGAATTTGAGATGTGGAAGGCTTGATGATTGAACCAACCAGGAGCTACTAAGTGTAACAGAAAAAAAAGTTTAATAACATTTTTTGTCCAGGACATCATTCACACATACCTGCGAGATTCAATAAACCCCATGGAGTATAGGGAGATTTCTCCAATGAGGCCATAGTCTGGCACCATCATAGCTACTGTCCGGAAAAGAGCCTACAAGAGAAGATAGACAAGTAAACATCCAGTATACTTTACATTAATCCCATTTTCTCTTCATCATCAGATTCTGCTCTGTTGAGTGTTGTTTTAAGTCGAAAAGAGCATGTTTTTTGCTTTATTTTATCATTATAATAATAATAACTATCCATATAGCACCTTTAAAAACAGTTGTTTACAACATGCTTTGATAGACAAAGCAAAGGCAGGAACTCAGGAAATAATAAATATAGACATCAACAATAAAACCAAAGAGAGAAAGGTGTAGGACAGTCAAAAAGACCAGAGCAAAATACATATGTTAAGGTCAACAACAATAAAGCACATTTTTTAGAAGTTTTTAGAAATTATAAAAATAAATGGGTTAAAGGCGATAAAAATAATAAAAGACGTTATCTAACAAGACAAGAAATGCATGTATGCACTTACGAAGTGCGTGTTGATTGCATAATGTAATGGCAATAGAATAATGACACCATCGGCATTTAAATTGGTTCCATATAAGCCTGGCTTTCACTATTCATGTCTGCCACTGGGTTACTCCCACAGAAGTAAAGGATCAATTTACAGCAAAAAAGAAGTGCATTAACCATTACAGAACCAAAACAGGAAGAGGATAGCGCTTTTGATTTCCCCAGTAGCTATCTGTATCAATGTAAGCTCTTTTCAATGGCAAATGGTGCAATAAATGAAGTAACTGTGAAAACTCTACCCAGCACAAGAAAAAGAGACCCGTTGCCAGGCTCTGAGGAAAACAGTGATCCAGTCATCTTTGTGAAAGCGACGCCAACAATAACACAAATTGGAAATGCTAAGGGGGGAAAGGCTGAAACATAAGCCATTTCCACTTTGAGACTTTGCCACAGTGCTGCAGTGTACCTTAAGGTTGTCAGGGAGCTCGGCCCTGCCGGCATAACCGGGGTTCATGGTGATAAAC
This sequence comes from Plectropomus leopardus, assembly GCF_008729295.1. Classification (NCBI taxonomy): domain Eukaryota; kingdom Metazoa; phylum Chordata; class Actinopteri; order Perciformes; family Serranidae; genus Plectropomus; species Plectropomus leopardus. The sequence continues at coordinate 15,807,876 of NC_056480.1, read as the reverse complement.
ACAGAGCAGGTCGGGTTGAGTGACAGCTCCGTTCCTTCAAATAGGAATATCTTCAGATTCTTGGCAATGGCTTGTTGTATGCAGAGAATCTGCTGGGCCACCACAGAGAGCACCTCCACCTGCGACACAAACACATTTCAAAAACAATTTTGATTTGAACAGGATTGTAATTAAAATTGCAAATTTACATTTTTGCAGCCTAAATATTAGCCTCAAATGGGAGCTGTTAGCTGTAAAGTAGCTTTTCTCTGCATTCATTATCTACATGACATTCTCATGAAACAAAGCGTAGGTGTGTTTGCCATCTTATTGCCTGGATACAAAACAGGTAATCCCATGTGCTTTTTCTGCCATGGTTCAAAATTAAACCTTCTGAGTGCGTGCACATCATATTTTACACATTTTAGATGCACACCTCTTAGATGGAATTTCTGCAGAAGAGGATGAGAACGCAAGACAGGATATAAAATGATGGCCATTTTTGTGAAAAAGTGCTTTTACTTGTCTCTATAATAAAAATGGAGCCAGTGCTATGTAGACAAGAGAGTCATATTCTGCAATTTTTCTCTCTCTCTCTATTCCTTTGGTTTTTTTTTTTCAAAACTCTACCAGCAGTATTTGAATGGCTTGCAATATGTCAATTACTCTTTTTGTTAAAACGCTTTCATATTAAAATAATCCAGTCAACTTGGCATAAAAGCAGAAGCAATGTCTCTATATCCTGCTGAGTTGCAAATGATCTAAATATAGCTAGGTTTCTGAGTTGGAGGAAAACATATTTTATTGGCGGTTGTGCATCTTCATTCCAAATCTATGACTCTTGATACTGGACCTGACAAGCCAAAATGACCATATAAGTTTTACCATTACCATTTTAAAAATCAAAAAAAAGTGAACCTAGTAACAACAGAATATTTGTTTGTTAGTCTTAGGCTACTGCTCAAATACAGCAGACAGGGTATTTAGATAATTTAATGTAAGTGGCTCTATGTAAAATTTAGAGCGTATGATTTGTCTGCACACAGTTTTCAACATTAAGGTGGCTGCTGGAAGAGCAGCCAGGTTAAGTGTGAACCGGGGGAACCAGTTCACCACAACAAACCAATGAGAAGCTCAAATTACAGCACACACAGAGGTAGTGTGACTTCATTCACTGCTCAGTTACTCACCAATAATTTTACATAGCAAATCGTGGTTTCCTGCTATATCAATGCTCCGAATGCAGCATACAGAGCCTTTAACAGATATACACAGATTTGACCAGTAAAACAATAGTTGTGCTCACCTCAATGCGATTGAACTCATCAAAGCAGGCCCACGCTCCAGACTGAGCCAATCCTTTGAAGAACTTACTCATAGCCTTGTAGTCCAGACCATCGGAGCAGTTGAACACAACACACTAGAAACAAATAAAAGTTTCAATGTCAGTATAAAAAAAAGAAAACCACAAATCAGTTTTACTGAAATGCATTTTGGGGTACCTGTTTAGCTAAAGCTTTTGCCAGATCTTTTGTGGTCTCAGTCTTGCCAGTTCCTGCAGGACCCTCAGGAGCACCTCCTAAATTCAACTTCAAAGCCCCCATCAGAGTCCTGGTGTAACACAAAGTCATTTGATCAAATGATACAATAAAAGAACTCCACATCTTGGACATTTGAATTAACTTTTGACCTTACAGTTTGTCAGAATGTAATCTTTACTGCGACACTATTTGTTGGCTCTCCATCCATAGCCAAGAATAAGAGATCAAAGGGACTGTAAGTTACCTGTAGCAGCGGTCAGTGAGTGGTGTAATGACAAGACGAGGGGAATTGCCCAGATATTCATAGCCATATTTCAAGCAAGTGGTGATCATGCGCAGCATCACTTCTCCATCCTCCCAGAAGTAACGCAGCTGAGAAATCCATGCAAAGTCATTCAGTGAGGAGACGCGGTCCTCTGCCAGTTTTGCCACAACATCCCGAGCTAGGAAAGGAAAAAAGAATTTTCTGAAACCTAGATTTAATCAAGAAAGTTTTTTTTACCCCTTTAAAATAAGAACTATATTACCATGAACATCTATAACTGTAAGAGCACCAAGGGTCATCCTTGCCCCTCCTGGCAGCTTCCCACGCACCAGCTCCACAATGTCAGCAATCTGAGCGTTGCACTTATCCACATAGGCCTTTGGGTAGAACAGAAAATCAGTCGACAGATTAGACTACAGTGTAATCATTATGTATTTTAGGAGCTTAGAAGGTGTCTTTTAGTTGGAAGTTAGCAGTGGATGTACTGACAGGCAGTGAGTTGGTCTGAATGGCTTCAGATACTTCAGTGGTCCAAAAGATGGAGGAGGCACAAATGACAACTTGGCCAGGCCACTGCAACACCCACTTCTTCCTAGGCAACTAAAGCAAAAGAATATATATATATATATATATATATATATATATATATATATATATATATATATATATATATATATATATATATATATATTTCACAGTAGAGATGAGATTTTTGCACTGCTTATACTTGTGGAAAACACCTGAACACCAGAATAAATACACACATTTACACTGACATTGTTTCAACATATTTTCTCACCCTGCATTTTAATACTGCTCCAAAGAACTAATGACTGGTTTATTTAAAAAGAAAACACATCCTACCATTCATAAAATGAAACCCAGTCCCCAATATAGTCCAAGTCCACATTTAAAAACAAAGTTATATCCCAAATACCTCTGTATACTGCATCACTCCTTGATGGATGACATGCCGAACACTCCTGAGCATCAGGTTCTCCACCTGCAGCAGCCACTTCTCTACCATACCCTAAAATTATATGGTAACAGTCCAACACCCTTCATATGTTCAGCAGTTATTGTCCAATAAAGTCAAACTTGTAAACAAAACAGAAATATAAGAATATAATATAGGTATGATTCATATATATATATATATATATATATATATATATATATATATATATATATATATAAACACTGTCAGTTGTATACCTTGGCCTGAGCTGGATAAATCTTTTCTGTGAAGGTCACAGTCTCCTTCTCAGAGCTGATCATGCCAACGATCTCCATGTTGTCAGTGAACTCCAGTTTTGCGATGCCCTCAAAGCACTTCTTCAGGTGGGGCTGTACACACAGTGGGTCTTTGGTCTGTGACAGAATCTCCAGCAGCTCGTCATTGGACAGGAAGAAGAACCTAGGAATATGATGAGGATGAACAGGAGATGCTAGACAAAACAATCACTTGTATGCTTTGTAAATGTAGGTGAAATTAAAATAACCTCCTTGGTAAGTAGATTTTTAATCTGGTGTACGGACATAAATTAAATAGTCCAAACTAGAAAAGTGCACTCAGTAGTTTGCAGAATTTTGCCAGGTGACTTACCAATGGTACTTAGGATAGAAGCATAAATTTCAAGGAAAATTAATCTGCAGATACTCTAATTCAAAGTAAGACTAACTTACTCACCCTCCCGGCCATAGAGGAGTGAAGAATCAGAAGTCAATGACAGTATAAAACAGTCAAACAGGATTTTTAACAAATGAGAATCACCACAACTATGAGAGCTCCTTGAGCACACAGACATACCGTGGACACAAAATATTCGGCTGATTGGTTCAGTAGTTCACGAGACAAGCTGCAGACAGACGGAAACACACCCACATACACTCACACCTAGCAGAGATAATTGTTACAATGTCGAGTTGAAACCTTGGGAAATAGAGCCTCTTTTTTTCCAGGTAGGTATTGAGGCCTTTTTGAATGTCATCTAGGAAAACATTCGACTCCTGTAGCCGTTTCAGCATGTTTGGCTGCCCTGTAGCCACCAGCACACGTGTATCCTTAACCTAGACCAGTGAAATCACAAAAAAACCCAAGATGAAGCAAAGTGCATGACACTCAGTTTTCTGGAAAAACACAAAACAGAAATTTGCGTTTTACGAGGACCTCACCGCCCCAGCAATGATGTCCTTCCAGTAGCTGTCCACAATGGCGAACTTGCGTCCCTCCTCAGGCATCTGGGCAATGATGTCCTCCGAGCTGAAGATGGGTTCAAGGTAGAGCCAAGTAGCTTGACATTTTAACATGGAATCTAGGATGTCCTGCATATTCAGCAGCTTGTCTTCCCATTGCTAGGTAGGAGAGTATTGGCAAGAATTACACATCTATAGCACAATCAAAGCAACAACAAGCTATCGTCGTGTCTCATAGTTGTAGCACTTCCTTAGTATTATGTCCAACATCATACTCAAGAAATAAATGATTAGAAACCAGCAAACCCGCCGAAAATTTGATAACAGTTTAAATTTGATATAATACTCAGAAATGGTAGTCTAAACAAAATCATATAAAAGCAAGTACATAAACATAGACTTGGATTCACAAAATTACTGTTATCCTGTATTCCTAAAACAGTTTGTTCCCAGCCTATTATGGTAATTTTATGCCAAAGTCACATCCACTGGTGTATAGAGTGGCACAGCTGAGGTTGTGTTTATGCAGAACAGGCAATTTAGTTACTTGTTCTGGCATGAAATTGTGCTTTCATTTCCATCTGCTCAGGCCACCTCTTATCGCAACACAAGAGTTACATTTTCAGCTTTAGTTGGCAGTGGTGAACACACAGACTTCCAAAATCACACAAAGTGATTTCATGTATTTTGGCTCTTTGACTTTTATATACAGGTCTTTAAGTTTAAAGGGGACTAAGAGTGACACATCTTACCTTACATTCAGTCTCTATTGGCTTAATGAAGGGCGAACCTCGTATGGTCTGCGTCTTAATAATGTGGTCATCAAGGATCACTTGAATGTCATCTACTGCTGACACAATATTAGTGCCCTATGGGGAAGCATTAAGTATATTTACAACAGGTCGATATAAACTTTCTGCAAGAAAATTCATGGGCAGTTTGCGTTAAAACTACAGTTGGTAACTTTTAGAAAAAACGACTTTTTGTCATATTTGATGAAACTGTCACTATATCCTGATAGTACATGAAATGAAACCAATATGTCAATTTCATTCAACATCCAAGATGCAAAATTCTTTAGCAAGTTTTTCTTCTGATTCTTTAGAATAAGTTACAATAGCAATCTGCCATGTCAATTGTGAAGTATGTGATTGTATATGTTTGTCATACTGTATCTCGGTATGGAGTGAAAGAGAATCTGAGCTCTGCCCATTCATTTTGCATCTTCTCCATGGATTTTTCAAGAGAGTACTCCTTACTAGCTGACGCTCCAATCTCTTCCAACCTAGAGCAATGATAAAACAAAATAAATTTTTTTTAAAAATTTACCATTGTCAGGAATTTCCATAACTGCGTCACTTTTTCCTCACAGGCCTGGTTCCCTCGAAATGAAGTACAGTACAATAATTGGCATGTATTTTGATTTGGTGTGATGTCAGTAAAGCAGCGTTCCCACACATTTTTACCAGTGAATTGCCAAAAATTGTTTCATGATATTTTAGCCCATTTCCATGACTTATTTACGTGGTTGAAATAAGTAGGCAGGTCATCTAGGCCTACATCGAGCATGGCTGGGATCTGCCTCTCTCTTGAGTCATGTATTGTATTTGCCATACGAAAGCCATATATTTTTAATCAGGTACTTCCCAGGCATTTGGGGATAAGCAAATTTCACTCGCTCTAGACATTCCTGCATAATTCTCTAGTATGTATCACATGACACAAGGGATGTTTCATTGATCAAAGACAAAGCACTAGATTTTATATTAGCAATACTTTGAATGGATTTCATGTAACGTTAGACATGTTTTAGGTTTTTTTTATGAACATATTTCTTAAAATTACCTAAATAATATATATCTAAAACTTTTCCAAATCATTCAGAGGACTAAAAACCATGTCTAGACAAAGTCTAGACATGTTTTTTTTTTAATGTCATTACTTTTCCAGGAATTTAATGACCGTGGGAACCCTGGTATTGTGCCTTACTTTTTAGAGAACTTGGAAAGACCCAGATCCAACATGTTGAGCAGTGAGCTGCTCACATCCGGTTTGACAGCAAAGCCCACAATGCTGCTAATCTGCAGACAGACAAAAGTGTCTTAAATTATTCACATTAGCTTCATGGATCACAGGAGACGTACGACACTTGGTCCTCACAAAGTCAATCTAACACTGGATTACTCTCAGATCTTATGAAAATAAAACAAAAAAACAAAACATTGATTCAGCTGACCGCCTCCCAGTGGCGGTCTTTGATGCCGGGGTTACAGATGGTTGTCAGGATAGGTAGGTGCTGCTTGAACTCGTCTATCTTGCTTTTGAAGCTTTTTGCCACATTACAAGGCCCAGGAAGGTTGGAGAAAGACTTTGTCAGTTTGTGCATAGTCCTCCACATGATGTCCAGCTCATCAGAGATTTTCTCAGCATTCAGGTGAATGAAAGGACCTAGGAGTTAAATGATAAAGGAAGTATACCAATGTGAAAACAGCTGCATGCACTTGCTGGTCGCTATTGGTTGTTATCTATTTAGAGCACCTACCATTCATCCACTCTTCTGATATGCTCTTAAAGTTTAGTGCTGTGGTCCAGAGCTGTTCATATGGCTGTTTGTCAGCTATGAGAGTTTGGAGCACTGGGAACTGGCTCTGTTCTTTCTCCAGCAAAGTCTGCTCATTGTTGATATCCTGTAGAGATGACAGCGGTTTAAACATTTTTCAGTTACCATCTCAAACATGACTTTCACGACAAAGCAGGATCTATGTTTTACTTGAGTATCAAAGCTGTCACATCATTAGGATAACCATTTGTGATATCTTAAACATGTACTGTATTACCTCTAGTTCAGTGACAGCAGCTTCCAGGTTGGCAGTGATTTGAGAGAGATTTCCCACATTGTTCTTCATCTCCTCCATGTTCATCACTCCCTTCTTCTTAAAGGCCTGTATCTCCTTGTCCACATCCTGCAGCCTCTGATCAAAGACTAATATCCTGAGATAGTCAAATAGAGATACAACAGTTGTAATTTCAGTTATTGGACATGTAGGAAAAGATAACTGAATTCTTAAAGCAGTTGTTGCTGGAGGGATGAGTGTGTGTAACATCACCCACAGGTTTTGGAAGGGATATATTGAAATCTAAATTTGAATTTACTGCACTTCTTGAGGCCAAATTATTCTCATGTGGGAGCAGAGTTGCTGGTTTAAGGCATTCCTTTATTGACTTCTCTTTTCAGACCTGGATATAACCTTTTGGTGGTGAAAACATGAAGCAGAGGAGGTACAAAGAAGTAAAGGAATGTATGAAGTGTTTATTCAGTAACCTTGTTTGGATATAGTCTTCAGCCTGTTCTCTCATGGTGGCCAGACGAGTTTTGCTTTCTTCAAGTTCGGTCAGGATCTGATTGGGCCACTGGAAAACACGGGAGTTCAGCCTCAAGTCTTCGGCTACAGTAACAAAACAAAGAAAAAACAGACACACAAAAACAATCAGATGAAAATCATTACGACACTGCAACGTATGGAGGTCTTAGCTGTAGAGAGAAAGATAATATAACATTTTAAAATGCACGTCAGCTGTGATGCTACTTGTTTACATAACATTTCATTTCTTTCAACAGTTATTGCAAATACCAGGAAAGATGTCACATACAGGTTAGATTGGCAAAGTCCAGGAGGAAGCTGACACGGTATGTTGCCTCATCAATCTCATCTATCAGCTTGTGAATGGTCACATCACTGGTCTTTTTAATGTACTGGTTGAGAGACACCAACTCCTCTGTGGTTTCTGGGGTGCCTCTAACAGTCTCAGTAACCTCCTCATACTTTTGACAGATCCTGGGAAAGAGCAATAGCTTGCAGTTGACACTCACTCTCTCTTCAAATTTAAGTAAACATACAATGATATGCTGTTTAAACTCAACAAGAAAATATATTAGATAATGAATCTATCAGATACTTTCTGCTGTTCAAAATAAAAAAGTCTAAAGAGGTAGAAAGTGTCCACCCACCCCTTGTTAAGCTCTCGGTTCTCCACCACTTCAAACATGATGATCTTGTCTTTCATTCTCTCAGCACGGTCACACAAGTCATCATTCAGATTGCCAGCAAACAGACAAAACATGGACAGGGGCACCGTAATGTGCAGTGAGGCAATCTCCTCCCACAGGTGGTTTATGCTTTCAATTTTCTGAAGATTGAGAAAGAGAACTTTGGCAAAGCAAGTAGACAGACAATGATCAGAGTAGATTTTAGATGGAAAAATGTAATCACCTTTGTAAATCCCTTTAATGAGTGCCTCTCTTTGAGAAAAGCTGAGATCTCCTGCTTTGCTGTGTGGTCCAGTAGAGTGCTATATTTCTGATAGACATTCAAATACCTGAAGAGTGAGATGTAGTATTAGCAGGTACTTTGCACTTGCTGGTACATCAGACTAATTGAGAAACATAAATTTAGTTAATGTGTCATTACTTCTTTGGTCCTATGGTGTTCTTGTAGAAAATGTCTCTGGCTTTGTTGATTAGTTTTGTAACCAGTGACTCATCAGGATTGACGGTGCGTAGGTACAAGTTTTTGATATCGGGAAAGAGGTTGCATTCCACCTGGCCAAAGAATAAAAGTCACATATTATACATGTATGTTGCATAAAAACAGAAACAGCATTGTGTATTGTGTAATATAAAACCTATGGTGCTATTTATCAATCTAGATTGTTTTAGTGGGAGTTGGAGATATCGGCCGTTCCATTATATTCAAGAGAAGGCAGGCTCTCCAACACTTAGAGATTAAATCAAAACAATATAAATAAGTAACACTACAGGTAAGAGAAAATATATGCATCTTGGATTTTGGGGTGAATTGTCCCTTTAAAGTTTGTAGTACAAAGTGGATACTGTACCCTTGGGAGCTTTTCTGCGCTCTTGATGATTTCCATAAAGGCTCTGTGGATGAGTTCCCAGCATTCCTGAAAGCTCGGACTAAAGTTGATGTGAGGCTCATCCACTTGTAGCTTAACCAGCAGCAACTGAGACTGAACATACTTCATCTCATCAAACACCTCGCCAAAGTCATTGCCATCCTGAAGACCACAGAATATCAGAGGAAAAAAGTCTCACATGAAAGGCAAAAGTAGATTTGGGTGCTTCTCTCACACAATGACAGATTATTTTAAGAATTATGTTAAGAAAAAATGGAAATTAAAAAAAATGTCCAAACCTCATATATAGTGAAGAAACTTAACAGGTCCTGTAATGATTCTATGACCAAACTTCGGAGCTGCAATGACATGAGAGCGGCCACACAGCTGAAGAACTCCTGGACACTAACTGGAGCAGCCTGCTCACTGTTGGGTAAAAGGGGCAACCACAGCTCCTTGAAGGTGTCAAAGAGTGATGCGCAGTGAGGCAGCCAGCTGAAAAAAGATGGTCTCAAAAAGATCAGCTCTAAGTATTTGTTTGCATTTAATATAAAAGCTTCAGAAGACCTGAAAGGTCACATGGACAAATACATATACCAATTAATAGCGTTGCAAATTATATCATTATAGGAATATCCAGAAATGTTTATTTAGGTTTAGAAGAGGTTTAAACTAGAATTACAGCCTCACGGTTGTATGCCTTCTTAAGACATTGCATTCACGAGACTGAGATGTAAGCAAGGTCACAGTAACTTTTCCCTTTGACAATGAAAATCTAACTAGTTCATTGCTGAGTCCAAGCAGACATTTGTGCCATCTTTGAATGAACTCTCTTGAGGCATTCTTGAGATACTGTGTTGACGAGAGTGGGGCAGACAGTAGGATAGATAGACAATACGAAAACATTGGGTTATTTTTATTGGAAACTTAATCTTACTGAAATGCATGCCAGGACAGGTGACATAACAGTGGTGGTCATAATTCTTCTCTCTGCTCTAAGCATCATTCACTTCTAAGAGCCTATGATATTATGAATACCTGAAGCACTTTCTGCACAGTTTTCAATTTCAAATCCTACAATATGATGTCTACATAATAAAAGCTCCAGTGACTGCACTACTTAATAGTTATTATATTGGGTTTTTTTTATTTCCTGGTTCTTATTACCGTTTGCACAAGCCCATAGAGACACATAATGTCCTCTGTATTGAGCCTAGCTGGCACAGGAGACTGTGACACTGCAATATAATGGTATCTATGCAGGTGCAAATTACAAACATGGAAATAAACAAATTGCAGTGGCTCAAATTTCAAGTCACGCAGCTAGCTATCCTACAGAGCTGCTACATTGTCTAACAGGCTATACAACAAAGGATGCAATGGAATCCTGAAGTGGGACAGTGTGTAAAGCAATCCCCTGAAAGGCAGCCTGACATGGGTCGGACAAAGTGGACAAGGTGGTAACTTGAGACTGTGTCTACAACAGGATTAGCTCTCTTGGTTGTATGCATACTGTCGGCCTATAAACCAGAGAGAGGACACACTACAAGGATTAAGTCTGGACATCGCATTAGGTTCTCCATGAAAGACTGGCTGTTTCATGTCAGTCTGGCAAATTGGCAGTACTCACTTTTGGACCAGCTCATCTCTTGTGGTTTGGCACTGTCTCTGGACAAAGTCTTCGAACTCAGATGGCAGGAGGGGGAGGCTGGTGGAGAATAGGTCCTCCAGTCGAACAAATCTCAAGGATGAGAAGCTGAAACGAGACTTTATTTAATGTTTTATCTATTTTGTTTACATTACAAAATATATATGTATACAAAGACACTCACACAAATGCATACTTTTAGCTACATAAACTCTGAAACATTTTTACCTAAAGTAAGCAAGAGCTTGTGTAGACAGATAAACAGAATAAATTAAATACAAATAATAAAGGGGCTACAGACTATTACAAAATAAAGAAAAAACAAAAAAAGAAGAATAGGAAAAAAATGGAACAAAATACATATACCTAACAATTATTTCTTATTCCAGCCATTCAAGAGTGTGATCTTAATACTGTAATCAATAATACTGTATGTAAGTATGAATTCCACAAAACAGCACCTCTGTACCTATTAAAAGGTTTTGTTACATTACTGAGACATAAGCTACAATGATGATGCTCTATTACCAGCTTAGCCAGACATCCTGCAGCAGGACCATTATGTGACTGACAGTAAACAGGTGTTGGCTTTGCCACATGTGGGCCTCCTTGTAACTGCTTGCCCAGGGCACTGGCGCGCGGATCAGTCTCCTGGGAAAGGGTTTGGGGACGCTGAATATGGACAGTCTCCGGCGCTCAGATGGGTCCATTAGGATGTACTCCACTGAAAATGAAAAACATGGAAGACAAAACAGATTTAACACCAAATGTCATTTTCAAGGCAAAGGAGGTAACTCTTCTCTGAGGAAAATATTAGTTAACTAAGGCACCATCAACAGAAATACAGATAGCAACAAACATTAAAAAAGTTGAAGTGGAGTTCTGTGTATATTTTGGTCATACTTTCTAAAAAATGAATGTTGACGTGATACTGGCGTATGCTAAGAATGTCTCAAAAAAGCAATACTTCCATTAAAGATTTACTGACACTTTATTGTTTAATACCTATGCTCTCCTTGAGGCTGAAGCAATAATCTCTTTTGACCTCTTCTTCCAGGTTTGCCCTCAAAATCTGGAGGTGTTTACTACTATCAAAGGCATCGGGAGGCAGCAGGCGCAGGATATTCATCATCTGCAGGTGTGGCTGAGGGGCCAGCACTGAGGTGGGAACACCAGTGGTGATGTAATGTTTATACCTCTGTGTGTGAAAAGTGAGGAGCAGCAATGTGTCAGAAAAAGGACACTCAAAATTCTAATCAGCAACTTAAACGTTCATTTCTGATACTTGCCTCCAGGTCTCTCTCATTAGGTTCTGCCTGCATGACCCTCATATTTTCCTCTTGGCTGTACATGATGTCCAGCTGCTCTTTAGGACTCATAGGCCGGCTGCTGGGAGTGCAAAAGTTTCTCAATCTAAGCCTTGGCCGAGGTGAGAGGGAAGCATGAGGGGACGTATCTCTGTGAACGCATGAACGAATCAGATCAAATGCCTCAGGAATAAGAAGAACATAAAGGATGAACTGCAGCTGAAATGTGTTGCTTTAAGGGCACACATATTACCTTCTCCTTGGTGTAATTGCTTGTCTCTTTCCAGGTGGGGTGGATGCTAAAATAATGCCTCATTAAGAACAAAAATCCATTCTGAGAAGTTCCCAGAGCAGTGGTCATATTTTAAATTATAATCAGATTTTCAAAACTAAAGAACATTGCAACCTAAGGCTGTTTCAGATAGGCTTCCCTTTGTAACATGGACCAGGGTTTGATTTGAAAGGAACATGAAAGGATACAGGGCCCCGCTGCTTTTGCCAAAGATTGACGGGAAGTGTGTCGTCTGTACTGAAGTTTAATAATCTTCAGGTTCTGGGCCCGGGGACTGTAGTTATTTCCAATAGATTCACTGGGAGTACGATGGTGACGTTGCTCTTTGAAAGGAGCTGCTTGGGTCCAAGAACTGGTCTGGAGGATTGGTGGATAATGACTGTGCCTCATGACGATCTGAGGTAAAATAACAAGTTGAATGTTAAGATGGTGTATAGTATCCAAAGGTTTATGTGTTTACCTTGATATTCTTACTTTATACAGTTCTGATGGTTCTGTGTTACAAGCCATAGGCAAAGGTGGAGGGACTGAATATCCTGTGTTCTGGCTCATATTGTAGATAGAGTCATCCTCCATCTGTAGTTTGAATAAAAATAGTGAAGGTTGCAACCATGAAAATAAAAGAAACAACACAAGCACAAAGCATCACATTAAAACAATATATCTTATTATTTTATCAAGCCTTGTTTATTCAAAAGTTGTACAATGTTCAGTAAAATGTCTATTAACACACACTGTATTTTAATGATATGATAAGTTAAAATATGATAAACAGGCATGCATTTAATTGTTCATTTCAAGCTGATATTAGTGCATACCATTTGCATGCAAAACATACACAAAATAAATAAAGTTTTATACAAGCCCATATTAACTTTCAACATTGTTCAGTAAAACTGAATTTTTAATTTGTGAACTGCAAACCAATATAAAGGCATCTTTAGTGTGAAAATGTAGCCAACAGATAAGCTAGGTTAACCTTACCTGCTTTAGCCGATCCATGATGTTCAACTTATTTGACAATGAAAGGGAGAAAAAACACAAAACTTGAATATGCAAAAGACAGGCTCTCCCATTTTTTAAAAATCAGTTTATAACAGGTGAAGACTACACAAACGCTGAAAAACACGGTTGTACCCAACCGTTAATATCACTTACCTTGTATCGGTCGGTCTGTAACGTTATGCCGGCAGGATTTCAGTCATTGCGCGTGGCATTAGCTTAAATATTTTATGTCAAAGTGTCCACCGGCAACAAAAGTTGTCGGCAGAGTTCGGACGCATTAAGCTGATACTTTTCTACTGAACAAATGACACAACCAACATTATATTAAGCGCCTGAGAGTTTGAAAAAACAAAACTGAAACACAGTTGAGCTCACCGGCGAACGTCTCTATGGTAACCTCAGCACCTTGGCTGCGTTTAGCCCAGCAACACAACAGGAGGGGAGGGAGGGGGGATGAGAAGCGGGAATATTAAAAATATACGAAAATAAATATATACAATTAATGAATTAAATACGGAAATAGTTTTTTTTAAGAATTATGTTAGTATTTTTAAAAACACAAAGAGCTATAAGCATATAGCTTATTAAAAAAAAAAAAAAGCGAAGGGCTTCGGCCAGGTTTAAATCGGGGAAATGCACATCAACAGGGGAACAAGTCGACAAAACATCCTGCAAAACAGCAAAAGGTTCATTGAAACCGTGGTGGGTTTAACATATTGTTGGGCACTGCTTTTCAGTAGGATGGCATTTAGTTAAATTCAATGAAAAGCTGATGGGAAACATATGTTTACGTTGCCAAAGCAAGTGTGAAAGATGTTAACTTTTTATGGTGGGCGTTGACCGAGTAAAGCCTACAATGAGCCAATGTGTGCAATATGGTCACGACAGAAGCACTACTAGCAATATAAACTACATTTAAAAATTATCCCAGAAAAAAGGGATTTGGGTTTGATTTTTTGGCTTGTCTCACTGAGTTCACCTGAAAGCAGCACCATCCAGTAGTTGCATTCTGCCCTCTGCTGGCAGCCACCGCCCTCCTCAGGTATGGCCGAGTGAGGCCCAGAGGTCATAGGTTTCAAGATCCAGTGTCAGGGGCCTTTCCCAGCCTCCACCTGCAAAATTTAACCCAGAGACACTTACCAACCAGGAAGACAATAAACATAACCTTAAAGAAAATGACAACAAAGAGACAAAAGCAACTCTTAAGAGATGCAAAACAGCTGCAAAGAGACACAATGGGACTAATAAGGACTACCAAAAGGGGTCAAAAAAAACACAAAGAGAAATAAAATGACAATAAGGGAATGCAAAGCAACTGCAAAGAGACACAAAATGACTACAAAAAGGGGCCACAAACATTTAAACATTATGAACACAAACAAAAAATAACTAGAAAAAGACCAAAACAATTACAAAGAGACACTAAATGAGCACAAAGAGGCTCAAAACCACAGACATGTGTAACAAGTACAAAAAAGACATAAAACAACAACAATAAGAGGCTACATATCTATAAAGTCACCATATCGGTACACCATATCTGCAGAATTTCAATAAATAAGCAAGAGGCACTGCATTTGACTTGGAAATTTATTTTAGTCCATGCACATACTTTTACCCATTTCTGATAGTTTAGCAACCACCTGTACAGTACAAGTGACTCCAAATTAGGCTAAAAAAATAACAAAGCCTTAAGGTGGAAATTTTAAATGACTTCACAGAATAAGTCTCATCTTACATGTGATTTAAGAATTGTTTTGTTTGCATATGTTTACCTAGCATGTCAATCATAAATTTCAATCAAATTTACATAGATGCACTAGCCTACCAGCTTTTATATGATGATATATCAGCATCAGTATGTCGAAGACCAAGACTCTGGTCGGATTTTAAAAGTGTAAAAATGTTTCAGTTGCAAAGTAGTCCTACCTAGCCCTGCGCAGGACTGTTAAAATTTAATTTTGTATAATTTACATATCTATCATTTGATAGGATGTTGGATGGGTCATGTGGACTAGGCGTGGTTTTGGCTGCTGTGAGGTGGCTGTTGTCAGGCAGAAGGAGCGCTGTAGTTTGCTTTGGAGCGTATCTGGCTAACCTATTAGTTTTAACTATTTTTAGATATGGTAAGTTTCACTTAAACGTTTATGTGCATATAATTACATTGTTACAATTCTAGCCATATAATCGATGTGTTTAATCAAAGGCGTTTGTTGACTTGTTAATCCCTATGCTAGCTAACCACGGTGTTAGCCTTGTTGCTAGCTAGCCGTATAATTAGCGACCTTCCCCTTGAAAACTGAAAAAGGCGCACTAGCTGCGGCTAACTAACATTAGCTAGGGCTAACACAGTTAGCGTTGAGCTGCGTTTAACATTAGCCAGCAACAAATAATGTTAACGATAACTTAGCTTGTCCCTGCTGACTTTTTGGTGTTGCCGTTTACCTTGTTGCTGCTTCACGGTCGGACATGTCAAGGTTTGGTCGTCGGAGTCAATTTAACGTTTAGCACAACACTGTAAAATATCATTATCCTGTTTTTGTATTATTTTTCCCCCGAGAACGAGGCGACACGCCCTAAGTGAAAGCAGTTTTTTTCAAGCACTGGTCGGTTGTGAGACTTTGGGCTGTTCTGCTTCCACAACGTGTCTTTCTTCAGTATAGTGGAAAGAAACGTGGATAATACCAATATAGGTGTTTAATTCAGTTCAGATGTCTGTTCCAGAAATTAATACCAAATGTTATATTTGGTTAGATAATCTTCATTTGTATATTTAAGTATACAATTTCAATTAATTTGTAATATTAAAAATAGTCTTAAGGTAAACAATCAAAGTTTGGGTAAGTTTTATGGTGATATCTATGAGTTTTTTATCATTACTTAAATTTTCAACTGTGTCTCATATTCTTGGTGGAAAAAAATGTATGTGATTTTATGAAACATTTTTTTCCCCATGATCTGATCCACAAATCTTCACTTAAGTAGCACATAAATACACCAAACTTTTCAGCTTTATTGTTATTTATTTTCTGTGTTTTTTATAGAGGGTTTTGTCATTTGTAGCCTAATTTTATCACATTTTACACCTAAAAGCAAGACGAAAAATGATTTTTTTTTTTTGTTGTGGTTGTTTTCATATTTGAACCTTTATCCAGGGTTTCTGTTCTGGAAGTTTGTCCATATCAGTGCATATTTAATTTGATAATATTCCATTGCGTTTTTAAACAAACATTTAAAAAAAAATAAAAATCTTGTAACAAAAAATGTCTTACTGTAAGTAAGGCATTGGTGGCATCTATTACTTAAAATTTTGTAAACATTCACCTGGGGTGTCAACCCTAAAGAAGGAAAGTTTAAGAAAGTATATTACATCGCAATGAAAGCTTGCCAGTCATTTCAGTGTTACTTGATCACGAGTATTCTTTTAAATGTTGGCCCTGATATAAAATTAGGAATGCTCTTTTGTTTTTTCCTCCTGTCATGCAACTAAATAATTCAATTTTTATTGTTTTATTGTAAGGATAATAACAAGCCCAGGAGCAGCACCCAGACTTCACCTTCCCTGAAGTTGTCTAATGGTTACATTCTGCCTGAAGGCAAACTGACTCCCAATGCCCTCTTTGTCGGTGGGATTGACATGAAGGTAAGATCAGAAGTATTTTGTTCATATATTACATCTGGTGAAACTTAATGACTGACTTTTTCCAGTCACTGATCTGGGGCCCAAGCTCTAATGCCAGCTTAATTAATTAAGATTTAATCTGGGTTTATATATTTAACTCAGTCATTTACTGTTTTGAGCATGAAATCACATATTTGAAATGGCTCACTCAAAAGCAGAAAAAGAAATTGGACTGGCATAATTATGTTATCAGAATCAGACTGCTGCCAAGTATATCAAGTATAAAATAGCTCTCCTACCCGCATGCTGCCCACACATTTCTCAGAAATAAAAATGTATTCACTTGAAAGTTTTACTCTACCTTGAATTAAAATTTCAATGTCATAGCACATTTGAATTTTTCGCCACTTGAACCTAGTAGATGAATCTTTCATTCCAATGTTTAATCATCGAGAAGGGACCCATGGCAATACAACCATATCTGCATTTAATAATTTTTACATAAATAATGGTTGAAAAATCTTGGAAACTACTGTTTTAGTGTCCTTGAAGTGCACATTGTGAACAAGTGTACTGTTTGCTTTTTTCTTTAGTATACAATGCAGTGCAGAATAAAAAGAAGTATAGAAAGTAAAATTCTGTTTGTTTTTCTAAACTGATTTAAACATTCAGGTGGATGAAAATGAAATGCGGGAATTCTTTGCGAGATATGGTGCTGTCAAGGAAGTAAAAATCATCACATACCGTGGAGGGATCTGCAAAGGGTGAGTTCTACCCTTGGTTGTAGGTGCTAAGTTTACAATTTTTGGGCCCCTATTGTTTTTAAGTTGACTGTTGTTGCTGCAGTGTACTTTGGGTGTATAACACAAACTAGCTAGCTTTTAATGAATGGGTCTGAGCTATTATTTTTCATTTCAGGGATTAGAAGAGACAAGGAAAATGAACTATGCATCAGTGTATTGCACTGCAGTCGTGTGACCTTCAGTATTTATTAAGCATAAATACAGAAATCGTTTTGAGTCATTAATTTTGCTCCATAAAGAGTATGTTCTCTGTGTTTGTCAGTTAACTTGTGAAAGTGTGTGGGTGTGATCTGGGGGATTGTTCATTTGCATATTAGTTTTATGAATATTAATTAGCATGGTTTGAGCTCGCTAATTTCTTTTTTCAGTATTTTATTGTAATGTTGAGTCCAAATGTGTTTACTTATTTTCTGAGTTTTGTGTACTCCTACATGTAGGTACGGGTTTGTGTATTTCAGTGAAGATGTCAACATTCAGTCAATCATTGAGGTGAGCGGATGTCTTTCTGTGGAGCTGTCGTTCTGGGTTTTTTTCAACTCCAACTGAGAATAATGTTTCCTCTCTTCATATTTTTTTGCCATAGCAACAGATCAGTTTTAAAGGCCGAAAACTCAAGCTGGGACCTGCCATCATGAAGGAAAGGAGCGCTCGTATGTAATCTGATACACTTATGAAGAATTTCATCGGCTGCTCGTTTGGCAGTGAAACTTCAAGATTTTGCCACAGGTGCTTCATACGTTTTTGTCATTTTTTTTCCTCATCTAGGGTCCATGCATTCCCGTCTGGTTGGCCCGGCTCCCTGGATGAACCCCACTCAGTACTTCTACTGCGCCTGCTGCTCGCCCATGGGAGGGGGTATGGCACAACCTTCGCCAATCCTCAGTGGAGGCAGCCCGTACAGTCAGGTAATGCACATAGCCAAGCTATCAAGAATCTCATTTCACTAGGTAGACAGATTTAATTCTTAAAAAGCAAAGTTGACAAGCAAAGTAAACACACCGTGTGTGGCATTAGTAATGCTGTCACACACACCTTTGTTTTCTCTCAGTTACACATTGTAAAATAAAATGAATCTTATTTTCTCTGAGGGGAAGTTGGCTCATTATCCCAGCCAAGAATAGAGGTGGAAGGTGGAGAACAATTTATCAATTTACTTTTCAATTTACCACAAAGGATATGAAAAAATAAAGTTGGCTACGGCGTGATTTATGTCATGGCTAATAATATCCAAGTTGCTGAATTATTCAGACAACACCAACTGTGAAAACATTAACAGTCATCGTGCAATACTTAGAAGAACGCCTTTCAGTCTGTTTTAAGAACAGTATGTATTTTAACATGTTTTTCTCTGTTGGCTATAAAAACATACTTTGCCGTACTGTGGTTTGAAGTGTTCCTCCTTGCTCTCTTAACCAGCCATACTCCTACTCCAACTTTGGAGGGGTCATAATCCCACAGATGCCAATGAACTACGCACAGAATGCCTACGCCTACCAGGTATACACACTCACACTCACACACACTAATTAGACAACAGCATCCCGTGCAGGGTCTCCAGGGCACTGCACATATGCTCCTGCATATGAGATGAAGGGTTCAGGCTGACTTAGATCCACCTGTCCCTGCCCACCCCACCCTCCGCGCCTCCCCATCTCCTGTAGAGGCGATTCTGGATTTGTCTGTTGCCCTCTGTTTCACTGCTGACCCCTCTTCCCCCCACACACAGTACGCTCCACCTCACTGGATGGCGGACCAGAGGAATCAGCCTGTCAATCAGGTGACTGTGCATTAGATGTCACTATAATGAAGTCTCAAAACAACGCAAATCCATTCTCATTTGAGATGTTTGTGAGACCAGTGGGGGGAAAAAAACATTGACGGAGAGTTTCAAAATCCACGGGATGAAGTTTAATGGTTTATTTGTTTTATTATTTCATTTATTTTACAGTAGCGTTTGTGGCAACAAATTGTCCTCAATGTGCAATTTTCATGCAGGCCACTAGATGGTGTTGTCTGGCCAGTGTTCCCATCACTGGACCGCGTTCATCAACAATAAGTTCTTATATTAGTGATAAATATCTGATGTTTTGTATACTTGACAGTTTTTGAGAACCTGTTTTACGTTGGCTCTTTGTGTCTTTGAAACATCTCTGACAGATTGTTCACACAAATCTTTGTAATGTTGTACTCTTTTTCCAGAACTTTGTGGACTGTGGCGTCCAGACTATGATGACTGTGATGTAGTCCACAGTCTTACTGAGCCCCCTGCCAGGTAAAAACACTGTTTCAAACAAAGTGCTGTTGTTCCAGGGATAAAGTGGGTAACAGTTTGTCATGAAGAGCATCAGCAGGCTTCAACAGTTTTTCTTAAGAACTGTGTCAACATATATAATATGACTGAAGTGATATTAGTATTATAATTTTATGACTCGCTATGACTATTTATGACTAAGAGAGAAGTGTGCAGAGTTGTTGTCAAGTGGCATTATTACTTCTGCCAAGGAGATTATGATTTTGCCTATTTTGAGTTAAAGAGGGGAAAAATGCTTTTTAGTAATGTTTATTTTTATAGTAATTTTTTTAGTCAGCTACAGTCTTGCAAAACAAGTTCTCCGTTCTAATATTTTTTTTATCGTATCATGCACACATCTGTCCTAACTGACAGCGAGTTGACGGAGGGAAGCGTCTGAGCTGCTGACATAGAGCCACTGTGGTGCTTCTCACCCACATGACTAGTGTTCTTCATTGCCACTCACCGTCCCTCAGCTAGGCTCCGCTCCCTCCAGTTAGCTATGTTTGCAACGTAGTTAATCTCAAAATGTATTTTTGGTTCAGTGCAATTGATTTGGAAAGAGCAGGTCACAATCCTCTAGGTTGGTGCTTAGCTGTCATTATAGTTATCTTGTGAATCTCAGCAGCAAACACCAGCTAGTTAACGACACTTGCTTTTCAGACAAGTTGTATTGCCCCCAGCAGACACTCCTTTCTATGTCAAGAATATACATTGGATTGATTTTGATCGGCACTTAACGTGTGCAGATGTATTCTGTAGAGGAACGATAATACAGCTGCACAGTGCACACTTTAGGGAATGGGAATCAGTATCGGCAGATGTTTAATATTGGCCAAAAAATCTTGATCTTGAAAATCTTGACATCCCTAAATGCACCCTGTCAAATTGATCTCTGTGGGGTGCCGTGTAGCTCATCTTGTAGAGCCGACGCCCAATGTACAAACCCCCAGTGGCCGGGGGTTCAGTTTAACCCTTTACTTTATTTACAATTTGTACAGTTATCTTGAAACAGATGGTTGTGGAGAAAACAATTTTATCCTTGAAAATAAAAATGAGGACTTGAAAAAGTACTTGAAAGTCCTTGAATTTGACTTGCCCTTGTCTGTATGAACCCTGATGCAATAGTCCTATAATTCTCTGTCCTCAGAGTCTTCTCATTCTGTACTACAGTTACACAAATTTGCTTAATAGTCCTTTTAACGGGACTAATCCTGTTTGGGTATGTTTAATGAAGGAGGGAACCGTTCATAGCTTGTGATGTTTTTTTTTTGTCATCTGCTCTTTTAGATAAACGCCACAGTGGCTGCAGTGAGTCAAAATGCAGACAGGATGACATCTTGATGTTCCGGACGGCTGGAAGCAACCCAACGCCTCACACTGTTTCCTGAATGCCCTCCTCTCTCCTCCCCTTCCCTCAGATTCTTTTGAGACCCATTTTAACACCAGACTGCAGGAGCTCTCCACTTCCACTGTTCTAGTTTGATCACAATCACTTTGACCACGACTGGTCAGGACCACTGTCGTGTAGTCAAATCGTTTTTAACCCACATGGATCACAGTGACAGACGCACAGAAGGCGCAGAGCACCCTCACCTTACCAGCTGATAACATGGGCTCACATTCCTCTTCTTTTGTTTGCCTTTATTAGTTATCCCAAAGAAAAAATGGAAGACTTTTAAGCTCACCTTTTGTGCCTATTTATATTTTATGTTTATTTATTTTTGGAATTATTTTAAATGTTTGTTTGGGGCTTTTTTTATTCTCTGCAAGGGCTCTCTGTACATAAAAGGTATTTTTTTGTAACAGTGTCTTGAAGTAGAACGCTACTTTAACTCAAGTTCAGGTCTAATGCTCCTCTGATTAAGAAATTTCATTAACTTTTCTACTACAGTATAAGGGCACTTGGTCATTCCATTAAATTCGAGCACTCACATTTATTTTGTGATCTACTCTATTGCATTGGGTGGTGATCGAGGCAGTAAATGGACGGCAGTTTTGTCACATTATAGCACCTCGTCAGTATATTTGATTGTCTTGGTCAGGCTTTTCAAATTGAGTTCCTCAGAGCATGTTGCAGCACACGTATCATCTGTGTGCTTTGTTTCTACACCGTCCCATCCTGTGACTGGGTGTTTCTCGAACAGTTCAGGGGTTCACACACAAGGACAATCACGGCATCATTTTTTTCCCCATTACTTGTCAATCAACTCACATTTGAAAGGAAGAAAAAAGTGGAAAGCAGTTTTGATCCACTTTGAAAATGAAGGACATGATTTAGAGTAAGGTGCTCTCTGTCTTGGGGGAAAAACACACTGTACATGGTTCACTTTATACTGGTTGTTTCTCTTTGGGTTTTAATCTAGTCGCAGGTGATCTTGCACAAAGCATTTTACTGTCCTACAAAAGCAATGATTATTTTATATATTCTTTTTATTAAGTGCACTTCATTTGTTTTCCTTTAAATTTACACAGAAAAAGAGCAGATATGCGTGGTTGGAGATGCACATTTGATTTTGGGTGTACGTCACAGATATTTCTTTCTCTTGATTTAGTGCTGCATAGTTTTATCAGGACATGGACCTCGAGGTCTTCTGTGTGCAGACATCTGATTGTAGTGCTAGAGTTGTTTTGTTCAGAGAGTCTGGGCACTGCACTGTTGGGTTTCGTTTATTGTCAGTGTTCATGTTTTGGAGGGTTTGGATGTTTTGGTTTGAATAAATAAAAGTTGACGTATGTTATTTAAGCTTTTGAAGGTCTTTAGTTTTCCTTGCATCATTTTCAACCCTGGTTGTGTATTTTTAGAGGGATGTTTGGATGCTGGAGCACGGGGATTTCAGACTGTTGTTCCCAGCCTCTGTAAGCCTGTCAGTGGCTGCTGGTTTTCAGTCAGGGTTGGATTCCCTGTCTTCCCTGGCAACAGGCCCATCATCTTTTGGTCACAGAGCGTTTTGTTTTTGTCACAGTCTGGTAGTGTGACTGGGCTCCCCAGGGTGCCTGGTCCAGCCCGTGACCACCCATCAGCCCCACCCACCTACTCCCCTGTCAGACGTTTCTGAATTATGGATTAGTCTGGATAGCTTCTTATGAAATATGAATTTACTAAAGGAGACCCCTGAAAAACACAAACACCTCCAACCTTGATTTGAGACCC
Organism: Plectropomus leopardus; assembly: GCF_008729295.1. NCBI lineage: Eukaryota > Metazoa > Chordata > Actinopteri > Perciformes > Serranidae > Plectropomus > Plectropomus leopardus. The sequence goes on along the minus strand of NC_056480.1, from coordinate 15,784,860 downwards.
ACATCCCTGTGTGACGAACACACTGAGCCAGAATCTTAGCACTTTGACTATTGGGGCAAAGGCCTGCCCTAGACTTTTGGGGACCCCTTTATTGTAACATGGTGCCAGTTAACACGGCACTGAACCAACTTGTGTAATGGTAGCACACATAATGTATGAACAATATTGTGAAAGCCAGAGTGAGACCTCTGAGCCGTAATGCTGTGTTTAAATAGACTACAGTAAAATCAGTTTTTGTCTATTAGCCTCAAACCTTATGAATGGTCATTTTCTGGTCTATTATTTTTGTGGAAGTCCTCCTATCTAATTCAACAAAGAAAAGTTGTTTTGCTTTTAAACCAAAATGCTTGTTTTGTAGAGGACAGTAAATTACTTACTTTATTTTATTATTATTTCTTGTTTATTTAAAAAATACATTTCTAAAAAGCACCTGCACATATCGCTAAATTGGTAGGACTTGTTCTGATTGGGGCTCAAATATCTGGATACAGTTGAAGTTGCTTATGTCTATGGTACTTTTTACATTTTGTCCTCACTTTCAACCCTTTGAAACACGGATCAACATCACTTTCCTTGTGCTGCCTTCAGATACGTTAAGTATTTAAACCTTCAAAGTCTGAATAAATTGGTTTGCTGTCTTTTGTTAAACATAGGAAACATGCAATGGGCAACTTGAGAGGAACTGTTCTGCAAAACGCAAGAAATTAGATTTTAAAAATTATTTTAAAAAGTTAGAGCAAATGTTAAAAAAAAACATATAATTATCATAATTATATATAAAAAAAAAATTTTAGGAATCGTTATTTGTAAGCACTTTTTTCATGTTTCCTTTTTTTGTTGTCCTTTACTTTTTCTTTTGTTTGTTTGTTCAAGTTTTCATGTAAATATTCTTGTGCTTTCTACTTTTTTTGTGCTCATTTTTGGGTCAGTTCCTCTTGAGTTGCTCATTGCTCTTTATCTAAAAGACATCAGGCCGTGTTGCTTAGGTCTCAAAGGGTGAAAGTAATTTACTGTCACTGAGGCAGTTTTATTCATATAAAAGCCCACAATAGGATTCATATTGTTTCCCAAAGTGATCCCAACCTGAAAAGCAGTGAGTGAGAAACAACAGGGAGGAGAGAGGATGAGTATAAAGCGCCCTCTCCTCCTCCTCCTCCTCCTCCTCCTCCTCACACACACGCTGGTGACTGAGAGGTAGACGCAGTGTTTATCATGAGCCGCCCGTGAGATCCAGCAGCAGTCAGTTGTAGTGTGTAAATGGAGGATTCATGTTTTGTTCCCGTTGGATCTAAGCAGCTGACCTGATGTGTGTGTTTGCCTCCAGCAGCAGTGACGGGGACAGACAGTGAGGAGAGGAGGGACGCACATCCACAGACTCAAGTGTGAGGAAGATTTCAGTCCAGCTTTCACTTCGCGCTCACTGCACACGACTTGACTGGTGAGTCCAACTCTTGGCTGTATTTTTTTTTTACTAGCAAAACAATAATTGGCACGAAATTGTGTTGACATTTGTTAGCCTATACAACTGACCGGACGTAAATGAATTATTTTTAAATAATATTTTTGTCTTTCTTATCGTGCCTCGCTGTTAAACATGTGATTTTACACGTTTGGAAAAAAAAACTTTAAACAGAGTTATAGACATGTATAAAGGCGAAAATGCTCTCCTAAAATGAAGGTCAGCAGTCATAGAGAAGTGTTTGGAAACCTTTCACAATAAAACACTCGTGACAGAGAGAAATCCTCTCGGTTTGGACGCTCAGCCGGGCGTTTGATTTGTGTTGCGTTGCGTGCCATTTGTTATCCGTGGCGGAACGAAATGAATAAGCCCTCTGCTCACTGTCACAGGTTGAAGTGAACTCAAGATATGCGTGACGGAGTAGATGTCTCGAGCGCAGATGGAAGAGAGAGAGAGGGGGAGTGGAGTGTGTGTGTGTGTGTGTGTGTGTGTGTGTGTGTGTGTGTGTGTGTGTGCGTGTGCGCGCGTGCGTGCGTGCGTGTGTGCGCGCGCGTGTCAAAACGTGAGAGATTTGGTGCGTAAGCGACCTGTCATGTATCATTTCCCATTCGCTAAACTACCGGCGTTAACGGGCAGCACCAGCGAGCCACGTGTTAGGTGTGTGTGTGTGTGTGTGTGTGTTTGTGCGCGAGGTGGGGAGAGACGTTGAGGTTGAACGCACCAAAGAGTGAGAACCAGAAACATGTAATTTCAAGCTAGGCTGCACCCACAAAATGCAAGGAGCATCAATTAGTTACATTGCTATGTATGGGCACTCACCCTATAGCTTGGAAATCTATTTGGAAGCACTTGAAAAAGCGCTCATTAGTAGTGAATGACATCCAGTTTATTACACAGGTCCTATTCTATAAGTCAGTGTTTCTCAACTTCGGCCTGCGGGCCAATTCTGGCCCCTTAATAGGGTGCTGAGTGGCCACCAATCATTTTCTAATTCACAGTAAAAAAAAAAAAAAAAAAAAAGATTCATGCTGGAAATTGTTTTGGAAATCATAGAAACACTCTAAAATCCCAGAAATGCTTGAAATGTCCTAAAGTCAGAGAAATGTTTGACAATCCTAGAAATATCCTAAAGTCCTAGAAACATATGGGGCTGGTGCAACTGGCCCCTGGCCCCCAAGCCAAGCAAACAAGTTGAGTACCCTGCTACAAGTCATCCTCAGAAAGAGTAAGAAATTTTAAATAATGGCTATATGCATCCTGAGAGTGTACCTCAGGATTTGGTAAATTGATGCCCCAGCCCAAACAGTCTTCCTTTGTTAATAAACTGTTCTTTTTAGAGTGAAATAGGCTGTGTGAGGCGCTGCACCACACACCAATACATCAACGTCATAATTTGTTTTTATCCTCCCCATGCAGCCTCATTAAAACACTGTTTGAGGTGACTACTTTGGTGCTTGAGGGAATCGCACCTCCCTCCAGGCAACTTGACATGCTCCCAGTCTGCTCCTCTGTCTGTCTTCCTCGCTCTCCTCTGTCTGTCTGTGTTGCCACCCCCTCTTCTTTATTCCCTCTTCTTGCTGTCCTTCCCCCATTCTTGGATAGAGTAGAGCTCCAACCCAGTGGGAGGAAAGCCCACTCCCCAGGTCTCAGTCTGTCACCTCTAATTTTCAAATTCAGTGAAACACATCCAGTTTAATGCAGTAATGATGTATTGACGACAATGGGACCATTTTCATTCACATACCTTCCTGTTTTTGCTGTCAAACAATAGCACGTCGATAAAAAGTGACTTAATACAGAGTCAAACTGCTGATGGGCTAAAACCATTCCTTGCATAGACAGTGCACTCACAAGCAGTAGGAATTAATGGCTTCCTAGGCCCATAAAGCCCTATAATAAAGGAGACTGGAAGCCAGTAATGAAAGTTTTAATTGCTGATGCTTGCTATAAATCAGTTAAATGCACCAGGTATAAAAAATAAACACAACCAACTGTATATTACATGCAGCAAAACAAAAACAGTCCTTCTCGGGTGGCTTGTAGTCAGCAGTGATGCCAGAAAGTTTGCGCCTTTTGATAAAAGCTTGCTCAAGACCCTGAAGTGGTCAAATATTTGTAATCCCTGGTCAAGGGGGTGTGCCAAAATTACTCCCACCCCCTTCAAAAAAAAACAAAAAAATTGGCATTCTAAAAGATAAAAATGGAAATGGCAGAGTGCATTAGAGAAAGAGAAAATAATAAGGCAAAAGCTATGCAGGAGGCAGTACAAAAAAAAGACGAAATTTCCAACAGAATTGTGTGACCTGATGGGGGGGGTTCTTTCTTTTTTAAATTTGCATTTATTTATTTTTTTAAATCTTGTGTGTGTGTCCCTTTTTTATCAGTCCGTGTCCCCTCTCTAAATCTGGACATTTTTGCTGGTCTGTGAAGACTGCGTAGGTGGAGCTCATCATGAGTTAGTTCCCCTCAGCTGCAGTTTGAGGAGTTTGAGTCACAGGGTGGATAATTTATCTGTCACTCCGGTCAGAGCGGATCAGATGATTGGATGAGAGGAGCAGCTGCTGTAGAGGCAAAATGTAAAATTTGAAAACCAGGTTAATTAAGCAGTTTCACTTTCACTGCCCCTGGTTTTCTGCTGCTCCCTCTGTGGCCAGAGTATACTCTGTGATCAGAGAGCATTGTAAAAGGCAAAACTGAACAGTCAAGCCTACATACTCTGCCTACAGCGCTCCTAATGAATAGTCCAACTCCAAAAATATGACATCAGTTTATTGTGGCAGATGTTTTGGTGGTGGTGGGTCACCCCAAATAAACGAATGCATGGAAAACCCTACACATACCATATTCTTCTGTTGTTTTTTATTTATTATTGTTCGTAAGCTAAGGTGTTTATTTGTGATCATTTTTCATTAGATCTTGTTTTTGTTAGATATAAATGCATGATGATATCGGCACGTCATTGGTATCAGCAGATATTGGCTTTAAAAGTAAATATTGGAATCGGCCAACATGCTGATTTCTACCGATATTACAAACAGCATTGTATTTCATGTCTCCATCTGCTGCTGGGCCATTATGATAATAGTATGCATAATAAGATGTTGCTTCTGCTACGGAAGAGACTTGATGATCAGTAAAATTAGGTGGGGAAAAAAGTAGAGATATTGGTATTGGTAATTAGCCAAATGAGTTGTTATATATCGGCATAGTGGATATTGGTAAAAAAAAAAAAAAAAAATAGTGTGTATCCCAACAATAAACATAAAAGATTAAAGAAGAAGAGAAATACCTATGTCGTAGGGGGAGGGGGTCCACCCAGAGAAGCTTGCCGAGGGCGATGAATGTGCTAGGTCCAGCACTGACGCTGGTCTCTCTTCAGTATTTAAGATGCAATGTTCATGTTGAAAAAACTACCACGTCAGACAATCAAGTCCTTGTACCCCTATTTACTCTGACCTCCCCACATGTTACATTTTGCTGAATGCCACATTACTTCTTGCGTTGGCATCTGTTGTTAATGCTAATTCACAGGAGACAGTGTTGTGAAGACTCATGTATGAAGCTGGATGGCATTTTCTCTGCTAAGCCCATAATTATTGGGATGCTTCAAAGTGCATTATACCGTGACCACAGGAAATACTGATTGACTGGCTGGTTAAAGTATTATAATGGGACTAGAGCGAGACAGTGACACTGGGCCAGTTTATTGGCATTCGTTAGTTAATTCATATACATCAGTGTCGGTGATCATAGCGGCTGATGAATAACCATATGCAGTACAGAAACATCAAAGATATGTTTGAGGTCATTTAGAAACAGTGTCATTATTGCTCACTTTTCATCATACCAGCTGTTGCTACCTGTAGCTAGTCAGCACATTAGTGGATTCTGATAGGTGGATTTAAATATATACATGGTAGCTATAAAATCAATGGCTAGGACGATATAAAGGTTTCAGAGGAAAAGATAAAAAAATGAACTATTGGAGAGCCTCTCTGATGGTTCAGTCTATATTTACTGTTAATTTTCTGAAGTCTATGCCCATCTGTAACTCACCCTCTGCAGGGGATGAATGTTGCCTCTTGGAAAGCAGACATCCCCCAGCCTGAGTGGCATAGGAGGTAGCAGAGCAGTGGCACAGCGCAGACGGATTATGCTCTCGCGTAAATCCGCTGTCATTTCAAAACTCTCAGTTACAAGAGATTCTCTAATGAGAAGCCCTCTGCTGCTCCCTGTCTATCTCCCCTCTTCACTCCGTTCTCTCGTTTTCACTTCTTTTATCTGTCTCTCTCTCTCTCTCCCGTCTCTCCCCGTTAAATGGATGTTTTTTGCTGTCAAGGCCTTTTTCTGTCTGTGTGTTTGTGTGAGAGCAAGCGAGAGATTCTGTTTGAAGTGAACATGTAGAGGAAGAAGGCCTCATATGTTGCAAAAAAGGCCTCGAGTCTTGAAGGCGACTGAGTCTCTCCGGTACTACAACCACCTTGGTTCTACGTTGTGTCCAATTACAGATATCTGCTTCTAAACCGCACAGACAGAGTTCACCGGTTAAAGCGAGGCCTTTTTGTTTTGAAACAGAACCCTCAGCGCACAATAAAAAGGATGATGAGATGTTGGATCAAACAGTAGAGCTGCAGGCTAGTCTAGACCAAGACTTGAGCCAATCAGGTTTTATTTGAGAGCAATAAAACCAACTGCCACCAGCAAAATAGTAAGCGAGTTATTCCAAATTTTTAGGATTTTTCTTTTTTTTCTTTTAGCTCTGAATAATACATTATGCATTAATACAGTTTTGAAAATTGAGATGATTTGCATTAGGGTGGGGTAGAAAGTGGATCTAAGGAAAGACTTACTAATAGAAGAATGCAAACGAACCTCCACAGACATTTCTGTCTTTCCTGATAAGTCATTATGTTCATATTTTGACCCCATCTTTCCTCTACATTTTTTAATTTTCATCCCCTTTTTTTAATATCCAGCCAGAGATGAACCCTGCTGAACGTCCTCACATTAACCTGCCCCTGTTGCAGACAGAGTGTAGCACAGCCCTGGAGGGAAAATGTTTGGGAGCGGATCTACATGATCCAACTTAGTCATAACCGAGGGCCTACTTGACTGGCTCGCTGTTTGTCTGGAAACATTGTAGTAGTTTTATGGGACTGTAGAGGCTCAGCAGGGGGGGACTTCAGCTGTGAAAACTCACTGGGCCAGCAGACAGAAGGAAAGGACAGACAGTGTTTGGAGGGTGTGTGGAAGGGCATGATTTTAATGTAATGACAGGAATGATTGAGGACAGCGGTGCCACCAAATATCTTTCATAGGGGTGGCCAGATGGGGCCACTGAATCTCTTTGGGTGACACACCAAAACTGAAAGCCATAACTGAATTTCAGGAATTCGATCATGTTGTTGAAGTATGTTGACTATTTGAAAACTATCTCAATATGGGAGTTAACCCCTTGAAACCTGGATTGATGCCTTTTTACAAGCATTTATGATATTTGTGACACCTGATCAAATTAGTTTGATTTCTTTTGAAAACAAGGCAGTGAGCAACTTGGCAAGAAATGTCCTGCAAGTTGCCACAAATTTAGCAAAAGGTGATAAGAAAAATAACATGAACAAGAAGACTGAGGATAAATCACCAGAGAAGTAGCCACAGAAAAAGACAAAACTTGTTGAGGTAATGATTTATTCTAATTAAATATTCATTTTAGTACTTACCTTTTTTTCCCCAGGTTAATTACTTGTGTTTGTTTTCAGTTTTCTTTTTACTTTTTGTGTGTGCCAATTTTCAAGGCTTTTTCTTGTAACTCTTACTAACTAACTCTTTTTGGGTCATTGCTTACAAAGTTGCTCAATGCCTTTTTTGATATGTTCTACAAAGAAACCAGGCCACTTTGTTCAGGTTTCAAAGGGTTAGGGAATCACATACTGACATGCTTTTCTGCAGTTGAGAGTTTAAAGGACCCCAAATTTTAGCCTGACTCTGGAGCGATGTATAGCCCCCTTTTGGACAAGCCACAATGACATGATTGATACCAGTTGATTCCAGGAACAAAACATTTAATGGCAACAAGAATACTGAAGCTTAGGGGAGACTGGCCGATATCCATAGAACCCATTTTCATTCAGATATCTTGAGGCTAAATTTGAAGTGCTATTTAGTCCCCTTCTCGACCAGCTATGCCAATATGGTTGTTACCAATGGATGTCTTAGGTTGTCTAGTTTCACAGATACCACTACCTTCTAGCTTAAAAAAATGAGCATGTAGCAGCCTCTTAAAGACGGTCATATCGGCCTCTGTATATTTTTGAGGCCCTGGAGGTGCCACTGATTGAGGAACTGATTGTGCGACAGTGATCAACTAAAGGACAGAATCGGGAGACTAGAGTTTTGGGAAGAGGTTGAAGGGGCAAGACTGGAGGAAAGTTGATACATCAAAAGTGGACAGATGGAGTGAAAGTAAAAGTCAAAATGAGCTGGTAATAAAATACTAAGGTTCTTGTTAGCAGGGGAATGAAAAGAATGTTAGAATGACAAAAATGGCTAGTTTACTGTCAGACTAATCAAGACCATTGTACCAGTAGAAAGAAGGGAGTTGTCCTAATCAGGATAGTGGACAGGAGCAGAGCAGAGGCCGAAGAGAAAGAGGTGATTAAGGCACGGGTCAGACAAGATGACACATTGAAGAGCTAATGGTGTGAGAGTTTAAGAGGGGAGCAGACGGGTCAAGAGGAGAGGGAAGGATAATGGGAGGGAAGAATGAGATAAGATACACTGTTGCCTCTCTTTTTCTCCTCCTCTGGAAGCTTTGCCTCCTCCGTCTCTCCTCGTTTGTCCTCATTATGAAAGACCACGTTGTATTGAAAGAATAATGACTCTTAATTGCTTGTTCTTTTCAAAATTTAAAATGACAGAGTGCACTGTCTCAAGACAGATGAGGTATGAAAATGTATCGCGGATGCTGCCTTTTGCAACTTTGTAACCTTTTCGAAATGCACGTACGGCGCAATCAAAGCTGTAAGTCACCAAACGTGCGCACACACACACACACACGAACACACACCAGGCTTAATGTCGCCTGTTAGGATCGTTAGCTGAGTTAATGTCTGTACACTTGGCCCAATGGGAGTTACTGTGTCATTCTCCATGCTCCCTAAACAGATACAGAGATGCAGATATAGACCTGCCTCTAGGGAAGACATATGCACACACACACCACACACACACACACACACACACACACACACACACACACTCGCACACACAGACATGTAGATGCGCACCTCACCGTGCGGGTCTTACAAGCCGTGGCAGACGGGGATATTTAGCGTAACTGTGGTGATGGTTTGAGGGTACAGACGCTGTCACATCCAATTAGCTTTACAAAATTTGACCACGCCCTTTTTTGTCCTGTCTTTACCCCACTCTCTTGTCCTCTCTTCACACCTGACACCCATTCATCATTCCTGCACTTCCAATTCCCAAATCATTTGTCCCACCTCGCTTCTTCTTGCTTTTCTTTTCATGCAACTCAAATCTTTGGGTCTAAATTGCCTGTTGAAATTCAGAAGAGGAGGAATTTAAAAGGAAATTTCAAGCTTTCTCCAAATTGTATTTCCAATCATCCACCCTTGAGGGTATCTACTGGTCCTTACGCAATCTGAAAAACTCTTACAATAACACAGATTTCTTTGTGCTTCAAGGCTACCCTTGGATCAACATTTAAATTGGTTAGCAGTGAAATATGTTTAACGTCTCTCCTCTCCTCTCCCCGTCTATCTAGTCTCATGTCGCTTTGCTTGACAGGGCAGGAAATCGGTCTCATTTCTGCTTTAATTCGTTCTGATCAAACATGTCGCTCCCAATCAGCCCCATTTGATTAGGAGATGCCCGTATCACAGCCCACCAAGCAGGTAATGGCTGACACTTTCATATTTCAGTTTTATTGCAGTGTGTGTGTGTGTGTGTGTGTGTGTGTGTGTGTGTTTGAAAGTGAGAGAGAGAGAGTTAGAGACGCACATATTTCCCACAGCTTGAGCTTGCACGTGAGCAATAGCGTTCAGACTTGTGTGCGACTATCACACACACTATTGGAAGTGCTAATGTGTTCTGTATATTTAGAAACTCTATCAATTTCACGTCTCCTACTCCAGTCTCTGTTAGCACCCTCCTCTGTTTTTCTCTTTTCATCTCCTGTCTTTTTTTGATGTTCTCTCCTCTCCTCTCCTCTCCTCTCCTCCACAGAAATATGGGTTGTAGGCTTCCTAAGTTCCGGAAGGCAGAGGAGAGGCGAAGCCCGGGCAATATCTACTCCACCCTTCGACGGCCTCAGGTCGAGACTAAAGTGGGCGTGGCCTACACCTACCACTTCCTGGATTTTCTGTTGGGAAAAGAAGGTATGAACACAACTGTCCACATAATGTCAATCATTTTCGTAGAATAGTTCTCCTGCGAGCACTCAGTGTTGTATACTCATTCATGTGCAGAGTTTTTCCTTTGTCCTTTTTGGGTTGGGCTTGTGAAACCCAGTGAGATTTGTGCTTCATGTGACTTCACTTGACTTCTCCCACACTTGCATACTTGGAATAGTCATGTGTTACTTGTTTCTTCATGTGACACTTCTCTATCAAAGATATTGGACACAAAAAAATGGGTGAGGATGATGATCTAGCAACTGAAGATTTTTTAAAATCTTTTGCAGGGACATAAAAATGTTTTATTTATGATCACAGGATAAACTTTTCCTTCACATCCCATTATCTTATCCCCTTATTCTCTGAGATGATTGATGATAACATGACTGATGTTAACAGTGGTGCCCCAGTGGGGGGGGGGCTGGGTTGACCAGGGCCCTCTTGATACAATTGCTGGCTTCCCCTTTGGCCCCCTTGGGGAAAATAATTGGGGGCCAACATGCGCTCATTTTTTGAGCAAGGGGTCTTTGAACGCTCACTGCAAGATATGTGACTGAAATGGGTTCTAAAGGTACTCCCTAATGTTGAGAAGACTTGTTCCCAGTAACTGTTTCGTTCCTCACAATCAGTTTACTCCTTTCAAATTAAGGCAGTGGACTTGACTTTTTAAGGGAAGGAAAAACATCACTTTATGAAAAAAATTAATCTACTAATGTGTAGATATATACAACATTAAAGCAGGATTGTTGTAGAACTTAACATAAACTGTACTTGTATTAGTCTATGCATATTGGATAAATACTCATACTAGCCGTAAAATAAGAAACGAATTTATCCAATTTTTGAGCTCTCCACATTGACATAGTTTTTATCTAACCTTTACACGTTAGCTGCATAAGCAAACTCCTGAATTCAGTCGTGGCTTTTGATTTTAGTGCGCCACTCTAAGATTTTCAGTGGCCACATCTGGCCACCCCAATGAAATATGTCTTTCTCAACAGTAAAACAATGTGGGTAGCATCCATTGGCTTATTTTATGCTAAAAATCCCACAATGCAGTGCCTCTGTGCTCCTAAAATGTAAAGTAAAGATTAATAAGTTTCCGAATTGCCTCACAGTAGAGAAACTCACTGAGTGTTTATTTTGTCACTGGGGAGCAGTGAATGAGTGAGTGATAGAGGAACTGATTTCAGAAACAGCTCAAATTCAAGAAACACAGCAAATCTTGGCTGTCGGATGCAGCAGGCAGTCTCTATTCAGATTTGATTCACATTTGTCCCACTTCCACTCTGGCGAGGACAGTCTCCAAGGAATGTGTCTTCACATTTGGTCACAATTCAAAGGAATTACTGAGCACCTTGTTGCTTGTACGGTTGTCTACTTTCCGTTGAACCCTTTTCTGCATCGTCATCCTGAACTCTGGCTTCAGTGTTTGTGTGTTCCACTCGTAAAATAGCCACAGTTGCTATTCCAACTTTAACCAGTTAAAATGAAATGTTTAGGTCAGCAACTCTGCGGAACTGTGTGTGTTTTTTTCGTACTGTAAGTATCTTGAGGGTGAAAAGTGGCTTATAAGCTGAAGTTGTGTCTTTGTGCAGCTCCTGTTGCAGAGAGTTCAAAGACTTCTCTGATTCTCAGATTCAGCTATATTGTGCACCGTGCAGCCGTGCCCTCCAACTATCCCCCTGCACCTCCCTCGCAATATGACAATACACTAAAGCTGATGTGTTACAATAACACAGTTGAACTGTGTGTGTATTTTTGCAAATAAGAAAAATAGTGATAATGTGTGGGTGTGTGTTTGTTTGTGTGTGAGTGTGTGTGCATGCTTGAGGCGTCTTGAGGATGTTTGATGAGAATCCTCCAGAGGCATCTGGTTTCTAAAAATACTAATTCTGCCATTGTGTTGGTGTGGACTGTGAAGAGATAGAAGAGAGGGATGGAGCGAGGAGGAGAAACAGATAGTGTTAAAGCCGATTTTTTTTTTTTTTTTTTTTTTTTTAAACAACCTCTTTTTCCTTATGGCTTAATGTTCCTACAAGCCTGCTCCATGCTCTCCTTCACCCGACAAGCTGAAACAGGTGCAAGTAGCTCACTGAAGTCCACTTTTGTTTTAGAGCACTTTCCAATGCAACACTGTAACAGACAGCAGGCAGAACGCCACAGCCAAGTGGCAATGGTCTGTTTGCCAGTCGGCTTCATTTTCAGCCAGCCCTATTATGTTTGGCAAATTGGTTAGGCTGTAGTGTTGGCTGGGAGAGATCTGGCAACTCGGAATGGTGATGGTGACCAAAACAGACAATAGACACACAGGATTTGCTCGTCTTTCTCTTTGCTAAAGGCAGGAGCAGATAAATTGTCTAATCGCACGGGCAGCAGCGGCACACACATAGATACAGACAGACCGCACACACACACACTGTTCAGACAAGCAGCGATGGCGGCTCATTCACGCTCACACAAAACACTTTTATAGCACTTTAGTCAACAGAGTTAGTGTTATCTTTCAACCGACAGGCAGGTCATTTATATGGTAAACTCACTGACGCCACCTGAGCTGCTTAAGATGGGTATACTCTATTTTAGGATAAACACAGCTACTGTGAATTGATTGTGTTTGTGTGTGTGTGTGTGTGTGTGTGTGTCTGTGGTTGTGAGTAGGTGTATGCCTGCCTCTCTCTCTCTCTCTCCCTCTCCATTTGTGATAGAGAGACCAAGAGAAGTGAAGGATTCCTGAAGGATTATCTGATTGTTTGTGGAGATTGAGAGACCTCATTCCCAGCAAAGGGATTTATTTGTATTTGTGCGTTTGTCCGTGTGTGTGTGTATGTAGGAGGCAGATAGAGGAATCTGTATGTCAGTCCATGACATTGAGGAAACCCACGGTCAAATCCATGCTTTAATTCAATTTGGCTTCTATTAATGACATTATTTTCCTGCCAGCGTGACTTGATGACTCCTACACAGTAGTGAAAAACAAACATCTTTGCCGGCATCACTTGGTATGTGAGTCTAGGTGGCTGTTTATTAAACTAAGTTATGTACTTTGGAAGAGGAGTTTAAATGTTGGAATGAAGAGGAGTGCAGCGTGGTTTGTAACATGACCTTTGACTTGTGAGTGATGAAACTCACCAGAAACAGTGTTGCTGATAATGTAGTGTAAGCCTTTGTTTTATGGGCTTTGCTCTAACTGCAGGAGTGTTGCAGCTGAGAAATATTTCCGTGTGACTAAGCCCGACTTGCTCACACTGGGTCAGAGCGACCCTGTGGTGAACACAGGGAGGATGAGAAAAAATGTGTTCAGTGTTTTAGGCATTTGTTCTGTGCTTCTCACATGGAGAATGTATTTGATTTTCAGCTTCAAAACCAAAGTCTTATTCTACAGAAGCCTCTCACCAATCTGCTGTACCTCGACATGCACCTTTACAATAGGTGCCATGATGTTCATTATTCCTATTTTAAAATGGATTGGTTACCCTGACATGTCGCCATGGATGTCGAGTATGAAATGTAAGAGCCAGGTGTGACATTTTAACCCTCCTTTGTGTCGAGGCTGTGCTCAGATAATGAGCGGAAGAAAGCGCGTAGCATGAGCAGAAAAGAGGTAGAGTGGAGAAGAAAAAAAAAGCAGAGTAGAAGGGAGGCAGAATAAAGTCAAGGAGGTGCGACAGTGAAGGTGAGAGAATGAACTTCACATTAACAATAAAAAAAAAATAAAAAAAACAGGTTACCAGCGTGTGTTAGTAGGGTCTGGAGCGAGGAGGGAAGCAGAATGTCTCCAGAGCGAGGAGGTGTGAGAACGAGTGAGCGAGCGGGAGTCAGGAATCTGAGAATGTGTGAGGAAGTAAGTTAGGTGTGATGCTGCGTGACTAACGCTGGTCTCTGGAGCAGACAGTGAGGAGCTGAACTCTGCTGATGACTTTCTGCCTCCCCGCAGAGACAGAGACCCACTCGGCTCATTAAAACTTACAACATGTGTCTAACGCTCAGCGGCGTGTGTGGGCGTGTGTGCCTGTGTGGCTTTTTGCTACTGTACACCTGTGGGCAAGTTTATTTTGATTGGAGGTACATATCTGCTGTGCTTGTGTGTGTACACGACCTACACATGAATTCTGCGATAGATTATTTCCTCTGTTGACAAAGACTAATACATCCTCTCTGCCTTATGTGCTACATCTTTCCTATCTGATGTATTTGGCTCAGAGAGCAGGCGAAGCGAAAATCCATCACTTTGCGAGATCTTTGCTGCCTGACACACTTTTCCAGGCAAACTTTTTTTTTTTTTTTTTTTAAATTGTTCAAACCATTTCTCTGGATAGTGCTTTTTTGCAGTTTTAGTCCCATTGAGAGACAACCTAATAGCCAAAATAAGTGTTGACATTGTACCTTTGTGCTAACCACAGATATGTAACATTGACATTGGTACGTTATTTTATAGTGGGTATGGTGAAATTTTGTTTTTTAACATTTCAACAATTCCGTGGTTAACGTGTGGTTATGTTTAGGCACATAAACCATTCGATTATGGCTAGAAAAAGCCAAATGTGGCTTAAAAATCTCAGTTTTGGAACCACAATAATGGTTGCAAATGCTGTGGATTTCCACAGTTGCTGCTCAATACGCTGGTGATAAGTTGCTATAAAAAGAAAAAAAAAGGAAGAAAGAAAAAGAAATCTTACTGCTGTCTAGCTAAAAACGCCTGGTTTTGATGGCAGAGTTGCTGCTGGAAAATCAGTTGATGTGTCACTTAAAAAAAAAAAAAAAAACGTTTCTGATCTATCGCTAAAAAACCACCCAGTTTTTAATGGAAAAATTGCAGCTGGAGATGCCACCAGTGTGTTGTTTTTTTTTTTAAAGAAATGTTGCCACTGACTTACTTAAAAAAATCCAGCTTTGGTTGCAAAATTGCTGCTGGAAATACTGCTGATGTCTCTATGAAAAAATACAGATATGCTGCTGATGTCTCGCTAAAAAACACCCCATAATGCTGCCAATGTCTTGCTAAGAAACACCAAGTTTTGGTGGCAAAATAGCTGAAAGAAATGCTGCCATGTGTCACTAAAACGACACCCGGTTTGAGTGTTTGTTGGTCCGCAGCTTGGCAGCTTTCTCACCTAGGTGTCACGCCTCCACATCCCAGACAGCTTATATAAATATAATCAGAATTATGTCACTCCAGAAATGTTGCTAAGATACATGTGAGATGCACAAATGGAAACAATCGTGGTTTGCAGAAATGTACAATGCCAACATTTTCTTCTGGTGACTGGGCTGTGAGAGAATACCAGCAAAGACGGCACACTCACAGCATCACACGTACATTGATACTTTATGCGCCTTAAGTGCCACTCTGTCTTCTCCTGCTTGTACTGTACTTGTCAGCCATTTTTGTCAGACATTTCCTCTGAAGCAGGCCTTCTGAGGAGACCAGGCCTCATTTTGACAAAGCTCAGATGCTGACCAACATCTCTCACAGCCCCCGCGGCTGCATTCCGAAAAACAGTAGGGAGCTCCTGGCTCCAGGAAGCTGATTATTTTATAGTCACTGTTTTGGCACATATCCTTGCCTAAAACCTCTGCAAGTCATTAGAAGGCTATTTAAATAAACGTGAACCTCCAGCAAGCACAGGGATAAGCCTTGAGGTTGGCTCTGAGTAGTAATCCCCATGCATCACCTAGCAGGCTTAGTGCAAACTCTTTCTTTCTCGTTCACACACGCACACAGGCAGAAGAGATGGCCCCTACACACTGGCTGAGATACAGTGGCACACATACACTACAGAATATGCTTTACAGTACACACACAGAAATACAAGGATTTTGTACAAGGAATTAATAAGCCCTTTCAAGCGACTAGAGGGAAGGGGGATGACTCTCACAACTTTGAATGCAGCTTGTGAAATCCAGGGTCAAAAAATGAGGCGTTGCTTGCGATAAACAGTGGCTGTCATGTCGTCAGAGCTTCAGGGTGGAGATGGGAATAGCAAAGCACCCTTGGATTTCTGTATCTCACTTTTAAACATGCATGTATGGATGCAGATATTCCCACTCCATTACATACTGCATATCCCCACACTCTTCTTGTCCGATCCTCAAAGTCACGAAAAACACTCCACTCCATCAGCCGTCTCCCTTAAAGGAATACTTCACCCCATAAAGTACTCGCCCAGTGTTATGTTGAATTATGAAGAAAACTTTTTGTTTTTCTTGCATGCCTCCACAAAAATGGATACATTTTTTGATTAAGTAAAAGGACTCAATGTTTAACACCAACAACATTTATTCCAAAACATCTGTTTACAAACTCTCACACAACTAGTGCAGTGTTGTCTACGTCTCATTTATCCAATTGTATGCTCAGTTCAGACCACCCTCTCCGAAAAGGAACTGAAAGTAAAACGTGTCGATGCCCTCTTCAGACTCCACTGACAAAAACAGTAATTTTACCTCGCTGAACATGGGAGCTGCTGATCTATCACTGCCTTAATCAGTTATTGTGGTACTGTAGCATTTTCAAAGGTCAGTTCTGATTCAGCAAAGTCAAACACAAACAAACAGATATCCAGATATTTGGGCCAAGACATCCCCCATTCACTGGATATTTAGGCTAATCTCTTTAAATATGTATCACATATGAATGTAGATAGTGGAAAAAAAAGCTAAAAGAAAGGTAAATCATCATCAGACAATAGCCGATGGGTTCAGAGATTGCATATGGGCCCATGTATTTTGTCTGTTCACACATTTTTTTCACTGAAATGTGGTTGGTTAATGCTAAAAATGGATTAGACAGTGGTAGACCAGCAGCTCCAGTGTTTAGAGAAATAACATTGCTGTTTTTGTTAATGGAGTCTGGCTTTGAAGAGAACTTAGATAACTTTCATTTTTGGCTCAGTTTGAGAAACAGCTGTCAGTTTAGGAAGTACTGAGCACACTAATGGATAAATGAGATGTGGACTGTACTGCATGAGTCATGTTAAGCGTTGGTAAACATATGTTTTGATATAGATTTGCTGCTGTTAACCTAACATGGAGTGAGTTACTGACATACAAATGGTCATTTTTGGGAGGCAAAGTATTCCTTTAAACATATATGCTCACACACAATCTTTGCACACTCCCAGCACTACACCTCCCTGCCCCTTACGAGCTGGCACTATAAAACTCCACCCGGCTTTTCTGCCCCTGAGCCGTTCCCATGTTCCCATTCTGGAGCGGAATTGCAGCCTTCCTTTAAATCCCACTGTGGCAGACAGTATAAATGAAGTCGCTTCCCAGCCTAAAGCGCCACATAACACTCTAATAACTTCTGTATGCCTTGCCTGAATTAGCTGCGATGCCTTGCCCGCGTGTTGTCGGTGGGTGAGTGCCAGCCGTGCGCAGCTAATGACAGCTAATGACTGTTTACGGCGAAAGGATCGTTGTTATCCCCCTCCACCACCCCGCCCCAGTCTCCAGCTGTTATTATTATTATCATCACTGTACTGCTTTTGATAAGTCCCCACAGACACCCGTTTAAGTGTTTGCTTGATGAAAGGCTCTCGTGGTTCCAAGCAGTTATGCCAAGATGATGTGATGGTTGTATTTTCTCAGGGAGTTTTTCTCCCATTGTTTTAACCGAGGTGGGAGTCAAGAGAGTGTGTGTTCACATGCTTGTGTCCTAGCAGGCTGGCCAGCCTCTTATGTGTGTATGTTTGTGTGTATGTGTGAACACGCCAGATGATGGAGAACAAATTGAAAATGAGATGGCTTGCACATCTTTTTTTTCCTCTCCCTCTGTGTGTGCATGTGTGTGTGTGTTTTTGTGTGGGTCTAGTTAATTTATTCAGGTTATTTTCTCTTCTCCAGACCCATGCAAATGAGATTGAATGGGAAAGGATGACAAGCATTCAGGCACAAACAGACAGCCTCATCTCTCTGCTCTCTCTCTCTCTCCAACACTGCTAACTGCCTCTCTCTTTCTGTGTCTCCCTTTTCTTCACTTCTCTCATCTCTTTTTCCACGCTCCTCTCTCTCCTGAACACACCTGGCTTCGCTCAGCGATACAGAAACACACAGCCATGCATGCACGTGTTCCCTTAAAAGCCCCGTGAACAGAGAGGGAGCTTTACTACAATGTGCCGACCCTGAGAGGGCGGTTCTCACAAACATTGTGCTCTCCCTGGTGGATTTGCAGTGACAGTTTGCTCCCATACGATAAGCTCTGCTTACCATTTCCACTGAAGTAAAGGGGTTTTCTTTCCATTGTGTTTGGTAATAAGGGAACCGGCTCTGTGTTAGCGATTGGTGCTAATACCACACGCCCAAACAGGCAATGTGATAGCATTGTTTTTCCAACCTTTTGATGTATGTGTGTGTGCATTTTGACTATATTCAACTGCCTGTTAGTCTAGGTGAAAAATATGTTTATCTGTGTCTGTAATATGGATGAGTGTGTGTTTCCAGCATGCATATACATGCATCTGTGTGTCTGTGTGTGTGTTTTCCAAAAAGCAGGCTGCTGGTGACAGTGAGGACAGAGGCTAATAGTTCTGGTGTAATTAGTTTCAGATTTAGCGTGAAGATGCCATGTGTTGTTGTTCAGGGGGAATTATCATAATGAAACATGCTCGGTCTTTGTTTCTTCACACCCTTTGTCCCTGTTTCTCTTTCCCCCTTCTTTTTTTCTTCCCTCTTTCTCTTAGTTGCAGCTCTTGCCTATTTCTTTACTATTTTTTTCTGCCTCTTTTGCAAACTGTCACGTCCATGTGTTGACTTCTTATTGTCTAACTATGTGATTCTCCCTCCCCTCTCACCCATTGTCCTCCCTCCAGAGGTGCCGGTGTCGTCCGTGCTTTGTCTCTCCTCTGTGAGAGAGCTACCAGTTCAGGTCAGAGAACTCTATGCGCAGGGTTTTGTCCTGGTCGCCGTCCATCCATTTGTCCATCCCTGTGGCCCTCGTCACGCACACATCCAACGCCAGCTCCACAGGGCCGTGCTGGTCCGAGAGACTCCGAGGTACGCACACCAAACACACCTTTGTCTTTAGCAGGAACACCACTTTCATAGAGAAAACAGGTTTGGGAGTAAGGATTTATGCAGCAGATTGATTAAGATAAATGAGCTTTTCCATCTGCAGCCAGATTTATATAATAGTTAGCAGCTTTTGCAACTTCATTGTTTTGACATGGAAGCCAATTGAGACCCATTACCACAAGCAAAATTCTGCACCTCACCTCTTTCTCTTGATGTAAAATTAATTGCCGATGAGTCAGCCACAAAAAAAATGTCTAACTTTAGCTCACTGTCCCAATTCTTTCACTTTTGACTGTACATAATAATATAGTGTACTGTGTGACTACACTGCTTGCTGTGTATCTCTTTTGTAACCCAGTTATTCTCTCAGAAAAACTATAATATTCACATCTATATTTGAGCAGAGCATTATGGTCATACTCTCCTACTATCAGCTCTGGTACAGCATGAAAGCTGAGCTTTATTCTCAGCAAATCATTGTGGAAGTTATTGACACATCTGCTCCAAACGCCAAGTACATGTACGCAGAGACCTCTGAAGTCCCTATTGTGAATACAATTGTAGCTCCATTTCAATTTGAGTCTTAAATAATGTCAATCTTTTCCATTCTCACACCAGTTTTGTCTTTATATATTTATTGTTTTTTTTGGGGGGGGGGGGTTTAGAGGCATCTGGCAGTGAGGACTGTAGATTGTAGCTAAAAATTTCCCCCATGTGCCAAGTATGATCTCCCAGTTAGGATTCCTTCAGTGTCCATTGGAGGTTTTTACTGGGAGCCAAATTACCTGCAGAGGTCTCATCCTCTCCAAAACATACAAACCAAAAAGTTAATACTGCTTAAACACTGAGTAAAGCAGTTTCAGAAAAATCTGTGTTTCTCTGATGCTGTTGAGCTCATGGCGGACAGTCACTAATTCAGCACCTGCTAACGCGTGCTCACCCTTTTTTCTCTAAAATCCAGATGTTCAGGAGGCTTTTAGTGGGAGCCGAATAATTTGCAGCAGTCTCCTTCTCTCCTAAACAAATGGATTTAAATAGTAAAAACACTGAATGAAGCAGTGTCATGTTAAAAATCTGTGTTTTTCTAGTGCTCGTCGGCTCAGCCAGAGAGGCTTCCAACCAAAGTGGCTGATGCAAAAACTGAATTAACCATATCTAGAGCCAGTGTTTCATTGGTCCATTAAATGTCATGGAAATGTTTTGAAATTTTGTCCATTAATATGTGGGGAGATTGGATAAAAGTAACATCCATATAACTCAGGGATCTTATATCCTAGTATTTATTGTCAAACTTTATATATAATTCCCTAAAACACAATTATTTTCTGACAGTTCCCAAACATATGTGAGTGATCTACAATACATCAAATGATCCACCCTCCCTCCAACATATCTGACAGATATCAGCTTATAGAACTTCATGATAATTTGGATGAAGAAATGTCTCTGTCGTATAGAGACGGGGACCCCTGTGGATCAGTCTTTGTGTCTCTTCACTTAAATAACCATATGTTGTCACTTACTCTTCGCAATTAAAGGAGTTACTTTGCTTAGCCCACAGTTTTGGGCATCCTGCCGCGTACTGTGTACGCTTTGTAATGTGAATTCAAGGCGTAGGGTACTGTATACACACTCACTCACACGCAAACACCGATGCACACACACACTCTAGTGCACAGGCAGGTGCCGGGCTGCTCCTTTGATGCCCCTCCTGCCAAGTGGTCCTGCTGCTTCCTGGCACCTGTCACCGTGGAGACGGTTGATTGCATCATCAGCGCTCGCCAGAGGGGAACGGCACGCTGAAAGAGAGAAACCATCTCTCCATCCTTTCATCTGCTTTCTTCAGTGATGGCCGTCCCCCCTTTTCTTTTGTCCTCCTCACCCCCCTCTGTCCCCTATAACTCCGCCTTTTATCTCCCCATCGCCGCCATCCCCTTTCATCAAAAACCCTAAAAATGAAAGAAAAACAATCTGACAGATCTAGTGTTTCAAATCTAGCTGAGAATGTCACTCACGCCTCAGAGCACAAGATATTACCACGGCCTTCCCACTGACCTCAATCCAAATCTGAAGAGGCGTATCTGAATACTCCTTTTATGATGGTGTCTTGCAGTGGGAGCAGAAGGAAATTCAGTCCCTTTTTCTATCTAATGAATCTATTGTGATTGTGGTGAATGTGTGCTCTCCTTAAATGGAAAGTTCAGCCTGCACCAGAATTGACATTATGTTTTTGCTGTGATCATTCTGGGTCAATGAGTGCTCGTGAACATGAGCATGTCAGCAAGAATCTCATTTAGACTGTAATGTTACTGGGTGATGGAACTGCTCTGGTGATAATGGAGAGAAAAACAAACCTAAAGGAAATGCAATGTAACAGTACGAGAACATTTGACATGTTTTGGTTCATAAGAGAGGAATTGAACTGAAATAAAGGACATGATTGATGCTTGATACTATATATTTGTCTGAATTGTGTTATTTTTCACCCTGTAGTTCAGAGAAAAGCCAACTGAGGTGGGCAAGACATCGTCTGGAGACAGATGTGTGTGTGGCAGGTCACCAGGCTGCTGACCCAGAAGTGATCCAGAGCTACGTCAAGAGAGTGAGTACGAATTTTGCAATCAGTGTTCTGCAGAATACGTCTAAGGGGGTAAAAAATATTTTTTTTAATTAGTGTGATAACCAGGATGTGCACCATGGCTTTAATATAAATCTTCGCCCGCATCATTTCGGTCATTTTGGGAAATACCATGTGCATACACATGATAGTGCATGTAAAAGTTGAGCTGTGCTTGTAATTTTCAGCCTGACAGGCAGTGGTGCATGTAACTGCGGCTTCCAACTCTCATGCATTGACTGCAAGACCATGGCAATTGACAGTTTTCACAGGCTCTCATGCCACATGTCCTTTTTCTCATGCAATGAAGAACAAATTTATAATTGATAATGGCGCAGTGCAAAAAGAGGACACTGTCAGCGCACGGACAGACAAGACAGAGCAGCGCAGTGCAACAACAGCACTGTGTAAAACACTGTGGTCAATTCATTTTGTGACTGTACCAAAAGAGGACAAAAAAGACAAAGCAAGACGCGTATTTCAGCTATTTACTATTTAAAACACTTCCACATACATGTAGCGTTCTTGAGTTTGAACTCTGCTTGTGCATTGCAGTGAGATGTCGAAGTGTGCTACTCACCTGTAAATGAGTCTATATGCATAAGTGTTTTAAATAGTAAGGTTCTAGCAAAAATACGTGTTAGGAAAATGCATGCTTGTGTGAGAGTTTGTAAAAGGATATTTGGTTTTAATTTTGCTTCTGTGCTCCCATTTATTTCCATTCATCAGGAGTGTTTATTTCTGGATTCACAATGCTTCAGTTAAATGAAGAAATATTTTAAATCAACACTCGTTATTTGTGTGGTGGTACAAGAGATGCACTGATCCAGCCTTTTTTCCCCCCAATACCTGAACTTCGACTGCCTATGCAAATCTGATACCTGTTCTTTTTTTTGTCACAGTCTGTTTCCCAATTTGTTAAGACTTTTGGGAAGACTGGGCTAATGTATAAGACTCATTTAAGTAGCCTTTATAAATAAGCCTGTCTTTGTTTTCACTTTTTCAGATTATTGTTTTGAAGACTGTGTTTTCTTGGTTTTGGGGTTTCAGTTTATTGTGTTATTTCCCCTCCTGTGTTCGTGTGTTGCTTTTCCCTCTTTTACCCATCTGCGCACCTGCCCTGCATCAGCCTCGTTTATCCTTCTTTTCATCTGAGTTTCTTCCTGCCATCTACACACCTGCCCTGCATCAGCCTCGTTTGTTCCTCCCTGGTCCCACAATTTTCTCAGCCAATCAGCTGCCTGCCTGTTCTTGCCTCATCACCTTATACCCCCTCACCTGAGCCTCTCCCCCCTTATACTGCACCTGCACTTCCCATCATCAGTCTAGTTTGTGTTTGCAGGTTTTTAGTTTTCAGTTGTTGTTCCTTTGGTTTAAAGAGTGATCTTTTTGGGTTTGTGTTGTCTCCTGCATTTAGGTCCACCTGCTCTGCATTACATGTCATTTTTCTACCCAAGGCAACAGGAGCCTAGGGATTGCTGTGGCACTAAAAACTGAGTTTCAGCTTGAAATGTTGTTGCATTGTGGGCAATGTAGGTGGCAGGAATGTGTGGAATAAAAAACAACTTTTTTTTTTAAAACAATGTTGCAAGTCTCACAATGCCTCAGGAGCGCAATGCTAAATCTGTGGACTCTTATACCAAAAGTGAGCTATTTAGAATAGATAGATGGATAAAACTTTATTAATCCCACATTGAGGAAATTTGTGCATTACCACAGCTCAGATACAGATGACAGCAGGAAAACAGCAATTTAAAGCGATATAAATAAGAAAAGTAGCATTATATACAGCAATTTAAAAATAAAGATATCAGAGAAAAAAAGACACAATATATACCCCAATATAGACCCCTCCCCCCTGCTCATTCTCCACATTGGTTTTTTGTGCGTATGCCTCTCATGTTGGCGCGACATTACAGGGCTCAAAGAGCTACAGGCAACTGCCTATTATTGCCTGTCTGTGCCATGTGGTAACCTCCACCTCTAAAATGGATGGAAGACGAAAAGAAATCTGCAAAACATACTAGATTCCCACTAGTTGCATCTTCTGTGACATTGCTCACCGTCCTGTCACTAGGAAACAGGAGTAGCTACATAATGAATGGAAGGTGGCAGAAGGTTTGGTAAGCTATAATGAGACAGACTTAACCCTGAGATACCCTGCCAACCGCCGCGTCATCACCGGCATTTATCAGCTGTAAAACTCACTTTTAGTCTCTCTGCTCATGAATTCTCCAACAGTCCTACAATGGGAAATGAAAATGTGCTCTATTGAATAGATTTGCATCTGAACACCCATCGAGCACAAAGGGAAACCTGATTGGATGGAAATGCATATCACTGTGTATAATGTGATAGGCACTGGCAGCGTGACATGAATAACCAATCAGATCACAAGCTGCCAGAGAGAGTTCGAGATAAGAACCCAGGAGCGGTACCGGGCACACAGAGTGACAGGCTGGTTTTGTGTGTGTGTGTGTTTTAAAATTCTATACTTCCATTTCTCCAGCACTCTCTATCCCACCCACTCCCAATCTGTCTCCGGACATGCTCATCAGATAAAACTGTGCGACTTTGTGTAATTGCGAGTGTGTCGGGTTGGTAAAGGAGAGACTGGTAATATATGTTGTGTGTGTGTGTGTGTATGTATGAGTGTCAAAAATAGTGGGTAATGGGGAAGGATGTGTCTCATTATTGTTTGGTGGTAGTTTGCAATCTGATTTCTCTCCCGTTGAGCCTGTCTAAAACTGTCAGCCCAAATATCAACTGACAATTAACCACCAGAGCTCCATGGGAGAGAGCAGAACACACACACACACACAAACGCTGTCACACGCGTACACACACGGATGCGTTGAGATAATGAGGTCCTTTTGTCATTTGAATATTTGATCTTTGCAGATGATTAGGGTGGTTGTTATTTTGCCGAATATCTACTCCTCGTACGTCAGCCTTTGTTTGTGTGTAAATGAGGCTTTGTTTGTCTGACTGTAGTACTGTGCGAATTTATTTGAGGCGCTGTGAATGACGTCCTTTGTATTTATGTGTCACTCAAAATTTATTCCAATGGAGTTTTTTGTGTGTTTTTGTTACACCTGCAGATCCAGGATGTAGCAGAACAAGGGGTGATGTTTGTAGGCTTTCTCCAGCAGCCCGGTGGAGGGCCCTGCTACTTGGGGCACTGGGACCCTGAAGAGCTATCCTCTTTACATTCAAGCCCTTCACCCATACGTAGACACCCTTTCAGCGCCAACACCAGCCCAACAGATCCCACAGAGCCACATCATAATGACACGGACCGTCACCACTTTGAACTTCAAGAGTTAGATCATGAAGGAGTAGAGCGAAACGTACGGGACCACAAGATAAGAGAGCCGGACTTCAGTCCTCTGAAACCTATTCAGTGTTTTAACCAAGATGAGCAGATCCAGACCTTACAGATGAGCCTCAAAGAGTCACTAGAATCAACAAACCAACCTCAACATCACAGCAAACCCAGTTCAGACACAGTTCAGTGGTGTCCAAATCAAAACCAAGCAGAAGCCCAAGGGAACCAAATGTGTCCCAGCCCTCTGGAAACTGCAGGTATAATCAGACGGCATCTACCAGACCTCCAAGAATCCCCAGAGGAACGATTTAACCTTTCCAAACAGAGAGACGGACAAAGCTCAAGCTCCGACAGTTGGCCCAGCTCACCAGAACTGAATCGAGACCACGAAAGAAAGTCTAGCTCTACCTGCACAGATGGGCAAAACAGAGTGTCGACATACAACAATAACAATATCCGGCTCAAGGGTTCGGAGAAAGACAAGAATACAACTTCACCACCAGCGCAGGGTAGTGAGTAATCACATTTCTGTTTGTATGGGGGTTAATGCATAAATCATCACATAGGGTTCCTACGGATCCTTAAAAAGTCTTAAAAGGTACCGAATTTGTCAATTTAAAAAATAAGGAATTTATTATTAGTATGAAAATGTCTTACTGTATTTATTCAAAAGTCTTAAAATGCTAAGACATAGGAAGTGGTATGTTTTTTTTTTCCCCTCTTCAACTGTTGTTATTATAAAATCGGCGGTGAATTTAATTATAGTGGCATTAAAAAGTAAAAATCTATATTTTCTTAGCCTTAAGCTTAAGACTCATTATGCAGAGTTCTTTTTTGGTATCCAATTGTCAATTTTCTATCTGTGTTCCTGCAGGGATGCAGCTCTTTGCCTTGTACAACCACACAGAGGAGATGAACACTTCTCTGAGGTTTTATTCACTCAGGGTGCCACTACAGGTGCAAAAGGAGGCAGGGCTTGTCATGGAAGTTGACACACACTGGCTCGACCACATGACTCAGCATTTCAGCAGCGGCGCACACCTCATTGATGGGTTTTTCCACCTTGAAGATGATAACGGTATGTTTTGTGTCCATAGCAATGATCTATTGCTGATTGTCTTTTTTTTAAGCACTTTGTACGAGAAATGTGATGAAATTTCAGACAGGATGCCAGTTCACAAACACAAAAGAAAATCCAAAACAAATACAATAATGAAAACAATGAAAAAACATGCTTCAGAAAGCCAAAATAAATACAGTAATAGCAAACACTGCAAATGCAATGCAAAGTCCAAGACACACTTACCCTTGGGGTTTGTTTTGGCTCTCTGCAGCACTTTTTTGTAATTTCATCATGTTTCTTTTGTATTTGTTTTGTCTTATTTATTTTTGAATTGGGCTCATTTGTGAAGCTACAGCATCTTTCACCTAATGGATATGTTTTTGGCCATTGTAGCGCATTTGCTCTTGTCAGCCATCATAACTTTCACCCTGCAGTCATGTATAGCAAAAAAAAAAAGTATGCAGATGAAATCTAGGCAGCTTGAGTCAAACCCCACCAGAAAATGGCACAGAAAATTAATTTTGCATCGGCACAGAATAGCTCCTGATAGAATCTTGGTCTATAGTGTTCCTGAAAATGTCTGGTCGCTGTGACAGGACATGAAGTTAACAAGATGGTTAGGACTGAACCAAAATGTTTTTGGCCATAAAACCAAAACAAGGAGCTGAAAATGTCTAGTAAAGCTACTGGGGGAACGACAGAGATATTGATTATTGCAGCTTTAGAGTAACTATTTCACCATATGTCCTTAGCTTTCCATTCCACCAGTTCTTGACAAGAGGAAAAAGTAGCTCAGGCTGTAGATCTCTGCTCCACTGCTGGTAATGGATGACATGCATGAAGTGACATGCCATAAGTCCACGGCTTATACCATAAATCACTGTTCAGTCACCCATGGAATAAGTAGGCTTAAGCCACAGAGAACTGGGGGATCAATAGAGAGATTGGAGAGTGGAGATGAGCTTGTAACTCCTGTCTGACTCAAATACATCCTCTTCTGTCTCTAATTTGTCCCGTTTCCACAGACAATGGTGTTTCATCTGTGGATAGTGTGTTCATCTTCCAGAGCTCATCAGAGGAGACCGCAAACACCTCCTACGATGCTATCGTGGTTGAGCAGTGGACCATTGTTGATGTGGGTCTTTCGAGTTTTTAATACTTTGGTTGAGCCGTGCACTCTGAGAAATCCTTTGTGACTGAAGGTTTAAGCTGGTTTCTGTCAAACATTACATAAGAGTGGAAATGAAGGAAAGTAGCATGTGTGCTTGTGGCTGAGCTTAAATTTGCCTACCTGCATGTGACTGTAATGTGTTTTTTTCCTCCTGGTCAGGGTGTTGTGGTGAAGACAGACTACATTCCCCTGCTCCAGTCTTTGGCTCCGTATGGATGGAGGCTGATGTGTGTGTTACCCACACCAATTGTCAAGACCAACAGGTACAGAGCTACACCTCAGGACTGTTAGGTCTGGGACGATATGTTTATCTACCAATAATATACTATACTTGGGTGCCGAATCGATATGTGTTGGTTTGTTTTGTGTTGGGTTTTTTTTGTTGTTTTTTTGTTTTTTTTTACAGATCTACCAGTATTGCCACTTGAGATAATGATTTATTGCAATTTATGTTTACTTTTTAACACTAGACCATGGGGAAAAAGTTAAAACATACATTTGTGGAGACTGTATGTCATAATTTATATTTCCAGACACAATGCACATCTCATGCCGTTCAGCCTTTCTGACTTTCATTCAGCAGCGTCATATACTGCATACAAAGTGGTGAATATTGCTACTTTGGAAGACATACTATACTCTGACTTTTTTTGCTATTTCGGACAAAATACTATACCATGACTTTTTTTTCGGCTATTTTGGATGACATACTATAGTATGACTTTTTTATGGCTATGTTGGACAATATACTACAGTACGACTTTTTTTTGCTACAACAGAACAGAAGGCAACAGAAGTGAAAGTGCTGTTCTTTTCTTTCTGCAGTGACGGGAGTTTGTCGACCAAGCAAATCCTCTTCCTTCAGAGACCCGTTTTGCAGCGCAAGAGAAAAGACTTCAAGGTTTGTTCCCCTTTGTCTTCCATCCTCGCAGCAAATCTGTCACTTGTGTCTGTTGTGCCTTTAGGATACGTGGCTTTATGTCACAGAGGGTGCCATTAAAACATTGTGTTACTAAATATGGGATGTACAGCAAATATAAAACCGCTCAAGAGAAGTCTAATAATAGGCAAAGAGGCAACCTCAAACTGTACAGGAAAGAGGCGTCAATGAAGGAGGCTTTGTAGTGGTTTGGCAGGTGTCTGGAGAGATGGAAAGAAAAAGACGTGGCACAAAGCGCAAAACTGTCTCAAACAAATCTGTTTGGTTTCAGATGCTCAACCTCAGGGGTCGCAGCAAGACGAAGAAAAAATCTACTGAAGAGACGGAAGAGGAGAGAGAGAACATGTCCCCTCTGATGGAGACGGAGATGGACAGGTTGAGAGGAAACACAACAGAGGAGGAAGAAGAGGCAGAGGGGAGAAGGAGCAGAGACAGCGGAAGGAGCGAAGGTGAAGAGGAGAGGGAACAGGATGCGCAGCATCAAAGGGGCTTCTTGCTCCTTTCGAGGAGCAGGGCTTCTGTCGAGGAAGAGGAAACGGACGTCGACAGGATCCCTCTGTCCGAGCAGGAGTCGGCGGTGAGATGGACAGATGTGTGTCAGAGGGATGATGGAGGGGTCAAGGAGGAGGTGAAGACGGAGGAGCGCATCAAACAGCAGCTGTTTTCTGGTGTCTGTTGACACATTGGGCACAAAGCAGTTGGGGGAAAGTTAAGCCCTTTTAAAGTAACGTTTTGTTGATCTGGAGTTTCAGTTCCTCTGACAACCCAGGTGTAGTCAGTCGTACTGGTCGTCATGTACTGTAACCTTCGCTTCAGTCTGCTCGGTTTAGAGCCAGAACGCTGTTGCGAGTCTTTGAGGTTGTAGCTCCCGTATAGGGGAAAGTGTCGTGCAGTTCTCTGCTTTGGGTCAGTGTTGCTATTTGATGTATCCTTATATGAAACGAAACTGTACAAGGCGTATAGAGTTCAACCTAGAGCAAGTCTCCAGTCAAAGCCTTACAGTGAGTATTATTTTCTTGCCCATTGTTGTATTTTACTACTTTCTTGTAATAGGACTGCTTAAAAAGGGAGTACTGATTTCATTGGGCTCACTGTATTTTTATATGTAAAGTATATAATTTAAGATGGAAACAAGAGGCACAGTATGTAGTACGCTGTATCAGAGCCTGACCGATACATCTGCATTGGCAAATTTTAGCTTATCACAGATAATCTGTATTTGTTTAAATAATAAACTACGAAATTAGCAAAGATTTTTGAGGTAATTTAGAAACGCTGTCGTCAGGTACTGTAGTTTCTTCACTAGGGAATGTTTTAAATTCTAAATGATTTCACGTATCAAAATTTAAAGCTACAGTAGGTAACATTAATTTAAAAAAAACAACCTTTTTGTCATATGTGCTTAGGGTGTCATTATAACCTGACGGTAGTGCAGCACTAGGAGGAGGGGGAGGAACAATTGTTTCTCAGATTATCTCTCAGGATAGTGACAGTTTCAGTAAATATGCAAAAAAATTAAATAAAATAAATGTACTGTAGCTTTAAACAACCAAACTTAAGTTTTTTTTTCTTTTAATTTAAAATGTTCTGTAGAAAAATTAATATCAGCCAATTACAGATCTGTACAATTAGGCCCCTGCCAACGACCAGTGTGAGGACTCTATTAAAATTGAAGGAATTGTTATTATTCTCTCAAATGAATCATATTTTTGAGCGGCTAACGGTGCTCAAAAACTAATTTTTGGGACGATCTCATGCTTGGATGTGGCAAAATGGCTCGATAGTGTTTCCCAACAGATTTCAAAGTAAAGTACACCACCATACATTTGGTGCAGATAAACTCAATTTCATATGCAGATGTATCTTCTCAAGACTTACGAAAAAGTCAGGAGGTCAACGATTTTTAATTTTCTGTAATTGAAGGGCATTTTGCACCATTTACAGACACTGTACTTCAACGAACTCCTCCTAGAAATATAACAGGACCAACTTCAAATTCTGTCAGTGCAATTTGAAGACCTGAATGATGAAACATTTTTAAAACCTTGAGTTTTCATGGAACGATGTTGCCTAGTGTGGCGGCTATTTTGCGTGTTTCACTCTAAAACAGGAAGTTGTAACTAGACCGTACGTTATCGAATTTGCCCTAAATTTCTCATGTTTGGTAAGAGTCATAGCTGAGCGCTGTGTAGTGGACATGGGAAGTGGTAAACAATTTGTAATGCGTCATTTCCACGCCCATGCAGGAAATGACACCTAACTCCTGCACGTGTCCAACAGTCGCAGAGATGCGCGGCTGAGTTGTCCAGCATCCTGCCAGAACCCTTGACTTTCAGCTTTAATTCTCTGTTGGTATCGGCCAGGCTCTACACAGCACTGAGATATCGGATGGTTCGTTAATTAGGGCTAAACATTAAAGGGTCAGTTCATGTAAATTACAAAAAGATTCCTGTTACTCTAAAAGATACTGCTTAGCTCTCTTCACCTCAGTACAATGTATTAAGATATTAGGTGATTTTTTTATTTTAAAAGTTCCTATAAAAACTGATTTCAATGAGATATTGCTATTCTTCAGTTCTGGGAGCATCACAATTATGTCCATGCATCGCATTTGTAATGGGGTGGTAGCAGAAATGTCAGAGACAGATATCTCAAATAAAAATGTCTGCTTTGTTAGATAAAAGAGGTGAGGGGAAATACTTCTTGTAATTTGTTAGGACTGACCTTTAACAGGTGTCTTCTTTGAAAAATGTGTAAATTAGGAATCAACTATTTATTATTTTCTGGGCCGCGTGTGTCGTGTCTAAGTAGTGTGACATGTGAGTCTTTATATAAAAAGCAAGGTCAATAAAGTGTCTAAAAACAGATTTACTCAATTTCCTTTATTTCCATTAAATCTCATGTTACCAGCAAAAACTGATTTCCTTATATGAGGAAAAGAAACCCGTAAAAAACAACTCAAATGAGTCTCAACAGCGTAACCCCCACTGGTAGTTGACGACAAGAAGCTCGCAACGATTTCCGAGGGATGTTCAGTGATCCAAGCCAATCAGAGACCACCCGGAGGTTCCATTACAGTGCACCATGGGATACTCACTCCACCCCGGGATGAGAATCATTTATGGGTGTGTGGATCTGTGTGATTGAGTAAAAATGTATGTGAGATAGGCACTGTATACAGTGTGTGATTGAGTATAACAAGCAGGGACACTGGCCAATATGTGGGAGAGTGTTAGGATTTTGACTCCAAAAATACACTCAGTGTGAAGTTTGCATGTGAGTAAAATGTGAAAAAAACAATCGCTTCAATGTAACTCAGTCAAACTCAAATGCCAAACAACTCTAAATTCTTCAGTTCTGTGAATAACAAGTTCTAAGGTACATATACACATGGTATAACACTTCTAAGAACGCATGGTCAGATCAGCAGAGGTATTTTGATGGCATGTCGAAAAAAAGAGCTGAAATCGACATAGTAATAGTATGTCCAAAAATCTGAAATTTTGACATGTTGAAAAAATGGCTGACAACTGCATATTATAGCTTCTAGAGACACGTCATAGTATAGCACTTTTGAAAAAAAGGCCAAAAACGTCATAATATAGCATGTCAAAAAAATGGCTGAAAACAACACAGTGAAGTATGTCTAAAAACAGCAAATTTTGACAAGTCGGAAAAAAATGCATATTATAGCTTGTAGAGACACGTCATTGTATACGATGTTGAAAGAATGGCCCAAACGTAGAAATAATGGCTGAAAATGACATGGTATAGTATGTCGAAAAAAACTCAAATTTTCACGTCAAGAATATGTCTGAAAACTGCATGTTATAGCTTGTACAGACATCTCATAGTGTCGCATGTCAACTGCATGTTGTAGCTCGTAGAGATGCGTCATAGTATAGCATGTTGAAAAACAGCCATAAAAGGCCAAAAACGTCATAATATCATGTCAAAAAAATGACTGAAAATGGCTTAGTATAGTATGGTGAAAAATCTCAAATTTTGACATGTCCAAAAAATAGCTGAAAACAGCATATTAAAGCTTGAAGAGATGCATCAAAGTATAGCATGTCATTAAGAGGCCAAAAATCTCATACTATAGCATGTTGAAACAATGGCTGATGGGATTTATGTCCAAATAACCCCCAAGTTTTACCATGTTGTTTAACAAATCAGACACTGATGGCACACTGCAGTGTTGTGCCTCTTTTGTTTTAATTACCAAAAATGTTTTGCACTGGTCAGGGGGTACTTGGCTGAAAAAAAAATTCAAAGGGGGTACATTAATGGAAAAAGTTTGGGAACCACTGGTGTAAAATAACAGTACAGATGGCAGTAGTTTGCACTGATCCTCTATATCCTAGGAACCTAAAAGCAGTGCTGGGAAGTTACTTTTGAAATATAAGTTATATATTACTAATTACCCTTTTAAAAATCAAATAAGTTACATAAGTTTTTTAATTACTTCATCAAATTAATGTACCTTATTACATTTGATTACGTTCCCAACAAATGTTTTAAACAGGGCAATAGAGCTGAAAAAAAAACTAAAAATATGAGTGTACAAATGTTGCACTCAAATTGTCTCAACAACGTTGCTGACCCACATTGTCCAAAAATATGCCAAAAGAAGGCAGTCCTGCGTGGCAAAAGATGTAAAGCCTCCTTCCCCTGAAAGAGGGAAAGACGAGCACAATCCAGGAGGACAAAGCTGTAAGTTTCTACCACCACTTCTCAAAGAGGATTCTGTCTTTTGGGAGGCCAAAGTCCATGATGGTTTTTGAAAAAGCTTCGATCATGGGCGGGGGCCCACACAGGAAACACAAAGTCCTCTGCGGGTCCACATGAGCCCGCAACTGCTCTTCTGTGATTCTCCCGCCTGGGCAGACACAAAGGAAGTCAATCAATTAACCAAAACTCATGTTCTATATGACGACAGAGAGAAATCAAGAAAGACTCTGACAGAAGGTGACAGTCGCTAAAACACGCCTGCTAAAAAAAGAAAAGTGTATGCGTGTGTGTGTGTGTGTGTGGGCATTACTTACGGTTGATAAATGGCTGGAGGTGCGAGTCAACATCTGTGCTCTGTTGCGTGACGTGGAGGTCACAGGTGATCTTGTCAGGGAACTCCCGGCATGCCTCGATGATGGAGCTCTGGGAACAGAAGGAAGGTAGAGTTTCCCCTTACACACTATACTATGACTTTTTTATGTAATTTTAGACGACATACTATACTATGGCATCTTTGTGCTTTTTTGGACAACATACTCTACTGTGACTTTTTTAGCCTATTTTGAATGACATAGTACACTAAGACATTGTTTGCTATTTTAGACGACATACTAAAGTATAACTTTTTTAGGCTATTTTGGGCAACATACTAAAGAATGGTTTTTTTTCATGCTATTTTGGAGGACATACTATACTATGACTTTTTATGTCATTTTGGACAACATACTATAGTATGATGTTTTCATGCCTTCCTGCCAACGCAGAGGCACTACAATCAGCAACATTCCCAAAATTCCCCACAAATACATTCCAGAAGTCAAAAACAACACCACATACCTTAAAGAGCAGTTCCTGAGTGTTCTTCGCACTGTAGCAGACGTGAGCAGAGCCTATGTTGTAGTCCCGCCCACCAGAGGCGTGGCTGAGTTGAAGCAGATCTGTAGTATGCAACAGGATAGAGTACAAAGGGTTGATCCCGA
This sequence comes from Plectropomus leopardus, assembly GCF_008729295.1. Taxonomy (NCBI): domain Eukaryota; kingdom Metazoa; phylum Chordata; class Actinopteri; order Perciformes; family Serranidae; genus Plectropomus; species Plectropomus leopardus. The sequence goes on along the minus strand of NC_056480.1, from coordinate 15,751,136 downwards.
CGCCACCGGCTACTAGCAGCAAATCCACAGATGGGTCAGATGGCAGTGGGTCAAAGAAGAAGTCTCCGCCAACGCGCATGGCCACCTGGGAGCCCACTGTACACTGAGGGGAAGGAGAGACGAGAAAGAAATAAGAAGAGACAGTAGAATGCGTTGGGCTGGGTAACTTGGGCTCCTAACATTTCTCTTCTTCTTCATCTTTTGAAATAAGTCCCATGAAAAATACAGCATCGCTTTAACTACATGGAAGATAAGCCTCAGGAAACAAACACTTTAGAGTTAACATGCATACACATAACAACCTAAGCTATAGTATGGGTGAGAGTGATTTCACAAGTTGTGCAGAAAAGGTCTTTTGTAGTCAAAAGGAGCTGTAAATATGGCTTCATCTGCTTTAACACGCTAACACTCACACACACACACACACACACACACACACACACACACACACACACACACACACACACACACACACACCACACACACACACACACACACACACACACACACAACACACACACTAACGCTCGTGCTCTTTATCTGCTGTTGTGCTCCCTACACTATTCCTGCTTACAGAGTGGAGTCAGAACGCAATATCAAACAAATGGTTCATCAAACGATCCCAGAGCAGAGAGCTGTAAGTCTCAGAATGCTCAAACACATCCCACTGCTTTCTGATACTTATTTACACAAGGCGTAGTCGCTCAAAGATATTTATTAGGGCCCATCATCAAACACAGAAGCCGCCAACAGACATGCTGAGTACAGAAATGGAAGGGAAAGGTAAGGCAAGCAGGAAGGAAGCATTGTTCATATTGTTGCACTGGATTAAATAGCTCCCATTTGGAGCATGACAAAATACAGTGTTACGCATCAGGGACGTCACAGTTTTATCATCACAAATCAGGATAAATAAACATATGATAAAGAGACAGCAAAGACTGAATCACCTTCAAAATTTTTTTATACATTTATTTATGTTTTCACAGTTCACACAGCTTTTGTTTACCTTGTCGACTTTCTCAACACACACTTTAACACCAACTACTCTTGAGTTTTTAGCTTCACTATCACAGGTCAGAACTACAACACAGGCAATTTTTAAATTTTCCCAACTCACCTTAACTAACCCTTGACAGCAATTACACATGATTGAAAAACATCAGGGGTCACAACATCTAAAAAAAAACTATGAAACAAATTATGATTTGCACAGTTAAATGAACTAAATGCTCATTTGGGAGCATATCCCAAGTTTCTAATTTAACTTTATAGTACAGGTAAGTGCCCCCTGCCTCTGCAGGCCTGAGAAAAAAAAGAAAATATCATCTGACTTGCCATTTTCCTTTTTACGCTTCACTTTTTAGAATAACCGATGGTGTGATTATCTGGCGGCAGTCTTCATTTCCAACTCTATCACACCCTAAGCATTTCTCAACACCCTGATCGCTTCACTCGTTCTCTTTCTGCGTCTGTCTCTTTTTCGCCGTCTCCCTCATGCATATACTAGCAATCTAATCTTCCAAACCATTAGACAGCCATGTGGATGACCAGATTTACTCTTCTAGAATATTCAAACTCATAAAAAGCAATCTTTCCAGGTAACTTTCAATAATTCCCCGGGAAAATCACCACTTATTTTAATTTTATACATTTCATAAAATGACATGCAATATCACAGTTCTCTGCCTCACTCACCATGGTGTGGACCCAGTGTGCCGGAGGGTGTTTGGTGTATTTGACGGCCAGTTCAATGACGCCCTCCCTCTGCAGCAACCCCGGGCTGGAGCACATGGAGAAACCTCCCACCTTCTCCACACCAGGGATGAAGAAATCCACCCTGCACACATGGCCACAAAACACAATTCAATGAAAAAAAAGGATATTTGAACTTGATAATCCATATCTGGGCTAAAATCTGTGAAGTTATGTGTAAATCACTGCAGCTAAAACTACTGAAAAACCTCTTGAAAATGAGATGCTGCATCTCAAGGGTCTTTCCTTTCAATAAATTCCTGACTAGGGTGAGAGTTGCTCACTGACGTCACCGACAGCTGACCCTCTGCTTAGTGTGTCATGGTCCTGCATGCACATCGTCATAAAGCATATGCAATCCTTTTCTTTTTTTTTTTAACACTAAAGTCATGTGTCATTCTGTTTGGAAATACATGCTGACCTTTTAAGATTTCCTAACAAAAGTTAATTCAAGAGTAAAACGTGCTGAACTGAGGGGTCAAAGTGTGAATGAAGTTAGAGTGGTGCCCTTTGACCTCCTGTTCCAGAAACCCAGCAGAACAAAACCAAACCAGATGGAAAGATGCCTGCTAGTTAGTTTCTACAAAGTGCAGCATCCCATTCTTACACCCGACGTGGTCGCATCTGTCCGTCAACGAGCGGCGCAGAGCACCCCCAGAGGAAAACAGCAATGCTTAACAGTTGGGCTAATGTTCCAACCAACACAATGACCCACTGTTACACTAGAGAGAGACACTGACTCCTCAGCGCCTCGGAGGCATCATAAATATGGATCTGCTGTGAGGACGCACACATATGTTCCGCCCACCTCCTCCTTTTTCTCCTCCTCCTCCTCTCCCACCTGGAGATGAACAACTTAACAGTCCCTTTTCTCAGAAACACTGAAACTCAAGGATTTCCATCTATTTACATTCATTATCAGGCGCTGCGGGGCAACTGGCTGCCGGTTTGATATCCCACCACCGCCCACCTACAGTATGGGCTTGTGCGCATATATCTCATGTGCAGGGTACTAATTAACATTGGCAACACTGACCGACAGACGCAGAGAAAAAAAAAGCTCAGCCTTCCCCAAAGAAGTACTTAACTTGATATGAGGGTTATAAGAGAGTCATTGAGAGTTAGCTTGAAAGCAAAAATAGTCACAAATGTTATGCACATGTCAAAAACAAGCCACTGTGTCTCAGGCTCCTTTCAAGTCAGAGCTGCAAGCATCCAGCGCAGTTTACTGACGCACATCTATGAGCAAAGTTAAGCTCGACCTTATTTCAGAAGCTCTAAAAAATTCATAAGCTTGGATCATTACCTTAGCTAATGAGATTTATTCTATGGCAACAATAAACTAGAGCTGGCATACTTGTTGATTGTGATGTAGGATTGAATCATCTTGTAGCTTTAAAAGTTTGGTGAGAAAGAAAACCACCAAGCCACTGATAAGACAAATCAAACCCAATGCCACCACCTTGTGATTACTATGAGCGCTACAGGTGCTGGGAAAGGACAGCAGAGGGATGTTGAACAGCACACTCAGGCGGTACCTTAGACATGATTTGGCAGATTGTGCTGATTTCTGTTTCATGGAGAAAGTGTTACTATGGTAACTTGTGCTTTGAGCCTAGCTGGTCAGATACAAGACTGAGGGGGCTAACGTTGCATTCATGCGACGTTGGCAGAATGGGAAGAATGTCAAGCGGTGGGTTCTTCCCAAAAGCTGTTTGGCTACCACGGCAACACTGGTTTTCTAAGAACTGACCAGTGTGACCAGTAAAGGCAGCTTCAGTACTACTTCATGCATCAGGGGACAGACCGGTCATCTCAACTGTCAATTTTCATGCCAAAGTATATGTTGAAACCCGTATATAGTCACAACCATGCAACACTATGACCTTTTTTTTTTCTTTTTTGGATACATACTATACAATGATTTATTTAATGTGTTTTGGATGACATACTATACTATGACCTTTTTTACAACATACTATACCATGACTTTTTGACACTACCTTGGACAACACACTATACGATGAAGTTTTTATGCCATTTTGGACAACATATTATACTATGACTTTTTTTGCTATTTTGGATGACATACGATGGGGTTGCAACGGTATGAAATTTTCATGGTATGGTAACTGTCATGAGCCACTAAACAATGCAGTTTAGTTTAAACATATGTGTCAAAACACAATAGGACATTAGACAATGTTCCTTAACCTGATAATGAGTTTGTGAAGAGTGATCATGAGTGTCCACTCACCACTGTCCTGCTTTGAAGCTGAAGTCTGGATGGACAGCTATTCTCAAACGTTTCACCGTCTCTGACTCGTTCATGATGCCACATACTTGAGCTGGATAAAGAGCCTGTGTTATAGCCACACACACACACACACACACACACACACACAGCAGAGTTTAAGAGCGGGTTAAAAATCTTAAAATGGGCTGTTAGCAACTGATTTTCTTAAAAAGTGGCACATGCAATGGAAACAAGATTAATGCATTCCACTAAAAAATATCATCTTACATTTTGTCTGTAGTTGCTCGCTGTTCTCTCTAGATGGTCCATTTGCCTTTTGGAGGACATTTTTCTGGAAAAAAAGCGTGGTTGTTCTGTCACTTGTCTCGCATGTAAAACATTATTTTTTGCTGTAAGTGCAGAGCTACACAGACGCCATGTGACAAGATCATTTAAAAACTGCAGGTGGACTTTGCCCTCAAGCAAGCATCAATAAACTTAAAGGGCCAGCTCACATAATTACGACTCACACCTAGTTGTGTCCATGGAGATAGTTTCAGTTTCATGTGGTTACATTTTGAGATGCTGACCATTGACACTTCTGCTGTTGCCAATACAACCAAGGCAAATAGCATTTTGTTCAAAGAATTGAAACAATTACATTTGAAAAACTCTATTATGTAAAATTAAAACTATCTGTGTGGCTATATAGTGGTAAGAGTAAGTAACCCTTCATGTTAAAACACACTTTTACACCTGTATACCTTTGTAAGATACTTGCATATTGTGCGCTAAGTTAAGTGTAATTGAATTGAAGGTCTTGCATCGCTCTCACCTCTCTAAATCTAGGCTAGCCAGAATCTATCCCACTGTAGATAACAACTGTAGCAGATGTCTTGGTGCTCCAGCAACCCTAACACGCATGTTTTGGTCATGCCCTTCCTTACTAAATCATTAGTCAGCAGTTTTTGAGACCGTCTCACAGGCACTAGCTCTAAATTTAAACCTTACCGCATATTGACCTACCTTTAGAAAAAAAGTGGTTTATTGCTTAGCTTATTACGCATTTGCTAAAGGCATTTAAACAAAGTTTTGTCTTGGAGTTTGTAAATTCTCAATGTTGACAGAAAGATTCACATATTTATTGTAACTGTAAATATCAAGTATAATAGATCTCATTAACTACTAATAATCAATATTGGTATCGGCCATGAAAAACCAATATTGGTCGACTCCTTGTGACTATATACAGCTTTATGATGAGATTTTTTTGAATACTTGAGCTTTTTCAAAGCAAGTACTCCAGTAATTATTTAACTTAGCAAGTTTCACTTGCATTATTAATAATGTTGCACTAGGAGTATCTATACTTTGACTCAAGTATTACAGCTGTATTCACCACTGGATGAGTCACAGATTTGGGTGTAATAGTTATAAAACTGACCTTGTGACGGAGCTGGGGCCCAGCAGCCGACAGCAGAGCAGACCGGCGGTGGGACACTGCAGGCGGAGGCTTCGGCCGGCGGAGGACAGGAGACAGGGGACACTCATGGCTGATATCACAGAAGAGCAGGGGACATTCGGCGTTAGCTGTCAAAGCTGTCTTATACACTCAGCATCACATATGTAAACACTGACAGTTCATACATTCACCCTCTTCTGCTAAGTGTTTTTCTGTCTCATTGACAAATCCTCACTACAACAGCTGTTGATTCATCAGCTGAGCCTCTCACAATGCAGGTTAGCCGACACATCAGCCCTCTGGGTGGGAGGGCACCCAACACTAAAGACACAGAAAAATCCAGAAAACCTCATGTCAGGTAGATGCAACCCTATTACATCACAAAACGTGCCTCAAGTCTTCAGGTTAATGCTCGCTGCCACACACTGCAGTGGTCGAAAATGACATTACAAAGAGGCAGGCCGATGATAAAACGCTGCATACCGATTTAAGAAAACCCCAGTAGATATTTTTGTGGTTATTTTAAAGGGACTTTGGTGTGATCTCCATGCTGATGGTTAGCTCCCTGGCTACAGCTGCTAACACCGGGTGTCCGCTATTTGACACGGACACACAGTGTTAAACCTAATCTCGAGCTGCTGAGCGCCTTTTCTTACCGAGATAAGAAGAAACTCTGATTCCGTCAAGTGATGCTCATATTTTTCTCCAGTTTCTTCGAGATAACCTTGGTCATGTTATGATTACATGACTCTTCCTCTTCTATGAGCTTGCACTGCAGCCGGTGTCTTCTTCTGCTACATGAAAGTTTAGCTCTCATGTCCCTGCAGTAGCGCCCTCCTCTGGATAGTTTTCTTGCAGCATGGACAACAAAACAGGGATGATTAACCCTTTGAAACCTGGAGCGACATCGCTTATATTGTGTTGCTCTCAGACGCCTATGGACAGAAGTATGTATATCACTAGAGGCTGAATTTCAGTTTTTAGAAAAGTGATTTTTTTAAGGTTTAAATGGGAACAAAAAATGAATTCACATTCACACGATTACATAATTTCATAGTTTGAGAATAAATTTATAATACGATAGATACAATGAATACAATACATTATGCAAGTTCATATAAAAACAACAACAAAACTCAGCAGAAATTTTCTTCTGGCTTTTGTTATGGACAAATTCCCAAAGATCCTTTTGTGAACAGATTTCCCAGGATCTAGGTCACAGGTCATCAGGAGCTATTGGGTGCACCTGGTGTGTTCCCCCTCAGCTGACTGCAATCAGTCAGCTGGGATGCTTTATAAAGGGATTGCAGTTCCTCTGCTCAGTTGGTTGTGTGTGTCTGGGAGTCAACACCTTCAGTTGGCTTTCTGTGTTTTCTGTTTTGAGTGTGTATCTGAGTTGAGTGTGTTTGAGATCATTCTTTTGGGCAGTTTCCATACGTTTTGCTTTGACCCTTTTTTATGATTTGTGCAGTGTTTTGTTAATTTACCAGCATGCGACCCCTGTCCTTCAGATTATGTGTAAAGGGGAAACGCAACACTCTCTTAACTCACAGATTCACACGGACACACATCCATACACTCACTCAGAAACTTGGGGATGTTACAGAAGCATGTTTACACCAGCAGGTGGCAGACACAAACAGCTGCTTAAAATTGTCTCAGCTCATCAGGAGGGGAATTACAGATAATAATGTTCTTCCTTTTAATTTTTTTTTTTTTTTGGTTCACTCAGTGCTCTCTTCAATCTTATTACCACTGCTAGAGGCAGGCAGAGGTACACATTTGATCTCGTTATCCATTTTACTCGTCCAAGTATTTCTGATATTGATTCATTTTCTATATATTCTCCAAATGCCATATTTGGAGTGTGGTTGTTTATTTGCCTTCATCTTGAAATTAAACATGTCTGTATAAAATCACTACTGATGTCTGGGAGCTCTAACCTGCCTGAGTCTGTGCTTCACTGAAATGGCTTTTAATGCATTCTAGCTGTTACCAAGACATTCTTTAGATAATAATTATCTATATAAAACAAGCTGAAATGTGTGTTTGGTAGCTGTGTGCCACTGGCAGCACTGTCAACAGATGTGTTTCATTTGACTGATTATCACCAGGCCTGTCGTGATACCCTGAAGTGTAAAAAGCAGATTATCAGGAGGGAATTCTGGCTCCATCTGCATCTGGTGTTCAAATAACAGATAATGTGACACTGTTTTGTAAGAAGCAGCTTGTTACTGGACTTTTTCTCAGGATGCTATTTTGGACAATAAAAAAAGTATAGATATCAGAGCTTGAGTGTTGAAAAAAGTGCCATGTTGTAATATGCTTTTAAAGTGCTTTTAATGTCCTTTTTCAAAATCTGCTTTTACGCGTTATGTAGCTGATAGTCTAAATTTATAGTTACAATTATGTTTTGGAACATGAGTTGTCATTATGTATATTTGAAAAAAAGTTTTATCGAACTTTAAACTACTTGATGTAATAGTTGGTAGAAGTGTTTAAAGCTTGTTTTTGTGGTTGTGTTTCTTTTCTTCTGTGTTTACAAGGAAATGTAAGCACTAGAAAAATAGCAGAACAATAGGGGCAAGTTTCCAAAGTGAAGGCTGAACAGGTCAGTTGAGATTTAGAACTTTTGGTTTAAAGGTACAATTGAAGTGTAAGGCAGCTAATATTAGGCACGCACGTGATTATGTGCGTGTGTTAATTTTGTATTTCATGTCTTTGTGGTCATGTTTTGTCTCTTTGAAGTCATTAGCCTTTGGTAACACCTTGGCCAGAAACTACAGATGAAAAAAAGCCTCTTGGCTTATCTTAACATTTTTATGTATCGTCTCCATTAATATTCACAGCCCCTTCTCAGATTAGCAAAACTATTTTGTGTCCCTCCTTTTTTTTTGTAGTTTTTTTTCCTTTTAGTTCCTTGCATCTCTTTGTGGTCTTTTACGTCTCTTTGGGGTCATCCTGAGTCTCTTCCTGGTCAGTACATCATAATTTTAGTGACATTTTGTAGGTGAAGTCCAGTAAGGGGCCCCTATTTTGGGCCCCTTTGCCTGTGCCGAATAGACCACTTAAGCAATCCATCCAAAGGATTTTGTAGTCAGTCAGTCAGTCAGTCACTTTCTGTAAGAAAGACACAAGAAACACAAAAAATGGCTAGAATCTGTTTCATTCCTTTCTGCATTCCTGAAAGTTTAGTCTTAAGCACCTGCAGAGAAGCTCAGGCGAGTTTCAGATGCTTTACTTAATCTTTTATAATAGAGAATTTACAAAGAGGAAAACAGTCAAAACAATGCAATCCTCAACTCAAGCACACAATGAAATATAATTGAAACTCGGCCTGCTCCACCCAAACGCTCGGGACAGCTTGTTTAGTTTGTATTCCCTCCACTATTTTTACCCATATAACCCTCAGTTGTGGACTGGAATGTATACATATGTTTACATGCGAGATAGTCAGTGTTTAAACAGCCTTTAAAGTGTTGGTGCTGTCTGAGACGGCCAGTAAACCGTGTCTGCGCTTGTGACTGTCCTCAGATACAGTAGCCGCTCACTTCCTTTGAGAGGTTTTTGTGAGCTGACTCTACCAGTCCGACTGGCTGCCTTCCTGCTCCCTTTCCCATGGTTAACACACCTCGGCTTAACCTGTTGTGCAGTGAAACACAATGGCAGTGATTTTCAGGTTTATCATGTCGCAATGACTTACTGGACTCATACGCACACAGCACATGCGTGATGTAGGCACACTGCTGTCATCACACGAGCGTAGACGGGCGCACATAGCCTAGTTTGAACTGTGTGCATCTGAGTCAACATAAATATTTATGCATGGTTGAGTGAGTCCCTTTGGTTTGTTCAGGTGTCTCCCAATGTACATTTGTGACATCACCTCTCAAATCTCAGCTAATATTTTATTCATCATAACTGGGGCTTTTCAAATGTAAAAATGATTATTGACACCAGTTGTGTGCCGATAATAATTGAATACCAGTTTTTATACTTGACAAAAATGTTATTGACTCCAGAAGTTCAGAGCAACTGAAAGTTAAGCCTCCATCCTTGTGTTTGGCTGGTTGTTAGGGAGAAAATATGTTGATTCATGCAGTTTGTAACAGAGGCAAGCTCTACGAGACAGAAACCGATACAGGTGGACAGGTATTCCTCTGTTTCAATATCGCTACAACGTCATTTAGTTTTCTACACGCATTCTCTACATGTTTCTCTGTCTCAGCAGGCAAATACTCAGATTTCACCCTGAGGAAATCCCTCATTCAAAACGGCAACATGCTCAATGAGAGCTATGTACTCAGAGGTGGAGAAACTAACTGTAATCATGCAGCTCTATCTGAAAGATTCCTGCACGGATGTTTTGTTTATCTGGTCTGGTTGGAGTTAATGATCAAACTTTCAGTGAGAAAGCAGATGGGGAGATATAGAGACAGAGCAAAACTGAGAGGTATGATAAGATAACATCCTGCGGTTATGATGCTGTTTGGACCAGAAGCTGTATCCATGTGGGTCGTGGGTGAGTAGGGAAAGCAGGATGTGTCGAAATGATTAATGGTTTATTTTGACAATTTTAGTAAATTTATCAGGTAAAACTAGAGTTGTAGCCTCGTGATTGTATACCTCTCCACACCAGTCAAGTCGCACTCACAGTTTACATCCATATCTGCAAAAACATGGATGCTTCACACACATCTTTCCTCAAGCAGCACAGAGGATCTATACAATCAGTTTCAAGATCATTGTCACCAATTCAGTATCTGACTAAATGTCTCCCCTTCTGTTTCTGAGACACTGTATGATGCTGAGTAATAGCCAGAAAAAAACATTATGATGTCACAGTAAAGTTGGCCTTTGACCTTTTGAATCTAAAATGTCATCACTTCATTATTTTATCCTATTAGATATTTGTGTGAAATTTTGTCATAATTAACATTGGATTCTTGAGTAATGGCCAAAAACATGATTTGTGATGTCTCAGTGACCATAGACCTTCTACCACCAAATTCTTATCACTTGATTCTTCAGTCAAAGTCAACATTTGTCCCAAATTTCAGGAAACTCCCTCAAGGCCTTCTTGAGATATTGTGTTCATTAGAATGAGATGGGTGCAAGGTCACAGTGACCTTGACCTTTGACCCCCAAATTCTAATCAGTTCATTCTTGAGTTCAGGTGGATGTTTGTACCAAATTTGAAAAAAAAATTCCTCAAGGTGATCTTGAGATATTGCATTTGTGAGAATGGGATGGACATACATATGAACAGATGGATGGAAAACCCAAGAACATAATGCCGACGTGGCTCTCACCGACGTGGATGCATAAAAATGTCAATATTGCAAAGGTTACCCAGTTCCAGATTCTTAAAAGTAAGGATCTGTTCCTATTTCCTAATTGAATGAAATATCCTTATGATTTAATTGAATAAAATACTCGATCATCAGTCATCTGAGGTGCTGAAAAATTGTAATGGGTAATTTTCTCCCAGCAAGCAATTAAGAGGAATCAGAAAAGATACAACAGATTATATCACAATGTAAATAATCATTAGTTGCAGCCATAGAATATTAAACTGTAAGGCCATCTGCATCATTTACAATGTGTACAAGTTTACCTTATATTATCCATTGCATTCATGCTTACCTATGTGTGTAGAATAAAGTAAAATGATGAAAAGCATTTTACGTGTGGTGGCATGAAGAAATGACTCCAGAGTTTCGACTGTGATGGGAGATGGGAGGAGAGGGAGTCCCCAGGTATGCAGGCAGGGCACCATCCGCTGAAGGAGAGACAGACAGAAACACATTCTTGTTGCCACAACAACTTTCAGCTGGAGGAGAGAGACAAAAGGCATTCCCTGATTTCCTCCCTCCTCTCTCTCTGTTTCTGTCTTTCTCTGTTTCAGACCAGGTCTTCCCTGTTGGCACAGAACCACACAGAAACCGTTTAGGATTCCAGGGGCACACACACACAAAAAAACAGCTTGTAGTATAACATCATACTAAGAGATGTCATTCTTTCACATCAACAATTTGAAACTTGGCTTCGCTATAGCAAATAGTTTCTAAAAAAAACACCTAAAATTATAATGTACAATATGTTAATCTCTACATGAGGCTCTGATTATCTGTGGTTGAAATTCTTAAAACATTTGCTCGACTTCTCTGGCTTTTTTTTCTTCTTTTTGGACACAAATCATATTGTGAACATCTGATTGCGTTTTACGCATTTCTTGTAGCTTGAAAATTTTCCTAATTTTACAGAGATTTTGTAGTTTCACATATTGTATGAGTTACATTTTATATCATGTTTTTATAATGAGGCTTATCCTAAATGATAAGATTAATCTCATGATGCATGCCACTTAATTGCGTATTCAAGCTCACAGTGTGAAGTTAAATTGTTGATAAATTGTAACTAATTCATCAGTTATAAGCCACTCCAACGCTGGACACACATTTTGATATTGTGGCTTTTTAGTTCATTAGGAAGACAGCTCAAATGAACCATGCTGGTGAAGAGCTGCGGGACACGTGGACCAATACTTATTTACAAATAGCTTGTGGTGGAATAAGTATTCAGATCCTTTATTTGGTGTAAAAAAATACACTAATAATTAAAAAAAAAAACACATATTGCAAAATTAACTAGTTAAAGTACAATATTATCAGCAGAATGTCATTACATGTAAAAAATGCAAATTGTTTTGAAAAATTGTTGCAAACAAAAACCTGAGCAAATAAACAACTTAGCTAACAAAAAAACCTAGTATGTAATTTTTCCCATGTCTAGATGACACCTATGGAAAGATCTGCCTGTCAGAAATTGTATGATTGTATTCTCAATATCAATGCATTCAACTGAGGGTTACAAGTTTAGTATTTCCCACTACTGCTATGTTATAATGACTGTTTAGTTTAGCCAAATTACTAGCATGTGATAAACCAGGTTCTTAGAAAGTATGAAACTCATGACTTACAATATTGTAATGACTACGTTATTGTTACTTCAAAATCACAAAAGATTTAAAAAAGCAATTAACAAAGTAAATATAAGTGTTCACCATGAGCAACAGTGTCAGGAATGGTATTGTTTTCACCTTATGAGTCTGTGTGTCATCATGATGAAATGAAGTCCAGGTGACGCATAGCATTTTGCCAGGTGTTTATATGTCTGTCGGCCCGTCTGTGGACAGATTTTGACAATGTGACAGTATCACAGCTATGCAAGATGCAGTCATGAACCTTGACAAGTGAGTAGTTGAAGGTCAAAATGAAGGTTGGGTTGAGGACGGGTGTGGTTCAAACAAAAGGGCCGGCACAGGGACGGGGTAATTGCTTCCCACACTTTACGGCATAGGTCCGCTTTTATTTGGTGTCACAAATCTCTGTATTGTGGCTGGAGTTTATTTTCTCAAAAGGGCAGCCCAAAAGTTCTACTAAGGATTTATCTGTAAATTAATTTTTAACATTTCATTTATTATATAATGCTTAAACATGTTTTGGTTGTTTCTAAGTGTCCTTAAGAAATCAAAATCAGAGCTGAACACTGTCATATTCCAAAGGTGTTATTTAGATTGGCCTGGACGTCTGGATGTTTCTAACTCTGGCCAGTAGGTGATGCAGCATGAGTTGAAGCCATGGATATGTTAATGTGTCCTGGTCCTGTGTCATTCTGACAGACTCAGACAGACAGGCAGAAAAACTACTTGAAACTGACCCCAGACTTGAAATTCAGTATGAGGAGAAGCATCTGGAAGAATCATGTGTGACAAGTAGGCCCAGCCCAGCAGGTGAAACCGGCGCCAGGCCAAACTGCTTCCCCTCACTTTATGTGAACTTACAACAGCAACAATTGCACGTCTAGTGCAGTAATGTTACTTCAGGAGACTACTGACTCCCCCTCTGATAATGTCAGCAGAGGGTCTCATTTAAACACTAGTGGACAAAGTACACAACTCTATTACTTGAGTCAAAGTATAGGTGCTACAGGTCAAATATATAGTAAATGATATTTCCAGAGTCTTATTATGACTTGAATTAAAGTACTTGCTTTTAAAAATACATTAGTATTCAAAGTACTTTTTTAAAAAAAAATCTCAGTGCATTGTTGTATAGTGTCACAATACATTTATAGAACCAAATGACTCTGAAACAACACACTCAACGCACTGACTTGCATGTAAAACCTGTATAATGAAAAGCTTGATCAATTTGCTGAAAGGCCTATAGAAATGCCCATAGAAACACACTGAAAAAAAGCACCAGCACTGTCATTTAGATTTTTTAAAACTTAAATATGAGTAGTACATTTGTGAGACAGAGGTTCGGGAACACAACTTTGACAAACAAACCACATGCAGAACCACATGGTCAAAGTTTATGGACTTTTGATTTTAGAAAAGAATGAAAAAAATCATCCACAGACTTCAAAGCAAATGTAACAGGTAACGAGAGCCCTCAAAGAAATATAGCAACAATATTGGTCTCTCAAATGTAGTCGAGTCAAAGTAATAAGTAAAAATAACATAAAAAACTAAAAGTAAGGTACAGATACTCAAAAACTGTACTTAAGTATAGTACTTAAGTAAATGTACTTTGTTACTGTCCACCATTGCAGCCTTATTTAAACCATTTAACAGTTTAAACCATATAGAAGAGCTGCATGCTGCTAAGTAACTTGCCTGTTTTAGTTGGTGACTAGTGATACCATTAATTAAATAAACATCTCACTATCTCATTCCACTCCTTTGCATGACATGCAGGCTACAAGCTATTGTTTCTCACACTAATGGGCGTCCAAAATAGGAACATAATTTGGCTCCGTGGCTTGGGTTGGGTTCAGGTGATACAAAGGGATCTTTTTTTTTAATCTGTCACCGAAGAGGCGCACGCTCCCATGGGGTTTGTTGCCATGCAACCACAAGCACCGCCCACCACCGCAGTGTATATACCTGAGCGGGAGTTCACGTGACAGTCCCAGAGAGTTCATCCAATCAAGAGTGGGGACAGGTGCTCCGACAGGAGAGTTTCGGAGGCGGAAACCTGCTGGTTCAGTAAGAGAAAGACGTTCCTTATAAATGTATCAATTCATTTGTGGTGTTCTAGAGAAGTACAGAAGAAGAGTTGAGATATTTGACGAAGAAAACAGGAGAGAAATGAAAGTGTTTGGAGGTGGGAGATGTGAGGGGGCAGGACACCTGGCTCGTGCGTGAAATGGATACTGCTGCGACCCCTTAAAGAACTGCTGTCACAGTTGCGCTCCAACTCTGAGGACGAAGACACTGACCTCTACAGTGGATTTATAGGCTATCTCTACACAGTTAAAAGTGTGGCATTTCCACTTTGTTTCGGGTCTTTCTAAGTGTCCACCCACTTCACTTCTGTTGCTCAGGTAAGTGTTCACGAGAGCTTTTTTTCGCATTGTTCACCTGTGAATCACTGCTTGGCTTTGCTCTTCTGTTAAGACTCATTAAACCAGTTTTACAGAGAACATGGCCACACTGGTTATTCCTAGGATTAGTTGGTAAGAAGTTTTCTCACCATAGTGGGAAGTAAGATTGAATCACATATTTAGAGACCATGGTAATCAAACAGAAAATTGTATTTGTAACTATTATGGGGGTGGGGCTAAAGATGCAGAGGATGAAAGTTGATGTTTCACAGTGATATTATTGAAACCCAAAGACATGATATGTTTTTTAAAGGACTAATATGATGTTTTACGAGAAATCAGAGAGAAAGGTAAATCAAGAGCACAGGTGATAAAATGACCTCACAGATGAAGTTTACATGACTGATTAATTCTGAAGCAGAGGGGATGATATCGACTACAGCTGATTATTGTGTTTTCTGTTACAGTTTCCTCCCTCCAGTCAAAGATGACAGAGAGGACCCCATGGTGGATGGCATTTCTGCCAAAAAAGAAGAGTGGAAGCTCCAAGGACACCAGTACATCCCACACCACCCCGCACTTTGACCCTTTTGCACAAAAACCAGAGAAGCAAAAAGTCTCCTGTGATCAGACTCAACAAGAGTCCAACATCTTCCGAGATGACACCTATGACGACTCAGCCCTGGACACATACTTCAACGAGCAGACGTGTCGCAGGAACATGAAGATTTCACGCTCGGGTCGATATAAGGAGAAGCGTAGGATTCGACAGAGCCTTCCCGTGCAGGAGAAAGAGACAGATAATGTGGCCTCAGGCAAAGAGGACATGTGGGAATGGCGAGGAGGAGTAGATGATCGAAGACCGCAAAAGGAGAGGGACTCGAAGACATGAAGACGCTTCAGTCTCTAGAGGCATACCAAGAGAAGCTGTGTGTTGGTTAGGGTGATGAAGAAGCTTTCAACTTTTTGCCCAATACTGCTGGAATGAAGGTTATTTGAAATATTGGAAATTTTTAAATTTTTTTTAATGGACTTGTGCCAGAAGGCCACAGAAACAATAATCAACTTGAAATTGATTGTATTTGTCCTTTACGATGGTTATTGAACCACTTTGCCAACGATATCCCATAATCAGCTTAAACAAAGAGATACATTACCATTAGTAAAAGCACTTAAAAGCCAAGTATGTAGTTAATGTCCCACTGTGTCCTTGCTAGGGGTTGGCCAATATTGATTTTTTAGGGCAGATACCTATACCGATTATTAGTAGTTAATGAGACTAATAACCAATACTTGGAACTGATTTGCATTTACAATAAAAATTAAAATCTTTCTGTCAATATTTAGACTTTGGAATATAACAAACTCCAACACAAAACTTTGCTTAAATGCGTTTAGCAATGGTTTAATCAAAACTGAGACTTTCAACATCATATACAGCAAGTTCCCAGCAACTTTTTTTATAAAGTTAAGTGAAAATTTAAATAAAACAAGTAAACAAAAATAGCTCCCTGAGGTTTTACATAGTAAAAGTTCCTCCCATGCTGACACTTTTTTTGCACTTTATAATTAATTAGTTTGATCGTAGATCATTAAAATAAAATGCTGATACAGATAACTGCCAAAATGCCAAATACTGGCCCCGATAATCGGCCAGGCAGATAATCTGTCGACCCCTAGTCCCTGCATCATTCACAAACAGTGTCATCATTGGACAAATCTTAAAATGACTTCAAGGAAACACAGTTCACAAATGCAATTTTCCATCAGGATTAAGTGTGATATGCTCCAGAAAAATGTTGTTTATAAGATGTTTACATTATTCCTGTAAAAAGAATGATATATGTTTGATAATGAAGGTTAAGTATAATGCTCCTTTTTGCAAAGCTTTTAAAAAAATGTTGATTCTAAATGGTTAGAAGGATGTTTATGAAGGTGTAAAATGATTGTATTATTATAATGTGTGAAAAAAAAACAGTTAGTGGAAGAAATCAAGGATTGCTTGTAAGCAGCTTTTAGTCAGATGCACGTCACTTGCCAGCAAAAATTGTATGAAGGATGAAATCCAGCATGTTGTAAGACATAATGGGTCCAAAAACAAGCTACTGCTGACCTTAAAGTAAGATGCTAATGTTGTGATATCCAGCTGAATGTGATACGGCCATGTAGCTAAGGAAGTATTACTACTGTATTTTGGACCAGCTGTGAATACTTAGATGAAGGCAAAATTTGAGAAATAAATCTGATCACTGGGTGTGCATGTGCATATGTGCCTCATTATTCCTATAAAGTCACAATTTAATGGCTAAACTGGGCATGGCAAGGATAACTTTGTTTTGCCTTCCTTGAGTAAATACTCTCGAAACAGACTATGTCAAAATTATGAGAAGCCAGGTACATAAACAGAGGAACATGTGCACTTCAAAACATAAACTGGAAATGCAAAATGTACAGAGAGGTCATATGACTCCTCTTGGCAGCAGCGTTGGTGCCTTATCATCACCTTACTGGAGTAGTCGAGGAGCGGGGCTAGTGTGTGATCATCACATTGTCTGAAAAAGACTATTACAAGGAATTAGTGCCATCTGTATGTAGCGTCCGCATGGCATGTCAAACCCAGGCCTAATTATACTGTTGTGTCACATAAAGGGAGGAGCACGCCTGTGTCACCGCATTCCTCTGTCACTGCTGAGGTTTGAGGTGTGTGTATGTGTGTGTGTGTGTGCCTGCAGCATTTGTGTTTATGTAACAGTATTTTGACAGCTGCTTCATTTATGGCTTCAAAATCATTATCTGATTTTTTAATGAAATGCATTAATGTAATTTCATTAACTAAGATGCAGTAAGTGCAGTGCTGGATGTAGCTCATTCACCGCCCCAAGCAACAAAATCACCTCAATGAGACAAAACAAGCACAGGGAGACACAAAATGACCACAGACACATTAAAATCCTACAAAGAGATGCCAAAAAAGAGTCTCGAGATAACCACAAAGCAAAACAACCCAAAACTGACCAAAATGACTTGGAAAAATGACCACAAATGACCTGAAAGAAAACAAAAAATGACCTTAAAGAGACTGAACAAAAATAGCCACAATGCAAACAACAATAAAAAAACAAACAAACAACCAGAAAATGACCAAAACACACCCAAATAAGTACAACAACCAAAAATTACTTGAAAAAAAATCCAAAAATGACCTGAAAGAAAACATAAAATGATTTCAAGGAGACTTTCCAGACTACAAAGAGACACCAAACAATCTCAAGGAGACACTAAATGATTGCAAAAACACACAAAACAACAACAAAAACACAAAATCAAAATCAATCAATCAATCATGCTGACTACAAAGACGCACAAAACCATCGCAAAGTCTGTCTGTCTTGTTCCAAGGCAGAAGAGGTGGTGGGGCCCTTTTGCACATTTATGCACAGTGGCCCACTGTCTCATAATCTACCACTGAGTGTGTGATACAGATAATTTGGGGCTGACACATTTGAAAAAAAGATGACTTGTGATGCCATATTTTTAACACAGGGGGGCGAAAATGTACGACCTTACAGCTGGAAATAAAAATGAATAGGACTAAAATACACGGAGTTGAAAAAAAACGGAGAGTCAGATCAAGTTATGGAAAAGTCACGAGAGCAGACTTGTTTTTAAAAGTCTGAACCAGTTCTCGTGCCAACACAGTGTTTATTTTATTCCACAGAGATGTAATTTAAGGTGAGAGAAAGTTTCTCTCTCTGTCTCTGTCTCTGTCTCTCTCTCTCTCTCTCTCTCCCCCCATTGGTCTCGTGCTGGGGCGGTAAGGTGTGGCCTCGCACCGCGTCGCCTCCTGTCGCGCGCTCACGGGGGAATAAACAGACAGAAAGGGAACATTGTGCACGACCACCGCCGCGTGCTTACAGTGACTGCAGTTTGAAGTAAAATGAAAAAGTTTCTATAACTTTTTGTAGCTCGACAACATTTAGTCACTGACAGCACAAACGCCGGATAAGTGCTGTCCCCATTCGACTAAAAATAACAGTATGGGAAGCGCACTATTAGGCCAGTGCTGCTGTGGTCCATCTCACTGAAGCATTCTCTGCAAACAGGTGGATTTTGGATATTTTCTGAAGGTAAGACAACGCTGCTATCTATTATTAATGCACACTTGTTTGTGGCATATGGGTTTTCTTATTCCCACTAACCTGCCTGATGAAATGTACAAAAATAAAGGAGAGGCTGGGAAGTCTTTACAGAAGATGAGCTGGTTTTTTCAAGCACTTTCTCTGTCCAAAGGCATGGCGCATCCAATGTTCCTGTCTCCTAACTTCAAGGCTTCACTGTTTTAAAGTATTTACGGTGCATTTTTGTTCCAGCAGTCTACTTCAAATTAAAAAAATAATGTAGTAAGTTATTATAATATGAACTATAAATTTGTTTCACCATAGTTAAAAATGCATTTTGTTTTATTTTTGTGAGATTAACAAAGAAATTATTGACAAGTAGACAACTAAAGGGTATATAAAGATGATTGTTTTAACACTTGTGTTTTGTAGACATTACTTATTGTTTATGGTCCCACAGACCCACTGTGTGTTTCAACAATCAAAGTCAAGCTCTTTTCCTTATAGGGACAGTTCACCCCCAAATCAAAAATACATATTTTACATCTTACCTGTAGTGCTATTTATCAGTCTAGATTGTTCTGATGTGAGTTGCAGAGTATTGGAAATACTGGCTGTAGAGATGTCTGCTTTCTCTCCAACATAAAGGAACCAGATGGTGCTCGCCTTGTGGTGCCCAAAGCGCAAAAAAAAAAAGAAAAAATTAAAAAACTTACTAGCAATGTCTCTCTCCAGAAACCATAGCTCCATTAATCAAAAAAAATATATACAAAATATAAACATTATAACAGCACCCTTTTCATTAATTCATACATTAGAGATTAAGCGCTGTGACATATCCTCAAGTGAGTTAGGACGGCCTCAGCTTGGGCTCCATGTAGCAGGCTTTTGGCATGTCTTTTACATAAAAAAGTATATAAATTTCTTGGTTAGTCTGCAGCAGCTGCCTCTTCCTGCTACTTGTGTTGTTTGTCATTAAATCTTTACTCCAGGATGAACAAAGATGTACTACAGGTCAAAGAAAAACAACTGGTATGAGAGGTGCATTTCCACTCAATGTCCCACCTGTTCTTCTCGAGCTCAGCAAACCAGCATCCAGTTTGCCCCCTTTAAAGACCTACACTAGTGTCACAGAAGCTGCTTGACACAGATATGGAGATAGAAATAGCAACAGAGGACAGTCTGCCAGTTACATAGATGGGAATTGTACACATGCGCACACACACAAACACACAAGAGCAGGACATATACAAAAACAGGTTCTGTTCTGTTTTATTAAATTGCTCAGGAGGAGCATGCACAAATTCCAAAGAGAACCCAATGTGCACAAAGGTCTGGCTGTTTTCAGTCTTTCACAGCCATGCAAGACAGCTCGTCAAGAATTTATGATGTCAAGAAAGTTGTGTGGAGGTCTCAGTGACTGTCGCTGTGGATCGTTTACTAGCTGAGTTGCCATCAACGCGTGGAGATTGAAAGACGGTGACATAATCCGGGGCATGAGCTGTTCCTGGAAAGTTGCAGCAGTGCTTATCACTTTGATAATTGCACCAGTTGCTCTTGATGATAGAACCACAAGACATCCTGTACACAAAAGAACAATGTGTGAGCACGCTGTAGCATTTTCCTGCTAAGTTTCCTGAATGTGTTTCCATTCACTTACTGCAGTGTGAGCCTTTGGTCAGTGAGCGACTGAAGGGTAGGGGTCCGTTACGTTGCACACAACACTCTCCATTGTTCCTCTCCCAAGTCCCTGCCACAGGACAGTGTGGGAAGAAGAGGAGGACAAGGGCGGGGGGGATGTGTCAGATTTCTCTAGAGAGGATGGAGCGCTCTCTGTTTCCTGTTTTGTGCTACACGCTGGTGAAAGCTCTTCCTGTTCAGGAAAGCGGGCAGGAGGTCATTGAAAGTGCCCCTTTACACAGTAGCAGCTTATGGAAAAAAAACATCCTAAAATGTGCTCACTGGCTGCAGTGTTCATTTGTCTATTGTCTTCTTTAGGTATCTGAGACCTCAGCATGCCAGTCCCCCCTCCTCCCCCCCCGCCTCCCCCGGCACCCCCCCCTCCTCCACCAAGCCCGCCACCGCCCAGTTCTGCCCTGCCGCAGGTAAGACTGTCTTTCTCTAACTCTGTCATGCAATTGAATTGAAGTAAACACTCACTCGTGTCCTTCTCGCTGACCATCAACCATCACCTGTAGATTATTTGCATTATTGATTGAGGTAATACACACACACACACACACACACACACACACACACACACACACACAGTAGGGCAGACAGCAGAGTCTCAGTAGCAGCAGAGTGTTATGTTTCCACAGCAGGCGCTCAGTGTCCTCATGTTAAATGAGTTGCCGCTGCCAGCAAACAAGGCCACACCGCAGAGACACAGCTCAGCAGCTTCAGAAACTGAAGTCACAGTGCTTCTCATCACTCTGTGAACCCAGACATGACTAAAAAAGATCCATTCCTCTGCTCTGTCTCCTCCTCTACCTTCACTTTTATCACCTCCTCTGCCTCATTTAAACCTTTGATGAATGCTTTCAGTGCACCTTCTTGCTTTTCTTCGCTTGTATCTGTTTAAACTGAGGTGAGTAGATGATGATAGTGCCACACATACACTATATTCTCACTCACCTCTTTATCTAAAAAGATGACATCAAATGAAACTTAAAGATCTCAAGAATACACTTAGCAGGGCTACAACTTACGACTAAAGTAAAAGAAAGTATAATTGAGAACATATGCTTAACGTATTAATAGTGGAAGTATTCAGTCCAGAAAAAATCTAAAAAAACAAGTTAAGTAAAACAAAAATAATTGAAAATAAATTAGAAAACGACTAGCCAAATAGCCATTTAATTTTCGGTCAATTGTCTAATTGATTAATGGACTAATTATTTCAGATGTACTTGTATTAATTGTTGGATAGTCTAATTTATTTTTTAAATAATAATAATTAAATGCTTGTTAAACAAAAGCACTAAGATGTAAAGTAACTAATAACCAAAGTTGTCGCGGAAATAGGCAAAACATACAATATCTTCACTAAAATGTAATGGAATACAAGTATAAAATGGCATGGAAAGAATAGACTCAAATTCAAGTACCACAAATTTGTCCTTAAGTACAGTACATTAGTAAATATACTCTATTACATTCCACCACTGCACTGATGTAAACTGCAACTTGACTGGATAGCTGAGGCAGTAATTCAAGTTTGCTTTATAAATGCCATAAATTCATTGATTATCAAAATAGTCTATATCATCAGAACAGAACACATATTCGATAAAACACTGGTCCTGTTAAAAAGCTGTTTTTTGTCTCTGTGTGACAGTGTCCGTCGGAGCCTCCTAAGCTCCAGTCTGGTGGAGGAGGAGGAGGTGGAAGGAATGCCCTGCTGGCCGACATCCAGAGAGGAGCCAGACTCAAGAAAGTCACACAGGTCAACGACCGCAGTGCCCCCGTCGTCGATAGTAAGAACAACATTCTTACAGTACTATCAAAGGAAATACTCAATACTAGTGTTAAGACACTAAACGGTACTGGTTTTGAGTGGGAAAATAGGGTGGAAAGGGTAATATGTGTAGTTTCTCTTTGAGCTATATTTTAGAATAGACACACACTTATACACATCACGTGCACACTTCAGGAAGGAATGCCCCACAGCAGATAAGGATGCAGGCACAACAGGAAACTACTATATACAATAGACAAGATGTACATTGTGTCCACAGTATACAGTACCGTGAGATTTACAAAAAACTGAAAGGTTTTAATGTATATTACCTGTTCAATTTTCTGTTTTCCACTTACTTGCATAGAGATTCCCATTAAGAGATGCTTATGAGTGTTATTATGTTTAATGTACAGTATTTTCAAGTCTGTGAGCATGCAGCAGTATGTTTTGCCTTTTTGTCAGACACATGGTCCTAAACTTTTAGATGCATTAAATATAAGATAAAAATTGAGTAACTGGTGTTACTGTCAGTTACATGAGTGGAGCTGGACCAGCTGAAACAGACCGGTCTGTTTTGTGAAAAGGTGTGTGGTAGGCCCTCAGGAAGAGTAAGTGATTTGGGTGGTGCGAAATAAAGATTCCCAGGACACATATATAATGGACTCTGATGTCATTGCTATTAATTATTTATGAAGTGTGTTTACATGTGTTGTTCCCCAGAGCCCAAGGCGAGCACCGGAGATGTATCCAGTAGTGTTGGTGCTTCTCAGGGCTCATCAGGAGGGACGGCACCCATGGGACCCTCTTTGGGTGGGCTCTTTGCTGGAGGGTTCCCCACTCTAAGGCCTATAGGACAAAGAGATTTAACAGGCAAGACTCCAGGTTGGTGCAAAATGTCTTGCTCTTACTAAATCTATGTGTTATTATTAGAGATGTCCCAATCAGATAGGAAGGATCTGCCCGATCAACGCAGGTTTTATTAGATCGGGATCAGTTATTTTGAGGATGCACCCCGTCCAATACGTTGTTTACATCCGCCATCACACAGGCGGCATAACAGAGAGCACAATTTGCTGCAGATTTTCAGGTTTTATTGTAATGATGCTTGTCTGTTTGGATGCAGACATTTTTTCAGAGCTATAAAACTGTTAAGCATATACACTGGATTGAATAAATAACTTTAAAGCAGTTGAAATGTGCATTGTGCAGATGTATTATGCAGGTAAAAACAAGTATCAGATCGGGACTCGGTATCAACAAACACTCAATATCACATGACTTGGATCGATCGAAAAAGACTTGATCTAGACATCCCTAAATATTATTTATATGTTGACCATCCAAATGTCTCCTCTTGTGTGTGTGTGTTTGATAAAGTGTCTCGATCGAGCTCCTCCGCCTCCCTGAAGCCTCTGTGGAACGCCCCCATGCCAGCAGACACAAGCAGTGTCTCGGAGACTCACAGGACGTCTGATCTCCGAAACTCCGTCCACCGTCAGCTCGCTCCCTCGTCCTCTGCTCCTCCCTCCCCCTCTCACAGCAGCAAACACTTGCCTCCTTTCCCTTCTTCTTCTCCCCTCCACCTCCACCCGCCCCACCCTCTTCCCTTCCTCCGCCTCCCCCAACCCAAGCCTTCCAGGACCGGCCTGCCAACAAGCCTCCGCCTCTCCCCTCCTGCCCTCCTCCTCCACCTCCGTCCCAGGTCACCAAGCCTACCTGGCTCCCCATCCAGCACTCCTACCACACAACCATCTCGCAGCCCTCTACTCCTCCTCCTCCACCTCCACCTTTCCAATCTCCCTCTGCTGTTCCAGGGGACCGCTCCTCAGGGTGCTTCTACCCTCCGCCCCCAGTCCACTCTGAACCCTCGAGGTTCCCCATCCTGCGGGACAGCCCACTGGGCCCTCCTCCTCCACCTCCTCCTCCTCCTCTCCCGGCTTCTTTCACCCCAAACTGCCCGTCCACCCTCCCCCCTCCACCACCCAAGGTGCCTGCAGTGCCCTCCCCGGCCATGCGCTGTCTGCCTCCCTCGTACCCCTGCAACGCCCCCACCCGACGGCCACCTGCTGTGCCCAGAGGTGCAGGTGGGTGAACACCAACATAAGGAATTGGTTTTTTTTTTGGCACATGGTAGAACTTTGCATCTATTCATTTTAACCCAAACTACGATGATGATCATATGCAGAATACACAAATGTTAATAGACAATGTAATTGTACTTTTTACAATGTCTGATTCAACAACAATTTTATGAGGGCAAAAACACCAATATAAATATTTGCAGTAACTGTTAGTTGTGCGTTCGAAACACGTCTGAAACTGCTGAACAAATGCAGGTTGTAAACTGTGGCAGCTGTTACAGCTTGTTATTAAAGCCAACAGGGTAGTAGTTGTGCAACTCTTTAGTTTCTTAGCAGCATTTACAAATCAGCTCTCTTTTTCTGACAGAAATGTGTGAATAAGGCTTACTGCCTTCCTTACAATCATAGAAGATCATATTGGATTTGGATGTATATTTCATGTGGTATATTTTGTTGCTTAAGTGTCTGACCTCTGACTTTTTCTCTCTGTCACCCATGGCAACAGGTGTGGGTCGGTTGGCTCCTCCTCCAGCTCCCCCGGCACGTTCCCCATCTACTGAGCTGTCCAGCCGCATTCCTCCCCCTCCGCCACCACCTCCCTTGCCTCCATCAAGTCTCAGGAATGGACACCTGCACAGCCTGGGTGAGTGTACAATTATATATCTGACGGTTTAGAGTACATGTGAGACCTTTAGTAGATTTTTTAAATCTAGAGTTAAACTGAGAGTTGCAATACAATTAGATGCATTACATTTTATTTATTCAATATATCCATATATCTTAATTGGAGCTTTAGTGCTTTTCATACACCCCTGTGGTGATGGTATAATATATCAATACTTCTATTGATGACAGACATCCCCTCTATATAGACAATATGGACAGTTGTATTGAATAAACAGCAAGCTAAGGACCTTTTACGTGTAAGAAATGTTAACAAAATTGTAAGGGTGACAAGAATTGTCAATTGAAAAGTTTTAATGATTTTGCTCTATTGTTTTAATGCCACACAGCAGTTGTCATTGCCTGTGAAATATATATATTTTTATGATGTCTACTTTTATCTTATGGACATTTCTATCTTGTATATGATTTGATTGTGACAGTACCACAGTAATTTAATATTATTTCATGGACGCCAGAGCCATGGAGGGATCACTGAACAGGACCACTGGGCACAGGCACAGGGCCAATCAAAGGCCTCCCTGGCCTTCACTTTCAAAATGTCAATGCAAGCCTCAAAATGACTACAAAGGACATAAAACAACTGCAAAGAGACACAGAAGGACCAGAAGAAAAGCCAATGAACTGCAAAGAGGCACAAAATAACTGCAAATAGGGGCTAAACAATCACAGACAAAAAAAAATACCCCAAAGAGACACAAATCAACCACAAAGAGAAACATAATATCCTAAAAGAGACACAAAACACCTACAAAGTAACACAAAATACCCTTAAAGAGAAACAAAACGACTATAAAAAGACACAAAATTACCTCAAGACATAAAATGCCCCAAAAGAGACACAAAACAACCAATAAGAAATGCAAAATATTCTCAGTGACACAAAACAACCACAAAGACACACAAAATACCTTCAAAGAGACACAAAACAACTATGGAAATATACAAAATGACCTCAGAGTCAAAAAATGACCTAAATGAGACAAAAATCAACCACAGGGCCATAAAAGGACCTAAAAGGAAAATTACTTCAAAAAGACAACAAAAATTCAATGAGATGCAACAACAACAAAAAAGCTCCACAGAGTCTGTGTGTCTTGCTCATGTGTAGGAGAGGTGGTGGGGCCATTGGCATGTTTGTGCCCAAGGGCCAATTATCACATCATCTGCCCATCGTCAGAGCAAAATTACTGTAGAGGGAAGGACACTAGAGGACAGTTGTTTGTAGGTGCAAATGAGCTTGTCTTTGAAAATGGGGCAAAATAACAACTTTTAATTGCATCTTTGCTTTACATCTATTAGCAGATGACTTTGAATCCAAGTTCCAGTTCCACCCCGTCGAGGACTTCCCCCCTCCCGATGAATTCAAGCCTTTACCTCGGATCTACCCCAGCAAAGAGAACAGAGGTAACACCACAGCACACTCTAACATTACCCATCACTTCAATAGCATCTATTGAGTCTTTTTCTTCCTCTTTCCTCTCTCTCACAGTGAACCCGAAACCACCTGGGATGAGGACACACCTCAGATGAGTCAAGGCCTCACTCTGTTCTTCATCAGGCCCCACACATATCAAGCAGTAAGACTCAGTCCTCCTCCTCATGACAGTAACAGAACTGTCACGGACATTTGGATGTAGGCTCTGTATGTGCATGTGTTGTTTGTGTTTAGCATATTTGTGTGTGCGTGTGTATGTGTGAGTGTCAAACAGAGGTCCCGCCTTATACTGACTATGTGACCTCTGACCTTTTCCAGTGTGGAATGTTTTGAATGTGTGTGAGGAGGAGGGCTCTCCCTACTCGTACTCATAAGTTACATACAGACTCTACACACACACACACACACACACACACACACACACACACACACACACACACACAAATATGCTAAACACAAACAACACATGCACATAAGGCTCTCCAGGGACAGTGTCTTCCAGCAGCTATATTTAACATGACTCGTGACACAGTTCATAGCATTTCAGTATCTACCTACAGGATAGAATTTTTTTATTTTGATGTCTTGATCTCTTTTTAGAGTAACCCAGAAATGTTCTTAAACACACAGATAGTAAAGATCTTTTAAGGACAAATATGTACAAGAAGAAGCCCCTTAAAGGTTCAGTATGTAACTTTTATCAAAATAACTTGATGAAGTTGTCACTATAATCTGTGAAAAAAAGGACAACAAAACATGTTCCTCTGGATTCTCTTGGTGATCCTAATGACATTTGCAAGAATCTACCGTGCCTGAACAAAAACATCCAGTCAGAGCCAGGATGAGTCTCTACCATTTATACACAGCAGTATGCCTGCGGTGCCAAGTAGGTGTAGTCTGCACATCATTTGACAGTTATCGAAAGGAACCGCAGCAAAATTTCAGCAAGAGCAATGCTTACATCACCACAACCACATGAACCATACAAACACAAACTAATCAAAGGAGATTGATAAGACAGAGAACTGATGAATTTCATTTAGGCTAAAAAAAATTTTACTGTGAACATCACAGTCCATGAGTGCATTTATTTTCCAGTATTGTCTACTGGAAATAGCTACCATGACTTTTTACCTTTAGGCTGACATTGTTGTTTGTAAATGTACGTGGTTGCTGCCACTGGCTGACAGATTACACGTCATTTAAACAGCTTTCGTGGTCCTCACCGTTATGTGTAAAGCGGTGCATCAGCGCACTGAAATGGAGCGGACCCACTGTTTGTGCACATGCCACCCTTACACGTGCCTGCTCTCACTCAGTCATGCTCAATATTTTCAACACGCAGCTTCAGTTTTAAATTCTCCAGTTCAGAAAAGTTACTCCAGTGGTTTGTCTTGTTTTCTTAGTCGTAGTTTAAAAATTGTTTTAGCTTGCTTTTCATCATCTGTCTTCTTCTATTTACTTGTCTCTGCTGTGGATGCTGTTGTTGGCAGTGCAGCATGTGCATAAGCACTTAAGCAGTGATTCACAGACTCCTCCTGGCTCTGACTGGTTGTTCTCGTTCAGGTGCAGTGGATTTTTGCAAATGCCATTAGGAGCACAGGGATGAGACAGATGAACCAGATTTTTTCACAGATTATCCATCTCATAAGCTGCTATCAGAGAGATATTCACACTTTTGCTGCAATTTCTTGTAACAATGTTCTCCCTAAACCTTTTGCTCAAGCAGGACAATGCTCTCAAGAGTTCATCTGTTTTTGTTTTGGGAATTCAGTGAGCTATGTGGCCACTGTTAGTAGGAAATTATGTAACCCTCATTAAACACAATGTGAAAAAAAGCAGGTGAATGCTTTGTGACCATTCACTTGCACTGCAGGATATGCTAACCTTGGGGGCTCACAAATCCTTGTACAGTACATATAGTGGTGCTCTCCTGTTTTTATGAGCATATTTTTATAAGTATCAAATGCATCCACAGAAGTATATAATATACTGACATTACAGAGATTATGGAAATTCCTCTTTAAGTTACACTGTTATGAATAGATAACGAATGAATGAGGTTTAGTGTTTCCTTTCAAACTTTATTAACAGATACTAACACCTGTAAAGACAGTGCCACCTGCTGGCTCAATGTGTAAAGTATTACAAGACATGACCACCAAATAAACCACAGTATTTTGTTTTCAGGAGTTGACTTTATTCATCACATTGGTTGCAAAATAGAACATTAAAAATCTACCTTTACCAGAGCAGTCAATGACATATTGAGTTTAGTTCTTATGTTTTTACACTAAAGAACACAGAGGCTGTAGAAACAGGATAGTCTAGATTTCAATTAACACTATGGGAATGTTTTCAGATTTAAGACACGTGTGCAAATCTCAGAACAGCTGCCAACATGTTGTCAAAAAGCAGGGCACTTTTGAGATGCATTTCGGAAATCAGAATGTGTTTTGCAGAATAGGAATGATTAATATGTCTTTTCAGTATTGACATTGCAGTGTATATGCATGTGCAATGCAGCTGTCTCACAGTAGTTTTCACATGTCAAAAATGTTAATGATGGCTGCATTCCATTTAGGTGTGCAAGTGCTAAGATCTGAGTATTGTGTATATTGGCACACTGGGAGCACTTACGGAAAGTGAAACGGAGCGGTTATGTTCTTGGTCACACCTGCTTTTCCTGCTATGTTAAGTCAACATGTCTGCCACAAAAATGTCCTATAAAAATACACATTTAACGTCTTAATAGAAAATGAAAAAAATACCAAAAGTTCACATTTTCATGACTTTAACACACAGTCTAACCAATATGATAAGCCTGAGTTAATGACATTTTCTTGATTTAATGATGATTATTCTCTGAAGTGGAATGAATTGTTCACCATACAGGGAAAAATAAGCAAAGCATTCTCTCTATATTGTTGTGGACCCACAAAAGATGAACAACATTGATCTGATAACATTTTTTCAATGAAAATAAACACTTTATTTACATTAAGGGTATTTTCAAAGTCAAATTTGGCAACTGTTTCCTACTTACACTGTCTGTCCACGGGCATGCCCTCTGATATCTGGTGACACTGATAACTCTATATAAATAAATTCCTAAAAGTTTATAAGTAAGACAGAGTGGAATGGGCTCTTAAAGACGTAAACACACTCAAAAGCAAAGACTTGCAAAAGTAAAACATCACTGAAATAATCAGATTATCAAACCTGTTGGCTCTCACAGGAAGAGTTTACACATTACCCACCAGACAAACACAATGGTTCTATAACAGTGAAATACTTTCATGCAGACGATGAACGTCTGCATCAGGATTTCTAGCACAAAATCAGTGAAACCTGGAGGACACTGGACTAGTGAGTGGTTTGTGAGATTAACCTGGGAGAGAAGTTAAAGTTCGTCGTGTCTGTAAGTAAATTCCCTGGAGGATATGAAGCCGTCTTTGTTCTCATCCTCTTTGGCAAAGATATCCTCCACCATGTTCTCATGTAGAGTGTCGTTGGGAGGGTAGCCGTGACGCTCAAACTCTTTCCTCAGATACTCTTTCACCTGGTAGATTGAGTGAGACGATTAGTGAGACAGACACAGGTTGAGATGAAAAAACAAAAGCTCTGGTGTTCTGTGTGCAGGCCGATCAGTAAATCAAATTCCAGCTACATCTTTACAATTCAGAAATAACAAAGTTTAAATTCTACTGTCATTTTTTGAAAAACAGAAAAAAACCCTCAAGATATACAATAATTGATGGGCAGCACTATATTTTTACCTAAATTTTGGTCAAAAATAATGTGTAAATTCAATAATATACCTACTATTTACCTTCACTATAAAACAGTATACGTACACAGCACTAGTATTTTCATATTACATAAGATGTGCTTCCTTATCTTATTTTTTGTTGTTAATGATTGTCAGTTGGGCCTGTTTTTTTGTTTCAACATAATTTGCAATCACGTTGGGGCCCCATATATCAGGTCTAGTTTGGTATTTTTCAGCTTGGACCCTTTTTTCCCTTTTTTAAAAAATTTGTCCTGTATCGAGTGTGACCACTGCAGCCGGCAACAGCAAAACTCCATTAAAATGAACAGTAACTATAGCGTATATAAAGCCAGCATATTTTCACATCTAAATGAGTATGTAAAGATTTTATTTAAACCAAACCAGAGTCAAAGTCAAAGTCAAAACCAAGATGATTTTTCTGTTTTTTTGGGGGTTTTTTTCGGTTTATGTCGACTTTAAAGTGATGTGTGTTTTACAACAATAAAATTACTGTTTATTTAAGCAAGTCTGGTGTGAGAGGGTCACATGCACAGTGATTTGTTTAAAGTAGTAGTTAAATCTGAGGGGGCAAGAGGTGATTTTCCAATAAGCAAAGAAATAGGACTTTAGGGAATTTTACCTGTACTAGGCTCTGAAAAAAGAGAGAAAATAACACAATCGGAGAAGTGAAATGCTCCTGGGTTGTGAAGCACTGTTTGAGATCCTTTTGTTTACCTCATGCTTGGAGAGCCTCCAGTCATCGTTGAGGTCCATCTCCTGGAAAGACTCATGAGACCTCGGTCCATTTCTGATCTCAAGCACCTCAATAACGAAGGTCAGCGTGCTTTCAGGTGGGATCTTACCTGAGCAGACAATACCACAAGGCAATCATTCAGCTAAAACTGAGTAGCTATTATTAGCTGAGGTTGCTATATGCATGCTTTAGCATGAAGAAAACAAATGCTTTGTGCTGTGGTGAATGATGCAGCAACACATTGTGTGTTAATCTGTAAATAAGTTGGAAAACATGTTAAAAGTGTTAATGAGAAGCAGACTCAGGTTGTATTATTAGTCATATCAAGACATTTAAGTTGTTGTTATTGTCATGGCAAGGGCAAGTTAGACACAGAAGAAATAGATGTTATTGGTTAGGTTGGTGTGTGCTTACCAGGACAAAGCATTGTATTGTTCACATGCTTCAGAAAAAGTGGACTAATATCTCTGAAAGAAGCCTTCATTCAGTGTAGGAGTCCTAGAGAGCCATTCAAAACAAGACAGACAAGTATAATACACACATGCTCAGTATAGGGGATAATACACATTTTATAAAACCTCAAGCACTTTTATGAAACACAGTTTAATGTGTCTGCATAGCATCATGCAGTGAAACTTGCATGCGTATGGTCAAATCCACAGTACCTTTCCCTTCCTTCCCATAGGCCAGAGCTGGAGGTACGATAAGTCTCCTCTTCTCTCCAGCGCACATGTCCTGCAGGCCTTTATCCCAGCCTTTGATCGCTTCTTTGATGCCCAGCGTAAACCAAGCAGGCTGCTTGTCACCCTCTGTTCGACTGGTGCACAGACATAAAGTGGAGAGTAAATTGTTAATGTGTTAAATAATTAGAGTGAGCACCCCTTTGCTACTGGGCGTGCTCTGGCTGTAATATCACAATTATGCATTTTATAAATTTTTTCACATATTGCTGATGTAAAATCTCAGAAATTTAAGGGTCAGCTGACCCAGATCACAGAAACATATTATCCTCACTCAAATCACAATAAACAACTCATATTTCCCCAATTACCACCCCTCACTGTCCAGTCAGCCAGTTTTATTTGTCGAAGTTTTGAGATATACAGTGTTTTGAAGAACTGCTGTCTGTATTTTGTTTGTAGTGCTTTAAATGGACACCAGTATGTTGGATTTAGCAGTATCTAGTGGTGAGGGCAGTGTAAGACCAGCAGCTCCCATATTCAGCGAGGTAAAATTACTGTTTTTGTCAATGGAGTTTTGTGTATGGAGTCTGGATTTGAAGGGAGCATGGATAAAGTTGAACTTCCTGTCTAGTTCCCCATTGGAAAGGGCGAGGTGCTGAGCATACAACTGTACAAATGAAAACAATTTTGTGATTAGTCCCAATTTAAAAACATCAATTATTTGACAGCCCTTGTTGTTTAACAGTTTTACTGTTGTTAAATGCTGCCCCTTTTACTGCAATTCATCAAACATTTTCTCCGTTTTTGGATTCTTCGTTTACTGGAAGGCATACGGTTAATTACTCCTTTAAAAACTATGCACAACATTTCCTTTACTGCCATTGTAATGTGTTGGTGACAGAAGTTTCAATGAATAACTTAAAACATTAGCTCTTAAAACCGAGACACTAAAAATAATTAAGAAAATCATGGAATGCCATGTTTGTCAATATTTATTAAATACACACACACACACACACACACACACACACACATATATATATCCGGTTTTTTTGCTCCTTTTATTTATTTATTCAGTGTAAGATGCGTCACCAAGGATATCAAACACGCGTACACTTGAAAAGGAAATCGGCGTTTAAAGTTTTAACAACAAATTTCTGATGAGTATGAACTGTTAATCAAACTGAAGAAAAATTAATACAGCAAATGCCTTCCACTAAACGCAGTGAAACGGTAACTTTGTACTAACTCTGTATGAACGAGTAATGCAGGCGAAGTAGCTCCGTAAAAACTCCTTAGCTCTAACAAACATAAAACATAAAACAAACCTGGAGTGAAACATGGTCCCATTCTCAAAGTATCCCTCATGATGCACGAGCAGGATGTCTCCGTACTTTGATTTTCGGTGACAGAGGAAAGGTCTGTGCAGGACTTCTATGTTCACCTCGGCCTCAGGCAGCTTGGCCCCGCTGACAGACACCAGCAGGGAGGAGCAGAGCCAGCTCAGCACTGTCACCAACATGCTGCCACACTCACACCCTCCGCACAAACAGCAGGACAAAACAGATAACTAAAAATGTTTGCTTAAACCACAGCTACGTGGCAGTTACGTTTCATCATACATGTTGTTGCAGGAAGTCTTTTTCTAATTGGTTGCGTAGTCTCAGTAAACCCCGCCCACAGACGCCCCCCCCCCCCTTTCAGGTCCTCGCGAGTCTTAAAAGGCGTTGAATTAATTGAATTAATCAGTCTAAAAAATAAGGCCTTAAAATATCTTAAATTATTTTTTTTCTTTAAAGTGCTGAGACATAAAAGGTACGGTTTTATGAATATTTTTTTTTCTGACAGTGCATTGTTAAATCTTGAAATAAGAAATAACTTCTAAAAAGTTCTAAAAGTAACTTCTAAAAGTGACTAAAAAAATCACAGAATATCACTTGCATTGCTTTCACCCAAAAGTTGTGTTTTATATCAAAGTAAATATTTGGGAACATTTTTTCTCCCTAACCCTTAGTAATTGGTGTCAGGTCGCCCCTGATTTTGGTTATAGTGAAATCAGTCTTAAATTTCATTCTGAGTTGCACTGAAAAAGTCACTTGCTGTAAGCTGTAGGAACCCTGTTTATTAGTGTACAGTGTTTTAAGAATTTTACAGTCATGCAGGCAGATTATCCACTAATCACATTTCACTGAATTCATTTTGGAGTCATTCTGAATTAATTGATCAGTTTCTTCATGCTGCTGCAATAATCACAGGTATTTTTCTTGCAGTTGTTGCAATATGACATTCGTTTTTTCTTTCTGTTGGGGTATTTGAACATTCACTTTAAAGGGGCCACACTTTGGCTGGTACATTTACAGCACTGGTTAAAGCAGTCCGCTGGGCACTGGTACACATTTCATGCAATATCACAGCATTGCACTTCATAAATACATGTTTTGTAATACATTGCACATGAATAAAGACATTTACACACCCCTGATTTGCATACTACAGTATATATAGTATCAATAATATCATTTCCTCTTTAGGAAAAGGCTCTTTTTCCTCTCTTATTACAAAAGAAGTTCAGAATACAGCTTATTTTTGCATCAACAGTCAGCAAGTCATACACATTGTAACTATTTCATATGATACAATCGTTAAAATGTTCCCTACAATCGCCAGTGTCCATAACAGTGCTGCAGCCGATGGAGTGACAGTAACAGGAAGCTGCTCCCTGAGGTGAGTAAAAGAATTAAACCTCCGGTCCATTCAGAGCTTGCTCCCATGACTGTTCGTGGCTCAGAGCAGGCACAAGAGCTTTCCTTAAGTACTCTTTCTCAGTCCATCAGTTGTTTTTTAAGGGGTGAGACTCAGGAAAAAATCTGAAGTATACTCCCCGTGAGCAGAAAAAGAACTGCTAAGTCTCAATTTGGTCATTTCTGTCACTTTCCAAGTTCAGGTGAAATACTTGCAACCAGTGGAATCAATGAGGCAGGAGTCAGTGCATCTGAGCTGCCCAAAGGACCTGCAGAAGACATGGAAAGAGATTCTGAACAAGTGCAACTGATTGCGTTATGTTGCCAGGTCATGCAGTACACCTCCAAATTTCAATCATTTTGCTCTTTAGTAAAGGAGTGGTTCAACATTTGGGGAAATGCGCTTATTGTTTTCTTCCATTATTTTTACAGTCTATGCTCTATGCTTTATACTAAGCATACGGATATGAGAGAAGTACCAAATTTGGCAAGAAAAGTAATAAATATTAAATGCATTTCTCAAAAATGTTGAATTAGCTATTCCTTTTAATATGAAGCATTCTGAGTGGCGCCATTTAAGCATCTAAAACGTTGTACAGTAACTGGTGCCAGGACAATGCACCATCATCTCAGGTTTTAGAGGCATCAAAGTAAAAGTATAGCAGTTGATTTCCAATCCTTAAATGGGTGCAGTATAAATGTACTGCTGATTAAAAAGGATATGCATGGCACTTTCTTGGCATTGAAGTAGCAAGGTGCACCCAGATAAACAGGTGTGTTTGTGTATGCATGTTGTACGCTTTCAGTGAACATACCCAGGAAGATAGGATTTGCAGGTCTGATAACCAAAGTCCTTTCCATCACACTCCTCGATGCCGTCATGTTTGTAGCCATCTCCACAGTAGGCCCACTTACAGTCTGAGGTGACGATAGAAAAGGAGATGAGGAAAATGTAGTGGCAGAGTCAGGAGAGTGAGCGAGGGGAGGGAGGGAGAGAGAAGACGTTACTGATTGCTTTGGCACTCCTGTGTGTTTCAGTGATGCCAATACAGCATTTTGCTGCTAATTTAATTGAACAGAGAAGAAGAGAGAAGTGAGAGGATGGCAGAAGAAGAGAGGGGGAGATTAATGAAAGATCAAGGAAAGGTTTCGCAGTGCTTACTGCTTTTATCCTCTGTCATGCGGGTTCAGACTCTGCGGTGCTCTGCAGGGCATCTTATGAGCAGGTGGATGTGCAACAGTATTGTTGTGTTTGTACAACACAAAGCCTAACATTTGTACTTGAAGAAGGCGTTTTTTTTGTACTAACATAAACCGTTTTTGATATTAATTCTTGTTGCGCTGTATTATATTACATGAAAGGGTAACTGATTGAACTGTTTTCCTTTACTTCTACATGAGTATGCATGTGTGCATATGTTCAGCTGATGCATGTAACTCACTGAGACAAGCATCAGTGACAATCTGGTTCCCGTCATCACACTCCTCTCCGTGCTGGGCTTGCACCTTTCCGTCCCCACACACACCAACTCTGTCCGGGACTTTTTCTGTGGATTGGAATGGCTGGAAGGGCTGGACAATTTGTAAAAAGAAAAAACAAACGCAAACTTGACACTTCAGGGGAGGAGAAATCTTGGCTTCAGTGTCAAAGCATTTTGGCTAAAACTAGGCTTTATTAAGTCAAAAGGTTTCATGTAACCTGGTGCATTACATGCCTTAAGTTTTCAACCAAATGTAGCCCAGTATGACCAAAGAAATCTTAACCCATGGTACACTTGGTTGCTTTTCAACTGAACTTCATGGTCTTCTTTAGCAGTTGGAGTTTGCCTACTTGTCATGGGATGCATGATCATATAGACTCTTTTACAGTTTGTAAACAATGATGATGTACATAAACATGCACACACAGTTTGGCAATGGAAATATGGCAGAGTGTAGTAGTTTAATAAGAGATTCAAAGGCAGTAACCACCAAAGAATTGCAAATTCTACCAACATAAATAGACTGACAAATGGTAGCCGACTCAGAATTATGTGCCAATTGGAGATGGTTTGAAAAACATATACAATTAATTATTTGGAAATTTGTAGTGTTACAGCTCGGTATTGCAATTACATAACACAGATGTTACCTGTATGGGTTTCCATCCATCTTTATCTTTGAAGTAGAGCACCCTCTGATCCTTCCTAAATGCTATTGCATTGTCTAGACGTAGCTGGTCCATCTCTTCCTCACTCTTCACCACAAATATCTGCACAGGTACATACAGTAGAGGAGAAAGTGAGAGCTAATGAGTAATCATAGATTTAGTATAAACATGGATTCAGTTCAGATGGTAATATTCTGACGGAGATGTTTTATGTGAGCAAGTCTTACTGCAGGGACTTTACTGAGGCCACCACGTTGAGTGTAGCTTCCAAAACGAGCATTATTCTCTCCAAGAGTGGAGTCACAGTCGCAGCGACCTGGTGGACCTGGAGGACCCTGCTCTCCCTTTTCCCCTACTAGATAGAGACCTGCAAAAAAGTATTGTGATAATACAGTATCGTGGGGCCTCTAGTGATTCCCATCTTGACTTAATTATACTTTGATATTTTGCATTATAAAGTAAATTTGGGTCTGTTTGTTTTTGTGAGTTACCATACCTGATGCAGGTGGTCCAGGTGGCCCTGGATGGCCGTTTGGACCTGGGGGTCCCTGGGGGCCCATGACTCCTGCGGCTCCAGAATGGCCCTTCATGCCCTTTGCAAACCAGGCAACATCCCAATATTAGAAAACACACACTGAAGGTGACCTACATGCCACTGCCACTTGTGAACAGCTGTGATAATCTTGTCTATGCGACAAACGTGTGTGTGTGTGTGTGTGCATACATAAATGTATAGGGCTAAGAAGATCTAAGATGCCAAACACCCCGCAGCCCCTAAGGAAGTCTATACTTAGAGCTGGAGGTTAAACCTGAGTGACTGAATTAGCCGGTGAGAAGCAGTGGCAGAATGAGGAAGAGCAGAGAGTCAGCGCACCACACCAGCATTTAATGATGCTGTCAGGATGTGCATCATTCTTTCTCATCTGTCCTCACCTGTTTGCCTCTCTTCCCGGGCCGTCCGGTGGGTCCTCGCTTTCCTGTGATTCCCTGCTCTCCCTTTGGTCCCTGCTCACCCTGGGCAAGGAGTTGAGGAATTATCAGTTTAAATCAAATTCTTCACCGTCCTCATTATTTAATCACTCTTACCTTCTGTCCAAGCATCCCAGGCAAACCAATGGAACCCTAAATAGAGACAAAATGAGAGCTTTGTGAGAAAAATTATCTCTGCAGAGCAGGCGTAAAATGTTTCATGTTAATTTAATCAGTCTCTGAGGTAGAGGGCGCATAAGAGCTTGAAATGTCAGAACCTGCAAGAAACAGTCTCAAGTCATGAGGATTCTCACTAATTATTCAGCAAACTGTTTTAGAGTTTTTCACTCTCTAAATTATTAAGGCACCGCATGAGGTGAGACACTCATAGTCAAAGCCAAGCATAAATGAGCTGTAAATGGTTACACAACATAATATGTATTCCACCAACCTTATCCCCCTTTGGTCCTGCAGCTCCACGGTCACCATTAGACCCCTTTTGAAAAAGAAGGATATAAATAAATAAATGGATTTAATAGCTTGTAGTGACAAACAAGTGTAGTGTGAGAAGGGATTCTGAGTTTACCTTATCTCCTTTGTAACCAGGCAAACCCTGAAAAAATACATAAGGAATATAACAGCAGATTCAGATTCAGACACCTTTATAATCCTGCCAGGGGCAGTTTGTTTGAACAGCTTGCTGTTCACTCGTACAGTAATATGAAGACACATTAATGGATTGGTAATAAATAAAAAATAAAAATAAAAAGGAGTTCAGTGAAACAAGGGAATCTATACGTAGAATAAAGTTAAGTGTGATTATCACACAGCGCCCTGAAGGCAACAGAAAAAAGTTCATCTGCAAGAACGTGTCCAGAAGACGTTAAAATACATGTCACT
Source organism: Plectropomus leopardus (assembly GCF_008729295.1). Lineage (NCBI taxonomy): Eukaryota > Metazoa > Chordata > Actinopteri > Perciformes > Serranidae > Plectropomus > Plectropomus leopardus. The sequence goes on along the minus strand of NC_056480.1, from coordinate 15,712,535 downwards.
TTCTAGTGGATTTGTTGATTGCAAACAGTGGTCAAGTCCCTTTGTGACACTCCTGTGATCTTAGAATAGACTTTAACAATGCTGTTTCAACTGTTTCTGTCTTTGAGTGTGAGGCTCTACAACCAGCAGATAAATGAAAAACATAGGAGGCTCTTGATAAAAGACAATAAAGAGATAAAAGATGAAAACAGCAGAGGATGGCGGGACTGACTGAAAAGGAATTAAGTTTACGAAAACAGAGAAATCTCTGTAGCCCTTGCTTCTCAATACCTGCAGTGTTTGCATCAAATTTAAGACGCAGATAATATCAGTCACTAAAGGACTAAATAAGATCTCTCTCTCCCAACATAAAAATTGTGTATATGTTGTTTTAAGGTTGTGACTAACCTTTGTTCCTGGTGGTCCCCTCAATCCTGGTAGCCCCATGAGTCCTGGATCCCCTTTCTCACCCTACAAAAACATACATTTGTGACAGTTCATATTTTATTGGTATTACATCATAAACGTTAATACTTTAATGTTATTGGTCAATACTACTTGGACTCAAATGGACTACAAACACAAACTAAAATTCTTCTGATACCAAAATCTCGTCCCGTTGCCTATGGATTTGGCCATGAGACTTACCTTGGGTCCCTCTGGACCAGGCCATCCTTGTAGTCCTTGTTTCCCGGGGAGCCCAGGAGCCCCCATGCGACCCTAGAGAAACACAAAAATAATCAGTGCCAGTGCTTACTGAAACCATAAATACATTTTCTGCGCACTTCTGATAAGAGAGTGATGGGAAGCTGAGAGAGTTTCTTGCTTTAAATTGTATGAGGGATTTTGGCAGACTCAATCTCTTATCACCTGATCCTAAACAGCAGGACGTTTTACCTTGTTCTTTTAAATAAAAACTAATTTGCATTTTGACTGAATATGTTACTTACAGAATTACTTCAATTAGCTTTTTTGCTCTCTTCATCTAGAGTTAGATGAAGCACTGGTCTATATGGAGTAGTTGAAGCTACTGCTAGCAGCTGGTTACATTCAATTAGTTCAGCACAAATTCTGAAAAGAGGTGAGAACAGCTAGGTTTTAGTCCAAATGTTACAAAATCAGCCTTCCAGCACCCCTATAGCTCATATATTAACACATTATTAATCCTTACAAAAACTGGTTGCCTGCCAAGAACTCTCAGTCCTCTCATTTAATTCTTGGGAAGAAAGCAACATAGTTTCCAAAATGTCAAGCTTTTCATTTATATTTTGATTAAATCTTGCTATTGCACTCCGCTTTTGTACTTTGCTATATATGCTGACGATCTGCAACTTTTTATATTGATCAAGATGCTTCCTTCGTCGCCCTGTTTCCCCTGAAAAAGAGCTGCTGATTTTCACAGAGACTAACCAGGTTAGATAAGAGTCTGAAGCAAATAAGCATGTCAGACTGACCTCCTATGATCTGCTAAGCAGACATAACAGAGGACAAAACCTTGCATGAAAAGCTTTAACAGTGAGATTTGCTAATTAGTGGACAGGAATAAAGGCTCAATCAATCTTGCCATTTTGCCAGTTCCTTTGCAGGAGAGCCAAATGTATTACACAACGGCCTTGCATCTTAGTGACACCTGGAAGCTGCTGCCATGCTTGCAGCGTGCTCTCATTTAGCTGCCTGCCATTAAAACAGCAGCCTGTAGAGACACCATGGACCTGCTGCTGTGTGGAGTGATTTATCGCGGAGAGCAAAAGCACTTAGGGAGATTAAAGTGAAGTGCTGGAGAGCCTGGATCAGCAGGACTGGAGTCCAGTACGAGAGCTAATGGAGCCAGGCCAAAGAAAGAAGGAGGAGAAAGAAAAGAATCAGAGGAAAAGGAAAGAAGAGGGGGATGACAGAGAGGTGAGGAGCAGGAGGACAACAGGAGAGACGCGATCAAGCTTTTCCTATGTGGTTAGAGCGGCTACTGAGACTAATGTGGCATGACCCATTTAGCAGCTGCAGAGATATTCTGAGCACATCAATAGACAAATCACATCACAGGGATTGAGCGTGCATAGAGGGGAAAACGAAGGGAGAAATCCACATCCCATTATTTCAAGGACATGAGAGATGGACCAGAGAGAGATGAGCAGGAGAACGCGACATGCAGGAGGGGAGGAGCAGCTCACCTTTGACCCTGGACGTCCAATTTCTCCCTTTAGGAGGACAAATGAGGAGGGAGGAGTTAGAGCAGTCATTAGAGCAAAGAGGAACACAAGGACACACGCACAAATACTTCTAAATATATACTGTATGTAGCAAAATACATTACAGACATATTTCAAGATCTATAAAAATAAAAAATAGAGACACACCTTCTCCCCTTTTGGTCCTCTTATTCCAGGTAATCCACCATGACCCTGAAATATGACACCAAATTTATATCCAATTCACATTTTCTAATATAGCATGATGCATTTCTAGAAAAATCAATACTATAAAGGTTGTTTTGTTTCATTTCCATTTAACAATATTTCCTTCTTCTGTCTTTAAGGGGCTTCAGCCGGCTGATTGCATTTTGACTTAATACGCCCCTGATGTGAGGTTTTAAATGCGCTGTAGTGTTTTGAAAAGGTACCTTACCTCTGGGCCCCTGGGTCCTGGAGGTCCTGGAGGTCCAGGCAAACACCCAGGTATCACAGGTTTTTGTTTTTCCTGCACCTTTCCTCCCAACACATTTGGCTCCAACAGGCTTTTACCATCCTTTAATCAAGCAGACACAGAATCAAAGGAGTTTCAGCCAGTGGCCGACTGTGAGCACACATGTGCGTAAATGAGGTGTGTTTATGCATGTGTGTGAACGCTTACAGGGCTGCCCCGTTTCCACAGCTGAGGTGGTGGAGGGAAGAGCGGTGGTGGGGGCGGTGACATGAGACAACAGGGGTCAAAAGTCAACGGCTCATCGAGAAACCTGAGACCTGAAAGGAAGATAATCCGCCATGATGAAACATGGTTTGTGAAAGGCACATGCAACATGTGCTCCTTCGGTTATGTAGGGCTGGGTATTGTTTTAAAAAATTACAATACCAATACAAATACCAATACAAATACCAATACCAGTACTAATACCTGTACTTAAAAGTCAAACAGATGCCAATATTTTAGTTTTTAATGTGTTCTGCTTTTATTGTAGAGCACTTTCTGTGTTTTAAAGGTGCTATATAAATAAAGTATACTCGTGATCCTTTCATACCGATAATGTGAATGGACTGGTGTGCTGTTTAGCTATGAACATTGAGGTGCCATCTCAGCATGCCTAACTGCCAATACCCTTGTCTTATTAATATGAACTTAAATAATGTAGTTTTTAACAACAAAAAAAATCATATTAATCATATCTGTTATAGTTTTCTATATATACTATTGTCTATTTTCATATAGTATGCTATGGCCCATTTTCTATGTCCTTAATAAAGTCATTATTATTTATTATTACGTCGTTCTGGGTTATCTCAGTTGATATCTTAAAGGTACGAAGTACAAATACTCACTACTACTTTTATGTGACAGTCAGTCTCACACAAGTTACCTGAGCGGGCTGAGAGGATGCTGTCCATGTAAGAGTGACGGGCCCACGCAGGACACAGAAGGATGTGGATGGACACTGCAAGTCTGACCAGATCCATCCTGATGGTTTACCTTCTCTTACACACAAAACACAAACTGTCAAACACACACACACACACACACACACACACACACAATTTCTGCTGATGCAGTTAATGCAGTTACTGGCAGCTGTCACTTTTCCTTACTCCCCTTTAGAGGGTGTCACTATTTGATCACCCCCCTCCCCCCTCTCTCTCTCTTTCTATCTCTCTCTCTTCGTGGCATAATAAATAAACTTGTTGCAGCTCCACACTGCAGCAGATGCAGCCACCGCTGTAATTCCAGCCGTGCCACCAACAACCCCTCTCAGCCTTGCGCCAGATTTAGTCCGGGGGCGGGGGGGCTGTCACTCAGGTTTATTATGACTTCTGACACTTCATGAGAGAAGTCATAGTAGATAACAATAGTAGACCTACACACAGGTCACAGCTTTAATAACACAAACGTTTCCTTCATGCTCATATTTCATCTTGTAGTGCATGCAATAAGATGTTACAGGTCCTAAAAAAATGTAATCTCGTGTTGAACCACGTGCAGAAAATATGCTGTACCTGGTTCAATCAGTATTTCAAATCTTCATCAATATGGTTCAACATTTGTCCTTCTACATTAGATAATCGTACAGTATGCCTTAATTTTTATTATGATCCATTCAACTGAAACAATGTCATCCACATCCACGGCTTTTAAAGCACAAGATCCACCTTACCTTCCACTTGAGATTGCGCCGCACTTGCAGACACGCTGTCTGGCGCTCCTCTAACCTAAATGAAATGCGCGGTGTACGGTCCCACTGACTGTGGCTCCTCTCGGCATTTGGTGTGCTGTAGCCAATCTGGACCGCTAATAAATCTGGTCCACTTATCGACCCACTTCTTCTCCCTCCGCCGGTCAATAACAACACAATTGAGGAGGGAGGACCTTTTTTTTCTCCCAGCAGAGGCCACTGAGTGGAGCCAACACAGCGGTGGCAGCTCCGGTCCCAGCGGGTCTGGATCAGAGGCTCAGTCTGAGGTGTCTTCTGGATCGACTTCAGTGCAGCTGGCTGAGGTCTGGGATGGCACTTACATTTTATGCTGGCATGCTTACACTGGTTTGGCACGTTTAATGTCCACAGTAATGCTGATAGTGTCTTCAGCAGGGAAATGGCGTCCTCTGCAGGATATTTTAGGTAACGGAGGAACTATTGGCAAAATTTATGTTTCATATTCTTGCATAACTGTTAACAATTGACGCATTCTGATATATTTATAACAGAGATGAAAATATCAGAATATAGAGAAGAATAAATATGTGTTTACAGTCCCCCCCTTCATAACTGAATTTAGTCTCGCATGAGAATCATGTTGTTGATGTCGGCTCTTTGTTAACCCTTTGAAACCTGGATCAACATCAGTTTTCTTGTGCTGCGCTCAGACGCCTTTTACCAGCAATAGTCTATGACCCTTTAAAAATTGAGAAAATTGGTTTGATTTCTTTTGGAAAGATAAGGGGAAAAAAATAACTTCACAAGAAATGTCCCACAAGTTGCAAATTTTAACAGAAAGGAGTTTCAGGTGGTTGCAATCTTTAGTCCCTACCCTTAAATCTTACAAACTGTTCCTCTAACTGAATATGTCATTTCAAAGTGGAAGGAAACAATAGCATCATCACATGGAAAGAATGGCCCACTGAAATAATTCACTGAAGCAGAAACATTTTATTGCCACATCCGTTCTCTCCAGTGAAGGTCAAGGTATTGTCTAGAAAAGTGATGACAGAGTATAAAAAAGTAACTCACGATAAAGAATAGAATATAAATGTGAGTGCGCAGGATTGCCCCTGTTTAACATTATTTGATCAAATAAGAACTGCAAATATTACTTTAACAAAAAAATGGCAGTGTTTCTGTAAATGACAAATCTGTTTGACCTCCCTGTTCTTTAGTTAAATACATATATTAATTTAGAGTACATAGACATATAAAACACTCATTTTAAGTTGCAACTTTATAAAATTAAAAGTCACTTGGGGCTTTAAAAAGGAAAAGTAGACATTTCAGCACCACTACAGATAACACTTTTACAAATTTCACCAATTTTAATACTAATAAGACTGCATGTAAACAGAAAGAGTTCTAGCAAGTCATAATATAATAGAACCGCCCCCCTGAAAAAACAGTGATCAGCAGTGCAGTAAGAGAAAGAAATGCAAAGCGTGCAGTTCCTGTGCAAGCCGTTGTTATTTTTTAGGAAAACAACTCTGTTTTCAGAAAATCCCAGAGGAAGGCTGCCTCTTTAAGAAGCCTCAACTGAGAAATATCTGGAAAACCCACAAGTTGCACGAAGGCTGACTCATGTGATAATTAAAAACAGTCTCCTACACACAAGAACAGTGTAGCAGTAAAGCTGTAATGTAACAAAATGTAGTGATAGACATTTCAAAACTTCCTTAAATAATGAATTTGATTTTTTTTTTTTTTTTTTAAAAAAAAGCACACTATGTTTTTCCCCTAAATGCTTCTGTCCACAGCTGCATGTGTGTGTGTTCTGTGTTGACAGTGTATTAGGAAGTTGCATCCTTTAAATAGGCTATAATATCCAGTCTTTCCTTTTTCTTTTTGATGCCACTGAAGACCATCTTGGTACCAGGAATGTACTTCTTTGGGTTTGTAAGGTACACATTCAGAGTTTCCTCATCCCATATAATACCTGAGAAAAACACAAGCAACAGTTACAATATGTTATCATGAACAGCATGGCATTGTATAGGTTTGTGACAAATCTGCATGTTCAGGCATTAGCTGACTGTGTTTAGGTTTTATTGCCTCATGTTAGAGCAGAGCTCGGAGTCAGACATGAAATCTCTCAGCTGTCCTGCATGTTCAGACCTGCTGCAGCAAAGCTTCACAGAGATTCAAACAGGAAGACTGTCCTCACGCTTTCTCTATTTATTTACTCTTTATCTCCCTCTTTCCTGTCCAACTCAATCAGCTGACTCAGGGCGTTGCTCTTTCAGTGACAGCAATCAGATTTTGCCACGACCTGCTAGCCAATCATCTCGTAGACAAAACTATTCCCTTCTCTTATGTAATTTCATTGTTAATATGTGAATATGATCCTCCTACACCCCATTGACCTTGAGTTTTCATAACAATCAGCAGCCACTGAATGATTCACGTCCCGCTCCACATCACATCCGTCCAGCTCTTCAGCACCACCACTGGACTCCAATGGGGGATATTTGGGTACAGCTTATTCACTTAGGACTGGGGCAATGTACATACAATCTACATGATGTTGATATTGTGATATGAGACTGATGTCATAACTTTGTTATATGCCTAACTGCTCTATTATTTGCCTTTACCCATTAAGGGTGTTTGTCTCCACTTTTTTTTTCAACCCCTCATTATGTTGCAATATCATTTCCAAGGTACCTGGTGAAAACATCATAATATTTCATTTTCTACATATTGCCCAGCCACAGCACCACCACCCCCTTAAAATAATGATGTCATGATGGGGTCTAATTACTTAAGTCTCCACATTTTCCTCCGACTTAACTTTTGTGCACAATATCAAATACATAAGTTGAATTACACTTTAAGCCTCTTTTCAAATAAGTCTGATTGAACTACTTTTCATTTACACTAAAAGGAAAATTTAGCTGGCACAAAATAACACTTCCCATTGCAAATGCATAACGAGTCAACAAATAAAGTGATTAACATTAAACAATTAAAATACTGCTTCAGGGCTCAAAACTGTCATGTGTGCATTGTTTGTGTCTCTAAAGCAGGTATGCCTCCTATTGGTGCATGACTCCTGAGTTTCAGTGACACCTTTCACAAGGTATTTAAACTGTTGAGGGATCATTTCTCTCCAGCTTACTAGAATTGAGGTGTTGTGTACTGCCTAGTGATCCATACCTTTATCGATGTTGGCCTGTGTGTAGCTGAAGCCAGGTGCCTGTCCCGTCTTCCTCCCAAACAGACCCCACAGGTTTGGTCCTGTCTTGTGCTTTCCCTTCTCTGCCACTGTGTGACACTGGGAACATTTCTGGACAAAAACCTTTTTCCCTTTTTATTAATGTCGCCCATGACCAGTAGCTGGAAGAAGAGAAGATCAGTGAGTGGCTTTCACAAGCATTTTAACCTTTGCAATGTCAGGAAATTGGTTTGATTTCTTTCAGAAACATGGGGAAAAAGACAATCAGTGACTTGACATGAAATATTTTTCAAACTGCAAAATATTAGTAAAAGGTGACAAGAAAATTACATAAAGATTAAAGCTTTAAAGAGAGAGAGAGAGAGAGAGAGATAATTATTATTTACTAGTTATTTGATAACTAGTAAAACATATCAAGAAAAACAAGTTGATGAATGCAATTAAATGTTTAAATGTAAAATTAGGTAACAAAATGTCTATATCTATCTATCTATACATACATACAAACAACATTTTTTCTTTAACCTAATTCTAGATTAAAATATTTAGCTGTAATAATAATAATTTATTTCTTGATATTTTTTCTAGATATTTGATCATTTTCTAATAATTCCCTTTCTCTTTAAAGCCTTTTTAAAATTTTACTGTCAGTCTTTTTTTGTTACCAATTAAATTATATATATATATATATATATATATATATATATAATTTCATTAGGTCATTTCCTGTTTTCTTTTTTTTTTTTTGTTGTTTTTTCCTTGGATAATAATTTCTTGCTTCTTAGGTCATTTTTTTGTTGTTCAATTTGCTCATTTCCATGAATTTTAAAGCAATCAAGACAATTTGCCTGGTGGTATAAGTGCATGAGTAAGTGGAAAAATACTAGTGAAACAAAATGTGATAGAGGAATGGGGTCTGAAAGTCTTTTGAAAGTAGTCCAGGGCACACCAGTTACTCACACACTTCCGGATTGTTGTTTTAAAAGATTCGTAAAAATGGGTTATTAAATCGGAACTTGAAACTGAACTGTTTGTTTACTTACCTGGATGAGGAAGTATAAAATAAAATAACCCATTTTGACCACTGAAAACATGAAACTGCGCGATAAAACAATAAAACACAGCAAACAGCACCATAATTCACCACAGATACATGGCACGCCGCGATGGTAACAGTGTTTTTCGCCTGAAGTAGACACTGAAAACAACCAAAAGACGAAGCCACCGTACCTGACGCGATTGTGTAGTTCGGAGCCTCCAGGAAAAAAAACTTTCCTCCCTTTTACAAAGTCTCGTAGGTTTTTGTTGTCTGGAAGTTTGGAGCTGTTTCCTGTTGTAAACTAGTCGTTTCAGGAACACTACTGGATTAAAACCTGTTTTGAAACGCTCTCAAATTTAGGGAAGGGAGTGGTCTGATCAGGTTGAATTGCAGGGATAAAATACGCAGCTTCAGTGTGCGGGTCACACCCATGAAGGTGAGTTATGTATGGGAATGCATTTGCTGACTTGGTTGTTGGAGTATTTTTCAATGACATTAAAGCAAATTAGGATGTGTCACTTTTATCTAATAGGGCGTTGTTGGGATCATATCATTCATCATGTGCTCATGCGTAATACATACAAGTATGTGGTTTACAGCAGCAGAACAAGTTCACGGTCTGGCACAAAGTGTTCCCTCATACTGGAGGCACCTGTGTGGACCCACAAACTGAGAGCCGCAACACTCACCATAACCCCACCTGCTTTGTTGAGGATGTGCAGGGACAGCAGGGGCGCCCCCAGAAGCTTTTGGGGCAACTGAAAATCTTGGGGTGGCACACCAAAACCGAAAGCCATAAGTGAATTACAGCAATTTTAATATTAGTGGTGTAATGTGACAGAGTAGATATATTTTGCTGCAGTACTTTGTATTTTAATTTGGAAGTTTCTGTACTTGAGGATTTATATTTCTGTCTACTCTCAATTTTAGTCCACTATTCCACCAAGCATTTTAGTTATTTAGTTATTTAAATAGTAATGAAAGGGAGGGAAAGAGGGAGGGGATGGATGGACGATGGGAGGGAAGGAAAAAATGGATTTGGTTCCTCAGATCCTTCTAGTTGCCAAAAAAGGGCTTGTTTTTATTCAAGTTTAATGTATGCTCAATATTTAAGATGGTGTATGTTGTGAAGAAGTAAATATCACAATTCTTAAAATTCTGACCACTTCTTTTTTATATAATAATTTATTTGTACTTTTACTCTCAATGCTTAAGTACATTAAATATTATAAAGTTACTTTTGATACTTAACGGTGTAAATATCACTTTAAGACTTTTACTCAAATAATATTTTAATCGGTGAATTTGACTAAAGTCATTTTGTGGTAAAATATTTGTACTTTTTCTCAAGTGTGGCTTTCAGGTTCTTCATCATGTGTATTTGTTATGCTGTTGTGGTATACAACTCAAGTGGCAACCTCCAAGGTAGAAAAATTAAGCAAATGCAAAAGAGCCAAAAACTGCAGTTCATCAACTGGCCACTTGAAGCTGACTCCAAAACGGAGTAAATCCCCATAGACGACCATGTTAAAATGTCCATTGCCCAACTTTCTACCACCATTAATGATGCCTCCATTGTATTTAGGTGTCTTATATTACGAGGGACCTACAACTGACACACCTTAAAATAGTTCCGCCATTATTAATGCTATAAGCTATAAATTACACTGGTGCTTTTCCTGTCCTAACAAGTGTGTGCTGTGAAAATGGTCTATGAAAGCAGATAATTTTGGCTTCTTTCAATATATATCAGTGCAATTACTGAGAACACATGGGTGATTTCATTTGAAAATAACCAGTAATTGAAATGAAAGGTAAACAGCCCATGACACCTCACCTCAGACACTTCAAGCTGCTTCAATGAAATTGAATTGGTACACATAGCAGGCCTATAATATTTTGGAACATTGGTGTCGGAAGTAAATCATGACAGAGTTTTAAAAGTTAGATTTTGAGAACAAAGTCATAATATTACAAGAAGTACCTCTGAATTTCAAGAATAAAGTTGTAATATTATTATTACAGGTTACCTGTTGACTGTGTGTGGCATGGCATGACACTGGGGACAGTGGTTGCCGAGGAGGCTACCTTTTCTCTGGCCTGTTTTATAGTTCACTGAAAATATGTTTATTTCCATAATATAATATCCCCTTTCTCGTAAAATTGCGCTTTTTTCCCACTAAATTTATGACGGTATTCTTGTAATATTATGACTTTATTCTCGTAAAATTATGACTTTTTACCCCTAAAATTACAACTTTATTCTCCTAATATTACAGATTTATTCTCTATAAAATTATAACTTTTTTTCTTGTGAAACTATGACTTTATTCTCGTAATATTGTGACTTTTTTCCTCATAATATTACAAACTTATTCTCCAAGTCTCAAAAAAAAGTCCCTCAATGTGGCCCTTAAACCTCCACTGTAGTAAACAGACACCATTTACCACCATTTAAAAGTTTTTTTCTTCCATACAATATGGTGAAATGTGTTTTTTAAAACCACTGTTAAAAGTTCTCAGAAAAATCATGACCCAAGTGAGGTGAGGAGGATAAATCAAGCGCTCATGCCGTGGAAGGCACCACCTCCCTCAGGTGCAACCACTCTCCCTTAAATGATGGGTTAGGCTATATATGTTGCCTCCACGTTTTGTTTGTCCTTTTGCGTGGCAGAAATGATGTGTGTTTCACCTTAGTTTGTTTCTTCACCATTTGATTACCCCTGTAGCTGTTGTTTGATGTTTGATTTATCCGCTTTTTGTTCTTGCAGAGCTCAAACCACACACACCAAAGGTCATTTTAGAGAATATTGAAAGACATTGACATAAATGTGCTCTGCTCTGGCTCAGTACCTGCTGGCTGCATCTCCTACCTTTATTCATTAAGACAACATCCAGTGCTTCTGCAAACAAACACATACTCCAATATGTTTTCAATATCAAAAGTGCCACTCAGCATTGTTCCTAATCTCTCCTGTCACGTTAGTGTTTGTCTCCTTCTAGTGGCCGATCAGTATACTAAACGTCCCTTCCTGTTCTCTTTGTGGCAGCTTCACTCATAGACACACGTCCACCAATATGAGACGTATTTTATGATTAAAGTGTTCTCATAATCAAAATAAGTAGGACTCAATAAAAGAGCAAAAATAAAACCCAAACCACTTGCTTGTAACTTTTATTGTCATCGTTTAACATGATTTCTGTCACAATTATCTAACTTTAATTAAAGGAACTCATACATTTAAATATTTCAACTCATCTATTTTTGTTCATTTTGATCTTTAATTTTTCACTTCACAGTAAAAACTCTGTATGCTGATATTTACATACTACAATAGATGTGCTGACCTATTTAATCCTCTTTTAACCCTTAAAGGTTTTTTCCTTCATCTCCAGTGAAAATCCTCAGCTCTGTGGGAAGAGAATACAGTTTGTTATCCACAACCACCAAAACTGATAGATGGATAAGGATGTTAACCCTTTGAAACCTGGAGCGACGTCACTTTCCGTGAGCTGCTTTCAGACACCTTTCACAAATATTTAAATCTTTCTTTCAAAAACATGGGAGAAAGGCAATGAGAAACTTAGTTAATGATGCACAAATTGCAAGAAATTAGTAGATTTGAAAAATATTTTTTAAAAAGCGAGTGAAAATATCTAGGGAAAATATCTAGGAGAAGAAAAGGTTATGTTAAATAAATGTTTATATTTTTGATTTGATTTGATTTGTTTTAAAGTCTTGTTTGCCCTTTTTTTCCACTAGATTTTCAGATAATGGTCTTTTTAAAATTTTTTATTTCTTATTTTTTACTAATTTCTTGCTAATTTGTTGGGTCATTTCTACTTTCATTGCTAATTGCTTGTTTTTGAAAGGAATCAAGTGACATTGCTCAGGTTTCAGTGAGTTAAACTGAACAGGGGAACAAATAACAGCCTTTTAATATGTTACCTAATGTATGATGGGAGATGTAATAAATCAAAGTGACTTACTGTATATATAACATAAACCATCTATACAAATACATTTGCAATGCATAGGGTTATGGCATCCTTTTTGTAACTAAATATTTACAGTCATTATGTTGCTTACCAGTGCAAGCCAATGTTGAATAACCACGTATTGTACAGAGTCCTGAGATGGCTCCAGTTTGGACTGTTTCTCCCAAAGCTTAGTGGCAGCTCTGGGTTGAGTGCTTCTCGATCATCAGGACACTTGGCACACATTTGAATCACTTCCCAAAACCGCCCAAACCTCTGGGGCATGTTGGGGGTCAAGCTTGTGGCCTTGTCCTCTTCTGGAAAACTCTCTCTCCCAAAGCGCATGGGCATGTTGGCGTACAGGTAGAGAGGTTTGGCAGTGGGCGGGTAGAGCCTGATGATGGTCGGGAGGCTGCTTTTGCTGTTTTTGCTGGTATTGGGGGTCATGTTTACGTTGTAGCTCTCAACATCTAAACTCCTGCGGATTTCCCCTTTTGCCTGGAAACAAACACATGCTGAAGCCCAGATCCGTTTGATTAAAGAATATTTTTACAAGAGCTAGAACAATTTGTGCATTCATTGATAAGTCGACCAGAAGACAATTAGTCAACCAGTTTTCTAGCCAGTCAGTTAATTTTTGTTGTTTAATTTCTCTAGCAAAGATGCCAAACATTTGCTGTTTCAAATGTGAGGATTTGTTGCTTTTCTTTGTCATGTAAGATAATAAAGGATTAGCAATATCTTTGGTGTTTCACTGTTGCTCTTCAATAATGTATCACCACCAGCCCCAAAAGTATTTGATTTACTATCACATATGACAATGAAAACCCTTACTTTTGAAAAACAGGATTCATACATTGTTTTGCATTTTTGCTTTAAAAAAAACCCAACCTATTATTGATTGACAAATCGATGAATCAACTAATCTTTTCAGCCTTAAAGGAAAACCTAAAAACATGGATGGAGCAAGCATCGTTGTCCTATTAAAAAGTTCGTACCTGTTGATGTGGCTGTCTCCTCACAGTGTGTCGTCCATCATCGCTCCTCTGCAAAGTTTTATCCCACTGGATTGATTTCCCATGGACCTGCAAGTCAGATGCTGCTGACCCTCTAAGACCTCCCAGCATCAGGAGTGCTGAAAGGAACATCGTGGTCAACATGCCAAGAGTAGGAGACATGTTCTCTCACACAGCGCCAGGGCACACGCCTTTCTTCCTACCGACCACTCTGATATTAAAGACCCCTGAAAACCTACGTCACCTGCCATGAGTGATAAAGACACAGACACACATGAAGCTGACACATGCTCGTATACCCTCAGCCTTAGTCTCATTTATACTGATTAAATTCCTGTCTCACTAATTATTCAGCTCTGACCAACATATTTGAAAAGGCATGTATGTCCTAATTGGCCATTCAAAACTACTGTTTAAAGGAAATGGTGAATGGCAGCAGTATTCACATGCAATGCATGTGATAAAACTTGTATTGTCCACTTCTACAGAGGCTGTATATTCTCTTTACAGCAGACGTTTCTCATTATATCCAAGCTGGCTATGCCAATTAGGAAAAAGTAGCAAGCTTCATTGAGAGCACATTGGGGTTTGCAGTCTTTCATTCACCTTTTCAGTGTGTAAAGTGTTTAAAGTATAAGCATCAGTATAATAATCTTACATTTCTGTAATTCCTTTTAGACAGAATTTAATTTGAAACATACTGTAAACTGGTGTGTTAACACCTCCACTGTCGTCATTATTGAAGTTATTGCTCGTGGACACAGTTAATGAAGACCTGCACATATAATTTGCAGTGGTCATAATGGGAAGAGGATCCCAGCAAATTACTGGTTGATGACCTTGTATAATACTCTGTCCTGTCCTAAACAAAGAGAAATGTTAGACACATGCATTGTGGGAAGTCAATGATCTGGTGTATTTCCAGAATGACCTGTAAGACATTATATCACTTAAAGAATAAAGCTTTCAATATTTTACACATTGATTGATTGAAACGTTTATTTCGAATATGCAATGAACAAAGCATTAAAAAACAGTTTTTAAAACAAAGAGAAGAAAAAAAGGCACAAAAGGATAATGAAGCATAATGAAAAGAAACATAAAGCAAAGACATGCATATTCAAAAAGGAGTGAGAAGAAGTGTAACTTATTTGCTCCCACCCTCTCTATGAATAAATGAATAACAATAACAAGCTTCCTCGCTGGTCCATACCTATCAATACCCTAATGTCTAATATAATTTTTAGATAATTTCAATTCTGACATCATATCTAAAACATATAAATGTATATGTATATAAATATGTTACATACATACATATGCTATGTACATGCATACACATACACATACACATACACACATTCAGTACAATACCACAGAAAAGAAGAAAAGAAACCAAGAAAAATAACAAAATAAACAGAAGCCCCTATAACACCTGGTGATTTCTCACACCTCCCTCACCCCTGCACCTCTTGAATATCATGTCTTTATAACAGACACAGATCAGCCACAACATTAAGACCACTGACAGATGAACAGAGCAACATCTTGTAACAATGCAATGTTCTGCTGGGAAACCTTGGGTAATTGTAGAGTTACAGAGGTTACATTTGAAATAAAGAAACACGGTGAGGACTATGACTCAGAGTTCACATGGTTCCAAACACACCTCTACAAGGGAACGTCCCGGGGGAAAGTTTGGATTTTTGTGACCCATCCACCACTTTAACCAGCCTTAAAGACCGTTCAGCCTTAAAGACCGCTCGGGACTGCATACTTGTTTACAGCCTTTCAAAATACGTGGCATATGTTGGAATTTGGGTGCAATACTTCCTACTTTGTAGGAAAGAAAGCTGAAAAATTAAGCCAATGCAGAAGTGCCAAAAACTGCAGTTCATCGACTGGCCACTTGAGACTGGCTCCAAAAAAGAAGGTTCCCGATAGAAACCCATGTTAAAATTCAAAATGCCCAAATTCCTTCAATTATTCACCTGGTGGACGAAGGCCAAGACCTTGCCACACCCGCTGCAGGTTGAATTCCAACCCATGGCCCTTTGCTGCATGTCAATCCCTCTCTTTCACTCTGCAGCCGTCCTCTTAAATAAAGGCAAAAAAAAAAAAAAAAAATGACAGCAGAAATCAACATGTTTGTCCCAGGTACAAAAACACTTTTGGTCTTTATTGATAGTGTCAACCTCTATAACAGCTGTATGGGGCTAAAATGTTATTATAACTTACCTGTTTACAGTTTTATCAAGGTCCGAAGTTACGCATATTTAGTGGCGAGGCCGCCTGAGTGACAGACTGTCTGCAGCTAACTGCTACCAGTTGCTGCAGTTTGTGAGTCAGATCCAGCTCTCGCTCATCTACAGCACCAGCCTTTCGTCCATATATGGCCACCTCTGGCTCCAAAAAACAAGATCGTGACTGCCAAAATGCTGACCTTGAGGCCTCAAACCAATGGGCGACAACATGATAGCTATGACATGACATGACATCTTCAGGGTTGTTTTCTCAGACTTGCCCAAGCTTCTCCAGAACCACCGAAAAGGTTAATTGTTTTTCAAACTTTTTTTAAGCGCATCAAACTTTCGTTCCAATAATTCAAATTAACTGCTTGTTATTGTGGCCAGCCTGGTGAACTCTCCCCACACGTGCTTCCTTCAGTTTGACGTTGGCACTGTTGTGTTAATTATCTTGTCCGACGTTGCCTCTTTCTTTCATTCATTCGTGCATTTGTAGTTAACAAAAATGTTTCTTTTTGGATCAGCGTTTCATTATTTGTAATATCTAAGGTTAAAGGAAAACTTTATATGTCTATGATGTGAATGCCAGGAGCTTCAGTGTGCCATCTTGTCACGTTTAATGTGGACATTTTATCAAAAGGTACCCAAATTGTCTCATAAAATATCTTATAGTTATGTGTTGCTGATCTTATTTTGGAGCAAATCTCAGACAAACATAATTATAGAAGACATTTTCTTCCTCTCTGTGTTATTCATCTATTGAAGCTACTGTTATCAAGCAACCATTAGACAATTCAGCCTTGATGAGTATTTGCACCACAGGACGACGCACTCACCATTCTTGTTTCTGAATGCGTCAATAGCATGTTTACAATGACTCACTGGAGCTGTATTTGCATCCTGAGGAGACAGAATGTCAGGAATGGCTGCTGGGAGACACAGGTTGATAATGACAACCTGCGGGGAACTTTTGTGTGATCCATGCTTCATGACCCTGACATTGTATCCATTTGCCATGTCTGGCTCACCTTTATTAACACAACAGTTTGAAGCATCTCAGCGCAAAAGTATCCAAACCACATCTGGTTTCAGTGACTCAGTATCAACCTTAGATGTTTTTTATGGCTACGGTTTCAGTCTATCTTTCTGTATTATCATTTACCTCCCACCTCTCTCCAGCCCTTCTCGTTGTGCTCTCCCTCTCTGACCCCGGCCCCAGCCTGCCGACTATGGGGTTTGGGATTTACGATCCTGTCTCCGACACTTATCCAGAGTCTTATCCACAGAGGGCTTCCCTGTACCTCAAGCCCTCCCTTTGTTCTTTCCCCGAGCTTTTTGAGCACTCCCTCAAAGACCTTGTTCTCCGCCACTGTAATTCTCTCTTCTTAATGTTTTTAATGTGCATCCCTCGCCACCCTGGCGGCCTTTTCATCTTTCCATTTTTTTGCTTTCGTTCCTCCTCTCCCTCCCCTCTTCTCTGCCTCTACATGCTGTCTGCTTGCTTGAAAACAGACGCTGCTCCTTTGATAGGAATACTGCTCAGTAGGTTTGATTTATCACAACTTGAAACTCCCATATATAACGTGCTTTTGACTTATTTTGCAACCATGTTTCATGTTAATTGTACTAGATTCCTGAAATGTCCATCCATCTGTCCTATAATTCATTTTTTTGTGAACTCTGTGCAAACTTATCAAGAAAACAGACTGATAGAGAGGCAAAGATAAAAACTGATTGATCCAAAGACGAGACAGAAACAGGAAGCAGAATGAAACAGGCCACTTTGACACCGTTGATCCTCACCTGTCTTCTCTTCCATCTGGGAACTGGCAGCCTTCCCAGAATTCCTCTCCAGGACCGGGACACCCTCGGATTCCCGGGATGATTTGTGGGAATGTGCTGTTATCCTCCCGTTGAGCTGATTTATGTGGAGTTTTATCTTCCGCCTCACTTAGACATCAGCTGGGTCATCATCACAACACTTTACATGCCCGTACACTCAGCGAGGAGACACATTCATCAAGCCCTTGTGACGGGTTATAGTTTTATCAATGGTCAAATCCATTTCTGCGGGATTATGATGTATGGGAAGACACACTGACGCCGAGGGGACAGACACATAGGCTCATTGGGCTGTATGTGTGGTCGGTGTGATTACAGATTGTGTTGTTGTGATTGTGGCAGATGAGGATGGATTCATGTCTTGCACATGACCACATCCAATGAAAGAAGTGACAAAATAAAAACTCTGAGCCTATAGGAGGTTCAGGAGGTGGCCATTTAGAGAGGCAAGAAGTGGTACAACTAGCCTGAACATTTTATGTTAAAGTACTTAAACTGCTACACACGCAGAGGCCTGAGCATTTTTGGAGCCGTAAGCAGAATTTGACAGCCCCCTCAATGACAGGATCTCAGGAAAAGACAATAAATTATCCTAATTAGTTTCCTTCTAATGACAGGTAGTAAAATATTAGAAAAACAGGATAAGGGTGGTAATATTCTGTATTGTTGAAACTGTCCACAAGTCCCGAGAAATGGTCAAAACCAACAATGTGTTTGTCTGTACAAACTTTCAAACCTACCCTGTAGGAACTAGCGAGGAACTCTCACTAACAAACTTGATTACTACTGAAATCGTGCACTTTTGAGAATGGGTCTGAAATATATAACATTTGAAATGGGCTAAATCATTTGATGAACCCTTTGAAACCATCACCTTTATTGTGCTGCATTCAGATGCCTTTCACAATTATTTTAACCTTTGAACCTTGTGTAAATTGGTTTAGCAAATTATATATATATATTTTTAAAAGCGAGGAAAATATATAGAGAATTATATTCTAAATGTTTTTAAACTATTTAACTGCATTACAGAATTAAAAAAAGAAAGAAGAAAGAAAGAAATCAAGCCAATTTTCTCAGGTTTCAAAGGGTTAAACTGCTGGGCGCTGTAGTTTTTAGCAAACTTTACTCAAAAAGGTGTAAATAGTGCGTGTGTTTGACATTAATTTCAGCTGTGGATTTGTTACTATTGTTAGTATTTACAGTGCCTGTATAGTGTATGTGGGATTGTCTTCCTCATAGTGAAGAAACATGTCAGTTGGTGCAATTGTGTGTCACTGAAGTGTTTTAAATACTTTTTACATAACAATGGAAAGTTATATATCATAAGGATGCGATCATAAGGAATACTTTGATCAGTTCATTGTTGGTCTTTTCAGTGGCTTTGTTGACAGTGAAAAAGCCATAGATTCACACATTTTGTCCTGAATTTGTTAAAAAAAACCCTTGAATTTCCAATTCTGATTTATTGCTCCTCCATAGACTATTGAGCATATTATGAGACTATTTTAAATTTCTGCAAGAAAGTTACACCTCTCATGTGTCTTGGATAATATTCAGACTAAAACAAGGGCATTTTGCTTCTGAAAAACTATTTTAAAGAAAAAACCTTTTTCCTTACATCAGCAATTTCTAATCTGCTGATCTGGACCCCCTACATGGCCCCTGGGGTACCTGAGCAGCTGTTCTTCACTTGAGACACGCACATATTTCTTGACTCTAAATCAGTTTTTTATGATTTCATTTAATTCAGATTTTTAATCAGTGATGCCTTTTCTATTCTTATGCACACTGGGCATGGGGCGAGCTCCAAGATGTTGTTGCATTAAAAGCATTGCCTTCCTTAG
Organism: Plectropomus leopardus; assembly: GCF_008729295.1. Lineage (NCBI taxonomy): Eukaryota > Metazoa > Chordata > Actinopteri > Perciformes > Serranidae > Plectropomus > Plectropomus leopardus. The sequence continues at coordinate 15,693,011 of NC_056480.1, read as the reverse complement.
ATACTTTTAAAATTCTTTTAAAAATGACCTGAAGGAAACATGCTGTTGCTGTTTCTTATAATCCTTTGGAATGGACGTCACTGGTATGGCCTGTATACCCCTCTTCTTTACCTTTTTTTCTCCTGTGTTGCTTTTATTTGTTGTATGGCTATGTGTTTCATGATGTGACATTGTTTTGTCTTTTTTTGGTCTTTTTTTTTTTTTTTTTTTAAAGAGAAACTGATTATGCTACTGTTTTTACCAGAACTCCCTGGAAGAGCATTTGCATCACAATTGGGACTTCTCTGGCTAAATAAAGGATGAATAAAAAATAAAATTAGTACATTTAGTCAGTTTATCAGTGTGCAAAAAAATCCTGTTCAAGCACTGAGTCCAGAATAAATAAATAAATAAATCAATTGTAGTTTCTGCCACCCCAAACCACAATTATGTGGCTTTTTTTCAATTTCTAAAATGTTATTACATTAGTAGATGAGAATGTTTGTAGCCCAAACTGGCTATGAAGAGCCAAAGATGCTTCTGTACCAGATAAAAAGGCAGATTGGGCTTGAAATTTACTTCTTCTAATGTAACAAATAGTGTTTTGAGAGGGAGCTTTTGACAGTCTTGCAAGTCCATGAGTCATAATTACATCTGTGACACTTTTAATTCCCTCAGGCTTTGATTCATTTACACTTTCAGCTCTACCTTAGTGCCATGTTTGTTGAATTTTAAATACTGTCAAGAATAATATTGTTTAATATTTTTATTTTTTTATTTTTTAGGATTGAATTTGTTTGCCTTCTGATTTCTATTAAAGTTTACATTTAAAAACCACTAGATGGCGCTCTAAGTCTGGATGATCACACCAGTGTTTGTAGATTTGTTTGTAAGAGCCTCTTGTCTGTTTCTGTTTCTTAAACTATGTTTTTTCTGTTAAGCAGCCTGGTCAATTTCAGACTTTAAGATCTAAGATTTTCTTTTTTAGAGAAAAAAGTAATAATCTTTTACTGTTTTTAGTGCAAAAAAGCGTGAGACAATAAACATCATAGAGCACATCTTAAAACATCTGATCCACCAGGAGGCACTCTAACACTCTTCTCCTCTGTTTGTAGAGGAGGAGGAGCACCCAACAAGAGGCGGGGAGTCAGAGGAGGAGGCCGTCCTAACAGAAAATAGGAGTGTCCCTTCAAAAGGGGAGGTGCTTTCATAATTGTTTTTCAGGGGAGGCGCTGAAAAAACTGGCCAATCAGAGACATGTAGCAATTCACCAATCAGGGACGGAGAGGAAAAGCCAGGAGAGGCAGGCAGGAAACTGAGCAAATGACCCTTGATGAGAGAGGGGAGGGGGAGGATGGGAAGGATGAGGGGAGGAAAAGGGGCCCTGGGAGAGGGGTGTGTGTGTGCGTGTGAGCATGTGTGTGAGAAGTGTAGGCTTGGTTGAAAAAAATATGCCAAAGCATATGTTTTGTCTCGTGTTTTTATTAAAAGATATATTCCTTTTCCCAAACATGAATGTTAAAGCTCAGTTCAAGTGTAGAGAGATAAATATCATGTGGATGATGGAGAAAATGAATCGTGGAAAGAGGTAAAAAATACTTTGATGAAAGAAATAGGAGAGAAGATGTGTTATGTGTAATGAAAAATTGTAAAATATGGAGAAAATATTATACGAATTGCCTGAAAATAATAGATCAACATGAAAAAAGATGAGTTGAGAATAAGATGGCAGCTAGAATGATAAATTCCTGCATTCTGGGTAAAAAAAAAGTCTTTGCCATGTTGTTATCCTTTCTCCTACTACATTTGAATGTTTACACGGCCGTTTATCTGTTCACTAAGTTTCATGATCCTTGGGCCCTTGAAACCTCTTAAAAACCTGGTGCGTAAATCCCAAAGACACTGGTGTCAATAAGAAAATAAACAGCAATTTCGTCACTCTTCACTCTAAATTAAGGGCTTAGATTTTTCACGTAGTATTTATGCAGTTATAGCAATGGGAGGGTAAAGTGAGAAAGAGAATAAAAAGCAGAAAATTAAGTTGTGAGCAGAGAAAGAGGCTGAGAAAATGTTCTTTCTCTCAGTGTTTCTCCTGACCCCTGGGCCCTCTCTCTGCTCCCAGTTGGAAGGCCAGTTTGGCTGCTGTTCAGCGGGTCAGAGGGGGTCAAAAGTCACCTCAGACACCCACACGGAGATCTACAGCGTGACCTCCAACCTCTCTCCAACATGCAGCTGAACCCTGCACAGCACCTAAAGCAAAGCAAGGAGAAGGAAACACTAAATTTTTGAACACATAAAAATCTGATTTGTTTGACTCTTAAATTGTTTTTGGTCTTGTTCAAGATGTTTGTAATTTACCATGTGGAAAAAAGTCTGAAGTAAAAATAGAATTCAAAGATTCACTCTGACCATAATGATGAAGACCGCACTGTTCTGCATCACTGCTGACTCGATACATGACTTTCATACACTATGTTGTAACAGGAAGCATGTGCTACCACGATTAATTTACTGATGACTTTGTGCTGTGTGTTAGATGGGGAAGGGGCTCGGCAAAAACATGAGAGGAAAAAATACCAGGCTTTAATATCACCGTTTTCTTAGCCATAGCTATTTTGAACATTTCTCAACATGTCTTTTTGCTGTATTTATCTGCAGAAACAGTGAGTTTTGGAGGTCAGATTTGACTTGAGGACCCTCATAGACTGGAAAGGGAAACTTCTCATTTGCCTTTGATTAAGAAATTGAACTTTTTTTTATAGGAACATTTGGTTGTTGTTACACAAATAGGGCATAGAGAAATTTACAACAAAATATCTTGCATAGTTTACCTAATTTAAACATAATGACCTTTGGTAAATTCACCAAGTTATATCAGTGTGAATGTCGAGATACTGTGTGCACTGTATGACGTAGGAGTGGGAAAAACCCTTAATTAAATCAAAACAGATATAAAATTACAGACCTCCATTCAGAAAACTGTGTCAATACAAGTACTAAAGTGCATGCACTTATCTGCGTTCAGTTACAGTATGAATGCTCATGTTTCACTTCCAGGAAGCTTTCAACCTCTGATGCGTTAACCTCCATAAATTAAGAGCATACAGTTGTTATGCTATATTAAGTGTGCAATTAAATGTACACATTATATGTTGTGCTTTCTTGTATGAAAATTTAAAGATTTTTCTGAATCTATTATACTATTTATATGAAAATATTCTATATTGTGAAGATGCACATGCTTTATTAGTAGCTTTATTAAATACATTAAAAAACTATCTGTAATAATGGATGCAGTATGTTTTTATGATTTTAACATTTCAAACTGGCTTCAATAAAACTGAAAGTTTGCATCAAAACTGGAAGTTTGTATCAAATAAGCTCACTACGCTGATGAAAGGGATCTCGGCCTTGACTTAAAGTGCTCATACTCAATTTGGGCCAAATCTGGCCCATGGTAGGGTGCCGGGTGGCCCGCTGACCATGCTCTAATTCACAATAAAAATAAATTGATTCATACTTGAAATTTGTTTTGTACTTTGAATGTAAATTAAGGTGTCAGGGTGTACAAAAATAAAGGAATCGGGCTTGTTTCTTTAATTTTATATATATATATGTATATGACTGATATGTAGGTTTTACACCAGAACCAGTGATTTAATTGATCTAAAGTATATTGATTTGCATTCTTTCTAGCGTTCTCTGAATGCAGATCAGTAAGAAGGAACAAACCTGCTTTATTTATTAACTATTTCCACCAGAACCCAGGGACTAAAAAAATTTGATCAATTTTAAATATTTAAAACACATATGGTGTAATCATCACAATTATTTTTTATTTTGCAGCCATGCAGGAGTTAGAAATAAAAAATCTTGGTTCATTTCTCATCATATAATTTATCATCATGATCATACTGGCAGTCCTTCAGCCGCCTCTTTTTCAAGAGCAAAGCCAATTCTTTGAAAAAGAAAGAAAAATAATTCTGTTTGACAAATCAGAATGAGTGAGTACAGCACTCAAGTACGTTACTGTCCATATTGACTTTCTCTCTGTTTCCACATATTCACCAGCTCAGTATACAGTGTGTGTGTGTGGCCAGTTATGTGTTAATAAAATATGGCCATCCTCTGATGGTTTGTGATGGTTCTGCTGTAAAAGCATCCCCACTCTCCCCTCATTCCCCCTCCTTTTCCCACTCTCTCCCCATGCCATTCCCGGCACTTAGGATTGGAGTATACAGAGTGTATGTGTGTGTGTGTGTGTGTGTGTGTGTGTGTGTGTGTGTGTGTGTGTGTGTGTGGTGTGTGCGCGCGCGTGCCTGTGTTTTGGATACACACAGAGGGAACTTGATCCGTACCGTGGCTTTCAGCACGGTCAGTATGAACCCAAGAGTTTTGAAAGAGGACAGAATTAAAGAGAGAGAGACAGGGAGAGAGTCCAATTTGACCTCAGCAGAGCTTTCCACGCACACACACACACACACACACACACACACACACACACACACACACACGCACACACACACACACACACATACACACTGCACTGCAGCGCTGAGTGGTGGGGACAGCTGTGGGATAGTGACATCATCTTTAGTTGCCGGCTGGTGTACTTGATCTGGGCTGAGGGGAAGATTGAAACTGAAACACCAGACTGCTCTCTAGACCCACATCCTCTGCCAGAAAGCCCCTGTGTGTGAGTCAATGTGTGTGTGCTCCAATGCGTGCATTCGTGTGTATTTGTAGGTTTAAGAGCACCAATAAAACCACAGCACTGAACCATACTTCTCTCTCTCTCTCTTGTTGTCTCTCTCTTCCCCTGCCTCCCTGCTGATTGATGCGTTGTATATATTCCTCGTGGTAATCAGATCCTTTTCTTTCCAGAGCTTTCTGTAAATACAGTCTACTGAAGTGCCAGCCTGCCAGGCAGCCAGGCTGGCTGTCTCTGACGGGGGATTTAGCCAACTCTCTGAAGCCTGGCACTGTGCTGTGGAGGTCCTTGAGGGCACCAAGGAGCACATGATGCCGCCCCATGATGGCAGACACTAATTGTGATTTGTGCATTTGTGTGTTTGCATGTGTTTGTGTGGTGTGTATGTGTGTGTGTGTGTGTGTGTGTGTGTGTGTTTGTAAGGGGGAGAGGGGTCATCCAAGGTCTGTGTTAACAAAGATGTGAAGATTCATTAGACATCTGACTTGATTTGAGCAGTAAATTAGCTATTACATGGAAATGAGCGGAGCAGTGAGGTGAAGCACAGATGTGACTTTTTGCGGTTCTGTGAGGATGAATTAAGAGGGAGCACTCACACACACACACATGCATGTCACACAGTCTCAATGGCATCTCTGTCTCCCTCAGCCGTCAGATACCTACATAGTCAGATCATCATCTCCCAGAGAATTCACCACCTAAATCATCTTCTATTGCTGCAGCCAAACTAGCAAGGGAGGTATGTCTGTGTGCATGCATGCATGCATGCATGCGTGTGTGTGTGTGTGGTTTAAGACATTAAGCCTGAGCATGGGAAAAAGTGCAGCTTTAAACAGCAAAATGAGCGACCACCACCACAAATACCGAATTCCACAAAACCTTTTAAACAAAACAGCATGTCTGGGACAGCATGAACACAAACATACTCACACACACACAGAAGGAGGATGCTATTAGTGGCTACTAATAAAGTCACAAATAAACAACATAATCTGACATTATTTAGGTTTAGAGACACAGTGTAGGTTTTATGTACAGAGACAAAATTATAACCAGTGAAATAATAGAGTAAAATCACAATGACTATAGAAGTCTTTGTCCCATGATGATCATTAATCACATATCTTTACCTGATTTTGCATGATAGCATGTGATTATTTAAACAAAAGACTCTTGTGGGTTTTATTAGAAGGCAAAAATATGCAACCTCTGTGGTCTTATGGGTTTGAGTGCTTGTTGATGAAAATCAGAAAACAACAGTATTTTGCCAGTTATTTATTGTTTTTAATCTGTTGTTGTTGTTTTCAATCTGTTGTTGTTGTGTTTTAATGTGTGTTGTCTTATTTTAATTGTTGTTTTATGTGAATGTTTTGTTGTATTTAAATGTTTTGGCTGCTATGAACTTAATTTCCCTTTGGGGATTTCATCATAAACACATGATGTAGGCCTAAATGTGAATCTCTTTCATTTGATTATTAAAGTTATTAAACTGGTCAAAAACAGATTTTATATTTTATAATGTTTTATTTTTGAGTGTTGTGACTGTATGTAACCTTAATATTTGTGTCTTTTTTTTTCATGTAACTGTATGTTTTAGTTTTATGTAATCTTTATATAATATTAACCCCTTTGTCTTTTTTTTTTTTTTACCATAACTGTTATGGTATGCATGTTATTGTATGTATTGTAGGTATTTGTAGCAGGCTGAAGGTGTACTATGTTAATTTGCATTGTTCCTATCAAATAAACCATATAAATAAATTTAAAAAAAAAACTAACTTGGGGTCACAAACTCACTGTGGTGAGGTTTTGAAGTAATGACCAAATGTGCAGCAGAGTTGTACTTTTTCAAATAAGCAATCTCGTTAGAGTCATTTCTAGAAAGCCCTTATAATTTCCTTTTTTTTTTTGAGTCACTTGAATGCATCACCTGACCTGACATCCCAGGATCCTCTCATTGAAGGCAGGTGTGCTTGATTAGTCAAGCAGGGAAGACACCAAGAGGACACAGTCTTCAACCGCTGTATGTTTGGTTAAATCTTAGTTTTATTGTTTGATAAATTTGTTTATCACCACATTGATTTGAACTTTGTTTTTGTAAAGGCCTGTTTGTTTGGGTTCTTAAAATTTTGTTTGAACGAGACAGTCAGACAGATCAGTTTAGAGCCACACAGCAACTCTCCTCACATCCTACAAATCAATCCACACCCGGTGCACCCTGGATCAACAAAAAACAGTGAGTACAACCAAATACAGCGAGTTGGTCATGGCTCTGTGGCAGCTTTTTCGGTCTCATTTAGATCTTTTACTTCTAAAATATTTATTTTACTGTGATTTCCCTTTCTCTTTTGTTGCCTTCAACTGCATGTTTGTTGAAACACATTGTTATGTTGCTGCCTCTGAAGAACAGAGGAGGGCAGCTGCTCAGTGGGCAGCTGAGAGAATGAGAGACTGCAGGGCTACACAGTGTGCAGATCAGCATATTTTCACATCAAACTCAATGATTAAGGATTTATTTTGACCAAACCAGAGTTGGTGATTGTTGAAACAGTGGACTAACTAACTAACTAGATGACTTACATGACTAATTTCTACAGTTTGGATGAGTTTTAGTTTGTTTCTGTCAAGTTTGGGTTAACAAGATAAGCTAAAATTTGTTTTCATTTGGTGAAACAGAGAACCTTAGATTGGCGCACAGTTGTATTTTTCTATTTAATAAGGTAATTAGGGGTGTCCAGTGGCTTGCCTGGTGAAGCGGGTTGATCCCAGCCTGCGGCCCTTTGCTGCATGTCATTCCCTCTCTCCCCCTTTTTCTCTTTAACTTACATCCCATCGTAATGGTCCGTGTTGGTTGCCATGAGCTCATGTTGTGTACACATAAGGTAATACTGCGTCATCCCACTATGTGCATTTGTTGACATCACTGTAACAGCATCTCAAAGCGTAAACAGCTGACACAGAAGGATACTAAAAATGTCACAACAAAAAAATTGTTTTCCAAGATTGGCGTGTGAAAGCTCTGAAGAAGTACTCTATCTAACACCTTTGGGGTGAATCTAAACTGAGGTCTACTGACCCTCACTAATGCTCTCCCTGCTGAAAGTAAGCAAATCCCTACCAGGCTCTTACATTATGTAGAGACCCTCACGGTGTCCACATACTTTTGGACACATATGAGTTTAAGTTGAGCTGTTCTGTCAGCATATGTTTATTTTGCTTTGGAAACAGTGTTTCTAAACCTCCATGGCAATAAAGTCCATTTGAAGTCAACTGAATCAACACATTGAGAAACAAGAGAGTGAGAGACAAAGAGACAGAGAGAGAGAAGCTAATGAAAGCGAGCAGAGGGCTACCACCCACTGGAGTAGACGGCATTCACTGTCTCACTCTGCAGAAAGTCAGCATAGACACAAAAGGTGCAAATGCCATCTGGGCTAGGAGGCTACGCTACATCCAGAAACAATAGGGGCTCATTCACGCTGCCCAGCCCAGCCAGGGCCATCTGCTATTGGTGAGAGTGAGTGGGAGAGGGGACCCCTTGTACCTCCAGGACCCCCACAGCTCCCATAATACAGCAGGATGGTAGACTGAAATCAGCATAATATTAAAATCAGTGTAGAAAAATATGAACGAAGATTATCTGCTTATCAACATGAGCCGACACAATAGAGATGGTGACTGAATAAGGCGTGTGAGGCCGTGCAAGCCTCCGACACCGGGAATGAGAACACGTGTGGTGTTTTTCTGAGAAACAATGGTGAGAGGAGAGCAACTGTTATAACAGCGGGGGACAGGACGGCGGAAAGGGAGAGTGGATGCATTCAAAACATCTATAGATACGACACTCAAGCACAGATGTACGCACAGTGTAACACAACAGCAGCCATTCATCATGCAGAGGAAAATGAAACTAAGACACAGAGCAGAAGCGTTTGACTTTAGTTTCATCTCGTGACAAACTAAATTTAGATATCTCTCTCTAGCTATGACCATCTATACTTTGATAGTGGTGGAATTTAACTAGTACATTTACTCAAGTACTGTACTTAAGTACTGCTAAGCGACTGCTGACTGTGCGCCCTAGGCCTACTTCTGGACTATGAATTAGCCTACCCTGACTCAATGCAATATAGATTAGAGAATTCTTCTCTTCCTAATAAGCATTTGTTTGTCCCCAGTTTGGATAATTGCTTTGGGTGGAAACCTGAACGGAGGGGGTGGAGGGGGATTTTATTGGTTGCATATTTCAAAATCTTTCAAAATTTTTGTAAGGTTTAATTAGGGTGGAAAATTAGTAATTTCTTCCTTGGTCCCATGACAAACCTTATGTCAAAGCTGTGTGGTGTTATGTGAAACCGATGAGAAGATATGCCACTTTTTGTGATCGACCTCACCCACTGCGGGTTAATCGATTGTTACTTTTCCCATAATAAACTTTTTGTCAAAGTTTTGTGGCATTAGGTGAAACTGATTGCAGGTACTTTTTACTTCACTGTATTTATCTGACAACTTTTGTAAATTTACAGATTAATATTTTTTGCATAAAAACATAAAAAGAGGTTATAATATATTGTATATTTTTATAAATTAAATTTCCAAACATTTTATACAAGTACGGCTGCAATTTAAGGTAATTAATTAATCAGTCGACTGGCAGAAAAGTAATTGCTAACTGTTTTGATTAAAAAATGTTATAATTTTTGTTATTAGTATTACAACCTTTATTTAAAGGTTTGGGCAGTATTTTGTTCTGTTTGTTATTTTTAAACAATTTAACCCCCCTCCACCTCTTATTATTTTTTTTTATTAAATAATTTCAAGGGTTTTGTATACTGCATTGTATACTTTTAATTTTAATTATTTAAGTACACATTGCTGATTATACTTACTTTGACTTAAGAAACATTTTTTAATGCAGGACTTCTTTAACAATGTGGTATTAGTACTTTTACTAAAGTGAAAGATCTGAATGCTTCTTCCCTGGTTGTATTAATGCAGTGAAGTCATGTCACGCCACAGCAATCAGCAAAGCAGCCAAAAAGAGGAAGCATCTCAAGAATTTAAGTTTGGGATGTGCAACTGGGGGCACTGAACCCAGACAGCAACAAGCTCACACTGAAAAACGCAAGTAGATATACTAAAAATATATATAGTACGTGCCACACATGCACATAACAAGCATGCAATCATGCAGTCCATGAAGACATGTACCATCCGTCCCCTGCCATCAAACCAGGGGCATGCCATATACATATCATATCTCCCACTCATTGCTCCCTGAGCCTCTCAAACAGAGATCCACTGTGAGATGCTGAGCTTTAAGTCTGTAGTTTAAGATCAAAGCAGTCCAGACATACCAGTGTTGCGACATGTTAAAAGCTTGTGTGAAGGTAACTTTAGTTTTGAAGAGCAGGATTTATCCATGTTTCTGACATGATCCTCTTGCTGATCTCTCTTATTGGATTGTTGTATTATGCTCAGCCAGTGTTCAATTTCTTTAAGCAGTTTCTTGAAAGGAACTGTATGCAATCCTGAAAACATTACAGAAACAGCTTTTACCTATCTAGAGATACAGTGGCGTAATGGCATCCTGAGCAGAGAATGCATGGATGTATTAAGAGAACTGGATACAGCATTGGAAGTAGGGCCTCTTAAATTCATGGTTACGGTCCAACGTTACCACTTCGTCATGGTCATCAGCTGCAGCAGGCAGCTGTAAGAAAGCTCTGATAAACCCATTGTGCATTACCCGCCAACATCAAACAGAAGAAAAAGTTAGCGGCTAACTGGTGAAAACAGAGGAGCATTCAGCAGTTGAAGAGTCAGATTATTTCCCTCGGAGTTGGTGGAGACCAAAAGTATATCAAAACTGATTTCCAATTAATGCTATTGTTGGTATGCGTCCGCTCACTGTGTAAGTGTTTGCTTACTCGTTTGCCATATCAGCTTTATAAGGCAGCCGATGTCAATGTTTTGTTTACAGTTTGTTATTCTGTTATGATAAAATAATATTATAGCATGTTTCTTAAAAAAAAAGTTGTAACAGAGTCATTTTCACACAACTTTATTTAGCCCCAGTAAAACTTGAAGACAACACAAACACTCGATTAGCAGCTATTGCTAAACTGTATCAGTCACAATAACATGTCAGCATGCGTTCTTTAAAGTTTCTTTTTGTCAACATCATCAGCTTCATGCTTTTGTGTATCCACTTTCACCGCCACTGACTGTTCAAACTTGGTGGATTGTGCAGACAGGTTAGCAAATATTTTAGGCCTGTGTATCAAGTGATTTAGGATTGTTTACTTACATAAGTGCGAGAATGAATGCATGCAACTGTGTATCTGTCTGGCGTAAATTTATGGATGTACAGCTCAAAGGGAAACACCTGAATTAGTTCAGAGACGAGCGACGTCAAGCCAGCCACCGATGAGAGATCCCGCCTCAAAATTTATGCTTGGCGCTAATGAATGGTTTTGTTCTCAAGCACAACCAGACACAGAAGGTGTGGAAATCCCCTTCAGCTGCTGACAGACAGTTGTCAGAGGCCTCAGATTAATGAAGGCGTCTCTCAGTCAGCCAAGTTCCCAGAGGTTGACACAGCTCACCCCTGGGGCTTAGGTGGCCTTTAAGTGGTTAGAGGTTTAAGTTGAACACAGGAATTGTGAAAGCTGACAAACACATTGGAAAACAAGCTTTGATGTTTTAAAAATGGAATATCCATATAAAGAAACAAATGTAGTAAAATACCTACAGTCCCAGCTGATGTTAGTTGATCTTCAGTGTTCATAATGTATTAAATTATTCTGCATGCAGGAGATTTGTTGCGGTGAAACAAATAAGTATAATTGTTTGTTGTATTAAAATTTATCTGCATGTGTGTTGGCTTGATGTGATGAAGGAGAACACAGCTCAAAGGAGGCGTTTCATTTTCTTACATGTCCCTGGCGTGCACCCAGAGAGAGAGAGACGATGAAAGCAGCAGTAAAACAGGCAAACACTACAACTATCAGTAAACTGACTACAGTGACACAGTAGAAGGGTCAGATGGTTGGTATCAGCTTGTAGGTGTAAATGAATTTTATTAACAGTTTAAGGTCACCAAGAAGTTCTTGGTTATTTGACTGACCACATCTGTTTAATTTCTCATATTTTATTTAAAAGGCAGACACACAATAATCAACATTTCTGTAAATGTGCCAGCGTTTTCCAGGTGGCCAATTTTCAACTGTAGTCCCTTGGCAAGATGTTTTGAAACCTATAAAAAAACCTGGTTCATTGGCATATTTTTATTTATAAAGCCATACTGTACACATTTTTATCACACTATATAAATTATTGCCAAGGGATTATCTCTAGGTCTAAAAAGTGAAGCAAATGTGGAAGAACCTTCAACCTGCATTTTTTCTAATGGCCAGCAGGGGGCGACTCCACCGGTTGCAAAGAGAAGCCCCTCAATGACCCCACTTCTTACGTGATTTGTTGCCTCTGTTAAACCTTTTTCCAATGAGTTTATGGTCTCAATCACTACTTTCAAATCTTCTTCAATACAACATGATATGTGTTTTGTAAATTACGGTTCCATTTAGATGATAAAGCGGGGTATGCTCTTGGGCTTTACTTGTGAATGTGTCAAAATAGGTTTAGCTGCAGGTGGAGTAGCTATGTGACCAATGACATGACTTACTCACCATAGCTACGCAATTAGTCCCCATCACTCCTTAGTCTGGACATGGAAACCCTGAAAAAAGTGCTAAGTTAGTGAATGGCTAGCAATGAAGTGTTAGCTTAAAAAAGACAATTACAGTGAAAGTTAGAGTAAGGGTAGGGTTTGTATCTCATTACTTATAAGGTGAATCATGTCCTCATGAATAATAAATAAAGTAAATGAAAAAAGTAGATTATTGCTACTTTTGGCCTCATATGTATTCATCACAATGTTGCATTATTGCAGGATTTTTATAATTGTAAAGCTGGTTCATTCCAGTGATTGAATAGCACCACTTTTGCAGGGATTTTGGTGTAAGATCCAACAAACACCGGACTTTCATACAGGGGTCCAGTGTTTTGATTTCCCGTCTTAATGGGATGTTTTTTTTGTACACCGGACCATGGGCCTTTTTTGCCTAAACCTTACCATCCATGCCTTAGTCGCCTGATCCTAAACATGTGCAGGCTTCAAATGGAATATGGCTGCAGCTGCACACCTCAGTGCCTTAGGTTTTCCGCTCCTCCACAGCTACACCCTCATGTGAAATGTTACTTCTGGCTCAATTAAAAAAAAAAAAAAAAAACACAAAAAACCCCAACAAGTTGGTGTTGGCCAAAATGACAAACTCAGGCCTTCAAAATGGTAGTCTGCAAACCAATGGGTGATGTCACAGTGGCTACATTCACTTTTTTATATAGTCTGTGCTTACTATGCAGACTTCATTGACATCATTAATTCAGATCATTAGATATAAACTTGCTGTACTATTCTAAATGCCCCTTTATCAATAGTTTCTGTACTTAGCTTAAGTCTGATTTTTGTAGGCTATCATCTGTTAGGATTTATTTTATTGAGTTTGTCAGAGTTTGGCCAGGTCTCACTTGCAAAAAAGGTTTCAAATCTCAATGAAATATACCTGGTTAAAGGTTAAATAAATAAATATATTGGTGTAATCAATACATGTGCTATACATACTTTAAACAGTCACAACAACCATGTTGATAATAACTCCCCAAACAGTCATTTTAGCCAAATATGTGCTTTGAGTATTTGGTGGTGATCTGATAAGTCATGTCCCATCTAAAGAGGCGACATCTGGATTTCAAATCATGCGTGGGTGATTTACATCATGTGTGCTTATTGCCAATGAGTCTGGAATTTCATTTGGGCTCGTGAAAGTGAAGACGGGTCAACATAGAAGCATTCAAAGAGAACCTTTCCAGCGTAACCAGTAGAAACCCACCTACAAGTCTTCAGTAAACTCCTTTTTAGGAAACAGGTCGGGACAAGCTACTGTGTTTTGCCATTGTGATGACAGCTGTGGGTGCATATCCAGTCTGCAGGCCAAAATGCTGATTGAATTTGCAGAATAGTTAAAACGCATTCTCCATGACAAGGTTGAAATCAACAATTGCTTTATGTGTGCAGCAAATGGTAGAACAATATCTTGGTTTCTACAAAGAATTCAGACTTTTAGACTGTTTAGGTGATGATTTGCTAACAGTTTATCATGTACATTTATTCAAAACAAGTCTCTATTTTCTCTGTTTCTCTCTCTGTCTGTGTGTGTGTGTGTGTGTGTGTGTGTGTGTGTATGTATGTACCCACAGGGCAGAAAGAGGTTTGTGACAGGCTTTGACAGATACTGCATGGTGGCAGACCTCCCAGCTGTCAAACAAACAGACAAACCAAGGAAACTAGAAGATAAAGAGCGCTGATACGAGGAGTGAGTGACTGATAACCGAGCAGACAGGGATGAGTATGTACCAGTGACTGAAAGGCAAAACATTATAATAATAAATTACCTTCAGTCACTTCCCATGTTCTGTTTTCTTCCATCCTGCCTCTCATTTCTTCACCTCCCTTTGCTGTATGATTTCTCACTTAGCTCTCTCATCTCTCAACACCCAGCCCTCACCTGGACAAACTGAAAATTGCAGCACCTGTTTTTTTTGCACAGGCTAAGTCTAAATGGTGCAAACTTGCCTGAGCATGAGTGTAGGTGATGTGTGTGTGCAAAGAGCTGCCAAGTATGAACTCTCAGTCAGAGGAAAAATTGAAGAGTCAGAGGCAGGAGGGGAAAAGACAAACCTTCTGAAACGGTAATACAGCGTGGAAGGAGTTGTGTAAAAGAGAGGGAGATCTGTGTGTGTTTGTATATTTCCTTGGTGAAAGGCTGTTGACGCTTTAGTCAGAGTGTGCTGTCAGGGCCTGTCACCTTGACAACCAGGCCTGTATTTCACTCACTTGCTAAAGAGAGACACCAAGAGAGGGCCCCTGGCTTCTAACCCCCTGTCAGGCCCATTTACACACACACACACACACACACACACACACACACACACCCTTTCTCTCTCACACACACACACACCCACACCAACTCTCTCACACACACATAGCAAATTCATCCTCCCTATTCATTTAGCTCACCCAGCTCACGATTCATTTCACAGAAGTTACACAACCTGTTTACATCGCACTGAAACCCTCCACTGTGTTCAAGAGCAGCAGCTCACCTGGCACGTAAGGTGAAAACAACAGGTACATAAGGTCATGGGAAACAGCGTGCCTCTGTGTGCATCTGCATGTTGTGAGGCGCACAGGTGTGTTTGGCCTTGTGTGAAAGCACGTGCCGGCTGAGCCATTTTCAACATCAAATCTGTCACCATAACTCGGGCAGAGAGGAGTCAAGATCACAGCGTCAGCCACAACAACGTCACAGCGTACAAAAGACAGGATGGACAGATGAATGAATAAGGGACGCACTGAAAAGTAGATGAGTGCGTGGCTTGAAAGATGGATGGCCTAATGGACGGATGATTTAAGTGACAAGAGAAATGACAGATGCTGCGGGATAAATGGACGGATTGACAGATAGATGGAAGGGCAGACAGATGAATAGAGACGCAAAGTGAAAGAAAGAGAAATGAAAGCAACAGATAGATGATCTCTCAGGTAACAGCAGAAAGAAAGACATCGTGTTTAGCTGGTGAGTGATGAAAACAATGACCAACAAAATTGACTAATACTGCTGATTTATTGTTACACATTTTTTATGGCTGAAGCTTGAAGTGTTGACGGCTTCCACAGTGAGTAAGAACCAGCATTTAAACTAGTCCTGGTTGGAGAGTAGACTTCCGATTTCTTCTGCTTGACTGGATGGGCAGAAAGGGGGGGGGGGGGGGCTGGCATTCCCTTGCGTCTTCTCAATAGAGCCATCTGATGCTGAAAAGAGTGAATCCCCTCGCTCCCTGCCTCGCCCTGTCACATCGATCAATGCTGTGGCTGAAAGGCGGGACGAGGAGAGAGCAAACGAAGAGCTCTCAGAGAAACACACTTCCCATCCAACACACACACACACACACACACACACACACACACACACACACACAAGGGATTGAAAGGAGGGGTGGGAATGTTTGACTAATACATCTGTACTTCATAATTATGTTGCGTGCCTCCAACCCTCATAAGGCTTTTGTCAGTGTCTTGCTGTGAGTGTTGACGTCTTGCTATTTATGTCCCTGGTGTTGGCCATTTGTTTTTGCTGTTGTCTCGGTTTACTGTCTTTTGTCATTCGAGACAAACTGTCGTGTAGAAGCTGCGATATTAATCAGTTGTAGGGTATATTTATTGTGGACCCAGCACACAACGCAGGCATCAGACAGTACTTCATTTGTGGCTTGTAACTGTCAACACTCATAATCGTTAAGTTTTATATAACCCCAAAATATCTAGTCATAGATTTAATTTAAGACCCCCTCTGATACGCATGGAGTTCTTAATCTTATTAACATGTCTATCTGATGTCTTTTGTATGATGTAAGACATATCATTAGCAAAATGAGCAATCAACGCCACATTTCTGCCTTGGAACTGTAGTGTACCAATGATTACCAACGGATTCTTAACTTCCAGGGTCTGTTATATCACAAATCAAGGAACCAATCATGTCAATTCAAGGGCTGAGGCTTTCCATAATGCCACCGTTAGTTTTACCTATGTATTGGTATTTTGCAAGTTAAGTTTCACTTAAATGTCTACTTGTTTGAGCTAACAATAAGGAACAAGTTAATTTAACACAATACTAGCTGTTAGATAACATAGTCAAGCTGATGGCTCTTGTTTTCTGTTGCGTCCATGTTTTTAACGTTGTAGAGTGTGATACATGAAACAAATTAGGCTACCATCCTGAAAACTCAATTTGTTTGCAGCCCTGCAAAATTCGTTTTCCCTCTCCTTCTTCCGAATGAGTTTCTGGTTCCAACATGTATGGCTGATTTACTCCCTCATTACCCCTTGCCATTGTGTAGTGCACAGTCAGTGGTGGATGATGGACCTGATGAATGAAGGCCATGTAAAAGTGCAGATATATTACCAAAAAAAAACTCAGTCTCAGCAGTCTCAGTTGAAGTTAAAATCAACTATTTGAATATTACTTGAGTAAAAGTCTTAAAGTGTGTGATATTTACTGTACTTAAGAATCAAAAGTTATACAGTACAGTAAAAAAAAGTAGTACTTAAGTATTGAAAGTAATACAAGTGCAATTAAAAGCAAGTAGTGGAATGAAGTTGCTAGCATGTAGTATCTGACATGCAGCCTGGGCTTGACTGGAAATCGAAACTTATATATATATATAAAAGTTTCGATTGGTGCTTTGGAAACAGAGGGGTGTAAAAACATTATCTGCTTAAGCGTTGTTATGTCTTATTAAATGATACAAACTCCACCTCTGTACAAACAAAACTTTTTCGGTAGAGATAAAGTTTCACTACACACATGCTGTTTATGCTCTCTGGCTTTGTAGCGCAGCAACATCTTGCTTCCTTCAGAGGTTCACAGCATTACTGTGATTTACCGTTTGCTTAGAACGACATCTGCCACAGATATAAAACCAGCTTAGCTGTAATTTTCTTTTGATGTGTGGACTGATTCATTCTTTGCAAAGTATGCATCACATTTAAAGTAATAGCAATCATTTTTAATCTGAAGATAGAGAGACATATTTTTCTTGTCTGCTTGGTGATAGATGTGGAGCAGCCTGGACTTTTTACTTGTCAGTCAATTAGTTTGATGTTGAAATTGTTACAAATGTACACATGCAAATAATCATCCCTGTCCTTTTCTTTTTACACACAGAACAGACAGACATGCACACACACAGAATAAAAGTAGATGTTTTGGACTTGTTGAATCGTGCGGTTATAGTGAAGCTTAGAGAGTTTCTCTCATGTCACTCTGCACCTCACAGCTGTGGGACAAGAAGTGTTGAAAACTTAAAAGACAGTATAAACTGGCACACAGACACACACACACAGACACACACACACTTACAAACCAACACACACACATACTGTAAGTAAACACAAGCTACAGTTTGTGCACTCTTTGACATGCGTCCACTGACCCTTCAGTCTCGTCCACACACACACGCATTAGGGTCTCATTCATTAATCTTCATTTCAACACACACTCTGGCCGCCGTCAGCACATATGCTCCCAACAATCACTTGGCACTGTGCACTCTCCCTCTCTCCCCCAAACACACGCACGGACACACACACACAAACAAGTTCTCAGAGGCTGAGATCTGATTGCTGACACTGATATCTGGTCCCCTCCTGCTGCTGAGCTGTCCATCTGGCTGCCCGATCAGAAGACAGACTGGGGTCCTCACAGCAGGGCGCCCGTCACTGTGCATTACGAGAGGGCTGACGGCAAATCTGAGCTGACATTGAGGATAATATTGGCATCAACAGAATCCTTTGGTGCCGGTATCGCATCAGGGTTACGGTGGAACACGATGACATCTGAGGTGGCCAGGTCGAGTCGTTTTGAGGGCACAGTGTTCCCAGATGATCCGACGGATCTTTTCCTGGAGTTTGCAGGAGTTTGGGCCATGTCCAGAGGACAAATCCACGTGGTGTGTGTGAGCTATTAGTGGATTGAGAAGCTGGGACGCCCTACTTTTAGTCCACAGTTCGACAAGAAGTGCTAGTCTATTCGTTTCCATCTTATTTCTGTGGTCTGATCTGACTCAAATCCAGACCTCATGAAACATGTCATGTCGGTAGAAAATCACCCATGGAGATGAAGTGCCAATCCACTCAATTTTTACAATGTTGTTTACAAAGATCCCCAAATAGTGGGAGCCGTGTGTTTGTTTGAATCATTTTTCTAACAGAGATGACTGAGTGCAGTCCTGTCCAAGCCTCTGATTCACTACAACAGAGACAAATAAACTCCAAGCCTGCGTTTGGCCAAGCAAATCAGTGCTGTTGAATGATTCAATCCCACCGTTTATTATGGTTTTTACGCCATGCATTCCAAATGAAGCCCTGAGCACGAACAGGCACGTAGGAAAAACCAGGCACTTATGCTTTGTATATTTCTCTCTCTCCCACTCTCTGTCTGTAGCTCCCTCAATAAGCCTCTTGTTCGGAAAGATAAATTATTCGCCGTAGTGCTGTAATAAATGCAAACAATGGTTAAAAAAATGTAGAAAAACTGTTTTCACATCATTGACTGCTCATTCACAAATTGCACTGAACAGAGAGGGCTGTGTGGGCTGTAACATTTTCTGCTGCTGTCCCCAGCTGTGACTTGGCTGTCAGTGAGACATTTGGGGTGCTGGCTGGGGGCGACAGGAAGGTTTAGGTGTCGTAATCAAACTCCCTTTATTCCCCTCAGGCTCGTTACAGCACTCAAATTCTGCACTAATTGGTCGGCGAGTCACACGGCAGCCAGGGACCCTGTCTGCCCGGTAACCCCCAAGAGAGAGCCAAAAGGAGGGTAGTTTTATTATTTTCAATTTGTAACAATATATAACCTTTAAGTTGATTTTCTGCATCGTGAGAAATGTAGCTGTGAAAGCGGCAAATATAACAGACTCTCATTATTGTGGTTTAAGTGTAAAAGTGACTCAGGGGCTGAGCATTCGCCGACGCTGTCATGTTCACAATATGGATAATGTGTGTTTTCATAGAGATTTCTCAAGGATATTGCAGATGGATTTTGAAGCTTAATGGATTCCGACATGGCCAGGTAGTAAACATAATGAAGTGTAACGCATAAAACTGTGTGATGCAACCGTGGTTTTTCAATAATTGAACTTGGAAGATAAACAATCTTCTTTTATCTGCTCTTCTATCTCTGTAACCACCCCCCTCCTTCCTTTCCTTTGTCGGGCCCCCTCCTCCTTCTCCTTCAATCTTCCTTGTTCCCCCGGTGCCTCCCTTTCGGAGGTTTATGGCTCGCAGTTCTTTGACTGGTGAACCATTACCCCAAAGAGCAACAAACTGATCCGCGGTCACACTTTATAAGCTGTCAGCTGAACCGTGCTCCTCTGCCGACAGGTGAGGAATGTTTTCATTCACCTCTCTGCCTCTCTGTGGGTGTCTCGCTCTCTGTCACACATACACACACACACAGTTAAATGCATCTTTTCCTTTGCACCTGGGTGCAGCACTTCAAAAACATGAAAGGAAAGGGACAGCAGAAGACAGAGGATGAGAGGTGGAGGCGATCAGGAAATGTGATCCATCATAACATGGGTCTTCCTTTTCAGCTCCTAAGCCACAATCCCCTCACCCCTCGTTCCTGTGGGGCAGTGCTAAAAGTGGAAAAGTATAAGCACCGCTACTCCCCTTATTCACATGTTGCCGAGTGTGTCAGCGGTGAAGGAGTGGCAAAAAGCAAAAAAGTCCTTTATGACAGTTTGGTAGGAGTAGTGGATGACTGACACCAATCGGGTTACTTAAAACAGTCGCTCTTTTCACCACTAACCATGCAGTGGTTTTGCCAACATGTTCTCATCCCAAACATGTTGCTGCTTTGCACTGCATTTCTGTGTTTACATATTATGTTTCAGGTATCGGGATGCCGCCATCATGATGTCAATAAATGCACATGGTGGGATTTAGACAACACAAGCAGACAGCAACCAGCACTGGAATGCCGACAAATGCACATGCTGGCAATGGTTAGGTTTAGGCAACAAGGGCACAGATGGTTAGGATTAGGGGAAGGAGGCACATGGTAAGGTGTAGAAAAAAACAACAAATTCAAACGGGAAGGGAACACTGGACTCCTGCATGAAGTCCGGGGTTTGTTGGTCCAATCCACTGCCCCACCAGCCCACCCTATAGGTGCACTCATGCTTTTTGCAATACATTGTGGTTACTTGCAGTGTTTAACCTAACCTGTTCTGCGGTGTATCATGCACATGTAGCAAGTTCTTTCCGGCTGGATTCTAAAGTGACCCTATTTGTCTGTGTATGAGGTTGACGTGGCAGATGCCGTCTGGCAGCAAGTAATAACAATGTGATTGGTTCGGTTCAACCACATTCTCAATTAATGCCATCAAGGTGCGTATCATGCACTAGCATTGTGTCTCTTTGAGGTTATTTTATGTAGGCTATATCTTTGTTGTTATGTGTCTCTTTGTAGTCATTTTGCATCTCTTTTGCCTAAATTATAGTTAATCTTTGCCGTAATTTCGAGTCTTTTCTTGGTCTGTTATTTAAGTGATATCTTGCAGATGAGTACACATTGGGCCACTTTCACTGGCTATGGTTATGTGCAGACCAATATTGCCCTTTTATTCCAAAAATGACAATATTCAGAATTTGACATGGTCATATAAACAGCATATTCCATTTAAATATTCTGAATCAGTGTTAGAATCAGTGTTAGAAGCATTGTTTGGAAATGCATACGGCCAATTTGTAATATTCGTCTCAACAGGGGTTTTTACCGCAGTCTGCAACACACTGTCTCTTGTTCATTTAACAGTTGTCAAAGTTGTGTGGTAGAGATGCATGAAAAAGAATTTCTGGTGGGAAGGAAAAACACACCTGATTTTAAACTTTATAAAAGACTTGGACATCAACAGGTTTTTGAATATGCGCAAATATCCCAGCACTGACCTTTTCAAGAAGGTCAGGGAATGAAAGAGAGTCCAAAAAGTCCACCACTGGTAAGAAACTGTTAAAAAAAATCCTTTTTTTGGATGCAAAGATGCAAAATGACAAGTGGCTCCAGCTGTTCTGTTTCCTCATATTTTGACATGATAAATGATGGGGCACGTTAATCGGAGTATGCAGGGCTACATGTAAATGGAAGTGTTAGTGGAATATTCATTTTCATTAGACATATAAACAGCTAGATAAAAGATACTATCTTTTTCTGAATAAGAGCAAAAACTGGACTAGTTTGTGCCTGACAATGTACTCACTGTTACAAACAGAAGTTAAAAAATGTTAGAAGCAAAAACATCGTCTAAAATAAACTTCCTTCTGTAATTTCGGCTCACCAGACAGTTATTGGTCGTTTGATCTTTGTGTTGATCCGTATTAACTGTGAATTAGTCTGTGCCCGTGTGGCTGATTAGTGTGTGTTTGATGAGGGCTTAGGTTTCTGGCTCTGACTGGTGCCCACCCAGCAGCCATCATGGGTATCTGCTGACGGAAGAGAGGGATTGCGGCAAAACACGGAGGCGTGGGGTCGGCGTGTCACCTTCGCTCAGCATCCTCCAGTCTCATAGCCATTCTGCACACACACACATACACACACACACCGACACACACACACACACACATATGAAAATGTCCCAGCCATCAGCTTGTATGTGATATCAGAGCTCTGACAAAGACAAGCTGGCCTGGCAGTCTCGATTTTAACAAGCTCCAGCTGAGGGTGGACATAGGCCACTGTGAGTGTGTGTGTGTGTGTGTGTGTGTGTGTGTGTGTGTGTGTGTGTATGTGTGTGTCGGTTCATACCCACGGTGACACAAGGCAGCCTGTGTATGTGTCTACTCCTTCATTTCCTGTTCCTGTGAGGCAGACTTTCCTCTCACAGAACATGGCAGCTCACCGTCGGGGGCAAATGGGCCTGTTGTGAGTATGCATGTGTTTGCGCGCGTGTGTGTGTGTCCTCTTACTGATGGGAACGAAAAGTCATGCACTCAAAATGGAATCAATCGCACTTGTTGCTGATTGAGACACGACTCCACCCCTTTGCTTTCCTCCTCCTCAGCTGTGAGTGATTAAGTTGAGCTAGAGGGGCGGGTGGTGGTGGGGGGCTGGAGAGGGTTGGAAGGGTGAGAGGAGGGGACAGGGTACTCACTCACAGGCTGAGTAATGGCTTCCAGAGACCCCCGACTCCCTGGCTCTGTGCAGCACGAGGGCTAATCAGGAGTGACGGCTCGGCCTGTTTGGACAGTGTAAAGGCAGCCCCGCTCCTGTCAGGCACAGACATGGACAGCCAACCCACGCCCCCCCCGTCTCTCCCTCCCTTCACCACAGGACCCCCACCGCTAGGCCACTAGTCCCTGCCACAACCATCTGACAAGGAAATGTTGGCTAAGAACGACAGAGAGAAAAAGAGAAAAATGAAAATGAGAGAATAATTCGAGCAGATTTGAGGTTGAGGAAGAGAAAAGGCGGCCAAAGAATGGCGCAGAGGGAGATACATGGAAAACTGATGTACAGTGGAGTGGTTGCTGCGGTGTGTTGGTTTTGTGTTTGTGCGTGCTTGTGTATCAGATTGACTGTGTGTGTTTAATGGAAGCTCAGAGCAGCTGGGGGAAACCCATCGTGTTCATTTAACAGTACAGATCTCAGGCAAAAGCAATACTGAGGTTACCATGCCTATGTGTGTGTTTGCGAGGGTTACGATGCGGTCTGCTGATTCGTGCTGTTTCCACGGTGATTGGTTTCCATCATGCGTCCAAGGGCTAAACCATTGACAGCGCTCCCTCCTTCCCCGCGACCTGACTTCTTTTCATTTTTCAATTTCACTTTCATCAACCGCTGCCGCCTGTTTTTTCATTTTTCTATTTCCAGCCGATGACAGAAAGAGTGTGAAGTGTGAAATTAGAAAGAGCGCGTGTAAATAATGGCGTGTAACACAGAGAACACACACGTGAACAGATGCGTTTGAACACACACATACGCTATTGCATAAGCCATGAGACAAAACTCATTACCTTCAAACTGAGCGATGGGGAAAGTGTGAACCAAATGCATGGCCTTGCCTCCAAATGACATAATTAAATACAGCGGATGATAATGGGAATTCTTCTTCTTTGATTTTGTCAAGTGGGAATTCAGAATAATGTGTAAGACGTGTAAAAAGAGGCCTGTGTTACTTTATGGCGTTGTCTGCGACATTATGAGCAGAATTTAAGTGTGCTTTTCTGTCCTTTTAGGGTCTCACTGTAAAGACGCCCCTGTTCTATGTCACCATGTGGCGCGTACACACACTTTCACACACGCACATCTTGTCCCCCCACCTGGGTTTAACTGTCTGACAGAGTGAGATGTTGGCGCGGTGGAGGGCTTGAGAAGGAGGTCAGGGGCGCAAGGGCAGTCAGGTCCCTCAGACGTCCATCAAAATGACAGGTACCCCAGCCTTAAAACTCCCCGACCCACCCCAAAACCTAGTTTCCCTCCTTTTTGCAGACACACATGTGCAAACACACACACACACACACAGAAATACCAGGCCTAAAAAAGTAGCCCCGCAGCGAAGGAGACCAGCTCTCCGCAATTAGGACATTCTGCGGCCATGAAATCATTCTGAAAATTAGCTCCAGGAAGCGAGAGGAGGGAGACAGAGTCCTAAAGACAGACAAAAAGAAAAGGGAAAAAAATGAGAGTGAAAGAAAAGGGTGAAGTTAGGGGAGAAAGAAAGTGTTCTGGATCTCCTCAGCAGTCAAATGGACAGGCCACATGTGCTGGCAAGGCGAGAATGAAGGAATTTAGAATTATCCCAGATAATGACGGCTGTTAAGATTAACAATTAATCCTCTGGCCTCATGACATGTTAGATTTGGATCTGGGGAAACAGCTCTAAGAGGTGCGAAAGGGCTCCAACAAGGACTCAGTCAGCTAAAATACTCCCTCTTAGTATGTGTGTGTGTGCCTCCGGTGGCTGACAGTGTCCAGGCCCCAGGTCCTGACAGCAGAAGGAACCAGGGTTCGGATCTCAGCTCACGACCGAAGAGACCTGCTCTATGTTCTCCATTCGTCCTGGACATGGCAACAACGTCTGTTCTATTTTCTGCAGATCTGCAGCGCTCCTGTCGCCCCTGGTTTAC
This sequence comes from Plectropomus leopardus, assembly GCF_008729295.1. Lineage (NCBI taxonomy): Eukaryota > Metazoa > Chordata > Actinopteri > Perciformes > Serranidae > Plectropomus > Plectropomus leopardus. Next base: position 15,668,508 of record NC_056480.1, on the reverse strand, counting down.
CCTGCTGTGACCTTCTGCCTTTACACAAACAGCATCTGCCAGCGATCAGCCCCCGACAAGCCCTAAGTAACGCTGGGACAACATTACCCAGTGCCACCCCAACCCTCAGGCCATCTTACGCTTGGCATTTGAGAGATAGACTTTGGGATTGCTTGCTGCTGGCCATCTCACTAACTTTAAAATAAATGGATGTGTGTGTGAGCCCAGCTGTGGGTTGTTAGTAGCGAACTCAGCTCAGTGGGGAAGGGGCACCAGATGGTTGGATGAAACGATAGGAGAGTTGAAAGGAAGAGGTGTAAATCGCAATTAGAGACGACAAAGGAAAGCCTTCGGAATGGGGAAATGTGGAGAAATTGCAGACACAATCCAAAGCTAAACTTTTCCGTCATCGTCATCCAGCAGTATCCCACTGAGACACACAAACGATCACATCAAAATAGACGCACAGTTGCTAGGAAATCAATAAACAGCAGCTTCATTAACTGACGTAGTGTCTATACCAACATGTGGGCATGTACCTTCAGCCCGCACGTGCATCAGTGTGATTGTGCAAAAACAAAACCGTCCCGTGTTTTTTTGTACCTTGACATGTTCTTCAAACTCCAGATTTTTCCCATGTAGCTCCGCACATCTTGGAGGGAAAAGAGGGAAGACATGTGGTTCCAAGGTTCTGTAATTCGGATCTTGTATTGTTACAACATGTGCTTTTCTCGACGTGGGGAGAGTCTGACAGTCGAGTGTGGATCACGCGATTGGGTTAGCTGCTAATCAAGCAATGGGAGAGGTTGGGAATTCCTTGGGAGGCAGACAATGGAGGCAGCGGGGTGTTTTTGTGGTATCCGGAGCAGCAGGCATTGGGAAATCAAGTTCAGCTGAGCTGTCCCGCACACACACACATTGCTATTTGACAAACATTTGGCAAGAGACGTACCCATCTTGATTAAAGGCTGTATGGTTGTGTGATGTATGTTTCTGCTGATGACAAGTTTCGTTCTCAGTGTTGTCAGCGTGTATGGACATGTTAACTTTTCCTCTGTGTGAACTTGCTTGTTGTGTGTGTCTCCTGTCTGATTAGCTGCTGTTTCTTTCAGGTGCCCCTCGTCCTCCTGTTCTTTAATCAGAGTTGAGGCCCAAGGAAACCCTGTTCCAGGAAGTGCTGGCCTGATACTGTGCAGCTGGCCTCGCTGTGCCCTCAGTGCCAATCAGACATCTATTCATCTGAGGAAAAGGAAAACCGACATTCCCATCCTAAGTCATTCCCAAATCCAGTTACTGTAGAATCCTGTCCTGAATAGAAGGCGTGGTCCTCTGTGTTTGTTTTGAGCCCAGTGATTGGCATCTTGTTGACAGGTGTGACAGAAATACACACCGGTTACAGTCCATGACTCCCCTGCATAAAATTTTCTAAGGAATGTTCCTTTTTTTTTTTTTTTAAACAAGTCAAATTCTAGTTGCATCTGAAGTGCACCACGGGTCATTGAGCCCTCACTCAGGCGCTGAGTGATGATGTCATACTTAGGAAACCACCACAGGGACAGGAGGAAGGAAAATAAGAGCTGTGGCAAAAAGAGAGGGGAAAAGACAGAGATTGGAGGCGACGGTTGTGATGTGAAAGAGTGTTTCTGGGCGCCGGGGCTGAGAGTGTGCAGTGCGGTTGCTGGCAGGCTGAGGGTTTTTAATAAACAGCCTGTTGAAACATGACAGGAATATTGGGTGAAATCATGGTTGTTTTACTGTGATGACTGCAGACCTGGGAGACAAAGCAGATGGGTAAAACGGGGTGAGAGCACGAATGTCGGTTTTTATGATTGTCAGTGGTGACACATTTGGTTCCACTACATTTCGACAAACTGGTTTGATCAGGTCTGAGGATCAAAGACCTTTCCAGCTCTTAAACCATCAAATATCAGTCCATCTTGTTTAATAGTGAGGAGTCAGATCGCCAGGGCCTCTACCAGCAATATTTGCACCTTCAGAAACTGACACTTTGACTATCTTGCCCACATGATGCAACAATTGTCCAGTCTGTTCTCATTCTGAACTTGAAAATAGTGCTACCACGTTGGTTCTTTTGGCTTAATTGCAAAAGTCACCTTTCTCGTGTGCAAGAAACGCCGCCGGATGGCGCAGCCAAGAACGCAGTCGGACAGAACAGGTCGTGGTGTTGTGATACGCCAGCGGAAAGCTAGATGGCATCTGTTGCATCCACATGATATGTGCACAGGCGGCGTCAGGCAGTATGGTGCAAGGTTGAAACGCTGCTGGTTATAACTTAATTGATGGAGTGCAACAGAGCTTATAGAGCATGTGGGAGGGGTCCCACAAACAACTGACTTTCATGCAGGAGTCTGGTGTTCACTTCCCATGTGAATGTGATGTTTTTATCTACACATTACCATGTGCCTCCTTCCCCTAACCTAACTAACCGTGCCAGCATGTACGTTTGTTGATGTTACAGCGTGCTACTGTTGTCTAAACATAACCATGTGCAGTGTCATCCCACCATGTGCATTTTTTGACATCATAGTAGCCTGCATCCTGGAACATAAACAGCGGACATTGAAGGATACCTACAACGTAATATGTAGATACAGAAGTCCACTGACAAAGCTGCAACATGTGAAAAGTTAGGATGAGAATGTGTTGGATTGTCCAGGTGCACAGAAGTTAGAGTAGGCAGGACTGGAACTTTTTATTTTCACAAAACTACTTCCATCAGTATTTGTATGGACGAGGAAGTGCAGTGCTGTGAATGCATTGGACAAGAGTTCGACTAAGCCAGTATCCCCATTGGAACATTTACTATGATTGCCCGTTCACCCTGACCATACCTTGAGGCTCTCAGTACACTTAAACAACAACTTCTTCATGTGATCACACCATTTAAATGTCTCTGCCATGCTAATGCTGCAACCAGGAATGCTGGAAAACTGAACAAAACAGGGTTTACCAGCCACCCCCAAGGCACTAAGTGCTTTCAAAGGCAATTTGGAGGACAGAGAGGATGCTGATGCGAGCAGAAAGCAACCTTGCCTGCCCTGATCCTTCAACAGACGTATTATGCTGCTGTTAGGGTGAGGGGTGAGAGGTTGGAGGTGAGAGGCGAGGGGGAGGGGACTTGCCTCTGGATGATGGCTCCCTCCTTCATCCGTAGACCAGCTGCCCCTCACGCGTACACACACACACATTCACAAACACACACACATACACATGCATATGCTGACATTCATGCGTAAGCACAGTACACATTAACCCACTCAACCTCTGCCCCCCCGAGCTCCAATCCCTTCTATTTTCAACAAACACTTTTTCACCATGTAATGCCAACGTTATTCACATTTTTTTAAATGCAGGTGCTTGATGTCTTTGCTAGATCTGTCTGCGGTCCAGTTTGACATTTAGCCAGTCCTCTGCTCTCTATGTGATGGCTGACAGGTTGTGTTATACAGGCTCTAGCCTCAGTTTGATGGTGATGCCTCGCTAAACAAAAGTGGTTATGGTTACTTGCACACCAATATTCAACAGCATATTCCATTTAAATATTCTGAATCAGTTTTTTTCTGAATTGAGTATTTTCTGATTAAGACGTGGGATATGCTGGTATTATTCGTGTTTTAATGGCAGAATCTGGCAATGTAAACAGCTAATTCAGAATATGTGTCTCAAATGATTTTTTTTTTTTTTTTTTTTCCATAAATGTTTTCTTATCAAATGGGGTTTTTACTGCAGTTTACAACACATGGCCTCTTGATGGCTCAGTGCGTTGTCATGGATATGTTGTACACAAACTAAATCACCAAAAGCTTACAAGACTGTGGTGGAAATGCATGCAAAAAAGCCTACATTTAAACATTATGGAAAAACTTGGATATCAACAGTTTTTTGGATAGATGCAGATTTCACAATGCTGACCTTTCTAAGAAGGTAGTTGAAGAAATCAAAGAGGGCGGATGAACTCTCGTGGTCCAACAAGTCCACCTCCAGTAAGAAACTGTGAAAAAAAAAATTGCAAAGATGCAAGATGACAAGCAGCTCCAGCTGTTTTACTTTTCCATATTTGAATGTGACAAATGACATGTTAGAGCATATTAACCGGGGTCTGCACAGTTGCATGTAAACAGGAGTGTTAGTGGAATATTCTTTTTAATTGCACATGTAAACAACTTAGTAGGAATATTGTCTTTTGTGTAAAAAGGGCAGAAACTAGACTATTTTGTGCATGTAAGGTACTGTCCTCAATGTATTCAATGGCACTTGAGCTGCAGGCTAATGAGGGCCGTTTTCGGTGCAACTACAGCACCATGGTGTTGCGACGAGTGCTGAAAGGCTGTGAGAGGCACAGGCCTATGGGGCAGATGTTAAACACACTGTGACTGAGGGGAGACAGAGCGAAAGACAGGGCTACTGTCAGAGCCTGACCGCAGCACAAAACTGAAAAGAAAACCACACAGCACCTGCCACGAAAAAACAAAAAGATGGTGGGAGAAATGATTTTGTTGTTTTAAAGAACGTGAGTTCATCTTTCAAGACCTCAAAGTGTGAAACATCTGCACGCTGAATCAAGTTTTTTAATCAAGCTGTGATCAAAGATCTCACATCTATGGGAAAGGAATTGCATATTTGGCCAGGAGGCCTTGTTCTCCATTTCTTCCCTTGGTGGTGCGATGTAGGTCTGAGCCGTCAAGGTGATGGAAATGAGCACAGGCGCTGATCCGTGGGCCCGATCGACACGTGTGCTGGCCCGTGAGCACTTCGAAAGATCTCCCCTCTCCTCCTCCTCCTTCTTCTCTGTCATCTCTCCGTCTCTCCCATGGTTTCCTCCCATGGTTTATTATTACGGTATAATCGCTTCCATCTGCCTGTCAAGCCACCGGGTAGACAGAGATCAGGAACAAAAGACAGTGAGAGCGAGAAAGAAAAAGAGGGCAGGAGGGATTTTTCTCTCCAATACAAACACGTCTCCTCCCTCCCCTCGCCTCCTCTCAAAGTCCCTCGTCAGACCAAATCAAAATGCTGCAGAGTCACTTTTCTCTTTCTGTCCGGGATATTATAATTCAGCATGACTTCTGGACAGCTTCATGCACAATTAGGAATTCAGCGGCTCTGGGCAAGAAAATGTGATTCAAATTAGTGCTGTATTACATTACTGTTTACTTATGATCTCTGCTGCCATCTCACACCCTCTCAGTTTCTCTTTGAGGCCGTTTGGTGTGTGTATGTTTTTGGACGCATGAATGCACTTATACGTATGATGCGTACACACACCCAGCAAGAATGTGTTTATATAAGGAAGATTTGAAGCAATTTGTAACCCCATAAACTCAAAGCATTGTCAGGGAAGTTGTAGTTAAACACATATAAACTTGTTATGTAGTTCTGCTCCCAAATCACATGGCAATGACCGGTAGCAATCAGCTGTGTTACAAACACACGTTTGATGTGTACATCTTGGGTCAGCGGAGGGGCGAGGGAATACACTCTCACAAACCACACAGGACCCCCAGCCCTCTGATCTCGAATCAGATTAGCCCATCGCCCCAATTACAGCCAATCAAAGCCAATTAAATCCAATTATGACCAATTATGGACAATTAGAATGCCCCGGAGATTGATAGCTCTGAGAGATGGGGCAGCAGGCTGTCACTTTCAAGATTTCGTGACACTCATCGTTTTTCTTTTTTTTTTTTGCTTTGGTCACTCAATCTCTGTCCAAGGCAAAGTGCTGGATCTTTGAAAGGATTCCCACTGACTTCAAAAGGACTTCATGATAAATCAGCCTAAATATATAAATAAAACAAGACTTCGTCTCGCATTTTTTTTTTGCCTGCCCATCTGTGTTCTCTCGTCCATTGCCTCCAAATTATGGAGGTTCCTGCTGAAAACTGGAACACTGAAATGAATGACCACCAATCTGCAGTCCGCCGCAAGTTCAGGATGGTTTTTGTGCTGCTTTTCTAAGACGTATGACCACTTTGATTGTCAGCCATTTACCACAAAATAATCCGCTCTTTCGACAGTTGGGTATTTTGGTTATGTGGTTTGCAAGCTTCAGTCAGAGAAGGCTTTCATTCCCACTTCCACATCATTTCGAGACTAACGTTCTTAAAAATATCAAATACTGTGTGTTTTCTGGGGTTTCCTTATATGTTGAATGTTTTTGGAGTAGTTCAAGCCCTCTCACTGGGTGCTATAGAATGTCTATGGGTTTTGTTATTGTATGGCTTTGAGTTTCGGACTGCCAGGGTGTTGATGTTTGACTTGGACTGATACAAGTTAGACGGACACACATTTCCATCTTTTGCACAGACATGAAGAAATGTGGAAAATGAAACAGGTCCTCAGTTTGAAGTCAAGCTGACATTCTTGAGCTCCACAGGTTTGTCCGTCAAACCATGGGGGCTCCTGTCAGTCAAAAGGTCAACCTCTGACCACGTCCTGTCCCGCCCTCTTGTTATCATTCAGTCCACTTAAGGTAGTTACAGCATAGCCTTTTATTTCGACAATTCTGTTTTCCATTCCGCAAAGCAATTGATGTTATCGTTTTGATTAAAATCACTCTGCAGATATTTGGCTCTAATGGCTGACAGAGAATAATGAGACCTGTTTTAGAAAAAGTCCAGCCAAGATAAAGTGTATAAAGTGCGGAGCGTAGTCTTTTGCTGTTTGGAGCATTTTGAAGATTGAAATAATTGCAACAAAATACTCACATAAAAGCTTCCTTCTGTTTCACCTCGTCAGATTTCCGAGATAGTGCCTGCAGGGTTTTCTCTTTGCACTGGAGCTGAGCGGGACTGAAATAACCTCCGTTACTAAAGCTCCACAGTGACCCAACTTTGGATGAACCCAATCATCGGTCATCAGGGGAAATTTTGGTTGTTTTGGGTGTCTTTTTTACATTAATCAGTCTTACTCTGTCTTTCTTTCTCTGTCTCTTTTCTGTGTTCCCTTCTTTCTCTTGGGTTATATAAGTTCATATATATCAGTGTGTGTTTGGGGTGGGGGGGTTCAAAGGAAACAGGAGGATAAACAAACAGACTTGCAGAACCGTAGAAGGCTAGGCACTGACTGCCCGGCTTAGACTGCCTCTGCCCTGGTTTATTTGTCTATGTCACTGAGATAAACATCACAGTAACCCTTCGACAAGAAAAATGAACCTGCAAGAGGATGAATGCTGCAAAGCAGAAAGCACTCACACATGTACATGCTTAGATGTAAAAATGCACCCACAAACACACGCTCCCTCTATTTTACATACACACACATTCCCTCATGCCTTCCTTGGCCCCTGCGATGAAGAGACCTCTGTAAGAGCTGTCAGTCAACGGCGGTCACCATGGAAGTGACTCAAGCTTGTAACAAAGACCCTTAAGAGTTTTCTCACAAGGCAAAGGCAAGGCACACAGAGGAAAACAACAAAGGAGAAAGACAGAAACAGACAGTGAGAGACTCACCGGGAGACACATCAGCGCTTGTGAGGTGCAGAGATTGACTGACTGAGCGAGTGAGACGCCACGCAGATGGAGATGGATTGAAAGGAAAGTGATGGACAAATGAGACAGAAACATATTGAGATAAAGAGGTTGGGAGTTAAAGTTGGCAAGGAGGAGAGAGAAGCTGGAGAGACAGACAGAGAGGGGAAGCAGATTTTCTTCCATTGGTAGACATCCTGCTAAGCCTCATTAAACACTGCTGGAGACCCCACTAAACTCTCTCTCTCTTTCTCTCTCTCACACGCACACACACACACGCACACATATATTCACAAATACTAAGTACATGCACGGCACATGTACAAGACAAACTTTTTGTATATATTTTAGAGGGTTGAGGATCAGTGTGGGTGGTGGTTGGCTGAGGTGGCAAAAAGAGCCAGAAGGAGCGTGGGACAGTGGGTCAAGAGGTGAGGGGTCAATGGGTGCAAAGGGGACCAGGGCAATGGGCCTGTGGCTACGGGGTCAGATGGGTGTGTGGGCCGTGGGCAGAGTGCCAGGCTGAAAGGCACTTGGGTGGGCTTACTGTGAGTGTGGTGGGTGAGAGGGGCATGGAGTGCAGGGCGGAGGCCCGGAGGGTTAGGGGTGGAGCTACACACTGGAATATTTCCTAAAGCCAACTGAGCATCAAAGTAACTCAACCGTGTAATGTTTCCAAAACGCGGATGATGCTCCATTAAAATTGAACCCAACAGCGTTTGCCAAGAAACCTCCGAACTTGGTGGAACAGCTTTGCACTGAGCAAGAAGCATTTTAGGAGTGTGTTTTAGGTCCAGTGTGTAGGATTTAAGAAAATATTTTGGCAGAAATGGAATATGATATAATAAGTATGTTTTCTTTAGTGTCTAATCAGTAAAAATAAAAGTCACTCCATGTTGCAATGCCATGTTTCTACAGTAGCCCCAAATGGACAAACCAAACGCTGGCTCCAGGTAGGGCAATTTGCACTTTCCTGTTGGAGACTGTAGTTATAAGCCCATTTGCAATGAGCAGCATCAGGATTTTTTAATGTGAAGCTGCTTTATTCAGCCTTCATGTGATTGGTGAGCCACTGATCTCCAGTATGCCAAATAGCGTATTATATGAGATGTTATATATATATATATATATATATATATATCCATATCTCCAGTATGCCAAATATATATATATGAGATATATGTATATATATATATGTATATATATATTTTTTTTTTTGTTTGTTTGTTTGTTTTGTTTTGTTTTATTTATTTATTTATTTATTTATTTATTTATTTATTTTAAATTTTTTAGCATCTGGTCTGTATGTTTTGGAGAGGAAGAGACCTCTGTGGATAATTGGGCTCCTGGTTAAAACCTCCTAAACATCTGGATCTCTTGTTCTCACAGAAAAACAATGAGCACACGGGCAAGTATATACCAAAAAGCATAGGAGAAAAACACACTCATTTGTAATGTCAAACTGCTTTATTCAATGTTTTTACCTGTTTAAATCACCTGGTCAGTTTGTTTTGGATAGGAGGATAACTGCAATCTGCAATCCTGGATGCCACTAAATCCTCCAAATCTTACACACTTTACCTTTAATGCAAAAATACAGATAGCAAGGGCAGAACAAAAAGAGGGCACAGAGGAGTTTATGCTACATTATGAATACCAGCTTAAACTCTCTCTTCCTCTCAAACACACACACAGGCACACACACACACACAAAGCGAAGTCCTTCTCTCACTACCCTGTGCCTATTTTGACTCGTTTTCAAACCACTTTTCATCCCAGTTTTGACTGAGAGACAGAACCGAGAGGCAGTCAAGCTGCTCCTTAAGACTCTGTGACACAGTGATAGAAAACAGCACAGAGCAGTGACAGACAGAGTGAAAGGGAGAAAGAGAGGGGAGGAGGAGAGACAGTGAAAAAAGACAGAGGCCTTCAATGGAAGAGAAAAATACCCACAGAGAACGAAAGAAAGAGACTTTTTTTAAAAAAAAAAAAAAAAAAAAAAAGGCTGAGAGGAAGAGAAAGAGCCAAGGCGAGGAAGACGAAGGGCAAGCCAAGAAGAAGGAGAAAGAGCGAAGAACCAATGCCGAAAAAGAGAAAGAGAGTTTAAGAGATTACTTTCAGGTTCAGAGACGCTCTTTCTGGCCGCTTACTGGCTGTCACTCAGTGCCTAGCTCCTAGGGGGAGGGACGGCTGGCTCTCATTGGTGTCATTCACCTGTCAATCGGCCTGACAGGCAGACCATAGGGCCCCATGTTGTGGTGCGGAAACTGTCTGTCAGCCATGCAGCAGCTGCATATGACATCATCCAAGACCAGGTTTGAACATACACAAACCATGTGTGTGACAAAGAACATACATGTTAAATTTGGAAATTCAAACTAGGGAAATAACATACCATAAACACCTTCTGCAGCCCCGCAACATGCACATGTTAAGACACACAACTCAACTCCCTGTGGAGTGCATCTCGTGGCCTTGCCAATCCCCTGGCTGTCCTCCCCTCCACTTTGCACCCCGAAAGCCCTCGTTACTGGCAGGACAACAACCCTACGACATCTGCACACCAGAACACACTCGCACACACATGCATCTGCACATACGACAGCTGGACAGTTAGACAGCCAAAGAGGAAAGACAGGTTTTGTGCACAAGTCTAGGCTGTAATTAGCCACGCACACAAACGTAGAGGGAGATCAGTACATGAATTTAAAAAAAATGAAAACAAAACCTGTCTGGCTTAACCCCCCACACACACACACTCATGCACAGGACACACACATAGCTCTCATAGAGAAGGCTTGGCAACAAGACAGCACCCATCTGTTTTGAGCTAATTTAACATGGTCACTAAAACAAAGCAGACAAAGGCCCATCTTGTGAATAATGATGAAGTGACTGTCAACCGAAAAACACTTCTGGCTCTCGCATTCACAATTCACTCCGTCCGACTCTATTGGTTCACGTGGCAATATGCAGCGTTTTGGTTGGAACATCGGGGCGTTTGAACCAGTGAAATTTGGGCTCCTGTTGGTTGTGTTTTTGTACTCTGTGTGAGTACTCACTGTCTGAGTGGAAAGTGTTCACACTGAATTTGTGTAAATCACTGTATTGTAATGATGAATACTGTGTGTAATATTATGTAAAACTTAAAACTTTAAATACATAAAAAGCAGTTTCAGTCAAGATTATGATCACCTTAATGTACACAACATGACATACATAACATAACTATATATTAAACGAAGTGGTTTAAAGTAAGGAAGTTCATTTACTAAAGAAATGAATGTAGTTGCAGTTCAGGTCAATTTTTTGTTACTTTTCACCTCTTCTTAACTGACTTTCAGACTGAATATTGCACCTTTTACAACTACATGGTATTTGGAATAAGACTTTACGGACAAAATATATTATTTATTTTATTTATATTATTTATTATTTTATATATTTATTTTTCGAGTGAAATCTGGTAATTGTCCAGATCACCGATCACCAGATGGAAACATTCAAAATAAATCACTGGCTCATCAATTATTACACATTTGTGATATTCTTGCAAGGTTCTGTTCATGTGTTTTTGTCCACTTCCTGTTTTATTTTGAAATGTGCTCTCACTGTGTTTAGTGCTACCTTCATTTCCTGAGTTTTCCCACCTTTTTTGATCACCTCATGTGTTTCACCTGTCTTCTTTCACTCACCTGTGTGCACTTAGTATTCAGCCCTTGTGTATTTAAAGCTCAGTCATTCGTCCGTTCCCTGGTTTTTGACTCTGCTTGGATTTATTGACTTTGTTTCTTGTGTGATTTCCCTGAATGGATTTTTCTGCCTTCACCTACACATGTAGGTGTTGATCTCCTAAGTAAAAATTTGGATTTGATAATCTGCAAAATTGCTATACTTAAACTACCCAACAATATAAAAGTAGCTCTACATTAACCAGCTGCAAAAGTCAAATTTTACTTATAGATGGATACTTCAGCAATAATAATAATGAGCAGTAAACCAGTAATGTAATATATAATGATATATCACTTACAGGGAACATTTTTGTTTTTGATGCTTTAAGTCAATTTTGCTGATAATATATATGATTTTTTCTTGAGAACAATTTTGATTTCAAGACTTAAAATGGAGTATTTCTCATCATTGCATCACACTTAGGTAAAGGATGAGAATAATATACATCTTCCACCACATTATTTTTTACTGTGTATGCCATGTGATGAAGTTTGTGTACATATAGACAGATGTGTGTTCCCGCAGGCACACTCGACACGCACACCCAAACATACACAGCAGATGGGGAAATGGGAGCTGTTGAACCATATCATTGTGACAGCTATTATGACGGATGACTGTATCATCTTAGAGAGGAAATCCTTCTCACTCCTCGCTTGTGTCTTCTGAGGTCTGATTACTCTGTCTCTCACCAGCTCGTCTCTGATTTTCTGTATTGGGGTCAAAAGGCGACATCTCAAAGGTTGCGGAAGAAAATAAAACCATTAAGCACAGAGGCACACTTCCATTAAACAACAAAAATGAAAAAAGTTACACATGCCTGGGTAAACAGGAAGTGCCCACATTTTGTCCGTCTATTTTATTAGGCTGACATTAATCTTTGACAAATTCTTACACAAAGATGTTTTTGCTTTTATAATTAAAATTAATTAAATTAGCTGTTTTGTTTTTAATACATTTTTGTCTCTTATCCATTACTTTTTGCAGGTCATAGTTTAGACAGCTATTTATTTACACTGATAATTATAGAGGAAAAATGTTCATTGTCTCCCTATAACCCCATTGATCTTCAGTTTACACCAATCAAACACAGGCATGCAGACATCCTTTGAAGAAAACAGGCAGCTCTGCTGAATGTCCTCGCCTCTGTCTGTGATGTGTTGCCTGCTGACAGTTTTGTGCATTGGTGAAAGCAGCCAGAGGGCTGTTCACACACCATGACAGTCCACAGATTCTCTGAATGCCTTGCATGGATGCTCAGAGGGTTCGGAATGGTTGCTGCGGACGCTGTTGCTCACAGTTACATCTCATTCGGATCACAGGCTCACAAAAGCACATCCAGCTATTCATATTACTGATATTATCTCCGAATTGTATGTCTTGGTGTATCAGCTGAATGAGATCAAGCTGATGACTGTAAATCTGTACTCTTATGGCACTGACCTTTGGAGTAATAAAAAATGAAAAACGGCTTTGGCCAAAACCTGCGATTTCTCCCTAAGAACTGCTGAGTGGGAATGTTCTGCTGCAGATACATACGGAGAGCTGTGAGCCTTTTGCACAGATTTCCCTGTTTCTTTCTTCTTCTTCTCTTTACCTCATCTGTTTTTCCTCCCCGGTTCTGCAGCTTAAAGTGGTGGTGTTATTCCAGATGGCTTGGTGCTATATGGAGAACAGACAAGAGGAATACTGCACTGAAAATATGAAAGTATGTCAGCATGCGGACATCATTATGGCAGCCTAGATCATTTAAGCGCCCCTAAAATTACCTCCAGGCCTCATGAAGAAAAATAATAAATGTGTGTGTGCATACATGAAGGCTCACATGTATGCCTCTGCATCTGCACTGAACTCAGATGTGCAGATTTCAAACACATGTCTGCCTGTTTCTCAGAAACCTTGATAGCAAATCATATCTAGCGCTAACCCAATTAGCTTTACATCTGGTTTAGAAGCCGAAATCCTGTGACAACATAGAGATAAATAAGAAAACACAAGACAATCAGAAACACAGTCTCCAAAGCAGAAATGAATTGCAAGAGCCAGATATATGTTTTACATTCCTCCTCCACTCACTGTTTTATATCACTGCGATTGGTGCGGGGAGCCAGTCTCCATGTGGGGCTCTGTTTCTCCCTAAATCTGCCTCCGGTGGGTCCTGAATGTGCCCCTATGCCAAATGAGCAGCGTAAAGCATGCCCTAAGGCATGGCCCAAAACGACACACAAACAGCAAAGCTGTCAGCCCATGAGCCAATGCACTAAAACATGAGTGCAGTCGAACCGTTGGGTTTTATAGCCTACAACTCCCAGTCACAAGCCCTCTAATGCCCCGTTTAACAAGCTGAAAATCCTCCATTTATTCCCCCTCCATCTCCCTTTAGGAGCTCCTCCATTACCATTCACAAACAAAGGCGGGCTGAAATACACTCCATGTAGTGCTTATGTGCTGATGTAAATGGTGATAATGCACGAGTGAGGTGAGGGAATAGATGGCGCCCCCAGTTTGCACGTGTGCAAGTTTGCATTCATGCATACAGTGTATGCAGACCACAGTGTTTTCACATCTAGTTTAGCCTCAGCAGGGAGAAAAAAACTTCTCATACAGCAGTTCATTCAGTAGATCATTAAACTGTACTGAAACTGATAATGATGACACTGCTTGACCCGTTTTGTTTTTTTCTCCCAAGTGTATAGATTTGTGTGCTGGCCATGTACATGCAGGCTGTTCTCATGTACTGTTGTAGCCTGTTAGATGAGTGGCACCATGTGATGAATTGGGATGAGAACATGTTGACTGTTCATACGTTTACCCATGGAAAGTAATGCACTACAATTCATATATACCATATGTAATAATGAGCCAGTAATTTTGGTTTAACTCGTGTAATCGGGAAAGCTGCAATCACGTGACCAATATGCTGATGGCAGTAAGAAAATAAGTAGTCCTCATAAGGAGGCAGATTGAGGTGGTGTGTGGGTCACATAACTCAGAATTCATTCGATATAACATGAACTGTTGTTTGAGGATACGTGATTTAAAGATGACTCTTTCTCAATTCAATCTTTAGAAAAATATCTTGTTACCTCGATCGAGGTAACAAGATATCCACAGCTTTTATTAATGGAAAACCAAAACACATCAGGCTGTGCTGTGACAGTAGAAATCTGCATGAGTGGATGGTAGCATAAGAAGAAGGAACTGAGGGAGAAGAAAAAGATGTGGTGAGAAGAGAGATAGCGCTGCGGGGTGGAGAGGTTCGGGGGAGGATAGGGGTCACTCTCCCTGCTCGCCCATCATGAACACAGCAGATTGGATGAAGTCTTCATCAGCGTTACACTCCACCAGTCACAGTCCCGTGAAACCAGCACCATTTCCCCAGTACACACACACACACACACACACACACACACCTCCTCCTTTGACAATGGTGTCACTCATGTAGGCCAAAGAGACACAGGGAGTGCTTCATCATGGGTATTAGCTATGGGGATCAGTTGCTTTAAACAAGAGAGGAGGGGTGTGCTTTTGCAGCCTATCGTGTAACAACTGCAGATGAATACCTTTGAAGTTTTGTCCTTATTTATTAGATGTATTTCACGTTCAAATTGGTTTGTAAGGACAATAATGTGGCAGCACAGGCAGGACAAATAGAACTTGTTGAATCATTTCCAGGTGTATATTGTAATTTGTTTTTTTCATTTTCATCATAGGTTTCACCACTTTCTATTGAAGTGGCATGCTCTTTCCACTTCATTTCGTTTTACAGCACATACTGTGGGGTCCTGCTTTTCTGTCTCAGGGAGAAGAAATTAAATCAAGTTTGAATGCACGACACAAAATAGCTATGAAAGCCCCGTATTAAGCCGATCTGGATTCCTGAGTGGTCATATTTTCCAATGAGGTTTTGTTTGCTTGTTTGTTTTGGGGATTGGAAACATGCAAACTATACTGTCTCAGTGGCCTAACGAACCAGTGGTCTTGGAGCGGTGAACACGCTCTACGAGCCAAATTGTTTTTTTCCCCTCATCTGTTTTCTCCTAGTCAAGCATGGCAAATCATGGGTCATCATAATTAATATGCGTGCTTGCTAAATCCACCATCTCCACGTAAGTCCCAGTCGATTTAAGGTTACATGAATTTATCAGCATTAAATTTTAACTCATTGTACACCAAACTTTCCATTTGAATCTCCAGTCTGTCAAAGTAAAACGTGACATTAAAAGTGAAGAATGAGGAAAAGATGGTCCTAGCGGGAGTTGTAAATGCCCACATGCATGAGGGAATTATGAATTCCTTCACAATTTTTAAGGATGACCAGCAGCCCAAAACACAGACTGGATTAGCCACACTCATCTTCAGCAATGTGTCTCCAAACAAATTTTTTTTTGACCATGTGTTTATAGCTTTGGGAGGACATGTTTATGTTCGACGCCGTGACAGGACTAGAATCCTCAAGAGTGCTATGATGTGGACAGGAAACTCTGAATCTCTCTCCCTCACAAACATCGTACACATTTTCCCCTCTCCTCGCCCAGCGCTCTAAAATAACAGCTTTGACACGATCTGCGCCGGGTTGCCGGTAACTCGAGAACAGCCTCGGAACGCTGAGGAATCCCGCGGCTGTGAAAGAGAGGCAGTCAAATAACGGGTCCACACTGAGGCGGGTAGAAATCGATGGGATGGATGGCATAGGGGGCCTACACAAGACCCCACTGGGCCTCGGCCCCTGGTGAGATAGACACGGGCCATCTGGATAGGGTAGTGGCTAAAGAGACTGACAGGGGAGGCCAGTGTTTTTGCCACAGCAAAGAGGAGCATTCACCACCGTGTCCCTTACAGTGGACATGGACTGGGAATTTTTGTTGGAGGTGGTGAGGTACATAGCACACACACAAAATCCGTCTCTCTTCTTATGGTCACAGAAGTGCAGTCAGGCCTCTGTAAACATCTGTCAGCTATTGCCTCTGCTTGTCCACCCCTCCTCCCCAGGCCCCAGCAATTCAGTGTGCCCTTTGACCTTCAACTAAAGAAAGAGCAACTGTGACTTTCTGCCAAAAACTAGTTCAATTCTTTGACAACTCCATCAAAAGGGGAGACAGACTTAACTGCATGTCTGTATATGGATAAACTGGTGTTATCATAACAACAAATAGTTGTTTGGCTCTGGGTTCATAGTCCAGGAAAGAGGCCTTTTGAGAACACAGCTGTACGTTAGTGATTAGCTAAAAATGTGGCAGAGTGGAAAGCCCTGCGGTTATTTAGTCTTTTCAATTGTTTTTGGACATAAATACTTGAATGTAAGCCCAAAAGCAGCCAAAATTAGAGATATATTTGTCTGAAACACTGTTCAGCGGTACCAAATAGTAGTTAACCCTTTAACACCTGGAGCAACATCTTTTACTGGCATTTAAACCTCTGAAACCTTAGAAAATTAGTTTGATTTCTTTGAAAAAACACAGGAGAAACACCACATGAGCAGCATGGGAAGAAAAAAAAGTACTGGTGACAGGAAATGATCTGAAAATTAGCCTAATGGGATTATTAAATCTGATCAAAAAACAAGGTAAAACATCCAGAAAATTATATTTATATTTCTCTTCATTATCTATTCAAAATTATGTCACAGATTTTTTTTGTTCTTTTGTGATGTCACTTTCTTTTCTTTTTTTTTTGTTGATGTTATTTGATTTTTTTCCTTTTCCCATTTTAAAATCTTATTTTCAGGTAATTTTCTTGTAACTTTTCACTCATTTCTGGATATGTTTTGGGTTGTCTCTATTTTTGAAACACACAAAATGTTCTCTCCTTGTAAGCAGTCAGTTTAACTAATGAGATTTGTCTTTGGTTTCGAGGCTCTGATCTTCCGCCATCTCACCCACTCTCATGGGATCCCAACCAGCACCATAGACCCGTGGACACAGACCAGAGCCCTCATCAGCTCTCCTGCTTCTCTCTGGCGCTTCAGGTTTCCCTTCCATCCCTCCCTCCCTCCCAGCAGCCCCCACAGGCCTCCCTCCCTCCCCACATCAATTACAGCCTATCCCCCATAGCGCCAGCCCCTTCCTTTGTGACCCCGAGGGTTACAGAGTCAGGGAGGTCAGAGGTTGTTCTCCCCACTGCTACCCCAGGCATCTCTCAGAAGTCTCTGCGTCTGAAGCCCTGCGGCCCTGCAGGGCGGCACCCACACCACCTTCGCCCTGCCAGGGGAGTCAGGGTTCCCCCTTGTTGTAGTCAACAATAGTCTGTTCCAGTCAGTCTTAAATTGTTTCTTCTAAATATAATTTTCACATTTTTTTTTTACATTTTGCATTTTATGTCAGCAGTCATAACTGTCTTTGTAGTGTCGTCACTCTTTAAAGTTTTGCTGCAACTTTACTTGTCCAGGAGCAAATCACTACTACACTGTCATTGGTGGTCTAGACTGATGTTTTAATAAGTTTTTACCATCATAATTTTTTAGAAAGCTGCCATATTTTAAAAAGTCACATTCCCATGTCTTATTTAATATAAAGAAGGGTTAGGTACTACATAAATATTCTGACAGTATCAAAAGGCTCAATCCACAGAGAAATGCACACAGTCCGTGTTCAGAAACTGTGCTGTTAAATGAGTCATCAGGACTTCCGTAAAGTTGTGATGTCACAAATATAGGTTACAATATAGAAACTGATTTCAACCTTAAACATTTTCTAAATGGGTCCCTTTGTATTTCCTGTTGTAATGTTTTTACAGTCTTTGTAAAAAATGGACGATTCAGAGAGAAGGTGAATACAAGCAGACGGTATCAGAAAATTATTTGTTTTTTGAACAACAAAGCATGTTTTAGTAGAAATCCAAAACACAAGTATGAACCTGATAATGAGAAGTATATGAGATCTTTAAAGCAGATTCTATAGACATAGATTTAGGCGGGATGTCCCTCTCAATATTAAGAAAATGTGTTTGTCCCTACTGATAAAAACATCAAAGAAGGAGGGCTTCACCCTCCAGACACTTCCACCATAACTTGATGCAGAGAAGGCACAAAGTGAAGCTTAAAAATTCACCAGAATAAAGGAATTTAAATATCTGATACTTAAATTTTTTTACCTAAACATAAGGCCCTAAATGTATTGAATCCAACTGTTATGTTTCAACCAAACCATATGAATGAATGAATATGAATATGGAAAAAGTCTATTTGTGACCATGCGAATCAATGGTTAAAGGGATAAAAGGGTTTACATGCATCAGTTTCCTGGAAGATACTGAAAAATTGTAGATACCTTGCTAAGAAACAGTGTCAGTGTAATCAGTTGTAATGCCTTTACCTTCATTTTCTCATGAGAGGAACTTGAGTTACCCTTTATCCAAAGTGTGTACATGCTGTAGCAAATTCTATACACTTAAAATCTCTTTGTATTGATCATTAATTTTACCAAAGAAATTAAAGGAAAAGAAAAAGAAGTAGGGTTTTTTTTAAAAGACTTGCACTGATTCAGAGATAAATCTCACCGTGAATGGGCAACAATGAAAGGACGTAACACACAATCAACCTGGTTAAACAGCAAGTCGATGAGTCAGGTCGTACGGTTGACCACTGAGTTTTGACGTGGAAGTCGGCCTCACAGAGCACAACTGTATTTCTGTCATAGTACCCAGACCATGCAGTGTCAATACCAGACACATTATCTCTAATGGGAGAGTCTGAGGGTGGAGGCAAGAGGAGACAGGGGAAGAAAGCGAGCGAGAGAGAGACATGGAGAGCGTAGAGAACGGTATCTCTATTGATTAACTGGAAGAGGACCTCCACTCCACCCTCTCCTGTCCAGACATATGGGGTAATAAGGACCACTCTTCTCTTCTGCCATCCCCCTCTCTTCGCTTCCTCTCTCCCCTCTCTTCTCCCCTCACCGCAGCTAGAAAGCCTTTTAATCAGCCCCCGGGGGAATACATGGACATGATATGGGAGAAAAGGGAGGGGAAGAAAGAGGGAGGTAAGGGAGACAGGGTGAGGGGAGTCCATTAGTGAAGCAGACACAATAGCTGCAGGAACAGTGCGGGTTCAGGAAGGTTCCTTCAAGTGCAAAAAAAAGACCGAAAACACACACATCCTGCACACTTGCACGCAAATGATGTGCACAAAAATGATTTTAAGTTTTCTCCAGTTTCTTACTCAAAATTACACTTCAGGATCATTTTAACATCTTTGCAGCACAGCACATACACGTCTGAGCCGATACTGTTCCAAAGTTACCAGGTCTCATCATGCAGGATCTGTTTTTCTGCTCGGCCGGGGCCATTTTCTTCTGTTTATGTAGGCCCTTTCTGTTTTCTTTTCCAAGGAGAAGGCTGCCAATCTCAGCGAGCCAGACCAACTTTATCAAGGCGGCCATCTCAGTCTCTGACATCAAATCCATGACGGCTTCTCGTGCTGAAAAAAATGTTTAAAAAACTGTCAGCGCCTCGCCCCTGTGCTGGCCCTCTCAGCCTGAGGACTTTTGAGAGATGGTGAGAGAAAGGGAAGGAGGGAGGAGAAAGTAAGGAAGAGCTCTAAAATTGTGTGCGTGGTTAAGATTTAATATTTTTATATTTTGAATGAAATGTTTATAATCATAATTATTCTGTGCAACAGCAAAGAGCCTGATAGAGCTGCAACATTTCAATTAGTGAGAACAGATTCCAGTTGAGGGCAAGCCTAAAGATCCACAAAACTTGGATGGTGGCGCCCTCTCATGGCTAATGCTGCATTAGCACTTTTGTTTTTTGCAAAACAATAGCTTTGCAAAATATTAGCACATTAGAGACTGAAATTGGCATAGAAGTTTGGAATTGTTGTGTTTACTTGTGCAGTGTAGTAATAAAACCATTAGTCCTGTATTACTGTCATTGGATATGTATTTTCATTTATTTTACCTATTTTATTTATATTTTCTTTATCTTGTTTACTTTAATTTGTGGTTTTGTTGTTTTTATTGTCACCTTGTTTGTGTTATTTTATATTGACATTTTGCATCCTGCATCTTGCATTATTTGTCCTCTTGTTTTTATTTTGTCCTAACTCAATCCTAGTTTTGTCTTGCTTGTGGTTGGTAGGACTGTTTGGCTTTCTGTTGTATTACCATATGTGTATCCCATTTCTGCTTTTGTTTTGTTTGTAAAAGTACTTTGTAAACTCTGTTTTTAAAGGTGCCTTATAAATAAAGTTTTATTATTGTTATAATTTTTACTTTTACTACTTCTTTTACTACTGCTGCTACTATTACTGCTAGTGCTACTATTAAGATAAAGCAGAAACATTGCTAACTGGACAAACGAAAAGCATCCTGTACAACCGTGGGAAATATATTGTACAAGTGGTCTGCACAGCACATCAGCATTTAAACTAACCCCAAATTGAAAAGGAAAAGAAGCAAAGCCCAGTAAATACCAAAGCATTTTTCATTATTACAACTCAATTTGCAGAGAGAGAGAGCCCGATGTAAAATTGCTTCCATATGCCTCCGCTGCGGGGCGCCACAGAGTCTGCCAGAGCGGCTGTCTTAAATTTTATGGTGATTTACGCTCTGTGATTGGCTGCTGGAGCTTCCAATAGGAGGCCCGCATTGTGATTCGCTCGTTTGATTGGCTGAGCGCGGCTGTCAATCAAACAGCGACGGAGGTCTGGAGGCAGAGAGCGGCCAGTATGTTGTTTTGCTCTCTGGAGGACGGAGCTCCGCAGTCTGAGCCGTCCAGGCACACACACACTCACACACACTCACACACACACACAAGCTACAAGTCACAGACACCACTCAAAACTGTGCAAATGCATTTACACTTGTTAACTTGATAAAAAAAAATAAAAAAAACTTTTATTGTTTTTCCAAAAATATTTTTATATTTAAAAATTAAGTAGGCTAAATTTAAATTTCTATTACAAAAATAAGATTTTTAGGAGGTTACGTGAAACCCTTAATATTATGGTGAAGCTCCTTGTCATAAAAAAGTCTTATGATTGACCACACATTTAGACATAAGTGGCATATAGGCAGGCCTATATAAAGCATTTTTCATTAAAAGAAATTTAAAATAGCAATATGTCCTATTGCTATAATAAATGAGGCAGGAAATTATAACACTGTCAAACTTTTATTTGCTTTGTATGTTGATTAGGAAAGACACCTATAGGCCAATTCTAAATTTAAGACGGTGATATTTCTTTTAATTATTGACACATAGGCTACATCGACAAATAGATTGTCACTGTCTAATTATTTTTAAAGCCATAAAATACATTATATTAATTCATTTAATGAGAAAATTATAATTTCGCAAATAATTATGCATATTACTGAAATTTATTATCATCCTACAAAATTAATAGATTAAATTCGACTGCATTTACAAACTGAATTGTTCTACTTTGATTTTTTTAATCATCTTATTTAACTTGCAGCTGATGCTAAACAGTAAGTAGATTACTGAATATAGAAGACTATAAGATCATACTCAAAATTAAAATTTCTCATCCACTTTTCCTGAAGAGTGAAACTAAGTGCTGCTCTGCCCCCAAAGTTTGATAGACTAACAAATAAAACAATAAATACATTTTAAAAAGGCTAAACAATATAATAATTAACATTCACTTTTGCACTCATGATAGTCCTAAATCTGACTCGAGACCAGAGTATAAGGAGGACTTTTTAAGGCGAGATTAAATTTTAATTCTGAATTATAATTGCCTAAATAATAGCGAGAAAATAGTCCCTTAGAAGTCACCTCGATTTCCCTCAGGTTTCCCGTGAGTCTTTGCGGGACTCAAACTTGAGCGCACGCGCACTAGCCGCCCATCATGTGTTATTCCACCAATCAGGTTCGTCCTCGGAGGAGTATGTGGGGGTGATTTAAGAGCTCTCCCCTAATAAATCTGTCAGAACTTCACAAAGTTGATTTAAATGTGTTTCACATCGTTATGAAAATACTTGTGGATTAATCAAGTGACTGCATGCTGGCGTCAGATCAATTGGAGTAGATTACTCTTCACAGCTTTTTTTTTTTTAAGCGACACGATTTGGAGCGTTTATATGGGATTTGTCGGGCTACCGAATCAATCTGTAAAGCTCGCATGAGGCGGACCGCAAATGTCACTGTCTTTAATTGGGGTTTTGTTGTAGCTTTGCAGCTTAGGGCGCTATTACACATTTCCGCCAATGATGGATTTAAAAATATCTCAGTAGACAGTTGTGCATTGTGTGTATGTTATATTATTGTAGTGTGTTGTAACAATGTTGCAGCTGCATCCTCAATGATGCAGCCAGCGTCAGATAAGCCGTCTTGAGTTGTCTGCACCAGACTTGCGCTCACTCCGCAGGAGGGCTCAGCTGTCTGCTGTTGAGACAAACTGCCAAACTGACACAAGGCAATGTGTGTTGACCTTGTTGTGTTGAACTAAACTTGTTATAGCCGCTTATTATGGCTCCTGGAATTGAATACAATGACATATTGATGTCTGTGTAGACTATTTCCGAAAGGATTATTGTGGATTTTCTTTGCGCAGAAAATTCCACCACAGCAGCCTCATAGGACAGTGCAATAAAGAACCAGTGGAAGTGTTTTTATCCATTTTAAATTCAATCGCTTATTCTCACATTTATAGGGTGAATCGATCTCAGTGTGATAGATTTGTTTTGTTTTATAGCCTATATGCAGTTCTAACATTATGCGTCACGTCAAGTAAAGGAAAGGACAGTGATAGCCTATAAATTCAAATTTTATCCGGTAAATTACAGCCTACGCAGAGAAAGACGGTGCAATATTATTTTATCATTCGACATCGATAACTCGTCAGGCGGTTAAACGTAACAACACGTGAAAATATATATATATAAGAAATTTCTGCAAAAGTCTGCGATTTTTTTTAAATATAAATAATATTTTTGTAGGCTATTTATTGTCTTGTTTTTTAAATAGCAGAATGGCCATCTAAAAATGAATTACCATTAATAATAAATAATACCGTCATAATAATAATTACCATCTTTCGCAAGCAGGGGTCGCAAATGATCCAGATCACTCTGGAGCCTGTTCCCTGTTGGCTTGTGAACCAGCCCTGTTTCCTCTGACCATTTCTATCAACATGAAGATACTTATTTTTGTATAATGATAGCCCACAGAAATATGAACAGTGTGGAGTGTATCTGTAAGTAGACTACATTCACTCACAAGTTGAAGATACTTGAAACTTGCCTGAAATTTTAATATGTCAGATTAGACTAAAATGTATTGCTGTTGCAGAGAGTACAAGTGAGAAAATCATATGCGGTTAAGCATCTGCAAACAGCAGTACTCTGCAGAGTAATGTGCATATGAACAATGGAAAATAGCTACATAATGACCTATGCGAGCTTTTGCACATTCCAGGTCAATATTTTTGCTAATTCCAGTGTAAACTATACAGCTCTTCCACTTTAAAAACAGATGTATGTTTACATATTTCTTTAACTAAAAAAAAATCAACAACAAAAACACAACTTTTGTTTTAAAATCTTCTGTTTTATATTATGACTTGTACACTGTTAATTGTTATGCAGCAAATCACCAAGACAAATTCCTTATATGCAACCCTTCTGGGCAATAAAAAAGTTCCAGATTATGATTATGATAAACGCAAAGGGTTGATATGAATATCCTATACAGTATGAACATGTGCAGCAGTTACAGCAGGCAAAATACATAGTGCAGGTACAGGGCTGCTATGGCAAGATATTATATACAGAATAATCAGTGTATACTATACAGTGTAAACAGTCCTAGCAGTGGCATTTACTGATACAAATGTGAATACACTATAAGACAGATATATTAAATATGAACAGTAGTATAAATATGCATATGTGAGACAAAATATATAACAGGTAAGTGTATACAGTAGTACGGCAGTATGAGCCAGTGAGGCAGAGACAGTCGTGCAAATGCTCAGGCGCAGGCGTGGAGGGGTGGTTTTCCAGGGATAAAGGCAAAAGTTCAGTCACTGGAGGAAGGTGTGTCTGTGTGGGGGTAACACGGTGAAGCATAAGATATCATATGAATAACACTAACACTCTGAAAGTCGTCATTCTGCATAATGAATAGGCCTACTTCTGCTTGTGATATTAAAGTGCATTTTTGTGGCCATACGTATGCACTTGAGTGAAATTTTGAATGCAAAACTTGAATTGGACATGAATTCCTCTTCCAATACTGGATATGTAGTACACAGTTTCTGTATTTTACTATGTTCTTCCATAATAAATATTTTCTAAATGTGTAACTTGTGTCTGTTTCCAATTCTGTCTGCCCTCTGATTTTGTTCTTTTAATTTAACTTGACCCTAATCACATAATTTAGAATAAGCTTGCATAGATCAACTACAAATCAAGTGTTATTCTGGAGAAACAGAGACCATGGATATCTAACTGTATCAACACATGATAAAATCATCCCATTTGATATTGGCTTGATAAAGGCAAACTAGTTTATGCCGGAGAACCTGAAGAACAGACTGAGCTCCTCCCAATCGCTTCATAACGTTTCATAACCTTTATCACTTGTTATGTGCATGGTTCTCATATGACTTGTGATTGTAAAGTTTAAAAAACAAACAGAAAAACAAATGTGTTATATAGGGCCTTTCATTCCTTATTTTATTGTATCAGTTTATGTCTCTGTTGCAGGGGAAGTTATCTGTGCAGGAGTTTATATGCAGGACAAATAGATTATCAGTCTTACTCGGCTGGAGGGGACAACCTCATAAAGTTATAAGGGGCAATTTCATCTTGTTTCAGCATGTATAGTATCAGCAATGTGAACAAGAAGGAGTTATTATAGATGAACAGGCTGAAGTGTATTTATAACTGTAAGTCTATCGAAGTATCAGATTAAATCGACAACATCCTTGACCATAAGATCATTGATAAGACAAACCTTCCACATCCAAATGGTTGCTTCAAGGTCAAGGATATGAGCTGACCTTAGTATATCAACAACATCATTCATGTGAATTATAACACATTGATCTGAGATGGACTAATGTTTCAGTTCAGACCGAATAATGTGAGGTTTTGCAATAACATTTCATTGAATTTAATAGTGTGCTCTATCTTAGACCACTGGTAAAATTGCACAAATTTACCACAAGATTGAACTTTTGAATGGTTAAAATTTGTTATTACTGATTTCTGTTCCGATGTCAAGAACTGTGCTGGTGTTATTTTACATATTTGATCTTCTAACTTTAGCAAAAGTAGCAAACCACAGTATAAATGTGCTCCTTGACAAATAAATGTCCTGTATCTAATATTCTACTTATAAGCGGATATGTTTTACCAGGGGAAAAAAGACTAAAAGAATTTCAATATGCAGAATAACCCCTTTGAGATGGTTTTATTATCAGTAAAGGCTATAATTGGATTATAAGGCCTTTTACTGGCGTGGTATAAGTAGAAGTGGAGCTATTTCATACAGCGTTGGGTAGTTTTTTTTCCATAATAATGTTTTAAATGTTAATGTTTGTTTCAAATAAAATGCATTCTGAAAAGTAGGCCTACATATCCTATACAGCCTTAGTCAAGGCTGATTACTTTCTACCAGTGATCATAAATACAGTATGATCTAATTTGTTTTACATGTCCAATAAGGTGTTTTGTAGAGGATTCCCACTGGTGGATGAAGTACCCAAAGACTACACCCAAGTGAAAGTACAGATTTCTCACCAGGAAATTACTTTGGTAGAAGTTAAAATCTCCTATTAGAGTATTACATAAGCGAAATACTGAAAGTATCTGATATTTACAGAACTTAAGTATCTAAAGTCATTTTATTATATTAAATGTACTTAAGTATTGAAAGTAAAAGTACAAGTAATTGCTGCTGATAAAAAAGCAAGTGGAAGAATTGTGAGACTTACTAAGTTTATCGCTTTGTAGCATGAGCACCACCCTAAAAATGGAGCCCATTTGAAGAGAGCACACTCTCTCTCTCTCTTTTTTTTAACAACTCAAAGGAAGTTTATTTTGAATATGAAGTTGTATAAAAGTGAAAGTTGACAGAATTATAAACACTCCCAAGTATAGATACTCCCGAAAACAAGCTTACTTTAACAAAGTATCAGTCTGTTAAATCAAATTCAGTCCTGTATTCTAGACTTAGGGTCCATATAGAAAAAGACAAAACATCACATACAATGAGTATATATACACAAACAAAGTATAATATCATGGTATTGAAATAAACAAAGCAATATATATTAATGTCTTACAAGGCGACAACTATACAAATGTCTCCGCAGCTGGGAGTGGTGAAGTCTGTCACTTCGTTACATTACACCATTGGGGATTCCGCCGTTGGTTTTCCCCTTTATTATGTTGGGGGTTAGTTATTTAAAGTTGAACAAGTTCAAACTGTAATTCAGACATCTACCAGTAGGCCGAGCATGGCACAAATACAGGTTAGTAGAGCAAATGTCCCGGAAATGCAGCTTAACCAGAAATACCTTTGTGATCGACAAACTGTTGAATGCAGAGAATCAGAACTACAGAATGATATTTGATATATACTTCTGAAATAGTATTATTTTGGTTGTTGCTATTATTTCTCTTGATAATTTGTGTGGTTTTAAATAGGGCGAGGGCTGCAGACAGTTAACGATTTATTCTTGCTCTCATTGGTCAAAATTATGACTGACGTTCTAATTGTCCAATCATCGTCTAATGCGGTGAGCGCTTTCCTCCAATCAGATTGCGGCTGTGCAAAGCCTAAACCGAAGTTCCCCCAGTAGCAGCACTGTACTGTGACAGCATTTAGCCTTTCAGGTGTTTCATTTTCTGTTTAACTGGCATCTTCGGGGAAGTTTTGATAGCAAGCTGTCACCGATAAATAACTTCTTCGCTACAAAGGACTGAAAGAAACGGTTCCGCTATGTTTGCGCCAAGAGGTAGTAATTAACCGGTTACTGAAAGCTAATGGCTAACTGCTAACAGCTAGCATAGCTATCTAACGATTTCGCCGGTACAGGCGGACCTCTTTGTCTGACAGGGGAAGGCGTGCTCTTTTGTTAGGCTTTTCCCTTTGTCCATTCGGGAAAGAGGAACTGTTGGGTCAGTATTTCACAATTATCTGCAGATCTAAAAGTATTTAGAAAATGCAAATCGCGAAAAAATACTTCTCAGAAGGCCTTATTCAGTTAACGATCTTACTCAGTTTGATTGGAGTTCGTGTGGATATCGACAGCTACTTAAGCGGCTATTATTCGCCTCTGATAGAGATTAACTTGGGTCCTAGCTCAGCCTACACCCAGACACCCTTTCATAATTTGAGAGACACTCTTGACGGATACAGTGTGCACCCAAAATGTCCCGAATTGGACTATTTCTTTGCAAGTCGCCGGCTACTTGACGAGGTGAGGAACCTGGGCTCACCGCGGTTCCCCACGCAGTTGAGCGCATGGCTGGTGCACCAAGTGTCCGCCACTGACAGTGCTGACTGTGGGCCTTCAACCAGCAACAACACTGACACCACCTCGGGGTTAGAAAGCCCCGGGGACGAGACCAGAGATGACCGTGAACACCTGCCTGGCAGTGGCCAAGAGGGGTGCCAAACAACCCCTGGACTCGGACAAGGGCCTTGTAGAGCTGGAGCCTGCGGGTTTCCTAAAGAGGCAAGTGTGTGTGAAATGTAAAGTTAAACAGACTGTGCTGCTAACTCGAGTTTATGATCAATAAGACTGGCTGTCCAGCTCAAGTATTTGAGGTGGTGAACTGGAGTTAAAACTTCCATAATAGTTAACAGCTAATGCTATCACAAGCTAACTAGCAGCACTATAACCCATGTTATGCAATGATGTGTGCCCATCCAACAAGTTACTTATTATGGGATATTTCCTGGTGCAGGTAACAAGACTACACGATGTTGGAAAAACTTGAGATGTACATTCACTTTCACTTTGAATGGCTCCATCAGTCCTGGGTCACAAATTGCAAATCACTAATTAATTCCTTGCCTTGTTTGATTAGGGCACTTATGCTCATCATGGGAGTTTGGTAACTCAATTTAAACAATAACTAACTATTGTAACGAGTATAGATGTCCCAATCAAGTATTTTGCTCAAGATCCAAGTCACTTCATATTGAGTATCTGCTGATACTGAGTCCTGATCCGATACATGATAATGCAGCTGCACAATGCACATTTCAGTTACTTTAAAGTTATTAAAATTAATTCAGTGTATATGCTTGACAGTTAAATAGATCTGCATTAGCATACAGGAAAAAATATCTGTATCCAAAGACTTCCTTAGGGTTTTTATTTCTTTATTTATTTTATTTTATTTGTTTTACAAAATAACAAAGTAAACAAACAATATTAATTTTTTTTGTAGCGTTTGGGTTCTTTTTTTCAACAAAACAATGAAGTAAACAAACTATAATGTGTCTTCAGAAATTGCTCTCAAATCCACTATATAAAATTGGTCATAACTTCGCTTATTATAACATTATAGTAAAACTAGTTCACCAAAAACGAGCAAAAAAAAATTCCACTTCATGTGGCAGCTTAAGTTGAACATGAAAAAAATCTGCCTCCTCTTAGTGGAGAGCAGCAATACAGTAAAACCTGAATATCTGCTGCAAATCAGACTCACGGTTTACAGCACCTGTGTGACGACAGACATAAATAAACGACTGGGCAAGCATACAATCAAAAAAGGTTATCCTGATCAAACAAAAAATGTGTTGATCGGGCCCGATACTGATCATTATAATCCAATCGTGATATGCATAGTAACCAGTAAACAAGACAGTCTAGTTAGTTGTACAGCATCCCGAGTATTCAGCTAACTGTCTGCTGCACCTGTCACGCTTCACTATTGAAGTTGTTGCCCTGTCAGGACAGTAGAATTAACTTCACAAATCACACCCTAATAAGATCCCTGTATTGTGTGACTATGAAGCTTTTACTCTGAGCTTTTAACCACCATCTGTAATCTGTGACTCCCATTATATTTTTAAGAGTGTAATCACACCCAGACCTTTGTATCCAACTCCCCTAGTAATCCAGTTTTTCTAGCTGAGGCTAGAAACAGCTGCTTAGTGGATGTTATGTCCTGAGGGCAGTTGATGTCGCCAATTGTGTAACTATATCTCCTTTCTTCAGAGTCAGCCGCCAGCTGTGGGCCTTGAGAGGGAGAGAAGTGAGGCTTAGACCCTCACCCTGTTTGCTTACACAAAAGCAGTGGTCCATACTTTAACACTGACCCCTCCCAGGGTTCTTGTTCTCAATGTGATGTTGACACATCTTTCATTCTTCACCAGCTCTTTTGTGGAATAAGTAAAAGCTTAACTGCTTGTAGGGCAATATTTTGTTTTGTTTTTTTTAAATACAGTGTTAAAGGGCTGTGATGTGAAAGTAATGATAGATAACTTTCTACATTGACGCTGGAAAGTTACTCAAGAAGAAGAGAACAAGCTCAAACAGAGCTTAGGCAGACCTGGGCAGGTGTAATGTACAGCTTGTCATATTCTGCCTCTAGCATTAACGTAAATACTGATTAGCAGTCGTCTTCTTTTTGAAATGGGTGAATCCACCTCCTATTATCACTTGGGCATGGCAAATCATTTTTTGCCTCTTTGTGTGTGGATATATCAAGAAGCTTGTGTCCGTGGCACTGAGATGGTGTCCTACATTAAATGCCGTACTTGGTGTATCAGGAGAGTCGGGTCATCTTGGAGAGTAATTAGCCTAACTGTTAATGAAAGCGTCCCTCAGAAGCTAACGTTGCCCAGGTTCCCTTTTCAAAAAAACCTGTGGGATTTTTCCACTGGATTTTGGATAATTGAAGAAAATAAGCTCTGCGGTGAACAAGCCTTTATGATACTACACGTTTTATTCAGTGAGATAATCTTCCAAAAGAACACCACTTTCAGGATTTTTGAAGCCTAAATGCAATTGACAGAAGAAAAAAGCTATTATTAGGCTACAAGGAACTAAACTACCATTACGTTGCCACCACCATAAGGCTGTAAAGGCTTCTCATTTACCCACATGCTAGCAACCACCTTTTGTAGGACACAAAAGCTTCAAAAACAAGTATTTTATGTCATAGAACAAATGTTCTTAAGTTTGTGTTAACCACAGATCTTATTTCAAACTTCTAACTAAAAATGCATTCAAAAACCCATTGACTTCCAGACAAGGGAACAAGAGGTGCTGAAATGCTAATTCATTTCGGGTTATAGGACTTCTTACTGGGGTTCTCTATGCACAAATACACAAGCTCACACACTTGTATTGTGTTGTGGAGGGACCAGACCGCAGTTGATAGGACTGTGAACGAATTTAGGGTTAAATGTGTTCTGTCCAGTAGGTCTCCGATCACTCCAGAGTTGCAAAAACCGCTCTAATCATTTTCTAAGCAATCCAGATATCTGGAATCACTAAATCAGAAATGTAATCATCTTTAAGGCATTTCGATTTCAGTTAACAGCGACCGTTTTCCTTTCTTCTATCCTTGACTCTCCTGATCTCCAATTATATCTCCCCTTTCTCACCATTTGCTTTTCTTTGTCCAACCAGGAGGATGATAGTAAAGTTAAAGAGGAGGAAGAACCTGTCCCACTCACTCAGCTGGCTCACAGTTCCACACTGGAACAAGAGGTATGATCTTGTTTTTTTTAAGTTGCCTTTATTTGTCACTGTATATTGTTGAAAATTGCTTTAGTGTGTACTGACATGTAGCTGTACCGGTTTTCTTTTAAGAGTATCCACTACAGGGTTTGTCCATCTCAATACGCTTGTCACGCTTGCATAAGATTTACAGTCACGTGACAGCGTTTAAAATGACGTTGTACCTATTTTAATCCAAAAATTCATGTTCTCACATGATCTCATCCCTAAAATTGCAGCGTTCTAATGACTGTGTGTTTTGGTGACAACGGTTAAGATTAGGGATAGTTCAGCACAGTAATTTTTTTATGTCTCACAGTGAAGGATTTTGTGCTTCAGTTCATTGTCGTAATAATCGATACAGTATAATTTTGCTTTTTCAACAGTTTCCCCTTGTATTTTGATGTCCTATTTAAGCAGATACAGTGGTGTGATTTTAAACTGTTGCACAAATGCTAAAATTCACATTGGAGACATGGCATAAATATACCACTTACTCAGTCAGTGCTGTAATTTATGTACTTTATTTTTGCCTATTTCAGAGTCTGCTTGAAGGCATCACTGCGCTGTCTGATGCAGCGCGCCACCATCCTCCTACCATTGATATTGACCAACACTGGAGCAATTTACTCTCTCTGTCTGTTACTGATCTTGACGTAAGTTGTTCTCTCGTGTTGATTAGACACCTGGAAATTTCTATTGTACAGGGTTCCCATGGTCATGAAAAATCTGAAGAAGTCATAGAATCTCACAATCACATTTTCTAGGCCTTGAAAAGTCATGAAACTAGTAAAAGTCATTGAAAGTTCGGGATAGTGGAATAGTGTTGTGTGTAATAAATTAAATTACATAAGTGCAACACAGAGGTGAATTTCTGTTGCTGACGTAGTTTTGTTTTTATGCCTCCGCACTGAAGATGGCCGAGGCCAAAGGCATTATCTTTTCCAGTTGTCTGTCCATCCGTCCAGCAACTTCTTGTGAACGTGATATCTCACGAACGCCTGAAGGGAATTTCTTCAAATCTGACACAAACTTTAACTTGGACTCAACAATGAGCTGATTTTGGTGGTCATAGGTCAAAAGTCAAGGTCTCAAGAAAACCCTGTGGGATTTTTTTTTTTCAAATTTGGCCCAAACATTGAAGTAGATTCAAGGATTTTGGTGGTCAAACCTTAAATGGATGTCTTTTGTATTTATTTTACCACAGATTTTTAAAGACAAAATGCATTCCAAACCTGCATGTTTTCTTTTTTTTTTTTAAAAAAAAAACCAAAACATTGTTTAAAATAAAAAAAAACAACTTGGCATTTTTTTGTTTTTAGAAAACTTAAAAAATGTTGGATTTTTTTTTCTTGAAGAGTTTTGAAATTTTGCCCATGACGATGTGCGTGAACCCTGTTTACATGAAGCTTAATATTGGTTTGCAAACAGTAATCTGGAAGCATAATCTAGTAAACATCAGCATGTTACAATGTAGAATTTGAGTATCCTGTGATAACTGCATGTTGTGGAGGTTTTTCAAAATGGCAAAGACTAAAATTTACCCAAAATCTATGTCTTGTGTAGGACTTGGACTCCCTTGTTACTGAACGTCTATCAGACCTGAACACAGACATCACCAACGCCATCAGCCAGGATGTCAGCTTGCACGATGCTATGGTAACCAGTGCTGGAGTGTTTGGTGTGGCGTCTGAAAGACTTGAGTCCAGGCCACTCACCCAACAACAAAGAGCCCTCTTCCGACTGGAATCCACAGGCTCCTCACACTCAGACGCGTCACCCGGGATGGCAGTGGGCCTGGCCGCTCTCCCCTTTGCCTCAGTATGTAATTTGACTGGAAACGTGTCATCGCATAGTGTTCTGGGTGGCTGTCTGGATGAGGCAGTGTTTGACCAGATCAATCAGCTTGGTTTGGAGGGCCTGGACAGCCAGCTGATGGGCTCTCTGGAAAGCATTGACCCACAGGTCCTTGAGGACTTGGACTCAGACTCCGGTCTCTCTTTGGAGAGCAGTTCTGGAGGTCCAGTCTCTCCAGGTTGGTTCAAATCTCTACTAATACTTGTGAATCAAAGGGTAACTTCTGTATTTTTCTTCCCAGATCCTCTTTTCCCATGTTTTTGTGAGTGGGTGATTGATGGGAACAACTTTTTTCAAAAACTTTTATCAGTATTGAGTTTTGCCACAAAACAGGCTGTCAATTACATCCAATCACATGTTCAGATTATTATTTTTAAGTGTCTAAGATCCCAACAGGGACAGCTCTTTTTAGGGGGAAATCATTTTTTTAAAACCAGTAACAGCCCTGAAATATTCATCCCCAAATCTACCAGACTCGATAACTAAAAATTAACAGTAATTTTATTGTTGTGAAACCCACTTTATTCAAAGTCGACAAACAAAGAAACCGCCACAAAATCATATTGGTTTGTTTTTCCACCATTCCAACAATCAACAACACTGGTTTTGTTGAAATTAACCCAAAATATATGCTGGCCTTAACCATGCTCAGATGTCTTTATGTAAATGGAGTCTGCAGGGTTTGGGGCTGGCCATTTCATGGCTATTCCTGGTTAAACAAAATAAGGGTCTTACTTTTTAACAAAAAGATCTATAGTGGTCCTTTCAATAATGTTATCAGACACTTGGAATAATAGTTAACACTTTTAGTGGACGTGGATTGATGGTGCAAAATGCCCTGAGTGGTTACATTACAGCCTCTTTCACCTCTATCAGTCACTTAGACACAAAAAAATGTGGAAAATAGAGTCCCGGTTGAAAAATACTGAACCCATGAAATCTTTATTGCCAGGGTTTGTGAAGCCAAGACATTGTTTGTTATACATACTAATACAGTAATTCCCTCCTCACTCATCCAGGCTCATCTGATATGTCGTCATCATCCAGTTCATACTGTGAAGATGAGTGTGGTGCTACAGGCTACAGCAGTGAGGTGGATTCAGTCCCCACAAAAGGCATCATGGAGTACAACACAACGTGGTCACCCATCGATCTGAGTGAGAGTGTGTGGCATGACCACAGCTACTCATCTCCTGCTTTCTTCCACCAGCCGCCAGTTACACTCCCTCACAAAGGTATCAAAGAGGAGCCTCTCAGCGATGATGAAGGGCCAAGGTTCGAAGACAGGGAGCTGAGTCGCGATGAGCTGCGTGCCCGTGCCATGTGCATCCCGTTCTCTGTCCTGCAGATTGTTAACATGCCTGTGGAGGAGTTCCTGGAGGTCCTCGACGGTCACGGCTTCTCTCCCGAACAGGTGACCCTCCTGAGGGACATCCGCAGGCGGGGGAAGAACAAGCTGGCAGCGCAAAACTGCCGGAAGCGCAAACTAGACGCCATCATGGGGCTGCAGGAGGAGGTGGAAAGGTTGCACGCTCAGAGAGACAGGCTACTGAGAGAGAAGCAGCTTACAGCCAAGACAATGGGTGCTGTGGGCCAGCAGATAAAGCAGCTGACCAGAGACGTCCTGGCCCGCCTGAGGGATGATTCAGGACGTCCCCTGAACCCAGAGCGATTCACCCTGCAGTGCGGGGCTAATGGGAGGGTTGTAGTTCAGCGTGTAAGTCGGCCTGCTGTCTCCACATCAACGGGCAACAAAACAGACAAGAGAAAGAAGGAGAAAAAGCAATGATGCAGTATTTGCCAGCTGAGACTCAGAACTTTTAGGGTTTTTGGATATTTCTGAACTTAATTGCCTGATTCGGGTTTTGGGCTCTCCTCTTTTGCAAAAGTGTGTGTGGATTCACCGCTGCTGGGAGCCTAAATCGGCAAAAGCTGCAAAAAGAACAACTCAGAACAAAGATAAATAAAAAAAATAAATAAATAAAAAAAAATCTCTGTAAATATAAGTTCTCATGGGGAAAATGTAGCTTACACACTGGACATTTTTTGCTTTTTGAAGATGGACAAGGCACCCCGGGGCAGTTTAAGGGGTCAGTTGAGCTGCTGGCAATGCTACCAGTCTCTTTTTGTGCCTGTTAACATTAAAATAATTTAATCTTTCCATTTTTACCAGCAAATACGTAGACATCCTGGCATGGTCAGCAGTGTGACACTTACTGGAACGAGATCTCGGAGGAGGAGTCTGTTTGTTTGTTTCCATGTAATCTTGCCTCTCAATGTATACCTACTCAGTATAAGGAGAAGGTTAAAGGTTGTATTTATTAAAGTTTCTGAGGTTTCTGAAATGCTTATATGCATCACGAGACTGTCAAGAGCAGTATCTTTTTTTCATAGTGGTAAATTTATCTCAAAGTGGTGAGATTATTGGGACATTACCTATCTAAAGTTTACAGATTTGTTTCAGATATTTGAGGGCATGTACTGTTCAGTAGAAATGAATGCAAAAAAAAAATGTGTTTTCATTATATGTCTTGATGACATACAATATACCAATGATTAAACTAACAAGGCCTTAATTTGCATTGGAGAAGTGTTTTGGTTACTGTGTGTGCACATGATCCAAAAATGCTTAACATAACAAAAATGTTTTTAAGAGATCCTTTGTTTTGGATGCATATTTTATAATTTGTTTCAAGCACAATTTTGCTTAACCCTCTCATTTCAATTACTTGAGTGTTTTGGCAAGATTATATTCTACCTCACGCCTTAGTTGATATAGATTTTGGCTAAATAAAAGAAAACCTTTTTTTAAGGGAACTTAAATGCACTCATTAAAAACAAATTCTTAATTATTAGAATGGCCCTAAATGGACCTTAAACGATCCCATTTCTGAAAAAAAAAGAAACAATACAATCACCAACTCTATTTAATAGGACTGAATGTTGTTTGGATGTTGCTTTTTATATATTTGAGATTATGAAAGAGTTGAAATAAGTATTTAGTAAAAATTGCCATCCTATTCATGGGCACACCTCTACACAGTGGGCTGAGTGTGTGTGTCAAGTGGAGAGAAGTGCATAAAGTAGTTAATAGTGTGACTCATGAAGTATTTTTTCCTTGCCCCTCACAAATTTGTATTTAATTTCCTGGTTTGACCTAGAGTTTACTTTTCTGTTTGTATACATTTCAAACTGTTTTTCTTTGTTGCTGGTTGCAGATGTTTTTGATTGCATGGTGATTGTTGACTGTTGATAGTATGGGTTTGCTTTGAAATGCTCTTACAGACTTTGTTCTTTCTGATTTAAAAAGAAAAAAAAGATAATCAGCCTGTCTCATTCTTGTGTGACTGCTTTATGAACATAGCTACCCCTATTTAAATAAATGGCAGGGTATCCACAAGCTTAATTCTATTTTTTTGACACTAAATGTACTTTATATTTAACCCAATAATGCCATTTGTATCATATTTGATATGCACTTCTGTGACATCCATGCCATCCAAATGAACTGTTTGAACAGAATTACCTGTTTTGAATAATCACAACCCCCCCACACACACAAAACGCACCTAAAGGTGGTAAAAAGGTTCCTGTTTGGGGAAAACATGAGCCTTGTGTATCTAAAGTGATGCAAAACGATTTCCATTTAAGCAAGTTATATATATATATATATATATTTATATATATACACACACACATACATACATTTGGTCAAAAAGGTCCCAAAAAACACAATAAAAAAGTCAGTTTATTATTTCATAGTCCGGGCTTCACAGGGTTTAACCACTTTGCACGGATATAAACTTAAAAATGTGTGGTCCGAAGACTTGAGATATTTACTTGTGGCACACATTAACTCCGTTGCACACACACCACAAGGAAACTATAAAAGTTTCGGCACACCACCAGCTTTGGAGAACGGAGAGAGGGAGCGCCAGGTCACGAGGAGCAGAGGCGTAAGCGCAAAACGCGTTTTTCCTTCCAGGCTTCCGTAGCAGACACACGACTAGCTTTCGCGCCCACCCTTGCAGAGCTGCAGCTGCGGAGGAGAGACAAAGCGAAGACTCACCTCGTGGTAAGAGGCCATCACTGAAGCAGTCCTGGTCTTTTAAGGTGCGTATGCAGAAATAGTGTATTTTAAACGCTGCTTCATGCTAAATTGCATTGGTTGAAGTCGGCGAGCCAACGGCAGCTTTCTTTTGAAACTTGGTAGCGCAGAAAGTGAGCCACGACGTTTCCCAAACAACACGAGTGAGCTAATTATGCTGTTTGTAAGCCTGCTTACATGAATGCATTGTCAGTTTACGCACATGTATGTCACTGTAACGTTATAGCTATGTTGTGACTGAGCTACATTAATGTTAGCTAACCGCTAGCTAAAAGTAGAAGCTATCTTCCAGGATGTTGTTGCATCCTCGGGCCTTGTGCGTCTGTGTCTTGGCGAGCCGGCGTACCTTGTTTACTGAAAATACGGATGTAAAATCACTAACTTCGATTGTTTCTGTACTCCTTATCAATGTTGCATCGCAGGTGGAAGAGCAAAGTCAAGAAAATTGTCTTCACCACTCAGGCCTGTAATATCATCAGCTACAGTGAGGACCTAGGCTAACCTGCACTACACTGAACACATCTATAGTGGTCTATTCATCGGAGAAGTTCATGTTACCACGAAGAAATCTTAAGATACACGTATTAGGAACTGCAATCAAGCTGTAACTCTGTCCCCAGTCAGACTTTACATAGTAACAAAAGTTAAAGAGGTTTCCTTTTAAATCTTGCATCAACTGTATCCAGCAAAAAAAAAAGATATTGGTGATATGTAGGCTTGATATTGAGTATTATTGCAATTTCAGTGAAGTACAAGAAGAAACTATTTGCCACTTGTTTTATAACTGTATGTATAAGAGAATATTTCAACTGGATGTTCAGCATTGGCACCACAATAAGAGGCCTTAAAAATAGTGAAGAAGATGAATGTGTTTTTGTGTGTTTGATAAATTTGACATCAACTGATGAGGCCATAATTTGATTTTCTAGTTTTGTGTTATTTATGGGGTTTTTTTTGTTTTCATTTCCTCTCTGTTTACATGTACTCTTGGCATGTTCAGTTTATTTGGAGTGCAGCGTCACCTTCTGAGATTATTAATGTGTGTGTGCGTTTCCATGTTCATACAGTAGTGGGTGTTTAATGTTATAATAATATCAGTCATTATAACCAGTGTGGTACTTTATTTGTGACTGATTTGGGGCACATTAGTGTCACTTTTTTCCCTTCAACTTGATGTCTGGTTGCTTAAAAGGCATTGAATTCAGTAATCCAAAAATAAGGCCTTGATTTGCATTAAAATGTCTTTAATCAAGCATACAAAAGTCTTAAAAATGCTAAGACATTGGAAGTTTGATATTAGAATTATTTTTATTCTGCTCTTGTATTGTAAAAGCTCAATAATTGGTAAAATCCCTTTTTAAAAATACGAATGCATCTTGCATTAATGACACCACATCAAAATAGTGTTCCTGGCCTGGATGCTCAGAGAGGAGGATCTGGTGTCTGTTAGCTAGCTGTTGCTGTACTCTGGACTACATGGGACAGATTCAAGGAAAATTTGTTTTTAACCAAAATTTTGCTTTAATGTAAACCAGTGAAGGCAGTGCACAGTGGGAACTGAGTCAGAGTGAGAAAAACCAAACTGTTCTAACCTTGCCTCCCTTACGAGACAAAAAGGTCACATTTTAATGTTAAACACTGGGGCAGAACTATCCCAAATCTCAAGTAATTGCTGTCAGTTCTTGTTTATTTTTTTTTTTGGTCTTAAATTAAATTCAGAGTGGCATTAAAAAAGTCTTAAATCTAACTTGCCTTTAGCTGTAGGAACCCTGTAATATGGATAAGAGCAATAGCTGTATGTACATCATGAATTACTGGGATGGTATAGCAATAATCAAAACAGTTGAGGCTCTCACACTCTTTTTTTTTTGTTTGTTTTTAGTGAACAACATGGGCAAGAAGCAGAATACTAAGGGTAAGAAGGATACAACAGAAGCCCAGGAGGAGCCTGAGGAATTTGTTGTGGAAAAAGTACTCGACCAACGTATTGTCAATGGGAAAGTAGAATTCTTCCTGAAGTGGAAAGGATTTACAGAGTGAGTTGCCTGGGACACCTCCCCCCCTGCTGAGCTGGAAGTGCTTCCCTGGTATGGGGTTGTGCTATGCTTTTGTCCACAGTTATTTTGGTTGCATGAATGAACTGCTGCTGTTCTGCATAGAAGTCAGTTATCTGTGTTGTTTGCATCTGTATGGAAATCTCTTTTAAGGGATGCAAATGCTAACCCTCTTCCTGCTCATTTAGAGCTGATAATACCTGGGAGCCAGAGGAGAACCTGGATTGCCCAGAGCTGATTTCAGCGTTTTTGGAAGCACAGAAAAACGTTACGGAGAAGCCGGCTGCTGTTAAGAGGAAGTCATCGACAGATGAGACAGAGACAGAAGCAAAAAAGAAAGATGTGGTGAGTTTAAACCTCACGTGCTTCTCCAACCCACATTTCACTTGAGACACCAATAGAACTTAACAGTGGGAATCCTTATAATCCTTAAATATTTCCTGCTGAGGGGCAAATAAAGGGTTATTGTTGACGCTAACTTAACCTTATGTCGGGTTTGCTCTGCTTTCGGTTAAGATGCTGGAGCATGAATAGAACAGAAATAACCATCGGTGTTAAAACACAGCGCTGGCGAATTATTTTCCCTCTGTGATTTTTATTAATCGTGTTATTGAATTTACTCGAGTAATCGTTTCAGCCCTAGTTATCTTAACATGAGGAACATTTCTAAACATTCAGAAAAATGTAAATAAGATTTAAACTACCCCGTTTAGACCACTCAAAAAGTATTAACGTCATTTTTGTCACTGCTTTTACAGCCAGAGAAACCACGTGGCTTTGCTAGGAACCTCGACCCAGAACGGATCATTGGCGCAACAGACAGTAGCGGGGAGTTGATGTTCTTGATGAAATGGTGAGTGTAGAAAGAAAAAGTCCTCATTATATGCACACAGCTCAAACTGTTGTCCTCTTTGCACTTGAAACATCAAGACTTGGCTGCACCAACAAGGAATAATTTATTCTTAGATTGGCTCTTATCAGAGTTTAGTAAAACTAGGTTCAAAATGAGTAAATCCAAATCAATCTCAGTTTAGTAAAGCCAAGTTTATTTATTTAAACAGAATTTTAACTGAGATTAATCAATAGGGACAAGTGTTTTATCAAAATCAAAATAATAAATGAATAAAGCCATTGTGAAAGTTAAACATCCTCCACTGTAGCTTTAAATTTAAGTTGGAGTTTAAAGTTTTGGTGCAACAGAATTAAATTTATCCTAGGTTTGGAGTAAAAACTAAACTGTTATTAAAAGAGAGGTTTAAATCGAATCTTTCTTCATTTTAAGCCAGTGTTAAAGTTTGGAGCAACAAAACTTAATAATAATGATTTAATCAGGTTTATAAGTTAATCGTTGTTGGTGCAATCAAGCCTAAGAGTGTAACTTCACCTCTGAGGCTGAGCCAGACTCCACCCACTGCATGATTTTAAAAATGCTAAAAAGGCTGAGAGTTCAGGGGGGGAGGATGTGCGAGGCAGGAGTTGATTAGAGGGCGTTTCGTGACAGATAAATCCCAACCAACTCCAGCCCTTTTTACACAGAGAATGTGCCACAATAGCCGTTACAGAGTCCCTTCAGTACACCACCACAGTGTGTGATTTTTATAGAGCACTCCAGCGTCCCGAAAGCCAGAGCGGCGGGATGTGTAACACAACATCATCAGCCTCTAGTGTGACGTAGAACAAACACATCGGCAGGGCTGTCTGCGCAGTGACAGTCCTTCACCTTTTCTGTTATGTAGCTGCTGAGCTCCTCCTCTGCTCGGAGGCTAAGGAGCTCCTGGACCTCCTTGTCTCCTCTGTTCTTGTACTTTTGAGTTACCTGCTAAATGCTACTAACTGCTTGTTAAATAGGGGCGGGTCCCGTCCATGGTCATATACTTCTAGCTGTCCCTTTAACACAGATGTTTTTTTTGGCGCTGTTGCTATAAAGCCACTGCCGTCTAACAGGCGAAACAGCTATTTCTTCCTATTCTGTGATGGAACTTTTTTATAAATAACGGCATGATGAAATAATAGTGTGACATTTCCGCTTGTAACAGGCAGTGTAAATGGGATTATAGTCAATATTAACGCCAGCTTTTGCGTGTTCTTTGCTGTACAGTCATTTAATTTAGTTTACAGCTTAAAACAGTGCTGCCCCTTGAAGGTCTGAGGCTGGAATCATCAGTCGGAGACCCTCAGCCGACTGAAGTCCAGCAGCCGTTGTTTCCCGTTGTAATGTTCTTCTAAGGATATTTTGGTCCCCAGAATTTGCTGTGGAGTGAGTGCTCTTGACATTCATGAATTTACAGCTCACAGCAAGTTAATAAGCTTCGGTGTCTGGTTTATGTTGATATCTAGTGTCTGCAAAACACATATGACGTGGATGCCGCTGTCACACTGACGGTCCCATTCAAAGTTTTAAACTTTATATGGGAAACAAAATTAATTGTCGAATATTCATATTGAACAGCCAAATTTGATTAGACTGGCATGATTCTGAATTGGGTACAGCCCTATAAAACAATGTGCAGTACCTCTTAAATAAAATGAAATTAAAATTTCCCATCATTAAACCTATAGTTACATGTGATGATAGTCTGGCTGTGTTGTGTCCCTCAGAGACAAGTAAGACTTAACATTCAGCCTCCAGTTAAAATAACTTCTAACCTGAGGTGGAAAAAAAGATCTGTCCACAGGTCCTGAATTGTCTATCTCCCTCTTTTCTTTTTTTCTGTAGGAAAGACTCAGATGAAGCAGATTTAGTCCCAGCCCGTGAGGCCAACACTCGCTGCCCTCAGGTGGTCATTTCCTTCTATGAGGAGAGGCTGACATGGCATTCCTGTCCAGAGGATGAGGCTCAGTAGTCCTGTCCTCTGGTCCCTGCAGTCCCTTGCTCCACTTACACCTTTTTCCTCAGGACTGAATTTTCTCCTCTGGCTTGCCTTTACAGTTTTAGCTATCGTAGTTATTTTTTTGACAATGTTTCAGCCCTCGCAAATCAATGGCTGTCGAGGAGAGCTATGTTGTCGTACATAGTAACTGAACTGATTGTAAGAGAGCCGGTGGTGGTGTTGTGATGTAAAATGATAGATGTCTTCCGGTATCATTAAATAATTGCTATGATGGCAGTTCAGAAAGCATATTCTTTGATTGAGTCCGCCACCGCCCATATTCATACCTGGTTAAACGTTTTAAATTCTTAATGGTCTGTTACGGTGTCAAGCACCTCTTGTATCACCATCTAAATCTCATATTAGATGCTGGTTTTTGATTTTTCCATCCTAGTGCTAATGTTTTGTTCTAAAAGTGCATTTTGTATACTCTGTCTGTAAATATCATTTGTTGTTCTAATAAAGGTTTTATGTGACCAGATTCCGGTGCTTAGACTTTATGGTTGTAATGAAATACATATTAACCAGCAAAGTAAAATATATATACAAACTTAACTGTACATGTTCAACTGGAAATTTACAACTTGATTTTGTTTTGCTAAAAATAATTTGTTAAAAAATGGAAATTTTGACAAACTAGAGCTTACATTTTAATAGTAGTGTCAGAAGCCCAGAGCTAGGTTTATGTTTTAGTTTAAGTTTTTGAGGTTAACTGTTAATTTTGTCTCAGCGCAGCAATTTGGGTTCAATCTTGCACTGAATGATGGTGCATGTACATGTTCACACGTTTAAATCCAAATTTAAAACCATTTAAACCTCTGAAACCTGAGAAAACTGATTTTGGTTTCTTTTGAAGACATGGGGAGAAACTCAAGTAGTAACTTGGTAGGATATTGCCCATAAGTTGGTGAAAAAAATTAGTAAAAGGTGACAAAGAAATGACATTACAACAAGCTGGGGGAGATTATTAGATAGTATCCAAAATACAGGCAAAAATGGCCAGAAAACTACACAAATAACTCCTATAATTATATATTTGAAATTTTGTTGCAGAAAAAATCTATATATTTTTAGCACTTTCTCAAATACATTTTCTTGTTTGTGTTTTTTACTTCTGTTTTTCCTGCTTACTTCCAGGCAATTTTACTTGTAGCTTTTTACTAATTTCTTGTCAATTTTCTTAAGGTACTTGTGCCCTTCTTCCATGTTTTTAAAGAAATCAAGCCAATTTAGTCAGGTTTTAAAGGTTAAAGTAATGACAAAACTAAAAAAAACTTCTTTTTTTTTTTACCACAGTCATGACAGCATTTTTTCAGCTGACCCATGGGGAGTTTTTATGAGAACGTGACCTCTAATCTTGTATATGAATTTGAGTGTTTTCCCTTTCTTGTCATTTCCTTCGCATAGCAGGTCAAAGGGTCTAAGATCTTACATAATACTGCTCTCAAAGAGCTGAGTCATGACTTCCACTGTAGTGGGAACTCAAAGGCCCACAGTGTGAACACTGTAAGCTTATTATTAGTACTGGAACAATGCATAATCTACATGTAGACATTTGTCCTTGGATATGTCTGTCTTAAACTCCTCTTGTCTACCAGAGTGACAGGACTATGCCCCATTTCGATTATCACTTGATTAAATGTGTGTCATTAGGGGTTTTCAGCATTATAGATATGAATTAACAGGGTCCTGCGACACAGGGCGGGGGGGCAAACATTGCCCACAGACCAATTTTAAATGGCCCTCGGCTTGACTCTCCTAATAGACTATTTGTGGTCCTCCACACAATAATGGTTAATCAACTGAGTTCACTTTGCATTTTTTCCCTTCACCTCATGATGGCCGCACACACAGTTATAGACATGCACCAAGTCAGAACTATGCAGCAACTGTGTTTTCCTTAAACAGATGGTAAACAAACAAACAAACAGCTGCTTAACAGCAGACATTTCCTGCTAAGAGACATGGCCACAACAAAGACGTAGACAGTGAGGGCTGTCGCTTTCAGGAGGAATGGAAAGTTTATTTTCACTACATTCTAACAGAAAGATGATAGTTGCATTTGTCTTGTTTGTGATTTTTAATTTCTTTTTTATTTTAATAACCAATTTGATGCGAGAAGCAGCCAGCCCCAAAGGATTTTCACATTTTCCAATCTGGCCCCCAAGTAGGCTGAGAATGCTGCTCATGAAATGCCTGCTGGCATGGGAAGCAGTTCTTCAGTTTGGCTTCTGTCATATGTCACCACACATTATTGTCATACTGCAGTTAACCCTTTGAAACCTGGGGAAATTGGCTTTATTTCTTACGAAAACATGGGAAGTAGACAATGAGCAACTTCAGAGAAAATTACTATTAAATAAGCAAGAAA
Source organism: Plectropomus leopardus (assembly GCF_008729295.1). Taxonomy (NCBI): domain Eukaryota; kingdom Metazoa; phylum Chordata; class Actinopteri; order Perciformes; family Serranidae; genus Plectropomus; species Plectropomus leopardus. Next base: position 15,624,384 of record NC_056480.1, on the reverse strand, counting down.
TCAGTAAAACGTACGAGAAAATGACCCGAAAATTAAAAAACAAAAATCAAGGCAATGACCTGAAAAAGTTGCTTAAGAATATGATAATTATAAATATAGTTCTCAAGACATTTTTATTTACTTTAAAAAAATGATTTTCTAAATTTATTAATTTCTTGATATTTGAAGGACATTTCTTACCAAGTTACTCGTTACCTTTTTTCCCATGTTTTTAAAAGGAATCACACTAATTTGCTGAAGGTTCAAAGGTTTAAATACTTGTGATAAGCGCCTGAATGCAGCACAGGAAAAGTGATGTCGATCCAGGTTTCAAAGGGTTGAAATAACTTAATGGTGACCTCTGACACATGAAATGGTCTCCTGGGTGAAAGTCCTGTTTGTTTGACCCGTCCATCACCCCTACACGAGTTTCTCACACTTTATACTCATGTTACATCACCTGAGCTGTCCTCACAATACAATAAACACATGCTTTTAATGGGCTAATGACATTTGGAACCTACTAGCTGTTGTAACAGGACCCTTATAGCTCATATCAATGAGGCTGATAACCATTAATAACGGCCATTTAATCGACTGATAACATTAAAATGGACTTTTCATATATGCAGATTGTCCAACAGAAACGAACCAACAGCCCATCAGTGTTTTGACTTTGAAAAGTTTATACTTTTATTCAACTACATTTAATTTAGTCCTTAACAACCAGTCCCTCTTTATTTTTTAGTTTTAAGTTGTAATGTTTTAAACTTTTATTTTGTGATGACATATCCATTGTGGCATTACTGCTTTTACCTGAGTAAATCATTTCCCGCCCTGCAAATCTGTGGCGACACCTTCTAATACCACTAAAGCTCAGTCAGCACTACCTCTGACAAAAAGCTGAAATCAGCAGTGATGTGTCTCTCGAGCAGCATCGCCAGATGGCAAGGCTGCCTCTGCAGCAGTGTGGACAGAAGTCTCATGATTGGCATTAGGGCATGGGAGATGGACTTTGGACCTTAGTGCATTTATGTAGATGAAGTCTCTAAGGCAACACCCAAGAGTTTGGGGTTTATGTCAAAAAATCCCTCATCCCTAAAGAGCTAAAGTGACAAATAGTAGGCTACCAAAAATGATTCCAAATCAACTTGTTATTCTGTTATATTCAGTGCCAAAAATGTTAATCAAGAAGATATTGAATACTTCCTGCATACTTAATTTAATTCTAATATGAAACAACTATGAATCCCCAAATCAGATCTATGATGACTGTACTAAATTGATTCAGGGGATGGCTGGGGAATGGCTTACATTTTATTTTATTTTATTTTATTTTATTTTTTCACATCACAACCTAACACAGAACTACAGATATTCTTCTTGAGTCTCTTTGTGACTGAGTGAAAATGCATGATGATGGTGTGAGTTTGGAAAATTATAAAGAAAACACACATTTCAAACCCACTTGCGGTTTTGGGGTTTTGAGGGTCTTAAAAACAAATACAAACTACCACGATTTAAAGTTGAATTTCCCTCCCCAACACGCTCCCACTCCGGACTCGTCAGATTTTGCCGCTCTGTCAGGACCTTCCGTTGTTGTTTGTGGGACCCATCCACCTCCCCACCAACCAGCCCTTTGAGCACACTCGTGCTCTTTATATTATGTGGTTACTGACAGCATTTTTACCTGAGTGCTTAAAAAAATATTTGAAGTGCCTTTCCCGATTTGCACCTTCCCTTCCTTTCTCATAAATACAGAACAGTTCCTAAGCACAAACACATGTTTCCTCTTTTAATGAAAAGATTAAAACCAAAAGGGAAGAATGAAAATGTCTGTGTTAACATTCATGCTAAAAGAAAATGATAGAAAGTTAAACAAATGGGACATGGCTTATCTTAAATCTGGAATACTTTGATTAAATCAAACTTCAATCAGTGCAGCACAGTCTCATTGATCTGATAATATCATACAATACACAGCAGCCCATACTAATCTCAACAGGAGTGAATGGAAAGACTTTGTGTGCACAGCCCGGCCAGTATTGCCCGGATATTATCTGTGTGTCTGTGTATACAGCACATGATGGTTGTCTATAGTCCAGGTCATGGAGCTGTATCCTGAGTCACCATTTTTTCTGCAGAATTTTTGAAATTGCACAAATTAGCCACAACCAGATAATTAGATTAGAGATTTCTAGAGTAAACTGTCCTGTTGTAATGGATCAATACATTGAAAGTGAACAGCAGCCACTAAAATGTGTTTTATTTGCTTACTGAACTTCAAGATAAGGGGAGCTTTATATGTGAATGAGCAGACCATAGTCTCCCACCTCTGTCTGAAACACACTAGTTGTGTCTACCTCCACTCCTGGAGTGGACTGAAGACTGGAATATATTTCTGAGGACTCTGGTAAGAACATTTTGATTTTATTCTTAAATTAAACAGTAATTCTAGCCAATAATTGCACAATTTGTGATAATGTTCTTTCTGTTGTGGTGTATTCTGTGTGTGTGTTGGGAGAGTAATATTATTGGTGAAAAAGTAAAAGTGATTGATAGAAAAATATTGACCCATGTAAAGGTTTAAACTGCAAAATCCTGGGTATTGCAAATTCGGCGTGGCATATACGTTCACTATCTATGTAACATTTTGTCATATGAATCGTCTTTCTGTTGACCGGACATTTACTGCATGTCTGTCCGTCCTGGGAGAGGGATGATCCCTCCTCAGTTGCTCTATCTTTGTTTTTTGGCCCTTGAAGATTTTTTGGGGAGTCTAAGGACAGAGGGTGCCATGTGCTATACATATGCCCCCTGAGGCAAATTATGATTTATGATATAAATAAAACTGACTTGACCTGACGTGACGTTGTAAGGATCCAGTGCTCCTGTTCACTGACCTGTGCCATTCTGATTGGTTTGTGAACAGTTTTGAGGCTTATTGTAGAGAGATGTAGTATTTGTTTAGGGTTGTGATAACTTGGGTTAATTATATTATAGCATGTATTTGTGAATGAAGACACAGTGGAAAAAATTATTTGTCTAGCCACGTCTTTGTAAGGTTTTGCAGAAAGAGTTCTGAATATTGAAACATGCATGAACACAGGTGAATAGTCCTGATAGTTTTGGGAAATGGGTCTGCCGTTTGCAAGATAGCATCACAGTCACCCTTTGAAAATGGAGCAAATGTGTTTCATTTCATTTGAAAACATGGAGGGAAAAGGAAAGCACCAACATGGCAAAAAATGTCCCAAAAATTGAAAGAAATTTTACTAAAAAAATTGTTTTAATAAAGAAGATTATTTTAAAAAATAGCCCAAAATATAGGAGAAATGTCCAGAAAACTACATTTTTACTTGAAATAATGCTGTCTTTTAATTATGTACAGAACACCTATAATACAATATATAATTGAATAAATAAATAAACTAATTGTTAGTTGCTTGTTGCTATATCAAAAAGTTTAGAAAGTACGATATTTTTGTAATTATATCAATAGTATTGATATAATATTATATATTATATATTATATTATGTTATATAATTACATGATGTAAAATCTTAACTCCAGTCCAGGTATTATCTGAGACCATCGTTCACCCATCCTGTGACTTTCCCCTATTAACCATTAGGTCGCCTCCTCCCACCAGTGAAAACCATTTAAACTGATCCCACCCGGTGAAAGAATTAGTGACAGGTGCGCATTGAGGAAGCAGCTTTGTCTCCAAAGGAAGATATTTGTGAAACAATTAAAATTTATTTATATCGCGTTTTATTTTGTGGGGGGTTTTTTTTGTTTTGTTTTGTTTTTTTGTTTTATAAAGATTTGGCCTGTAAGGGAGCGAAAAGGCACAAACAAACGTGGAGGTAGCAGTCACAGTGAGTAGTTAACAGTTAGCAGTCAGTATTAGTTGAGTCCAGGCATTTCTGAGCCTCGAGCCTCTGCACTGAGCTGCTGCTGTTTGTTCACAAACACCGGATTACTGCTCGGTAACTGAGGAAGAAAACGGTAAGAACAAATCAGAGTTAAAATGAAGTCAGAATGTTCTCCCGTTTTGTTGCACGCAGCGTAGCTTGTTTTTCTCCCAGAGGCAGTAGCAACTAAATTACCGTAATATATTGTCAATCAATCGTTTAATTGTCACATGAGTCATGCAAAGTGCAACTCCAGTGAAATGACATCCCATCAGCTCCTTCAACTTGTGCTTTACAATTTTAGTTCTTTATTTGGTTTCTAGTCTGCTGTTATTATTGTCCATGCTCCCAGGTGATTCTGGTAATCCATGGTTTCTGGTTGTGGAATGATTTTTAATATGCCTTCTTGATATGACTTCTAATTAGTTGGGTAATTATGCTTTCTTCTTAAAATGGCATGGATCTATAACCATTCATTGGCTATTTGGTGTATTTGATTTATGTCTTTATTTTAAATATGTCAAATACAACAAAAACAGTAGTTAAAAACATTAAAATAAAGAAAAAAAAATATTAAAAATTCCAGAAACTGCCTGAAATTTACATGATGCGAAAAGGAGTAGTGTGTGTATATATATACAGTATGTGTGTATGATTCAGATTGTAATACTACTACTTTTTACACACCTGTTTATATAAAGACCCTTATTTATCTTTATTTATTTGTAATACTGTATCTTAAAAATAAACTCATCAGGGTATTAGACCATAGCCTCCCAGGGTTCTGTCAACGTTAATGTAGAACTGTGCCCAATTTTAAAATTAAAAGGTTGTTCCTATGGTCTAAGGCGGTCCAAAAAAATGGTAAACACAAATAACTCTCAAATCCAAATACCTGAGTGCTAAAACTCATCGGTGATGTCACAGGCTATAAGGTCTATAACAGAACAAATATTTTGTGGTTCCACAAAATCAGGCTCCCATTTATTTTCTGTAGAGCAGCTCCAGACTTTATGCTTGATACTTGTTGACATGACAAGTTTGAGACTTACTTCTTTGGTTTCTGACTTTGAGAGAGAGAAACTCATATGAGCTTCCCCAGGCCATTGAGATGACACACTGTAAATCTTAATTTAGGTGGTGTCCTCCTTAAAAGCATTGTTTCACTCCCTCTATTTAATCCCAGTTCAGGGCAAGAATGATGACAGTTTTTTCAGCTTTAACTTGTTGGTCCTGTTTAGTGCACTGAATAACGTAGGGTATAATTGCAGCCTCAAGTAATGTGATCATATTTTGTAACCCATAATGGCTGGAACCCGCATTGACCCATATGGCCTAAGGAGATTGTGTGGAATTCATTTATTTTAGCAGTGATTTATGATGCGGAAAAGACGCACATAGGTACATTAAAATTCACCAGAATGTAGAAAATTAAGTGTTTGCTGCTCAAAATTTTATTGTTGAGGACCCCCAGATCTCCAGTTTCATGTGTTCAACTCCCGAATGTTTCAATAAAACCTACGCCCTTGTAAAGCACTGTTACAGCAGTCTGTAGGACATCTTTTTACTGGGTGTATCCAATCAGACCAGTTTATGATGGCGTATGATTGCGAGGTGTGGTTCAGAGTCACTCTTTGCAGTTGCAGCAGGACTTTGTTGTCAAACATTGCTTTTACTCATTTATTTACTCTGCTTGGACTCGTTGCATGTGCATGGCATATGCCTTAAGGTGTCAAGGTGCAGATGATCCGGTACATATCCTGAGCTGTTAGATATGCGTGTTATGTGAGGGACTGCTGTTGGGGAATATTTAAAAAAAAAAAAAAAAAAAAAAGTTGCACGATTTGAACATCATGCAGTCACTTATCCAAGGGGAAATTTTAATTTTGGCGTTTTTTCTTTGATTGAAATGTTGCATCATAGTTGCAGACTTTAATGATAATGGTTGTTTAGTGACTAGACAAAGAGCTGGTTGGCCTGTGTTTTTGCCTGTGGTGTGCCACGAAAGGCTTTCTTGTAGTTTCCAACTGTTTTGTGTATGTGTGTGTGTGTGAGTTCATATTACATTTAAGAATTCCCGCTCTTAAGCTAAATCCTCCTGCCTTAACCTTTGTTCCCCTTTGTACTACATTAGTTCCAAATGTTTGCACTTCTGAGTCATTAAAGTATTAATCGCCAGCCAGGCCAGTGCTTTGCAAATCAGATCTAGCATTTAAAACAATGGACTTTGGCTGCCAAGCTCATCTGTGTTTACAGCTGTTTCTGCTTTCTTCATGATAATGTAACATAATAAATGAACAGAAATGGTCTTTTTAATTTTTGAAATTACATTGTGGTTATGTCAAGGGGCGGAGGGTTGTAGAGATACCAGTGTAAAGGTTTACTGTGGTATGAAAGTTGATTATCATACTGTGTACATTGGCTTCTCTATGATATTGAGAAAAAAAGCAACTGGACAGAGAATCTCACTTTTTTTTGAGATGGTTATCGTACGGTGTAAAGGGCAATGGTATGTTTCTGCTAAAATATGCTAGAACAGATCACTGAGTTTGTTTCTCTCTCTGGCAGGTTTTGTACCTAGGATGGACAGTATCTTGGACAATCTCTCCAAAACTGTAAGTTGTCAGACCTTCTCCTCACATTCGCTTTTTCCTGTTTTAATTTGCATAGTCACAGCTGATGTGACATTGTGATAACGTCTAAAAATTGAAGGCCAGTGGAAAATAGTTGTGCTGGACCACATCTGGTTGTGTTTTAATTTGAAGCACATGCATCTAAACAAACCCTTGTTATGTAATGAAACTGTGGTTTTGAATTTTCAAGGAGTTTGTCAGCATATGTGTTCGGGATCCAAGAATTATTAAAGATGACCTCTGGCACACACACATCGACTACGAGATCTGTTTACATGTAAGTCTCACACACATTTTCTATCATGACTTGAAACTTGTGTGAGAAGTGTTTTAAATTGCCGTCTCTTTGCAGACCAACAGCATGTGCTTTAGAAAGAAGACTTCCTGTGTGAGGCGGCGTTACAGGGAGTTTGTTTGGCTGCGTCATTGTCTGGGACAGAATGCTCTGATCATGTATGTTGATAACTAATGGCATGTGTTTGCTCACTTCTAATAGATCACATTTTCATTGTATCTGACTTTAATAGAGCATAAAATACCTGCATCTGTTTTGTGCTCAGGGAGTTACCTAAGTTGCCGCCCTGGAACCCCTTCTTCAGTCTAAAGAACACAGAGCAGGTCTCGCAGAGGATGAAGGGCTTCCAGCAGTTTTTAGAAAGGTGAGTTGCTGTGCAGCTAAAGCAATGACAGCAGTCTAATTATGCCATTGCCACCTAGTGGCATCGTTTTACTGCCCTAAAAGCTGTTAAAAATCAATCTGCTAAAAGCAAGAACACTGTTAGGATTAATGGTGACCTGGATCCACACTATTACCTATTTTTAAATGTCTGTTTTCATTATGAGATAATAAGGCCCTGGGCGCAGCCTACATAGGAATGGAAACACAAGGACTTTGTGGTGATTTTGCTTTTTTTTTCATTTGTTGTAGTCATTTTATGTTTTTTCTAGTTTTGTTGTCCTCTTTTAAGGTAATTTTGTGTTGTTGTTTTCTTTTTTGTCTCTTCCTGGTTATTTTTTTTGTTTTTTTGTCCTTTTTTTGTGGTTATTTTGTATCTCCTTGAGGTAGTTTTTTTTTTTTTAAAGTATTTTTTGGGTTGTTTTTTTGTCCCTTTGTAGTCATTTTCTGTCCTTGCTTGTCCCCCTTTGTAATTATTTTGTCTCTTTGTAGTTCCTTTGTATCTGTTTTGTAGTCATTTTGTGTCTTTGTTCTGTCTCTTTTATACTTGTATTTTGTGTGTTTTGATTTAGTTTTGTGGGTTTTTTGGAGGGTGATTTCTTGGGTCGCTTTTTCCTATTGTAGTTTTAGTTGCTTTGCATCTTTCTTCCTAGATGATACGCGTTAACACTAGAATGGCCATGATGGTCATTTTGACCGTTTTCACATTTACATTACACTTTTTTTTAAATTAAAAATTACAGTGCTGCTGGTCCCTGACTTGTCCTACAAATGTCTGTATATCTTTTATTTAAAATGTTATTCATAAAATTGCACAAAAGGCAAAGAAAATCTGACCTATATTGGCCGAAAGCATTGTACTATTAATATATTTTTCTCTCCAGTGTTCTTCAGACACCGTTACTGTTATCAGACAGTCGACTCCATCTGTTCCTCCAGTCAGATCTCAGCATCACAAAGATGGAAAGGTGTGCCCATGGTAAAACCAGGTACACAGTGGCTGAGGCCATACAGCGCTCCGGCATTGGTTACATCAGCAGTTTGGAGGAAAAGGCCTCCTGTGAATCTGACTGTGAAAGGTACCAGCTCAGACAACCTGATCAAGTGAATTCATTTTAATGCCCTCAGGCTGGCGCTACAAAGCACCCCTTACAAAAACAAATTGCTGTCCTTTATTCCTTCTGCGATCATGCGGCTAAATGTTGACAGTAGTCTTTTTAAATAACGCTGCCTCTTTCTTCACATGGCTGCTAAGCCCGTACATACATTCTATGAATGTATTTGAGTGATGTGCAATGCATCAGAACACCTTGTTGTTGTTTTAAAAATGTAATTTATTCTGCCTGGTTCTCGTGTGGGTCAGTATGCTCGGGACCATACAAGGTGCCGGTGTGTATCTGGCCCATATACTGATCTCTCTGATGTACCACTACTACTGCTGAGTGTTGTGTGTTGTTGTCTGACAGTTTGTGTCTGGTCTGGGTAGATTGTGAAACTGAATCACCCTGTGGGGATAAATAAAGTTGTCTGAAGTTGAAGACAGAGTAGTTTGCATGTCTAAAGAATACTTTTCAATGCTCAGTGCTGAATTGACCCTTTCATCTCTTTTCCTCCCACATCAGCTCTTCTTCGTCATGTTTGGGACTAAGTGTGGACACTCCATTAAGAGAAAACCCTGTCCCCATCTTCGAACCCTCGGACAGGGACCCAGAGTTGTTCAGAATTCCCCACCCCACTCACTGCCCCCTGACACACAGCAGTTGTGCTTGATCAACCTATTTGTGATACTCCATATATGCTTTATTTTACCATTTTGTTAACTGCATTAGACATTTGTTGTTTTAATCACTTGCTTTAGTTTTCTCAGAGCAACACCATGGTCATTTCATTTAATGTGTACCTAGAAAAAGTCATGTTTTAAAAAGAAGTATTGTAAAACCTAAATTTATAGTGGTAAATTCTTAAATATTATATATATTTTTATCTGCACTGAACTGAGGTTAGCAAGGGACAAGGTTTGAATTGTAGAGTTTGTTTGTTTTTTAGAAAAATATGCTTTTACAATGTGTTAATTGATAAATAAATTGTTGTTTTTGAAGAAAAAACAAGTTTTGTGTCTAAAATGTTCTTTGAATATTTAATCAGATATTGAATTTTTTCCAGACTTTTTCCTTTAGCTGGATCTTAGAGGAGCTAAAATCAGTGCAACAGTCATGCATTGTTGTAACAGCCCAGTAGAGGGAGTGTAGACATCGTAGGACAGTATGGTGGGGTGTGTACTGTTAGGTCTACAAAGCTGATAAAAGTTGATTGAGACTTGATTGTAGATTGTGTGCTTATCACTGACACAATTTTGAAGTTAGCTTCTTATTCTCAAGTCACTGATAATCTAAGCCTTTAGTGTGCAATTGAATTGTTAGTCCATATCAATTTATTAATCTGCACTGGAAGAAATGTTTAGGAGAAAGTTACTGATGTATTTTTCAGAAAAGAAATTGTGTTTGGTTATCATAATGATATCATAATCATAATGCTGACTACATTCCCATCAATAATAATCATCCTATTACGTCCTTTTGTACACTCTTATTGGGTATTAGTTGTACAAAGTGTGCTTATAATGACAGGGAAACATTAAACCTTAGCATATAGTTTCCAAATCCTGCCTTCATCAAGGTTATATTGTTTACTTGTTTAAAGTGTTAAGTTTTCACTGACTACATTTACACACCAATTTCAATGTTATTCAGAATATAGCATTATTTTTAATTTTAAGTGCATTATTTAACAGCCTATTCTGTTTTGATATTCTGAGTTAGGCTTTTTCTAAATTTAGCATTTTTTAATCGACACATGCTGGTAATATTCATTTTTAATAGCCTTCTTAGGGCATACCTGTATATACAGTCCATTTGAAATATGCATCACCCTGGGGCTTTTAATGTAGTTTGCCACATGCTGTTTACAGTCAACTTTGTGCAACACTCAGTTTGTAAAGCTCGGGTAGAGATGCATGCCCAGCCTAGCAAACTGAGTTTTGCAGTTTTTTGGATAGACAGAAACATTGCATCAAAGACCTTTTTAAGAAAGATCAGTAAAGGAATAAAAGAAGGTGGCTTTGTTCACACAAGTCCTTCCACCAGTAGGAAACTTTAGGAAAAATATTTCTAAACAAGGATGCAAAATGACAAGTAGCTCCAGCTGTCCCATTTTCTACATTTGATGTGATAAAGACATGTTATGGCCTGTTAACCGGAGGTTGTATGGATGCGTGTTAATGAGAAAATTGGTAGAATATAAATTTTCGTCAGACATGTAAACAACTTGGTAGGAATATTGTCTTTTTTGGAATAAGGGCAAACAACGAACGAAGTAAACGAGAGGTATTAAGTCTCAATCTATGGTAAAAATTAAAAATTGAATCAACCCCTTGTCAACAAAAACTGAGCATTACAGCCTCATGATGATTATGAAAGTGGGATTTACTGCAGAGCTGTTGTGCTCAACTACATTAGTTTTAAAAGGGGGCAACTTGGTGTATGTAACAAATGGCAAAGTCTGACTAAAATCTCAAGTTTCCTTCATTGCTCTCTACAAACTGGAATCTCTCTTGCTGCTGTAGGTTGGTGTTTATGTACCATATCGACTATCTACTGAGTAAATGTGCATGTTAGGTTTTAAGTGTGTTACGTTTTGTGATGAGATGTCCAGTGCTGGTCACATTTCGTCCCTGTGTCACTGCTGTCCCTAGTGAGCTGGTCTAATTAATGGAAGACAGCAAATTAATTTAACTATTGCAGACTTCTCTTGGGATTTACCTGCAAGAAACAAGACAGCTTCAAACTGTGTGTGTGTGTGTGTGTGTGTGTGTGTGTGTGTGTATGTGATGGGGGGTGCAAGAGTGCAGGACAGCCCCGTAAATTGAAAGCTGATGAAAGAAGCAAAGGCTCATTAAAGGAGACAGCAGCTGTCCTCACCACCCCTCCCCTCCCACCAACTGCTGGACTGATGTGGGCCGGCCCAACAGTAAACCTGGCCTGTCCCCTGTCTCTGTCCTCTTCTCTCCTTCCCCTGGATGGTGCTGTCTCCCTTGTGCGCACAAGCCATAATGAAGCTGTCAGTGACTTCACACACCAGCCACTGAGCTGTATTCATACGCCGAACACATACAGCGTTGGTCCGAAAACACACTGACAGCTGTGAGCACAAACACACACATGGTGGAAAGCTGTGGATGAATGAACATTTTCTTTTTTCTTCATCCACTGTCATTTTGCGGGTCCCACTGGTTTGTGGTTGGTGCTCTCCATCTCTGTTCGCTGCTAAGGTTGACCTTATCAACATTCCCCATGACAGCCATACAGCACGACACACACACATATACATTGTTTGGTTCAGAGCCAGTCAATTTTCCAACAAAATGAAGTGGTGGCATCTTGTGTTTTTGTGTGCGCGTACATGCGCGCATCCAGCTTTTTGTAGCGGAGAACATCCAGCATTTGGATATTGAGTATTCACCGTACATGTCTATTTCAGCTCGGTAATTTATAACTCAATTTCCAGTGTGCATCGATGCGCTTCATACCTCCAAAACACCAAACAAAGCCCAAACCCAATTGTATTTCAAAGCAATTAGAGTGTCCACTGAGTTGTGAACGGTCCACGTCGCGCTGGGCTCTGGGCCCATGTGATATTTTTAATTGTTAATTTTCTGTCACATTAGTCAACTTCAGTGCCTCTGGACAGGTGACCGTGCTACACATAAAATGACATATTCTTGACTTTTTCATGCAGCATAGTGGATGGTATTTTTATACGCAGGGTTAAAAGGTTCCACCATATGCGACGAGTTAAATGATGGGACGGTATATCATATTTACAACTGTTTTATGGGAGGAATCCTTTCTAATGCTTTTCAATATGTGCGGTGGCCGTCAATATTGGTATTAGTTTATGAGTCTAAATTATTAGCTCATTTAGATTTTCACCTGAAGCCACAGCGGGGAATGGCTTCACCTCTTTGACCCTACAAAAGCCAACAATGGCAAAATCCATACGAGCAATTATCCCACGTAACTCTCTCCCTGCACTTGTTTTTGCAACCATAGTGTGTCTCCACCACCCTTCCTCTCCACTCTCTATCTTTCTCTCTCTCAACCCTCATCATCTCTCTATAGGCTGCTAACTTAATTAGCTGCTCTCTTTTGTAGTTTCTTTGCTGACACTGCACGCCTCAGCTCACTGTACCTCAGCTGTCTAAGTCTTGAGAAAGGAGGCCTGGGTCTTGACCTCGCAGCCGTCTCTCCTGCATTGCTCTTTTTCGCCAGGCGTGGACGAGGAGGTCAGAGGTGACGACTTGCATTGTATTTGCGATTATTACCTCTAAAGTGCTATTGCATATAGAGCATCATTAAAAGTCAATGCATCTCTCTCTCCCTTCCCGACCCCCGCCAAAACACACACACTCATTTCGCACGCACTCCGCACATCGCCGGCCATTTAACAGCTAAAATACGACCCGTGCGCAGATAAATGTCACCGGGCCATCTATCTGCGAGTGTTAAAAGTCGGCTAATGGAGATGACATATTAGCAGCCCAAATGACTGCCATAAAAAGTCCCGGCGTACCTTGCAGCGCCACCCCAGCCGCTGCGAATGCAGCAGGATACGCCACTCGCACTGCAACTATCTGATGGAGGGTGACGTCATATCTAGACAGTTCTCTTGATTCAATATATATTCTGAAGCAGTAATTGGGGGAATAACGACTTGAAGATAGATGTAGCATATTTACTGAGGGGTGTCCTATTACACACACTCTGATAACATTTCTGGTGTAATGCTAATGACCTCTCACCTTTGACCTTTCATAGAGTGGCTGGTCAGAAATTATGTCAGCTCAGTGTGTGTCAATAGTAAAGCTGCCACTACAATCAATACTCCAAAGATCCTCCACAGGTACGTGCTCACCTCCTCTCCTCCTCCTTCATCCCTCCTATCTCTTTATTAATTACCCTTCTCTATCCATGCGTGTCTTCCTCTTTCTGAGTGAATGGAGCAGTTGTAATTGCTTCTCTCTGGAGCAGTTAGAAGCGGCACAAAGGAACCGTATAGAAACCACATTTGCATTCAAGATGAGCTGAGATTGAGAGGAGGGAGGGAGCGCTGCCCTCCTGCCCTATACTGAGCAGCACCACTTACACTCTCTCTTTCTCTCCTTCCCTCCCTCCTTCTCTCATCCATTGTCTCCCTCTCTCCATCCCTCCCTCCACCTTATCTATTCCCACCACCCCCACCTCCCTCCCTTTCGCAGCATGGCTCCCCTTGCATTGTCTTTCCAGAGAGTTCCAAGGTCGACGGGAGCTTGCTCATCAGAGCAGGGTATTGTGCACTTAGTGCTGGTATGGACGAGCTAATTTGTGTGTGTGAGTGCGTGCACGATGCTGGATGTGTGCATGTCCTGAGGCCTACATACGTGAGCTTATATGTGTAGAAATGTGTGTGTGTGTGTATGTGTGTGTGTGTGTGTGTGTGTGGCAGCATTTCTAATGGCTGGTAAAAAGGGGTGAAGGAGGGGAGGCTGTAATTAATAACTCATAAGCTCAGGATTGCAATTTTTTATAACCACCAATATCTCACCACCTCTTAGACCTGTGCCATCACTCTCACTCACTCCTGTGGAGCACACACACACACGTGTGCGCGCACACGCACACCAACTCCTGAGGGCTTTTCTTTTCTAGCTTGATAAGCATTTCTCGTTTGTTTCAGCGTTTTGATCAATACAGTTAAAACGCCAAACCAAGCATAATTAGGTCTGAGATGGCTCCCACTGTGACTGAATAGGCTTCACCTAGGGAGGTGCTCGGTGCTCACCATTATCATCATCACTCTGTGTGAGTGTGTGTGTGTGTGTGTGTGTCTATGTTCATACCACACACAGTGTGATCTAATAGAATTGACAAAGTGCACATCGGGACGCAGATTAAAGGAGAACCCTGAGCTATAGGTTGATTTTAGCAGGTGATGGAGTCGCTCATTCACCATGCTTTCGCTCACCTCCATCTTCATTCCCGTAATCATTTAGACAACCTTTACAATGCATCTCTGCCAGCAGATTCATTTCAATATGTTACAGGCCACCTCAATCATTTTTTATTGGTTTATTTACTCAGAACGATACATAGATGGAGGCGAGAGAGATCATAAATTGTCCACAATTACCATTATACACAGTGAAGTGACTCTCCTTTGTGCTATAATCCAGGGTGAAAACCTTTGAGAAATCCATCTTAGACATTAAAGAAGGACGACTTTAGTACTTGGTTCACATTTACTCTCACATCCACTGCGTTTACCCCTCATTTATACTTGACTAAACCTTAGAAGAGCTCCCTGTGTATCATTTTTGTGAACAGAATCCATCATTTGATGCCCCCAAAAATGTCAAAGTCCCTGTCTGCAGAAGTGTTATCCTTTTATCACCTGTGACTTCTAGTTTCTGCTTCATTTTGCAAGGGCTAGTGATGTACTCTTATTTCAAATGACAGGTATTTCTTTTTTTTTTTTTCATAAAATTCAGATCCTCGTTCCTTTAGTAGGGTACATCAGTCATACAAGAAGTGAAATACTTCAAGGGCTGCAAGTAACGTGATTGCTCTTTTAACCTCCCTTTGCACATTTGAATCGAATGTAGCAATTTGTAGATGACATTCACGCCATCCTTTATCTCCACCTGCACTTTCAAAAAAGTAAAGCAGTTTGTCTCTAAGGTCACTGCAAACCCCGAAGGCCCAGATACACTAAAATGATCAAAAAGATCTAGTGGCAAAGAAGGCCAACTGTTGCTTCTTGGCCAAAAAGTTGCACATAAACACACCACAAAGACTACAGCTCAACGTTCAACTAGCCTGAATATTCTGTGCCTGCTGAGACAAAATAACTCTAGCAGCAGGTACCGGCCAGGCCCCCAGGAAAGCTGCTCAGCCATGCTTCCAAGTTTTTCCGGTGGCCACCGGCAGTATTGCAGTGAAAAAAATCCCCTTTATGACCGTTGTACATAAACTTGTGAGCTGGACCAGCAGGAGAAACACTACTGTGCATATTCAGTGGGCTGCTTACTGTGGGAGTAAACCCAGAAGCTAGAAACTTCTTTGGCATATGTTTCAAGTTGGCAACTCCACTGGAATGAATAGGCACCATCTTGTCATCTGGTATCAAGTTAATATACATCTGTGGTGGCGTTAGTATGTTTGTTATTCATAAAGGGAAACTGGAAGACCAACAGGACAAATTCAAGATGCTAGTTAGTTAGTTAGCACATTAAAAACAGCCTGATATTGAAAGAATAAATGATATTTACTGTGTGACGTTTTGCGTTGCTGTATAACGCAAAAAATGACTGATTGTTTCTGCTAAAGAGCTCAATGTCTCATAAAAAACTTACCTAATATAACAAATTTGTTTTGATCTTGTTCCCTTTTGACTTTAGCCATTTGTTTGCTTTCCTCACTTCTATTTCTCTTTTGTGCACTGAGCTGTATGGCCAATTACATGGATCTCATTCACTCATGGACTGTGCCATCTTTCACACCGATTCACCGTGCTGAAAAACGGTCAACAGGCACAAAATAGTGCCACACTGTGAAAACCAGGGTGTCACATGCTCACCGATACTCACTAACAGCCGACCGTTGGTTTGGTGTGTCAGGGCCTTAAGAGAAATGTGAACAGATGACAGTGACAGTCTTGTGTCTACACGGACCGGAGAATGTTGAACTGTCCCTTTAAAGATGGGGCAGGGGGAAAAGACGTCTCAATTCTGATCACAGCCAACAAAGAGCTTCAAATGATGTGTAGCTCTGTGTGTGTGTGTGTGTGTGTGTGTGTGTGTGTGTTGGGAGGGATGCACAGGTGTCTATGAGTTAGAGAGAGAGAGAGATAGAGAGAGAGACAGAGAGAGAGAGAGTGAGAGAGAAAGAGAGAGAAAGAGAGAGAGAGAGAGACCGAAACTGCTGCTGTTTGGGGGGGGGGGGGGGGGTAATTTCAGAGTAGAGGCGTATGTTGTGCATGTGTATGCATCTACAATGTTTGTGTGTGTGTGTGTGTGTGTGTGTGTGCCGGGGAGCACGCGGGGCGGGAGGAGGATTTAGACCCATCATAAAGGAATTCTCCCCCCCAGCCCGTAGCTCATCCCGACACTTTTATGCCTTTTTATTTTCAGGCCCATTGCAGCCAAGCCCAGAGATGTGATTTATACTGCCTGGCAGCATGGGCACTGCAGCAAGAAAGACAGATGGAAAGAGAGGAGAAGAGGGGGAGGGGAGGGGAGGAGGAGAGGGGTTAGTAGGGAGTTGCCGAGGGAAAGAGGGGATGGGGTGCATGTGTGTGTGTGTGTGTAGGTGGGGGGTGGTGGGGATAATAAAAAAAAAGGAGAGATGAAGAAGATGGGGTCAGAAGAAAAAAGAGGAGAGACTGAAGTGAGGGGTTGAGAGAGGCAGAGGGAGAGAGAGGAAACAAAAACTCTCCTCGCTTTTGCGGAGAGGAGCTCTCCCCTCATCTCTCCTCGCCTCCTCTCTGCCACATCTTCACCTCTACATCTCTCTCTCTCTCTAATGAGTTATTGGCCCTGTCTGACTCAGGAAGAGAAGCCCCATCTCTCCACCAAACTGGCGCCCTGACAGCCTAAATCACCCCCTCCATCCCCACCATACCTCTACCACCCCCCCCCCCCCCACCCCCCCCCACCCTCTCCAGGCGACCAGGACTCTCCTCCTCCTCCTCCTCTTGCTCGCCTGAAGTGTGTGAAATCTTCGTGGTGCTCCCATTGATTGGGATGGGAGGTATTGGAGAGGAGGGGGCGAGCCTTTGACAGGCTCAGGTCTGAGGCTATGAGGAAGACGAGAAGGCCGCCGCCCACAAAGAGACAGCTCACTTACAGAGAACATGGAGGGGGGTGGAGGCGGGGTGCAGGAGATGAGTAGACAGAGGTGCTGGACAGAGGTGGCAGGGTTGTGAAATGGGAAGCTGGTGAAAGCCAGGAAGGAGCAGACAAGGATCTTGATGTTGCATTCAGGTGCATGCTTTGGATATGTGTGTGTGTTTGGCTGTGTGTGTGTGTGTCTGACACCTGCCCGCTGGTGTGGCGGTTGTGCTGTCTCGGCGCTGTAACATCTCTCTCTGTCACCCAGCCGCCTGAGAGGAGATGAGCTGCCATGCCGACTGTCATTCATCCATCACAAGAGACAGCACACACACACACTCTCTCCCTGGGATACAAAGCTAAACACGCCTTTTTCTGCTTTCATGTAAATTTCCACTTAGATAAAACACTTTTTTGTTCTCTTTTGATAATTTTTTCTCCTCTGCTCTCTTTCTGTCTCTGCCCCTGATGATAACTGTCAGAAAAGTATTTTGTAGAAGGAATTGCCTCCCAAATTCGGCTCTAAATGAGAGCAGGGACTGCTGAAATGCTGTTGGTTTATTACCCCATTAATCTGTGGTTATTTCCCCCAGAGACGTCAAATTTGATAGTGAGCACTGTCTGATTCCAAGCATCCTGCGTAATCTCCAAAGAGAAATGCACTTCTATCAAAAGCAGAGGGGCACGTTGACGTAATCTACTCTGCAACCAGGGTCAGTTGTAACATCAGTTGGGGTTAATTGTAATAATCATAAAAAGTGCTCATTTTCTAATTAAATTGTAATTACTTTTGTCATTAATTTTAATGGGGTCATTTATAACATCTCAACCACAGAACCATGCATGCTGCATGCCTCTGTGTGTTTTTAGAAAGCAAATATGGATATATGCACACAGTGACTCTAGAGCTAAAATGGAAACAGCATGACACCAAATTAGAATCCCAGTCTCGGGTAAACTGGTGTTTATCCCAAAGTGCAGCGGCAGGGCACATGTCACTTTGTTTAATGTAGATGGAAGATAAAGACCAGTGTGACAGCAGGAATTTGTTTGTAGACAAACAATGTTTGCTTACATTAGCACATGGAATTATGGCTGCGTGTGTCTGCATTTCACAAACAACTGAAATGACGTTAACTGACAAAATGCTGTCTTGCATTAAAATAAAGCAAGTGTGAGTGTGTCTGGGTTCGACTGGCTGCGCTCAGAAAGTACTCAGGTAGAATAGTATTACAGCCCAGACTCCTAAAAAGTTGTAACCCTGTGTAAAATGTAAATAAAAACTGAATGCGGTGATTTGAAATTCCTTCCTTTACTCAATTTAATAAAGTCTGAAGACAGGTATTTTGAGTTCAAACTGATAAACACAATTGTTTTTTGTAAATATGCAGTCATTC
The DNA here is from genome assembly GCF_008729295.1 of Plectropomus leopardus. Classification (NCBI taxonomy): domain Eukaryota; kingdom Metazoa; phylum Chordata; class Actinopteri; order Perciformes; family Serranidae; genus Plectropomus; species Plectropomus leopardus. The sequence continues at coordinate 15,605,859 of NC_056480.1, read as the reverse complement.
TTAATTTGAGGCCTGCAACATGTTCCAAAAATGTTTGCGTGTTTACTACTTAAAAACCTAACACCCCCCGTTCTTTTAACAACACTCAGCAAGAATCTGGAAACTGAGGACACAAGGTGTGGAAATTTTGAAAGTGAAATTTCTTTAAGGCTTAAAGACTGTGGGAGATTGCTTTCTTCATTCAGGAAGCTGACATCGCAAACCAAGGCTTCTCCAAGTATTGATTATATTTCAGGTATTGTATGAACTGGTCCACCCCTGCCTACATGGGTATTTTTACTTATGATACCATGATGTCAGTATCTTCAAATGCTTTATGTCCCTAAAATCTGTACAACCTAAGTTAAAAGGTAAGTCCATAAACCATAACAATTGCTAAAAAAAATGATACAAAAATCAGAAATGTTTTTTCATCTGATTTCACAAAATAAAATAACAAAACACATTGATCTAAAAGATTTTTAAATGTAGAAACATAAAAATATATCTCTTAACCCTTTGTAACTTAAGTTTGATCTATGCACATTATGAGATGAGGAGGATTCACTCACCGCGTGTTTTTTCAGCGCAGGTAGAGCACTTGAATGGGGCTCTGAGCGCAGGTACCTTGGCGTGATGACGTCATCAATTGCGTATGATGCGATGAAACGGAAGACGGAAACTTCGGCTGTCTACGGCAAAAAGAATGAATGCTCCAGCTTTTATTTTTATTATTATTGAGTTTAGATCGATTTATATACAGGATTATGCAAAAAACAATCTCGCGCGGTCATTACGGGAAACGCAGCGTTTGCACGGCACGTAAGGTAAGCTTACAGAAGGCCATGATGTGATGACAGGGGAGACTCCTTATCTTTCTGCTGCAAAAACAACCAGTGTTCAAGAGTTAGGTGGTTCTTTTTTTAAATGTATTTAAACAGGATCATGCATGCAAAGGGAGGGAGGTCCATTTTCTTTGAAATGTTAAGCTTTCTCTTTCAGTGTTATTCAGTTATCACCAGTGTTCGGTCTGAATTTCATGTGAATAGCTGCACTGGAAAATGTGTGATGGGAAAAATGACTTGATGAATACTTATATCCCTCACTGCAAGTCAAAAACTATTTGCAAACCATTGTATTCAGTTTTTAATATATGTCTTACACAGTGGCCCAACTGCGCTGCAATTGCAGTTGCATTTGTTGTTTTGAAAAATTGATAAATTGCATGAAGATGATTTTTTTCTCCAAAAAATAGAGTTTTAAAGAAACCCTTCATTTAAAAGGATAAGACTGGTGTCATCTTGTGTTTCTGATAATGGAGAAAAACCAACAAATGTGTTAATACTTCGTCTTTTAGTGCCGTTAAACTTCCTGCCCCTTTTGCGGCACTCATCCCTATGTCAAGCCAAGTTTTCCAAAGACATAAGATAAAGAAAACTAAGGCACACACACATTTAATTTCTTTTGTTCTTTTGAGGCTCAGTAATTTCCTTAAACAGCTGGGATTGACATAAAAAAAGGAAAGACACCTACGGTGCCCATGTTCATTGTGATAAAGAAAAACATCCATTGCAACAGTGAGGCTGACTGATGTGTTTTTAATAGTTTTTGGACAACAACAGAGATCTGTTACACAGAGGAATAACAGAAGATTGATTGAAAATAAAAGAAATCTCGAATATCACTAGCCTTATTGCGATCTTATACAGGATAAGATCATTTTATGGTTGGGGTTATAGGCGGTCATGTAAGTCTGTTAGCAAATTAAATTAAGTGAATTAACTAAAATGTATCTAAATTAACTAATAAACATTTTAAAACTACTTTATGCATTTGTGAGTGTTAGTACACTGTCCTGAAATAGCCCCAAAACACCACTCAATAATTCTGGATCGTTCTTTGAAGTATGTTGTATCTGTCCCCAGTCTGTCCTTTTTGCTCAAAACCCCAGTGTTGCCATAGTTATAGCAGAAGCAAATAAAAAAAAACATGTCTCTCAGAAGCTCCTCCAGCCCTCTGGCCTCTGTGGGAGGAGCCTTTGTGATCTCAGAAAGGTCAAACGGGTCTGCTAACATTAGAGCGTTTTTAGGTGAAGGCTGCTCGGTTGATGACAAAGCACTTTTTTTTTTTTTTCTGATGGTGAAGACGACGGCGCAGTTTATGGGGATGAAGGTAGTGATTTTTTTCATGACGTCTCCAGCAGTTGAGTGTCAAGCACCTACCATGTAGTCATACCTGCTGAGTAAACACGTGTCAATCACTGCCTGCTCTTTTGTGTTTTTACTTACAAAGGAGCAGCCCATGCATTGGGTTTTATTTAACCATAACCGTCAGTTGGCGCTGGAGTTGTTTCAGCTTGGCACAATTTATGGCCGCTCTAATTGCTTTGCCCATCCCGTCTCATGGCGCGTATCTTTGAACGAACAAACACGTGCTGCGCTGTTTCTCCAACCGCTCGTCGTCGTAGGCCTAACAGCTCTTACTGGCACGATGAATTTGATAAATCCCCTTATCGCCCCGGGAGACAATTAAAGCGCATGTGACAGGGGTCCCTATCTCCGCTCTCCTCCTGTAGCGCTTCATTTAGAAGCCATTTGTCTCCGCTATGGATTTCCTATTTTTAATGGCGCGCGTATGCAGGGGTCGGGGCCGTGCTGAATAATAGATGCCTTTCGCTCCCTCTCTTTCCCTTTCATTCCCAGCTCTCGCTCATTTCCTCATCGCCGGGGCCCCATGGGAGGGTGTCGGTGTCACTCTGCAAACCAAGGTGCAGTGCTCCTGGTGCTCTCCAGATTCTGGCAGGAGGCTATTCAATCTAGCCGACGAGGCTTTTGGTGAAAGCCAGCAGCAGACAGTGAGCTGATATCAACGGGCACACGTTAACCCTCAGCCTCCCCTCCCCTTCCTTCCCCACATCTCCAGTAAAGGACGTTTATCACAGAAAGCGGGGCCGCTGCGCAGTGAGGTGATATATCGCCCTGGCCGAGCGCGAATGAATAGACTAGTAATTATCCCGTTAAAAGGGTGGCCAGACAAAGAGAGAGCCTCGCTATAATTTAAATTGTTTTGTTTCCCCCCACAGTCGAGGCCTGGCCCGCTGACTGACATCACGGAATGGGAAAAGTGAGCCTATTTATAGCCTGAGACGTTCAGCTAATTGTAGAATTTAATAAGGTTTCTGGAAGAGTGGGTTCTGTAAAAGCCAGAGGCCCGCACCTCCTCTCAAGTCTGCTCTTATATCTCCCTCACATCTCTCTTTGCCTTTCTTTCTCCCATATTTCTCTTTCTGCATCTTTGACTTCAACCTCCCATCTGGCTATCCCCTATCCAACCATCTCCACTTTTTGCGGCCTCTCCCCCTGCACCTCACCTCCCAGCAACCCCTCAATTTTTCTCCCCTCCCCCACCCTGTTATCTCCTATCACATAAAATCTACCTTAGACTAATACTCCTCTCAGTTCGCCTGCGGGACTCTGATTGTGTGATTCTTGACATGTCACTGTGGCTTAAGGTGTGTGTGTGTGTGCGCCTATGATTACAAGTGAAGATGAGTGTGTGTGCACGTATGTGTGTGTGTGTGTGCGCGTGTGTATGTGCATGTGGTCTCGTCTGCTGTGTGTGAGACAGGGGTAATTGAGCTCAGAGGGTTTTCTGTCTTTGGTGGCAGAGGGGAAATTGGTATCTTCAGAATCCATTAGAGGGACCCTCTCACAGTGTGTGTGTGTGTTTGTTGTGTATCTGTATATGTATGTGTGTGCCTGTCATGTATGCATGTTTGTATGGTGACAGAAACACAGAGAAAAAGAGGGGTAACAGAGTGACTGCAACGAGCATGCAGCGAATGGAGAGTATAAATATTACATATAAAGCTAAAAATCAACTGAATGCCGGCTTTGTACTGTATGTGCATCTGTGTGTGGAGTCCCTGGTGTGTATACGCCGACTCTCTGACACTAACTGACTGAGTACCTTCATAGACTGCAGGGGAAATGGGGAGAAAGAAGAGAGGGAAGGTGAGCGGAGAGAAAGAGGGGGAACAGCAGGTAACCAACAGCAGATGGTCTCATGCTTCCTCCCTGCAGAGCTATCACTCTCTCTCTCTCTCTCTGCACTCCTGCCTCATGTTCTTTCCTGCATCACACGTCAGATAATGTATCATTTCACCTCCGCGTCCTTGGTCATGTATAGTATTTACCTTATTTACTGTCTTACACTTAACTCATACCTTCTGTTGGCAGGGTTTTCTAGGGTGAACTTGAATTCTGTCACTGGTGTGGTGTTTTTATTCTAAGGGGATTATAGTGAAGACGTTCCATATTTCTCTAAATGTCAACAAACCCCACAAAAATACCAAAACAAACAATAAATTCATCCCAGTAGCAAGTATTGCCTGTATAGGCAAAGGCTGAAATATCATATTCCTCTGTGCTATAGATCTATACATCTTTAAGCACTTGCCCTGTAGCACTGAACATCTTTTTAGTCTCAAAGTGACAAGGCCATAGCCATGGAGCGAACATTCAGTACGTTTACATGATGTTAGAAAAAGTCGAGATATTGTGTTAGTCCGACTAAAACTTGACTTTTACAATGCATGTAAACATGCTAGTCTGACTGAAATCGTACTAAGTTGATTTACTTGAAGTGGGACTAACACACCTAGATAATGTAGTTGGGGGTTAAATAACTCTTTCATGTATGCGCCTAAATTGGACCCTAACCTGCGTAGGTGTTCTGTGCATGCTCTATAGTCCCTGCGGCGGGCTTTGACCTAGAAGTTGAAGAGCATAAATTCGTAGAAGAAAGTTGGGAAAAACAAAAGCAGAAGAAGAAGGGAAGAAAACAAAACAAGACAAAAGGAAAATGTAAAGGGTAGAGTACATACAAAATGTACAGCGCCGGAAAGTTATCCATGTTGTCACCATTCAACACGCAACCTGTTTGCTGCTTGTGAACTTGTTTGGAATGTGACCTAAAGGTCAACAGGAAAAAGGTCCAGTAGCAACTAGCTGAAAGGGGGCATATTGCCACCTACCATGGTGGAGTCAGTCATACTTCCACCAATAAATCGATTCTCCCCAGTGCTTGTGTATGAGGACAAGGACAATATTCGGATTAAATGGCCTAATCGAACTGTACTCGCAGCTTGACGTAGGTGTGCATGTAAACGTACTGACTGAGGGAGACAAAATCTGCAGGGGTCTGGTGTTACCCCTCAGTGTATAAACCTATAGGCTACATGTAACCATGGTAACCATGTTGATAGTTTTGGTTTTATATCCCCAGGTTTTGAGATACTGTAGGTGGGTGACAAGTGAAAGCCAATAAAATAAATAAATAAATAAATGAATGGGTCACTGAATGGTCTAAGTATGAATATTAAATGAATCATATTCTCTACTATGACACTCCTGGTCACCTTTTATCTCCCCAATGAACATCAGTCAGAGGTTTTGGCAGGTGACAGAGCTCGTTAACACCAAATGAGGATTATCTTTTGGGAAAATGGTGTCCCTCCATCCAGTAGAGCACCAGAGACTTGCAGAATCTATGCCAGCAAGCTGTTTTGGAGGTCCATGGTGGCGCATGAACTTTAGGACAGCATATGTTGGTTTTTCCCTTTTGTTTTCCTTCCGTCTCAGTACAGGTGTGGAAATCCTCGAGGAGTATCTCAAAACTTTGCCATAAAACCACACATATTGGCATGGCAACTTTTTTAAAAATGCAATTTCGGTATTTGATTCTTTAAATTCAGATTTGAACTATAACATCAATCTAATGTGGATTTTTTTTTTCATTTTCAATTGTATATATTATACATTATACAGCATTGCATAGGCAATAATCCAGAGAAATTAACCTCTACTCTGATTCTCACAAGAGTCACATGGGGAATAAAAAGTGGAAAAGTTGTAAAATGTTGCTTTCATGTCAATTATAGTGATAAGTGAGTTTTGTTTAAGACCTAAGTGTGTGTTGTTGAGGGAAACAGGCTCAGATCAATACAGTCACACTGTTAGCACTTATGTCACAGCTTCTTGAACGCACATCTGTGTGGTATTGTGTGTGTGCTTTTATTTTTAGCTGCGCCACCTTGTGTATAAAGTGTTCATGTTTATGTCGCTAACTGCGCTTAAATTGATATGAAACTGCATCCATTTAGTGCAGAAGGGACTTATGCATATGTATGTGCTTCAGTGTGTGTGTGTGTGTGTGTGTGTGTGTGTGTGTGTGTGTGTGTGTGTACCTGTGTTTGTGTGTGTGTGTGTGTGTGTGTGTGTGTGTGTGTGTGTGTGTGTGGAATGATTAGCCTTCTCTTAATGGGAAAATAACGTCAGAGCCACTGGGACGTTTAATCCATCTGAGCTGATTCTGTTTCCATCACAGCTATTGATCAACTCCAGTGACAAATCAACACAGGGGCTACTTGTGTGTGTGTGTGTGTGTGTGTGTGTGTGTGTGTGTGTGTGTCGAGGGGAGGACCTTACACAGCATTTTACCATGTCACAAACTGAACACCTAATGCAACAGTAGACTCCAATAAGGTGCTTTCCTTTCTCTTTCTTCTCTTTCTCTTCTTTATTCCTTTATTTATTTATTCATCTTTTCTTCTTCCCTTGTTTTGTCTATATTTTCCTGCTCACACTCATCTTCCCTCTATCCCTCCATCCCCACCCTCCCTCTCCCAAGTTGTTAAGTGGTATTGGCTTTAAAGGGGCAGCAAATCAGTTGCTGATTAATACTGAATTTTTGGGGCCATTTGTCTGCACCGTTGCCCCTGTCTGTGACACCCGCCCCCCCTCTTTTTCTCCCTCCCTCTCCTCCCTCTCTCTCTACAGCTCCTCTCGTTCTCCTTCCCTCGGCGGTGATGAATGACCGGCCGATTGCCGAGGGATTAGAGTCGTCACGGTTACCTGTGCCTTGACAAAGTGGTCCTGATTGGTGACCAAGGCACTTCGGGGGGGGTCACATCTCAGAATGGACTAATGTGTGTGTGTGTGTGTGTGTGTGTGTGTGTGTGTGTGTGTGGTCAGTTTCAGCTGAAGTCGTGTGTGTGCTCTGTATGTTTACAGGCAGGGTTAGTGTACGCAGTTTATCATGTTTGTTGCTGTGATTAGGGGCACAGCACTGCTGTGTGTATGTGTGTGTGTTTGTGTGTGTGTTTGAAAGGGGCAGAGGTGAGCTGAACGTGTTGGCTGCTACCCTCCCGGATGCTGATTCTGTGCGACAGAGATTGGCGAGGTCCCGGCAGTGATGTGACCACACTGACACCCAAGAACCGGGTAAACGGGTGCTAGTAGACACTGATGAATCGGCACTCGGAGGAATCGAACACAAGCCTAATCAGCGCATGGATCCCCCTGCAGCAACATTTTTCAGTTTTGTCCTGCCTTATCAGGTACAGGCCGTCAGCTGTGTCAAATCCCATTGGTGCGACCCCTCTGTCACGTACACCTGTAGGTGATTAGGTGCATTACAGATTATCAAGCAGGGGCTGTGATTTCTGCAGCAGCCCTGTGTGTTCATAGGAAAGTGTTTGGGTGCAGAAGTTCAGCTGCATAACATCACATGTCTATGATCATCTTCAAAACAATTGATTTTGACATTTAGGTTGTTGGGAAGTTCAGGTCATTTTAAGGAGGCATGTTAATAGGTGTTTTATTATCAGTTGAAGAGAGAGGGGCTGGCAACATCCACAATGATACTTTTTTTTGTTTTAGAAAACCAAGGCTTTTGAAAATGCTGCTGTCAGGAATTTAATCTGAAAACTCCAGGCCTGCGCTTTAGTCTGGTTGGGCGGAGACAGAGATTTTAGACACGTTGATGTTTGTTTTAACACAGTGTTACATAACGTACCTTATGTACCTATATCCCAGGTAAAACCAAAAGTTGTAATTGTTTTTTCAATTCCACAATTTATGTACGGTCATCACCTGCATACATTTATTTAAATGTATTTTATTTGTTGCCTAAACTTTAGGTTACAGTGTGTTTCAGCTGTATGTCATATATTCTGTAAACGGGGCCGTGCGCATCGCTATGAGACGCTGAGGAGCGTGACAAAATGTTGGTATTTGACTACCTGGAAATGAGAACAGGTTGTTTCATCCTGCTTATGTGGGTACTTCTTTCCCATTTCCATGCCTTCCTCCAGTGATGGATAATGCTCCCAGTACTGAACTAATGGATGTAATTGCTTTGCAAAAACTCCCATCTATGTTTCCACTGCCTTGACCACCATGTGTGTTACCTTCAGTAAGAGTCCACCTCGTCATCAGACCAAGCAAAGAAATCTCTGGTCTTACTTTTCCTCAGTGGTATTTTCAGTAACTAAACAACTAACCATAGAGCGGACAGTCTGCTTCCTGTTCATATTTGGCAAACCCATGCACTGTGTATATGAAATGGTCATGTTATGAGCGCTTTAAGGCATGTTGGACACATTTGAGTTAATTTTGTAATAATGTGCTGAAACACTTGTGTGCACGGAGGTCGTTTTCATTTTTAAAATGCTGTTTTAAAATTTTGTTTAACCCCTTTTTTCTCTGAGCAAATTGATTTGATTTCTTTCAAAAATGGGTGAAAAGGCACAAAGCAACTTGGCAAGAAATGTCCCACAAATTTCAAGAAACTAGTAAAAAGCGATAAGAAAAACACAATTTTTTTAAAGTTGGAAATAAAACAAAACAAAAACAGGAAAAATTGTCCAGAAAACTACTGTATATTCAATTTATTTAAAACTATGCTATGATTTTTTCCTTTTCAAATTACAGGGGTTATTTTCCTTACTTTTCTTTCTTTCTTTTTTTTTTTTTTTTTACCTTTTTGCGCATTTTCAGGTAATTTTTGTGTAACTTTTTTATTAATTTCTTGCTATTTTTTGTGCCATGTCTTGTTAAGTTTCTCACTGCCTTCTCCCAATGATTTGGGAGAATCAAACCAGTTCCCTCAGGTTTCAAAGGGATAAAATAACTCAACTCTGACTTTTGGTTTCACACTGGACAAGTGAGTGACCTCCTCTGTTCTTTGACTTTTTCACTCTTCGTACTAGCTGACCTGACTTCCTCCTTTGCTACCGTCCTATGACGGAGGACAGCCTGCAGCACAAAGGTCACGTGATCACAGCCTCCTAGCTCAGGATTATGTGGGCTGTATAGGAATTATAGTGCATTACTTGTAGACATACGTACGAACTGTGAATGAGGACAGTCTAAAGAGGTGCTTGTTAGATTGTTGGTTTCAGAGAGTTACATTATTTGAAGATCAGACAGCGTTTGAAGGTTGTTGTTTCTTTTCTTATTGTTTTAGTCATTTAAAGTATCTGAGGAGCAGGAACTCATAGGGAAGTCTCAACCACCAAAGGAGCCTGATACACTTCTGTCATTAAAGTTATGGCTGTGGGCAGTTGTTTCCTCCCTGCTAATAAAGATGAATTCAGCATCATGTTGAAAATTCACGTCCTCACAGTTGAACATTAACACACACAATCTAATGTATCTGTCTCTAAACTTGTTTTGCCTTGTGCCAGTGTACTCTATGTGGAAATCTAGTTTGGATTGCATCAGTAATGGTGAGAAAGCAAGTACAGCTTTGGGATAACTAAGTGAACTAATAGCATTTAATTTGTTTAATTATGTTCAGAAGTTACATCTCTACAAGGATTGAACTCCCAGGAAACAGATGGCCACTTCAATGCTTATTTTTTTAAACTTGCTCTGATCTGAACCACAGGTCCAAAGGTGACTGCGGCTGTCAACTCAAAGTTGAAACTTGCCTTGAAAATGACAATTTCTTTTAGAAAAAAGGATTTCCCAATGAGACGTGCAGATGGAAAATCGCTTCAGATAGACAAAAAGAGAGGGCCTTTCTCTGGTGGGTTTCTCTGAGTAGCTGTCAGAGAGGGGGATCCAGGGAGGAGGAGGAAGAGAAGATCCCTCCTGTCCCTCCAGGCTACAGAGAGATGAAGGATGGAGAGATGGAGAGGCGAAGGGATGTGTAGTTTGGTTAGAAGAAGATTATGTCAGGGCAGCAGAGGCTGAGGAAGAGCCTTGACTAATTATAGTCATCTATTACAGACACAATTAAAACCTGGCTAATTTACTGCAGCCCGACGCTCGCACACCCAGCTGATTTATACCAGAGCTCAATGACACCCGGAGGACATACTCACACACACACACACACACACACACACACACACACACACACAGCCTTGCATAAACGAGAAAGGGTAGATATGCGAACAGATATGATTCCTATGTTTCTTTTTTTTGGTGTGAAGTATTTCATAGGTCTGTACTGATATTGTGTCAAATTGTGGTACAGCACAAAGAGTTGTGAGACTAAAGTCCCACCTGTGAGGTTAAAAGTGAAGCATTTGCACAGGAGACATTTTGACTTTACACACTAAATATATCACATTATATAGCATGTCATCCAAAATGGCAGCTTAAAACCTAGTATGCGGCTGGATTGTGTACAGTGGTTCCAACTTTTTCCTTCAGGGACTTCTATACTATCAAGTAAACTGATGATTCATAATGTATTAAATTTATACCAATAACAGTGTAGAACAACTGATAAACTGCACTCTCAACCTAAAACTGAACATTAATCTAAACTTAAAAAAATACCATTGCCTTTACTTATCTCTGCATAATTTAATGAAATGCTGAGATAGGCCTACTGTTTATTTTATTTAATGTATTTTTAAAGTTTTTTTGACAGCCCTTAAAACCAAGAAGGCCTCAAGACCCCCTGGGAAGCTTTGGCAACCCACACTGGGGTCGGGACCTAGGTTATGAACCAGAGGTGTATGAAACACATTGTTTTTGTCCAGCCCAAAATTCACGTAGCCTACATGGAGAACAGTAAACTTAACGTAAGACACAGTCACACCGGAAGGAGCTGCTTTCTCTGGAGCTGTACCGGGTGATCATAAACACATCCTCCCTCTGCAGCTCCGGGGATGTACGTCCCTGTGTGACTGGCGGAGGCTTTGCTGCCTTCAGTCGCTATCAGAGCCAAGCTCCGCTGGTAACAATAGATTGTGAATTGTCCTATTGCTGCTGATCACCAAATGGAGAATTCTGTCAGATGGCTAGTTAGCTGTCTAGCTTGCCATTTCCACCATGCTACAATGTTACACTGGACTAATACAGGACTGTCCACATCTGTCAGCGTGTCCACTGTGTCCGCGCCTATTTATTTTGAAAAACAACAGCCAATGGGAAAACAGCAACGTCATACTGACCAATGCTACAACTTCATCACTCAGTCAGCCAGTTACAGAGAGTTTTGCATATGTAGGGCTGGCCTCACATGCTGCGGTCCAGCCAAAAAGAGATACTGAGAAAGGGAAATAAGGATCTAAAGGGAGAAAAGAGAAAGAAAGAGAGCAATATGTCAGCAATTTTTGGTCCTCCAATTGGTTATCAAGGTGTTGGGGTGCTGCGGCAACAAGGCTCCACCTCTTGCTGGGATAGGCCATGTCCTTCTGTGTTTGCTCCTCCCTCTGATTTATCAATCAAGGCAAAATCCTGACAGGAGACCCACCCATCTGGGTGTCTCTGCCAATAGGAACCCCCCCCCCTCTCTTTCTCTCTCTTTCTCTCTCTCTGAGATAGTAGCCCTCAGGTGATGCAGCGCTTTAAGGGTTAAGTCGGCAGCATGCTGGATCTCTGCAGAGGTGACAGATGCTTCCTATCCCACCCAGCACCACAGGGGAACCGGAGACACTCCGCATACCAATGAGCCACCGTCTGACACACACACATACACATGCAGACATGCACACAGACATAAATATGCATATGTGAACACACAGAGATCACAAACACACACACGCCCCAACACATGCATATGCTTAGATGCATGCACTCTGTACCTGCTGGGGTATATAAAAGATGTCATATTTATAATAATCATCTGCATGCACATCATTACAACATCTTCCTGCTTTGTATGACCAACGCTAAAACAAATAGATGTGCATGGCTCCCTTTCCAGTGGGAGTCAGGCAGATGTGATCCTTTGTCTCAACACATGACCTGCTATAGAGGGCCACTGCACACCGCTGTACAATAGCAGGCACACACTCACTTGCTCAGTCACATAAATGCACACATGCATGCGCATAAATTCAAACATATGGTACAAACACAGTATATGCACACAGGCGGACGCATACACTCACTATAAAAGTGACAGCTGTCGTTATGATGGAGCACTCGGAGAAGGGGAAGTGAAGGCTTATCCACCGCTCAACATGGTGTCGAGAAGACCTGCTATTCATTTTCAGCTTAATATGTTCCAGCCCATTGGAAAAACATTGCAGCATATAATGTAAGCAATTTCATATGCGCACACCACCTCTCACAGCTTTCTCTCCGAAGCGCCCGGCAAAATGAAGAGACCAGATTTAGCTGATGGTTGACTGATTTCAAAAATAACACACAGCCTGGGAGTGCATGTGGGTGGATGTCTGCGTGTGTAAAAGCATTTGAGTTCATATGGCTATGTGCATGTTTGGATGTGTGTGTGTTAATTAATCTGGTGCCATCCATGTCTCTGTTATGCATCTCTGCACATTCACTCTCCATCACAGCAGCACTTGATTGTGGTGTTTATCCACCAAAGCAGCACAGATGATCAGCAGAGTGACACTAGATGAATGTCTCTACCATCACAGATGCAAATATGATATAAACATTTTTGCACACATATATCCAGCATTCCCATTTGAGGAACCAAACTAGCCATTCTCTCTAAAAACAAAACATTAGTCTACATGTGCACGTACGCACATTGCCATATGATGAATAAAATTCTCTTTCTGGCTGACAAAAATGCACATGTACACACACATGCACACACACACGTACACAAACAAGCACAGTGAGCCCCAGCCGGTCCCCTAGCATCTTTATATGGGTAAATAAATGGTGTGCTTGGCAGTGGGTAAATGCATGTGCTCTCAGCCTGCGGGCCCAGATGGCAGCCCAGTCGTTTGCTTTACCTTGTTTTGTTTAATTACTACAATCAACTCTCTATTTCTTCAATTAATCACCACCAACCTGTTCCATTAGTCTCTCTCTTTCTCCCTCACGTGCATACGCACACAGCTATATGCACACATCAGATATAGAAATAAGGCAGATACACTGTAAAATCTGTCAAGTTGATTTTCCTTAAAAAGATCTAGATAACCAATTGCCTTGAAAGATGTGAGAAAATATAACTACTACTCTTAAGTTATGTTCACATCTAATTTTTAAGTTTACTTAAAATTTAGTTACATTTACTATTTTCTAAAGATGTTGCAACCTTAAAATGACATAATTATTTAAATCAACCTTTCTACATTTTAGCAACTTCAGTAAACCAAGTGTACTTTGCTATATATTTGTATTCTGCTGGTTGCAAACTCGTCAATCATATTTGTATTTTCTTAAACATATTAAGAAAACAGATCTCCTAACTTTATCATTGGCAGAATTCTCTGTCATGATTTAGTTAAGTCAGACTAACGTGGTTTACTGAGGTAACTCCAAGTAATTTTTAAGTTGCGGCAGCTTCACAAAATTAAGTAAATACAACTAAACTGTAACTATAGATTACAATTAGATATAAAGTAAACATAAATGAAGATGAATAGTTATATGTACTTTCCTTTTTTAAGGGAATTGATTTCCAAGATTGTTTAAGTAAGATCATCTTGTCAGATTTTACAGTGTACACTAATATTAACAGAAACCACAAGGAAGTAAATGCCACACACATGCACACACACACAGCACTTGCAGCTGTGGCCCCCGTCGACTTATTAGCATTTTAGATGATTAAACTTTATATGAACCTTATGATGAAAAAAATATTTAAAATGGAGAAAACAAGCAGCATTCTGTGGCAATCCAGTGAAGGGATGGAGAGATGGAGAGGGAGGGAAGGAGGGGGGAGGAGTGGAGCATCAAGGCAGCGTGGAGGTGGCTGACAGCAGCCGGGCACACGAGAATAACGGGGCGGAAAGCACTTCATTACGTCCTTTTATTCCGTTATAATCACCGCACGGCCATCACTCCTCGGCGACACCGGGGCCCAGGCACTGACACGAGGATTGATGCACCGGAAACGCGGGGCTCCTGCAACACAATAAACAACACCATTAACCGACGTGGCCCAGTCGACGCCGTAAACAGTTCATATTAATTATAGTCTGCCCGAAGCGCGCCTCCACGTTGCATTTAACCCGCCTTAATATGACGACAGCCAAGAAGATTGTCAATTATAGTTTTATGTGTAGATGATCACGGATGCAGGTTTAGCAGCTTGTAATAGAATTAGATGGAATCAATTTGAAATACAAAGCGAGGCAGAGATAAATTGATATACAAGCAGGCCCCCGTAATTTTATCATCAAGCAACGAGGTGCATTTACTCCAAGTAAACGCTTTATACACACTATAGAATTTCCTCCGTGTGTGTGTGTGTGTGTTTGTGAGTGTTGTTGATGAAGTGTGAGGGAAATTGCTGATGAATCCCGCTTAAAAGAGACCAAAATACAGTTTTAACTCGGTTATCAAAACATTACAGTGTTAGTTTAGTGTGGAATCTTGCTAAATGTGATCTCCGGGTCTCTGTTCAGCTTTTGGCAACTAAAATATGGCATTAGGGCACAATTAGCAAGCAGTGGGAACGTGGTCACAACACACTAACATCATGTCAGGTCAATGAGAGAGGAGGCCACTTTTTGTCTTCTACTGCCATCTACAGATCATAGTCCAAAACATGCTACATTTTGAAAATTCCCGTGTCCAACCATTGCCCAATATGACTCCGCACTTGTATCTTTACAAGGTATATTTGGGTGAATTTTACAATTTATTTAAATGTAAATTGATATTTATATCACTTTGTCTTCTTACGTTGATGTATTACTTATCTTTCTGTTTTAGTCCTTTGTCTATTATCTGTGTTGGTGATCTTTTTTTACTGAAGACATTTTGACTTGTTAGTAGAAATGTTAATAATAAAATGAATGATGGCTGCCATTATTAGTGTTATTACTAATACCTGCGCTATTCCTGCACACCGTGTACTGGCTATTAGTATTTATACTTCTATTTCTGCTGCTGTTACTTCTACTGGTAATAATAATAATAATAATAATATATAATAATAATATAATAAATAATAATAATAATAATAATAGCAGTAGTAGTAGTTATTGTTGTTGTTGTTGTAGGGTGAAGAAGAGAAGAAAGAAAAATAAATCTGTGCCTTTTCTGTGCCATAATCATTATCACAGTAATCACCAACATAATCTCTATTAGCCTCATCTTATGAGTGTTGCGCTTAATATTTAGAGGATATTCAGTTTAAAAAAGTAATACAAAACATACAAAATAAAATCAAGCACAAGTCATCATTCTTTTTTTTTCTTTACCAAAGCCATTCATCTATAGGCTATCTTGCCAGTGTTATCTGAGTTTGGATGAGCACCAAAAGCAGCTCATCCTCAGGCTGGTTAAAGCCTCTATTATGCTACTCTCTGACTCATCAAAATGACACATAAAATTGTACATCAGATGTCTTAGAAATGCCTCACTAGTAGGAACACCAGAGGACACAAACAGTTTATTGGCACTATGCCATCTGGGAACCTTAAGCAGCAACCTCATTGCATCATTGTAATCCACTGTTAGCCTCCGCATATTGCAACATTTTAGTACACATGTTCATGTGTGATGAAAATAGCCTACAAACACTGACGCATGCATGTGACCCATCAATCAGACAGAAAGCATGTGAGTGGTTAACCCTTTGACCTCTGCAATAGAAATGGTCTGCCTACATTGGTATTTTTGTTTATTGTGATGTAATTTATCAGAGTATCTTCAAATGCTTCAAATCCCTGAAATCTGTCCAATTTAAATTAAAAGGTTATATAATTCAATAAGCCATAGTAATTGACAGAAGTATCGAAATTCTGTCATAAAAATAAAAAAATCAGACATTTTCATAAAATTTTACAAATTAAAAAAACCCCAAAACATATCGATCCAAAATAATTTTCAATTTAGAAACACAAACTAAATATTCCTTAACACTGCATAAGTTATTTAAACTAATGGCTATACATTATGTGAGATATGCTCATATTTATGATCAGAGCGCAAAGGCATCACTCATCCATCACTCGCTCCTCTGGCGCCACCGTGTGTTTTTTTGCACCGCAGGTCCCGTGGCGTAATGACGTCACTACTTGCGTGCAACGCTATGAAACGGAAGAGGGAAACTTCAGCTTTCTACAGCAAAAACATGCCCCAGCTTTTGTGTTTTTGATTTTAGGTCGGTATATACAGGATCGTGCAAATAATCCCCCGCGGCCTTCCGCGAGCAAAGTCTGCCGTAAATACAGCAAAATACTACGTTTTCACAACACATGAGGTAGGGTAACAGGGTAACGAAGTGATTACATGGAAGACAGAAGCTAGCTTTCTCTTGTAAAAAAGAATGGAGGCCTGTAACTATTGTTGTTTTTATTTTAGGGGGATACAGGATTATGGAAACAGGGATCTCCTGCGGTCCCACGGCGTTATCCGGCACAATTACGGCGAAATACTACGTTTGCACCTCATGTAAGGTGAGTTAACATAAGTTCATGACGTTATGACACGGAAGGCTGAATCCTTTCTGCTGCAAAAATGATTGAATTCTCTAAATATTATGGCTCTTTATTTAAATCTATTTAAATAGGCCCATGGTCTGCTTTCAAAGGGTAAATGAAATAAAACAATGCGAGAGAAATTATACAGGATTCAGGTCACTTTGCCCCTCAAAAATGAAACACTCTCACAGTGTGTTGATATCAATCAAACTGCAGCTCTAAGGGTTTTGACACAGTTAAGTTTACTCTGCATATAAACTGTCCTTGCCCTGCACGGAGAGGAAGAAGCCTCTCTAAACAATCATCGTCAGCGTGCATCCTTTCAGCCCAGCACTATTTTATGTCAAAAACACTCTACAGAGTCTCTGCTGTTCATTTAGTTTAATGGTTCCAAAAACCTCACAAAGCTAGAAGGCTAAAATAAAGTAATAATTTTGTTAGGAATGATTTACAAACCTGTCTCCCCTCCAAGCTCTGTACAAAGGCATTTTTCTGTGTGCACTTTGACCTCATGGAAGCAGCAATATTTGGAGGAAATACAGGCAAAGGATTAACCCACTCAAACCCATACATGTATTTTTAAAACCACAAAGAGTTTGAAATCCATTAAAAAAAGAATGTAAAAGATAACATATGGTCGTTAAAGAGCATTACAACTGTAGCTCATGTTTACTCAGCACTCCCCAAAGGCTACGCAGAGCTCAAACTCTGCACCACTCCCTGCTTATATATCCCTCATTACTGCACTGTGATATCAGGATGAAACAATGCAATGATTTTGTGTCACTCTATCTTCAAAGTGATCGTGCCCAAACTCAGATGGATTGAATAACGGGGAGGAATCTTTTGTTTGCTTGTGTTATAAACAAACTGTAAAATGATCCAGCGCAAAGATGCATCTCAGGCCATCTGGGAAACACTATCCCTCACACTATTAACAGGATCTGTAAATATTGTGATGTTGGAACTGGTGGAAAAGCTTATGTCAAACATTTTTTTTGTGCAGAATGAGATGGGGATGGCAGCTTATATTATGAGCTGTTGGTTATTTTCTCCCTTGTTATATATTCCCTCTGACACCTTCAATCTCCTAATTTCCATTTCTAAACTGCTTTATGCCGCATTAAGAGTGGGAAATTACAGATTACTGTTATTTTTCTCACTATAAAGTGAAATATTACCATAAAATAAATGGTAACTGCCCTTCTCTCATCATATTATGCAGGCAGTAACACAGTCTTTGGCCAACATTACTGTGTTCAGTTTAGTTCAACAAAATGTGGCCTTGGCCTACATGTGCAGTCCTCAGTAATAGGCACTAACCCCCTGCTTCTCTCTTGCACACATACGTGGATACATACACATTCATGCACACACACACACACTTAAAACCTTTTGCCTTTAGCCCTGTTAAACTCAGGATATGAGTCCTGAGTGAGAGCAATAAAACCAGGCCAATAAAATGTCCCTCTGTTTCTCCTTCTGCAGCTCCTTCTCTGTACACTTTATGTATGTATGCATGCATGCATGCATGTATGTATGTACAGTATGTATGTACAGTATGTGTGTATGTATGTACAAAATGTATGCATGTATGTAAGTATGTGTGTATTTATTTAGTGTATTTATTGAATATATATAGAAGTATGTGTGTGTGTGCGTGCGTGCGTGTGTGCATGCGTGCAAATACCCTATGTATATTTAAGTGTGTTTACGGAAAGTAATACCTATCTATCGATCTGTCTGTCTGTCTGTCTGTCTGTCTGTTTGTCTGTCCAGATGGGCTCAACCTCACACCCTCACAGAAATGCTGCAATTTAAAGATACATAAGAAATCCTTGTCAACCTTCACAGTAATATTTCCAACATATCACCAGAGGACCCCAACATGAATATTATGAAATAAATCAATAATAATAGATGCAAAAAAATTAGTTAAATATTCAACATTAATTCCTGAACAGCAAAACATTGAAGGGATATAATGGGGAAATAATACTGTAATAATATGATAGTGACACTAAAATTTAACATAGCATTCAGTATTACAGATTTTCATAAACCCACTACTGAGTGCTTATGAGGTTTGGTATAGCACAGTATTTTGTCAAGGATTTCAGACTCTCAGCACTCACATCTGACGGTGTCATTGCGTTTTTTCGTCGGTAGATGGCACACTTGAATGTCTAATTCTTGCAGGAGCGGAGGAGCGCGCCTGGAGCTCCACGGAGCGCGCAGCCGCCGACTGCCTCCCTGACTTCCTGCTTGAATATTCCGCCTCCGTGCGTCGTCTCGTCGCCGTGCCGTGCCCGGGTGAAGAGTTCATGGTGCGGGCTCGTCGGCGGATGATGCGGGGCCTATGTCAGAGTCTAATCTCATTTTGCAAGCGCGGTGAGTGCGACATGTTATATTACTGGAATCAGTAAGGGGACCTAAAGAAAGCATGCCAATAAACAAAAGTAACGGGCAGCCTCTCATTTATAACTATTAGGAACACTTAACCTTATGGTCAGGTTATGGTTAGAGATAAATCCACCGGCCATTTACTGCAACGTTTTATTGAGAGGCTACATACTGAATCATCAATATTAGATTTAAAAAAATAACAGATATTTTATTTAGCCTATTTGCATCTTTTAGTGTCCACTGCAACTTATGATAAAATAGACTCGGCTCTCCTGGTTACACACAAACAGACACACACGTATGCACACACATTCAGCTGCAATGACTTATTCTGCTATTAATGTACTGTTGATCTGACTGTCCTTAAAAACTCACTCTGCAATACTCAGTGCACCTGTTCCCTGTTTCTTCCAAATAAGAAGCTGTGTCTCCATCTCTCTCTCTCTCTCTCTCTCACACACACACACACACACACACACACACACACACACACACAAAGCCACAAATTGTACCATAGTGTCAGAGCCAAACAGGGTTTGCTGTGTCCTTCAGTGTAAAGATGCACTTGAATGATAATGGCCAGTAGGGAGCACTCTGTGTAATCATAATGACCTATCTCCTATGAGTTATGTCAGGATTTGTCCATATGAATCAAGCGTCTGCATCACATACATACATTTAGGATGATAAAGTCTACTTTTTGTGTTGCAACGAAGGTGTTTGGTGGTGCGAGTTGTTGTGAAGTGGAAAAAGGTGAAATTGCTTCAGATAAGAGAGCAGCAGTGGCCACTGTGATTGGAGTTCGTTACCATATGCATAAAGAACAAGATATATTTTGGTTGTAATGTCCCTTGGTCAGATACATATCTCAGATTTTAATGTAGTATGTTTTGAGAGAAAAAGACAAACTATTACACAATAAATTGAGGGATTACTGCGCAAGGGGACTAAATAAATGAGCGTGACATGCATAGATGTAGATTTCGGGGGGAATCAAGGGACATGTCCCACTCAATACAGATGCATATGTCTGCCCATTAAAATCATGAAAGTAGCAGAGAACTTTTATTTTGAAAAAAGTATACATTTACACCACAAATTGATACAGAAATGGCACAAATTGTTGTCTAAAAATTCACCAGATTGCAGGAAATTAACTGTGTAATGCTCAAAATCCTCAGGTTGATGTCCTTCACACTCCCCATATAAGTCCCCGTCAGTGTTAGAATGACACCCACGTCCTTGGTCATTTCTCATATAAAAGCTTTTGTTAAACTCTCCCACACAGTCAAAAGAAAACATTTTCATTCTTTAAAAAAATATGTAGGCTAAAATCCAAAAGAAGAGAGTCACAATGAGTTACATGTTACTGCATTTGCAGCAAGAGCTTTCATTTTACAAATATTACTTCAAAAAATGTTAATTTGCAAAAGCTTTGCAAATTTAGAGGAAAGTCACTGTTTCCTCTCCCAAAAAATCCTTACTAATTCCACACATGCTTTGCCTCTACATGTAAGTCCTCAACTGATAAGAACTAAAACTGTTTCTTGACATGTGACATTTTTGTACATTACATTTGATATCCTCATAATTTTTTCCTCATACAGCTTCAGCTTAATATGCCTATTTTTTAAGTAATTTCTTTTTATTTTCATGTTTAAGCAACAGAATAACAATAAAGACCAAGACAAGATTGTTTCCCCTACCCCATTACAGATTCACCTTGCAAACATTGTCAACAAAGTCAAATAAATTAAACAAAATACAGTCAGTCACAGTGAGTCTGCATCAGGTATGGGTCAATAAATTACAGACTGAGAGTCTATATAATCAGTGTAGGGTTGCCATAGCTTGATTTAATGATAATATCTATCTATCTACCAGAACATGTTATTTTCTCCAAAGATACACATTTATTCATTTCTGAGAACCATTTTGACAAGGTGAGAGGGCAAATGGATTTCCATGTTAAAACTATACATTTTCTTGCAATAGCAATTGCAATCTTGATTAATTTAAAAGTTGCGTTTCTGCTAAGGTTACCAAGTAAAAATAATGGAAAGGAGACGCCTGTAATGGTGGAATGGCCTCTCCAAAAGTGCTATACTTTCACACATAGCCAATAGCATGTAAAAAAAAAAAGTACCCAAAAGACATGTTTCAGATTTTGCACTGTTTTATTTATGCAGCCTCTTATGAGTGAGATAAAACTGATACAGGAAGCTATAGTGAAAAATTCAGAATCTTGAGTAAGTAGTCACAAAAACGCAGTCTTGACATAGATATTACCACAGGGCTTCATCGATGGTGGTGTTTGAGTCTGATTCCTACCTTTC